>NC_135235.1:453407979-454032979 GCF_051348905.1 Ranitomeya variabilis
TATGTGTCCACGATCAGGATGGCCGGCGGTATCGTCGGAGCGGCAAACCCGCTCGGCGCTAAGCCCCGCCCCCTTCTGGGACGCGATGATGCCGGATGTGTTCATTGCACTGCTCGCATAGGGCCCTGTGTTATTCCTTGCGGCGGCGCAGCGTCACCACATGGAACACGGACATGCTGCGAACTTAAAAGACGCGCAGCATGTCCGGAGTCGCAGGGCCGACGGATGCGTGTTACCACGCATAGTGGACACGGGATTTCATAAAATCCCCTCCACTATGCTGGAACATCTGGACGCTGCGTGTTTGACGCTGCGGCCCCACGCAGCGTCAAACATACAGCGTTTCCTGAACGTGGACACGTACCCTGAGGGTCTTAGAATTGTATGGACTCTTGAAGCTTTGCTCATGACTTTCTGTGTGCGATTACCCAGTGGCTTAGTTTAGTCTTTATTATTATTATTATTTTTATTTTTTATATAGCGCTAACATATTCCGCAGCGCTTTACAGGTTGCACACATTATCATCGCTGTCCCTGTTGGGGCTCACAATCTAAATTCCCTATCAGTATGTCTTTGGAATGCCACTGGGTCTATTTGCATATAAATACTTTTCTTTGATTGATTTTTGATGTTAAGGACCTTTTCCCTGTTTCATCCAATGGTTCATATGGTATTGTGAATAGGTAGACCAGCTTATGTGCACACATGTGTAGTGTTCATATATATGTGTATATATGCAGCGCCCCAGAGTCCTGGTCGTTGCAGTACTGATGCTCTGCCGCTAAGGGGGGGGCTATGGTACGTCTGATGGCACTGAAGGAGTTCACCTGACCAAGTATCACAGACCAATACACTTCACAGTCTGGCCTCCAGGGGGAGCTAAGGGTGCTATGTATTAGGCCACTCCTCACAATCTGGTAAAACTGGGGGTTAGGCAGGAAGTTAGTGAGAAGCTGACTGGGAATCGAACAGGCAACATCCTGTGGCAGAGGGTGTTGCGGGGAGAGACTCAGGGGGGTCCCTGTCAGGGGTGGGATCCTGACAGAGGCCTAGCGAACAGAGAGAACGTTACGGGACCGCGCCTGCAAGAGATAGCGGCGGTGCCCTAAGAAAGGACAAGAAGCGAGGTTTATTGTGCTGAGTGAGAAACGAGATCAACGCAACAAGGAGAAACACCAGTAGGAGTCGTGCTGTAAGACGAGGCAACATCCTACTGAGGCGCACAGCCGGTGGCCGGAACGCCGAGGAAGTATAGAGCTCCAGGCCTAACTTCAAACCTACGGCAGGACAGTCAGTTATAGGCGGGCTGTCTCACCCAAATCACCTAAGAAGACATAGGGGGCAACAACAGGAGAGGGGCGACACTAGGGTCCCGGAAGAGCTCCGAGCCTACCCGTCATACGGGTGCGTCCTAGCCATATCATCTGGGGGACGAAGAAGAACATCATAATCGAGTTGTGAGGGAACTTCAGAAACAGACACAACAGTTGTGGGGACTATCCCGTAAGCACAGCAGGGGAGGACCACAACACACAAGCGCTAGAAGGTAGGCACAGATTTCCACCTGCAAAGGGAACTCTGGAGGTGCCATCGGACCGGCCGGACTTGCGCAGCCCAGTTAACCGTATTCTGGACTGAGGAGCCTGAAGCCTTCAGTAAAGAGGTAAAGAGACTGCAACCTGGTGTCCTCGTTATTTACTGCGACCTGCACCGCACCATAACATCATCACCACCCACACCTTTCATTGGGCGCCCCTCAGCAGGGTCACGGACTGGGCCTAGCCACCGTGACAACCCCAGAGTAGAGACTCAGAGGCCCGGTACCGGGTACCCCTCGGCTCTGCGGCAGTGGGGGCGCTGCAACTTGGCGTCACGAACAGGATCTACTTAAGCCTGAAGAATCGGGTCATGTGTGCCTTGGAACTGTGATTTATTGTGCTTGGACTGACTTATTGCAAAGACTGTGTATTGCCACTTGCCGCCAGAAGTTCCCGCCAAAACCGCCGCCATTACAGCGCTGAGGAGAGCGCAGGAGAAGAAGAGGGGCGTGGAGTGGGCGTAGACAAGCTGAAGAGCGCGAAAGACAATGGCCGCCCAGTCTAAATATTTCGGCCCTTTGAGGACGTGTCCGTCAGCAGCCGAGATCCGCCTCCTGATCCTCAATGGTGGGCAGAGACAAAGAAGGCGAAACCGCCCACGAAGGAGAGAGCGGGAAAAGGACCAGGAGGAAGAAGTCAGCAACATGGAGGACGCCATGGCCAGCCACCCGGAGCCGGAGCGTGGGGTCGGAGCAGAGGACTCCCCCAGCTACCCAGAGAGATGCCGCGGCCAGGCATCACCTGTTGGCTCTGACTTCCTGCAGGCCGGAGTGGACGAGCTCAGCGACCAACTCCTGCGGACGCAGCTGAGCACTGAGGCCGGGTGGAAGAAGACCTTCATCGGGAGCCTCATCAGACGTCTGTCGGCAGCCTCGTCTGGTCTGGAGCAAGAAAGAAGTTCGAGAGCTCCGAAGCCAGAAAGCAAGGCCCTGCCGGAAAGCGAGGTGCTGCAAACGGAGATGACAACGCCGCAGCGCCAGGCCCTGCAACTAGCGTTCCAGACCCCAGCGGAGACAGAGCAGATCGGCACCGGAGGGACTGCATCTGAAGCAGGTATGAAGAACGACCCTGCCTCGCCAGCAGAGGACTTGCTGATAGGCCCCGTCGCGGTACCCCCTCTCCCTGGGACCTATAGACTCCGGCGCCTTACACCCTGGGATCGGGCCACGGGTATGGAGCACTTCTTAAAGGCCCCGATCTCGCCGATCACCTTGCCGAGCGAGGTCTATGCGGAGCTACGGCCGCCAGAGCGAGAGTAAACCTCGATGCCATGGATATGTAAATAGTTAACTGTTTGTTTCCCTGCTCTTTGCTGCTTTAAACCCGACTAGGGTTGTTTACCCGGGATCCCTATTGCTTTTATTTTTGTTTTTGTTTTCCCTTTCTGCTCCTTTTAACCCCCTATTTGGAAAAGACTGCTGGATCATGAACACTGCATGATTACAAACTAATTGTAAATAGTTTGCACCTTCTTAAAGGTGCCCTCTACTGGTTTTATAAAAGAAAGGACTCTTTGCGAAGAAACTGTTCCTGGAAGCAGTACCGGAGTCCTTGCTGCACACGGACTTGCAGCTTGAGAAGTTGCACTACCTCATAGAGACTTGGTCCCCTCTTAAAGGGAACGTTCACCCCTAGCCTAGCACTTAAAGTATAATGATGCCTTAAGAGAAATAGTGATAATGCTTACATGTAAAGTTATATGTAGTCAGACAGTTGATAGTAAGAAATGTTTAATGATGTGTCAGAGAATGAGGACAGGAAGTGGACCCGTATGGGGTTAATCGGTGAGTCCTCCTAGGAGCCATATAGAGATGGCTCAGTGATCTTAAACTGAGAGATGGATGATACGTTCTATACTGTGTATAGTAGCAGAAAGGCAGTAGGCCCGGGCGGAAAGGGGCGGTCCTGCAACAGAGCGAGAGGCAGCAGGCCTGGGGCAGATAGACAGGCGGTCCTGCAGATGTACAAATGGAAAATGAAGAAAAAGTTGATTAGCCTTATAGTGTTTTATAAGAAGGTCTTTAGTGGATTCAGTGTGTACGTCCTTAAAGGCAATGTTAAATTATTGTTCAGAAATTGCACTAAGTAGAATACCTGGTTGGGTAAGAAAAGTTATTTATAGTATGTTATTTAAGGTATTTAACCATGTTTGTAACGTTCAAGAGTCCTCACCTCCCATAAAGGGAAGCTCTGTTCAAACTTACTTATTGTTATTGCATTTCAAAAATTGTATGTCTTTTTGCTGACATGTATTGTTGTTTTCTTCCCAGTCCAGGAGTACTGGATTTAACCGGGGGGGGGAGTGCAGCGCCCCAGAGTCCTGGTCGTTGCAGTACTGATGCTCCGCCGCTAAGGGGGGCTATGGTACGTCTGATGGCACTGAAGGAGTTCACCTGACCAGGTATCACAGACACCAATACACTTCACAGTCTGGCCTCCAGGGGGAGCTAAGGGTGCTATGTATTAGGCCACTCCTTACAATCTGGTAAAACTGGGGGTTAGGCAGGAAGTTAGTGAGAAGCTGACTGGGAATCGAACAGCCAACATCCTGTGGCAGAGGGTGTTGCGGGGAGAGACTCAGGGGGGTCCCTGTCAGGGGTGGGATCCTGACAGAGGCCTAGCGAACAGAGAGAACGTTACGGGACCGCGCCTGCACGAGATAGCGGCGGTGCCCTAAGAAAGGACAAGAAGCGAGGTTTATTGTGCTGAGTGAGAAACGAGATCAACGCAACAAGGAGAAACACCAGTAGGAGTCGTGCTGTAAGACGAGGCAACATCCTACTGAGGCGCGCAGCCGGTGGCCGGAACGCCGAGGAAGTATAGAGCTCCAGGCCTAACTTCAAACCTACGGCAGGACAGTCAGTTATAGGCGGGCTGTCTCCCCCAAATCACCTAAGAAGACATAGGGGGCAACAACAGGAGAGGGGCGACACTAGGGTCCCGGAAGAGCTCCGAGCCTACCCGTCATACGGGTGCGTCCTAGCCATATCATCTGGGGGACGAAGAAGAACATCATAATCGAGTTGTGAGGGAACTTCAGAAACAGACACAACAGTTGTGGGGACTATCCCGTAAGCACAGCAGGGGAGGACCACAACACACAAGCGCTAGAAGGTAGGCACAGATTTCCACCTGCAAAGGGAACTCTGGAGGTGCCATCGGACCGGCCGGACTTGCGCAGCCCAGTTAACCGTATTCCGGACTGAGGAGCCTGAAGCCTTCAGTAAAGAGGTAAAGAGACTGCAACCTGGTGTCCTCATTATTTACTGCGACCTGCACCGCACCATAACATCATCACCACCCACACCTTTCATTGGGCGCCCCTCAGCAGGGTCACGGACCGGGCCTAGCCACCGTGACAACCCCAGAGTAGAGACTCAGAGGCCCGGTACTGGGTACCCCTCGGCCCTGCGGCAGTGGGGGCGCTGCATATACATTCCTTTTTTCTAATTTGTCCAAACGTGTGCTCTGAGCCTGTGTTTATAGCATCCAGTCTGAGAAACTAGTTCAGGTTTTGTCATTGCTTATACCATACTGCATGACTATACACTGTTCCAAATTATTATGCACAAAGAGTTTAGGAGTGATAAGGTTAGAATTTTTTTGTTTGTCATTTAAACTCATTGATGGTGATGTGTGTCAGGGCTCTTTATATCACTGAAAGCAATTGCAGATACCTGTGCACATTAGTTTGGCAGGTGTGTCCAAATAAAGGCAAGACTACTTAAGAAGGCTGTTCCACATTATTAAGCAGCCTACATTTTTTGCCAAAATGGGAAAGAAAAAGGATGTGTCGGCTGCTGAGAAGCAACAAATTGTGGAGTATTTAGGTCAAGGCATGACTACAATCAACATTGCCAAGACACTTCATCGTTATCATCGCACAATCAAGAAGTATGTAGCTGATTCCCAGCACACACGTGTGCATGCTGATAATGAAAAATTGAGGACTCTTTCCAACAGGCAATTGCATAAGGTTAAAAGAGCAGCTGCAAAAATGCCTTGTCATAGCAGCAGACAAGTTTTTGAAGCTGCTGGTGCCTCCAACGTCCCCAGAACAACAAGATGCAGGGTCCTTCAGAGGTGCGTAAGCCATCCTGTCGACCACCTCTATCCACTGCACACAAGCAGAAACGGCTCCAGTGGGCCAAACGATACATGAAGACTGACTTCCAAACTGTTTTGTTCACCGTGAGTGCCGTGCAACGCTCGATGGTCCAGATGGATGGAGTAGAGGATGGCTGGTTGATGGACACTCCATGAAAACACGGCTAAGGCGCCAACAAGGAAGAGGTGGAGTATTGTTTTGGGCTGGAATCATGGGGAGAGAGATTGTCGGCCCCTTTATGATCCCTGAAGGGGTAAAGATGAACTCCATAATCTATGTGGAGATTCTAAAACAACACTTCCTGCCATGGTTCAAGAGTAAGAACCGTGCTTTCCGCAGCAAGATCATTTTCATGCATGATAATGCACCGTCTAATGCTGCAAAAAACACATCTGCATCTCTAGCTGCTATGGGCATAAAAGAGGACAAACTTATGGGGTGGCCACCATCTTCCCCTGACCTCAACCCCATTGAGAACCTCTGGAGCATCATCAAAAGGAGTGTCTATGATGGTGGGAGGCAGTTCACATCTAAGCAACAGCTCTTTGAGGGTATTCTGTCCACATGCAAAACAATTGAAGCAGAAACCTTCCAAAAACTGACAAATTCAATGGACGAGAGAGTTCAGAAGCTTCTTTCGAACAAGGGGTCCTATGTGCAAATGTAACATCACCTAGAATAAAGTTTTCACTGAAAACTGTTTCATTTCATTTTGTAATAAGCTGATAATGCTTATAACTTCACAATTGACCATTTTTTTGTTCAAAATAAAATAAAAAAGGTTGAAAACTCTGCTGTGCATAATAATTTGGAACATGCATTTTGAGTGTTTATTTTTTTTTAAAAGATACTGTTTTCATAGGCAGTTTGTTCCAAAACATTGCAATTAAACTAGAATAGTAGATGACTGGAAAATAACAATGACTGCAATTCAGATAGGTAATTTAGAGAAAATATGAGGAAATGTTATTTGCATAATAATTTGGAACACAGTGTAGAGCGGTTCATATTTTGTTTTTAAATGCTTTTAATCACTGTTATGTCCTATGTGCAATCACTATTTGATATTGAAATAAAAACATGTTTTATTCAGCTTGGCTGTTCCCAATTCTATGGGCATGCTTTTCTCTCTTTTTTTGCTAGGTAGTAGGTGGAGGTACACTAGACACGGCGACATTTGCCTCCAAATTGTCTTTTAAGGGGACAATTACCTTTGGCTAATCCATTCTTTCGGTAGAGCTTTGCGCGGATTCTGGGGCGGAGGGCAATTTTATGTCTTCTGCCTTCGCCCAACGACACGCAATACCTCTGGTGATGCTCGCCCAACCAGTGACCGTACGAGTGGTGAATGGGTCGACACTGCCCTCGCAGATTACACACCAGACCATCCCATTTACTCTATCCATGTTGCCATCTCATCAGGATATAATATCTCTGCTCATCATTCCTGAGGGAATTGATGAGGTCCTGTTAGGGATGCTTTGGCTACGGTACCACTCTCCTCATATTGAGTGGTCCACGGGCAGGATTTTGGGATGGAGTGAATCTTGTGGGGGTAGATGTCAGAGGGAATGCGTTCAGGTTGCTACTACTGAGGTACCCGCAGATCTCTCCTCTCTCCCCAAGCAATATTGGCCCTATGCGGACGTGTTCTCCAAAAGGGCTGCGGAGACCCTTCCGCCTCACCGCCCCTATGACTGTCCTATTGACCTGGTGCTGAGCCTCCCCGGGGTCAAGTCTACCTGTTGTCTCTCCCAGAGACGGAGGCTATGTCTCAGTACATCCAGGAGAATCTGGCCAGGGGATTCATTAGGAAGTCTGTCACCTGCAGGGGCTGGGTTCTTCTTCGTGCAGAAGAAGAACGGAGAATTACGTCCATGCATAGACTACAGGGGTCTTAACGCCATCACCGTTAAGAACAAGTACCCATTGCCCCCTGATATCTGAGCTTTTTGACTGGCTTCGGAGAGCAAGAGTGTTTACTAAACTAGATCTGCGGGTGCTTACAACCTGATTTGCATCCGTGAGGGGGACAAATGGAAGACGGCTTTTAACACCAGGGGTGGGCACTATGAATATCTGGTGATGCCCTCCGGGCTCTGTAATGCCCCAGCCCTTTTCCAAGACTTTGTAAATGACATCTTCAGGGATATGCTCTCCACCTCGGTTGTAGTCTACCTGGATGATATTCTCATCTACTCTCCAGATATAGACTCCCACCGGAGAGATGTTTGCAAAGTCTTCGACCTCCTACGGGCAAATTCCCTCTATGCCAAGTTGGAGAAGTGTGTGTGTTTGAGCAGGAGTCTTTGCCTTTCCTGGGCTATATCATCTCGGCCCAAGGATTGGCTATGGATCCTGCCAAGCAACAGGCTGTAAATGGACTGGCTGGAGCCCCATTCTCTCAAAGCGGTGCAGCGCTTTATGGGGTTCATTAACCCCTTCACCCCCAAGGGTGGTTTGCACGTTAATGACCAGGCCAATTTTTACAATTCTGACCACTGTCCATTTATGAGGTTATAACTCTGGAACTCTTCAACGGATCTTGGCGATTCTGACATTGTTTTCTCGTGACATATTGTACTTCATGTTAGTGGTAAAATTTATTCGATATAACTTGCGTTTATTTGTGAAAAAAACGGAAATTTGGCGAAAATTTAGAAAATTTCGCAATTTTCCAACTTTGAATTTTTATGCCCTTAAATAACAGAGATATGTCATGCAAAATACTTAATAAGTAACATTCCCCACATGTCTACTTTACATCAGCACAATTTAGGAACCAAAATTTTTTTTTTGTTAGGGAGTTATAAGGGTTAAAAGTTGACCAGAAATTTCTCATTTTTACAACACCATTTTTTTTTAGGGACCACATCTCATTTGAAGTCATTTTGAGGGGTCAATATGATAGAAAATAACCAAGTGTGACACCATTCTAAAAACTGCACCCCTCAAGGTGCTCAAAACCACATTCAAGAAGTTTATTAACCCTTCAGGTGGTTCACAGGAATTTTTGGAATGTTTAAATAAAAATGAACATTTAACTTTTTTTCACACAAAATTTATTTCAGCTCCAATTTGTTTTATTTTACCAAGGGTAACAGGAGAAAATGGACCCCAAAAGTTGTTGCACAATTTGTCCTGAGTATGCTGATACCCAATATGTGGGGGTAAACCACTGTTTGGGCGCATGGCAGAGCTCGGAAGGAAAGGAGCGCCATTTTACTTTTCAATGCAAAATTGACTGGAATTGAGATGGGACGCCATGTTGCGTTTGGAGAGCCCCTGATGTGCCTAAACATTGAAACCCCCCACAAGTGACACCATTTTGGAAAGTAGACCCCCTAAGGAACTTATCTAGATGTGTGGTGAGCACTTTGACCCACCAAGTGCTTCACAGAAGTTTATAATGCACAGCCGTAAAAATAAAAAATCATATTTTTTCACAAAAGTGATCTTTTTGCACCCAATTTTTTATTTTCCCAAGGGTAAGAGAATAAATTAGACCACAGAAGTTGTTGTGCAATTTGTCCTGAGTACGACGATACCCCATATGTGGGGGTAAACCACTGTTTGGGCGCATAGCAGAGCTCGGAAGGGAAGGAGTGCCATTTTACTTTTCAATGCAAAATTGACTGGAATTAAGATGGGACGCCATGTTGCGTTTGGAGAGCCCCTGATGTGCCTATACATTGAAACCCCCCACAAGTGACACCATTTTGGAAAGTAGACCCCCTAAGGAACTTATCTAGATGTGTTTTGAGAGCTTTGAACCCCCAAGTGTTTCACTACAGTTTATAACGCAGAGCCGTGAAAATAAAAATTCTTTTTTTTTTCCACAAAAATGATTTTTTAGCCCCCAGTTTTGTATTTTCACAAGGGTAACAGGATAAATTGGACACCAAAAGTTGTTGTCCAATTTATCCTGAGTACGCTGATACCCCATATGTGAGGGGGAACCACTGTTTGGGCGCATGGCAGAGCTCGGAAGGGAAGGAGCGCCATTTTGAATGCAGACTTAGATGGATTGGTCTGCAGGCGTCACGTTGCATTTGCAGAGCCCCTGATGTACCCAAACAGTAGAAACCCCCCACAAGTGACCCCATATTGGAAACTAGACTTCCTATGGAACTTATCTAAATGTTTTGTGAGAACTTTGAACCAATGCAGAGCCGTGAAAATAAAAAATCTCTTTTTTTCCCACAAAAATTATTTTTAACCCCCCCAAAAAATTTTATTTTCCCAAGGATAACAAGAGAACTTCGACCCCAAAAGATGTTGTCCAATTTGTCCCGAGTACTCTGATACCCCATATGTTGGGGTAAACCCCTGTTTGGGCGCACGGGAGAGCTCGGAAGGGAAGGAGCACTGTTTTACTTTTTCAACGCAGAATTGGCTGGAATTGAGATCGGACGCCATGTCGTGTTTGGAGAGCCCCTGGTGTACCTAAACAGTGGAAACTGTTATGAACTCTATTTTTGGGCTCCCTCTAGTGGTCACGGGCGGTACTGTGTAGTGTTGTCTTTCTGCAGGTTGGCTGCATCAGCTGGTTCGTTATCCTTGGTTGGTTTCCTATTTAGCTCACCTGGATACTCAGTTCCTTGCCTGCTATCAATGTATTCAGTGCTCTTCAGATTCCTTGTGACTACCTTGCTCCCAGTCTCTCCAAGACAAGCTAAGTTTTTGTTTGTTCATTTTTTGATTATCAGCATTCATCATGTTTCTTGTCCAGCTTGCTAAAATGTGATTTCCTCGCTTGCTGGTTGCTCTAGGGGACTGAGTTTCTCCCCCCACACCGTTAGTTGGTGCGGGGGTTCTTGAAATCTCAGAGTGGATATTTTGTAAGGGTTTTTTACTGACCGCATAGATTCCCTTTTCTGCTATCTAGTATTAGTGGGCCTCATTTGCTGAATCTGCTTTCACCCCTGTGTATGTGCCTTCCTCTTACCTCACCGTTATTATTTGTTGGGGGCTTCTATATCTTTGGGGATTATTTTTCTGGAGGCAAGAGAGGTCTTTCTTTCTCTCTAGGGGTAGTTAGTTCCTCAGGCTGGCTCGACACGTCTAGGATTTTTAGGCACGTTCACCGGCTACTTCTAGTGTGTTTGGATAGGTTCAGATTTGCGGTCAGTCCAGTTTGCCACCTCCCTAGAGCTTGTCCTATGTTTGTTACTTAGCTGGAGTAATTTGTGATCCTCAACCACTAAGGATCATAACAGTATAGCAGGCCAGAAAGTGTTTAATGCATCGCAGAAGTGGGATAAAAAGAAGACCTGAGTACATTTTTTTTATTTATTTTTTTTTCCCCTCCAGCTCTTCCTTTGCTGCAGTCGGTTTAGCTTCTTTCATCCCCTTGAACTCTGGGTGGTTTTGAGCTCAGCTGCAGACATGAATGTTCAGACTCTGACTTCTAGTGTGGATCATCTTACTGCACGGGTGCAAAGTATTCAGGATTTTGTTATTCATAGCCCTATGTCAGAACCAAAGATACCCATTCCTGAGTTGTTTTCTGGAGATAGATCTAGGTTTCTAAATTTTAAGAATAATTGTAAGTTATTTCTATCTCTGAGACCTCGTTCCTCTGGTGATTCCGCTCAGCAAGTTAAAATTGTTATCTCCTTGTTGCGTGGCGACCCTCAGGATTGGGCTTTCTCTCTGGCGCCAGGAGATCCTGCATTGCTTAATGTAGATGCATTTTTTCTGGCTCTTGGACTGCTTTATGAGGAGCCTAATCTTGAGAATCAGGCAGAAAAAGCTTTGCTGGCTATCTCTCAAGGTCAGGATGAAGCAGAGGTGTATTGTCAAAAATTTCGGAAATGGTCGGTGCTTACTCAATGGAATGAGTGTGCCCTGGCTGCAAATTTCAGAGAAGGTCTTTCTGAGGCCGTTAAGAATGTTATGGTGGGGTTTCCCACCCCTACAAGTCTGAGTGATTCTATGGCTTTAGCCATTCAGGTTGATCATCATTTGCGGGAGCGCAAATCTGCTCATCCTTTGGCGGTATTTTCTGAACAGAGACCTGAGTCTATGCAATGTGACCGAACTCTGACCAGAATTGAGCGACAAAGTCATAGACGTCAAAATGGGTTGTGCTTTTACTGTGGTGATTCTACTCATGTTATCTCAGCATGCTCTAAACGCTTAAAGAAAATCGCTAAACCTGTCACCATTGGTACTATACAGCCTAAATTTATTTTGTCTGTTACTTTGATTTGTTCTTTGTCGTCCTACTCGGTTATGGCTTTTGTGGATTCGGGTGCTGCCCTGAATCTGATGGATTTGTCGTTTGCCAGGCGCTGTGGTTTTGTCCTGGAGCCTTTGGAATTTCCTATTCCTCTGAGGGGACTTGATGCTACGCCATTGGCTGAGAATAAGCCTCAGTATTGGACGCAAATGACCATGTGCATGACTCCCGTACATCAGGAGGTGATTCGCTTTCTTGTTCTGCATAATTTGCATGATGTTGTCGTTTTGGGTCTATCATGGCTGCAGGCTCATAATCCAGTTTTAGATTGGAAAGCTATGTCTGTGTCAAGTTGGGGTTGTCAGGGAATTCATGGCGATACTCTATTGGTATCTATTGCTTCTTCCAATCCTTCTGAGGTCCCTGAGTTTTTGTCTGACTACCAGGATGTATTTGATGAGCCCAGGTCCAGTGCCCTGCGTCCTCATAGGGATTGTGACTGTGCTATAAATTTAATTCCTGGTAGTAAATTCCCTAAGGGACGACTTTTTAATTTGTCTATACCAGAGCATGCCTCGATGCGGAGTTATATAAAGGAGTCTTTGGAGAAGGGACATATTCGCCCATCCTCTTCCCCTCTTGGTGCAGGATTCTTTTTTGTGGCCAAGAAGGACGGTTCTTTGAGACCTTGTATAGATTATCGTCTTCTGAATAAAATCACAGTCAAATTTCAGTATCCTTTGCCACTATTGTCTGATTTGTTTGCTCGGATTAAGGGTGCCAGTTGGTTCACCAAGATAGATCTCCGTGGTGCGTATAACCTTGTGCGCATTAAGCAGGGAGATGAATGGAAAACAGCATTTAATACGCCCGAAGGCCATTTTGAGTACTTGGTGATGCCTTTTGGACTCTCTAATGCTCCTTCTGTGTTTCAGTCCTTCATGCATGACATCTTCCGAGAATATCTGGATAAATTTATGATTGTTTATCTGGATGACATTTTGGTCTTTTCTGATGATTGCGAGTCCCATGTGAAGCAGGTCAGGATGGTGTTTCAGGTCCTGCGTGCTAATGCTTTATTTGTGAAGGGCTCAAAATGCCTCTTCGGAGAACAGAAGGTCTCTTTTTGGGTTTTATTTTTTCTCCTTCTACTGTGGAGATGGACCCAGTCAAGGTCCAGGCTATTCATGACTGGACTCAGCCCACGTCTGTTAAGAGTCTTCAGAAGTTCTTGGGTTTTGCTAATTTTTACCGTCGTTTCATCGCTAATTTTTCTAGCGTGGTTAAACCTTTGATGTGACTAATTGGTCTCCTGCGGCCGTGGAGGCCTTTCGGGAGCTGAAGCACCGGTTTTCTTCAGCTCCAGTCTTATGTCAGCCAGATGTCTCTCTCCCCTTCCAGGTCGAGGTTGATGCTTCTGAGATTGGAGCAGGGGCTGTTTTGTCGCAGAGAAGCTCTGATGGCTCTGTGATGAAGCCATGTGCTTTCTTTTCAAGAAAATTTTCGCCTGCCGAGCGGAATTATGATGTTGGTAATCGGGAGTTGTTGGCTATGAAGTGGGCATTTGAGGAGTGGCGACATTGGCTCGAAGGAGCTAAACATCGTGTGGTGGTCTTGACTGATCACAAAAATCTGATTTACCTTGAATCTGCCAAGCGCCTGAATCCTAGACAGGCTCGTTGGTCGTTGTTTTTCACCCGTTTCAACTTCGTGGTCTCATACCTGCCTGGTTCAAAGAACGTGAAAGCTGATGCACTTTCTAGGAGTTTTGTGCCTGACTCTCCGGGAGTTTCTGAGCCGGCTGGTATTCTCAGAGAGGGAGTGATTTTGTCTGCCATTTCCCCAGATTTGCGACGAGTGCTGCAGAAATTTCAGGCGGATAGACCTGACCGTTGTCCACCAGAGAGACTGTTTGTCCCGGATAAATGGACCAGCAGAGTTATTTCCGAGGTTCATTCTTCGGTGTTGGCGGGTCATCCTGGGATTTTTGGTACCAGAGATTTGGTGGCTAGGTCCTTCTGGTGGCCTTCCTTGTCGCGGGATGTGCGTTCCTTTGTGCAGTCTTGTGGGATTTGTGCTCGGGCTAAGCCTTGCTGTTCTCATGCCAGCGGTTTGCTTTTGCCTTTGCCTGTCCCGAAAAGGCCTTGGACGCACATTTCCATGGATTTTATTTCGGATCTTCCAGTATCTCAGAAAATGTCCGTCATCTGGGTGGTGTGTGATCGTTTTTCCAAGATGGTCCATTTGGTGCCCTTGCCTAAGTTGCCTTCCTCCTCCGATTTGGTTCCTCTATTTTTTCAGAATGTGGTTCGCTTACACGGCATTCCTGAAAATATTGTGTCTGATAGAGGATCCCAGTTTGTGTCCAGGTTTTGGCGGACTTTTTGTGCTAAGATGGGCATTGATTTGTCTTTTTCGTCGGCCTTCCATCCTCAGACTAATGGCCAAACCGAGCGAACTAATCAGACGTTGGAAACTTATTTGAGATGTTTTGTTTTTGCTGATCAGGATGATTGGGTGACTTTTTTGCCATTGGCCGAGTTTGCCCTTAATAATCGGGATAGTTCTGCTACTTTGGTTTCGCCTTTTTTCTGCAATTCTGGTTTCCATCCTCGTTTTTCCTCGGGTCAGGTTGAGCCTTCTGACTGTCCTGGGGTGGATTCTGTGGTGGATAGGTTGCAGCAGATTTGGAACCATGTGGTGGACAATTTGAGGTTGTCACAGGAGAAGGCTCAGCGCTTTGCCAACCGCCGCTGTGGTGTGGGTCCCCGACTTCGTGTTGGGGATTTGGTGTGGCTGTCTTCTCGGTATGTTCCTATGAAGGTCTCCTCTCCTAAATTCAAGCCTCGCTTCATTGGTCCTTATAAGATCTTGGAAATCCGTAACCCGGTGTCTTTTCGTTTGGATCTCCCAGCATCGTTTGCCATTCATAATGTGTTCCATAGGTCTTTGTTGCGGAGGTATGTGGTACCTGTGGTTCCTTCTGTTGAGCCTCCTGCTCCGGTGCTGGTCGAGGGCGAATTGGAGTACGTGGTGGAGAAGATTTTGGATTCTCGTATCTCTAGACGGAGGCTTCAGTATTTGGTTAAGTGGAAGGGCTATGGTCAGGAGGATAATTCCTGGGTTGTCGCCTCTGATGTTCATGCGGCCGATTTGGTTCGTGCCTTCCACGCGGCTCATCCTGATCGCCCTGGGGGTCTTGATGAGGGTTCGGTGACCCCTCCTCAAGGGGGGGGTACTGTTATGAACTCTATTTTTGGGCTCCCTCTAGTGGTCACGGGCGGTACTGTGTAGTGTTGTCTTTCTGCAGGTTGGCTGCATCAGCTGGTTCGTTATCCTTGGTTGGTTTCCTATTTAGCTCACCTGGATACTCAGTTCCTTGCCTGCTATCAATGTATTCAGTGCTCTTCAGATTCCTTGTGACTACCTTGCTCCCAGTCTCTCCAAGACAAGCTAAGTTTTTGTTTGTTCATTTTTTGATTATCAGCATTCATCATGTTTCTTGTCCAGCTTGCTAAAATGTGATTTCCTTGCTTGCTGGTTGCTCTAGGGGACTGAGTTTCTCCCCCCACACCATTAGATGGTGCGGGGGTTCTTGAAATCTCAGAGTGGATATTTTGTAAGGGTTTTTTACTGACCGCATAGATTCCCTTTTCTGTTTTCTGCTATCTAGTATTAGTGGGCCTCATTTGCTGAATCTGCTTTCACCCCTGTGTATGTGCCTTCCTCTTACCTCACCGTTATTATTTGTTGGGGGCTTCTATATCTTTGGGGATTATTTCTCTGGAGGCAAGAGAGGTCTTTCTTTCTCTCTAGGGGTAGTTAGTTCCTCAGGCTGGCTCGAGACGTCTAGGATTTTTAGGCACGTTCACCGGCTACTTCTAGTGTGTTTGGATAGGTTCAGATTTGCGGTCAGTCCAGTTTGCCACCTCCCTAGAGCTTGTCCTATGTTTGTTACTTAGCTGGAGTAATTTGTGATCCTCAACCACTAAGGATCATAACAGGAAACCCCCCAATTCTACCTGAAACCCTAATCCAAACACACCCCTAACCCTAATCCCAACGGTAACCCTAACCACACCCCTAACCCTGACACACCCCTAACTCTAATCCCAACCCTAATCCCAACTGTAAATGTAATCCAAACCCTAACTTTAGCCCCAAACCTAACCCTAACCCTAACCCTAGCTCTAACCCTAGCCCTAACCCTAGCCCTAACCCTAGCTCTAACCCTAGCCCTAACCCTAGCTCTAACCCTAACCCTAGCCCTAACCCTAGCCCTAACCCTAGCCCTAACCCTAGCCCTAACCCTAGCCCTAACCCTAACCCTAGCCCTAATGGGAAAATGGAAATAAATACATTTTTTACATTTTTTTATTTTTCGCTAACTAAGGGGGTGATGAAGGGGGGTTTGATTTACTTTTATAGCGGGTTTTTTAGCGGATTTTTATGATTGGCAGCCGTCACACACTGAAAGACGCTTTTTATTGCAAAAAATATTTTTTGCGTTACCACATTTTGAGACCTATAATTTTTCCATATTTTGGTCCACAGAGTTATGTGAGGTCATGTTTTTTGCGGGACGAGATAACGTTTTTATTGGTAACATTTTCGGACACGTGACAGTTTTTGATCACTTTTTATTTCGATTTTTGTGAGGCAGAATGACCAAAAACCAGCTATTCATGAATTTCTTTTGGGGGAGGCGTTTATACCGTTCCACGTTTGGTAAAATTGATAAAGCAGTTTTATTCTTCGGGTCAGTACGATTACAGCGATACCTCATTTATATCATTTTTTTATGTTTTGGCACTTTTATACGATAAAAGCTATTTTATAGAAAAAATAATTATTTTGGCATCGCTTTATTCTTATTATTTTTTTTTTGCTTATGATGCTGTATGGCGGCTCGTTTTTTGCAGGACAAGATGACGTTTTCAGCGGTACCATGCTTATTTATATCCGTCTTTTTGATCGCGTGTTATTCCACTTTTTGTTCGGCGGTATGATAATAAAGCGTTGTTTTTTGGTTCGTTTTTTTTTTTTTTCTTATGGTGTTCACTGAAGGGGTTAACTAGTGGGACAGTTTTATAGGTTGGGTCATTACGGACGCGGCGATACTAAATATGTGTACTTTTATTGTTTCTTTTTGTTTTTTTTAGATAAAGAAATGTATTTATGGGAATAATATATATATTTTTTTCTTTATTTAGGATTTTTTTTTTTTTTTTTTTTTTTTTTACACTTGTGGAAATTTTTTTTTTTACTTTTTTACTTTGTCCCAGGGGGGGACATCACAGATCGCCCATCTGACAGTTTGCACAGCACTCTGTCAGATGGGCGATCTTACTTTCATCGGAGCAGGCTGCTCTGCAGCCGGCTCCGGACCCTGACCCGGAAGTACTCCCTGCAGGACCCGGATGCAGCCCCGCGGCCATTTTGGATCCGGAAACTGCAGGGAGAAGACGCTCGGTACAAGGTGAGTACATCACCTTGTACCGATCGTCCCAGGGAAGCCCGCAGGGAGCCCCCTCCCTGCGCGATGCTTCCCTGTACCGCCGGTACACCGCGATCATGTTTGATCGCGGTGTGTCGGGGGTTAATGTGCCGGGGGCGGTCCGTGACCGCTCCTGGCACATAGTGCCGGATGTCAGCTGCGATAGGCAGCTGACACCCGGCCGCAATCGGCTGCGCTCCCCCCGTGAGCGCGGCCGATCGCATATGACGTACTATCCCGTCGGTGGTCATACGGGCCCACCCCACCTCGACGGGATAGTACGTCAGATGTCAGAAAGGGGTTAATTACTTTAAAAGTAATTACCCTTTTTTAAAAGTTGATATAATGTCTGCCATTACTACCTCTTGTGGTCGGGCATTCGACAGTCTGACTGCTCTAACTGTAAAGAACCCTTTCCTATTTAGCTGCCGGAATCGCCTTTCTTCCACCCACAGTGAGTGCCACCTGGTTCTTTGTATAGTCTTTGGAATGAAGAAGTGATGTGCCAGTCCTTTATATTGACCACACATATATTTATAAATATAAATGAGAGGAGTCTGAGGCGTCTTTTTTCTAAGCTAAACAAGCCCAACTTTTCCAACTTCTCATCTCTTGTACTAATCAAATTGCCTGCAGTTTTATAACTGCATCACTGCTCCCCCAGGTTGTCTGGAGAAGAACAGTGAACAGTTCGTAGTAAGTGAACTGCTGCAATGTAGAGTTTGCCAGGGCCCACTGAAGAATCCTTCAGTAAGCTAGTAAGACACAGTGCCCAATCTACAGGCAGCATGCATCAGACCGTGGCTGTGTGACTTTAGCCACAGCCATAAATGTTTAAGGATACGTTCCCACGATCAGTAAACGCTTCGGGTTGGACTCTCCGTACATCCGCAACGTCCAATTCGCAGCGCCCAGATGTTACAGCATAGTGGATAGGATTTCAAGAAATCCCATCTCCTCTATGCATGCATTGGCACCCGCGGCTTCCATGCAGAGACAGTCATGTGGCGCGTCTTTCCAGACCACAGCATGTTAATTTATCTTGCGGAGACGCTCAGTCTCCGCAAGATAAATATCACCTGTACAATGTGTTGGGAACAGTGATTCTGCACGGTTCAATGAACACATGTTGAATCACCTGCGTTCAAAAGCCGGCAGCGCTTTGGCCACAGCGGACATGTGCAGCTTCCAAAGCGCTGCCTAATGCTGAACATGTGGACATTCCCTAATTCTGAAACGCGTTTTTATTATCTCCCTATATGCACACAGGGAGTGAATATTTCTTTCTACTTGTCTCTGTTTGCTTTTGAAAACTTACTAAAATATTTTCTAGAAAATTTTACAACACCCCTTTATAAAGTAAATAAAAAAAATATAATTTTAAGCTTGTTGCCTAGGATACCGGCACCAATTCATCTAGCAGAGGTGGCTGAGCATGTGCAGTGCTTACAAGGTTGTTTCTATTGAGCTTGTAAACATTGCACTGAAGCTGGCTGGGATAGCTGGAATACACTGATAACTGCAGAAACTTTCCAGCTTCCTCTGATGCTGTAGAGGCAAAGCTACCTTAAATAGTAGCATTGGAGAGCACACAGTTCGGACCATCGGTGCCACAATGTTGCCGGTCTAAACTGTCAATCAAGTAGGAGCTACCACTTCCCCAGTAAGCAGGTTGTAGGGGAGGCGGGGAGCGGTTTGTTCCTGAAAAGACAACGTGACACAAGCCCTTTAATAAACATATGATGAATGATACTTTGCATTAAAATTAATTTACAATTCTGCAACGATGTACATCAGGGTTTCAGTAGATACATATGCTATTGACCTTGGCATAAAAACCACATTATATGATCATATATTGCAAATTAATACTGATACATATTAAGTAGCAAACCACTTAGCACTCTTGCCTTTTGACTTCCAATTGACTGGAGACTCTGTATCTTGGCTCTCGCACTTGGGAAACTTTGATTCAAAATTTAGAAGTTACTTTTTGTTTTTGGTGGTGGTGGGGGGGGGGGGGTTGCAAATGAGAAAATTGAGAAAAAGTACAGTGTCTCGAATATTTAGCCCTGAACTCCAGGGAGTTTCTATCAAGAGTAAATTTAAAGTAGAGATGAAGTTGAACAAAAAAAAAGTTTAGGAATTTATGTTCTGAGTCATGAAATAAAAATAAAATCTTCATAGCTTGTCCTGGGAAGAGGGTTCAAGTCAGGTCACCTTCCTTGTAAGGTTCTGTGATCCACAGAGGAATAGTTATAGAATTAGGCCCTGAAAGCTGGAGGCATGCAAAATATGCATCCAGGACGTAGTGATCAAGGCCCTGATATTTGGCACTCAGGAAGAAGTGAGCCCCAGTACTTCCGAAACTGAAGGTGCTCGTATCGTACCAGGTCAACATTTCCCGGGAGAGGTCTCTCAAACTGGAAAAAAAGATAAGTCGCAAAAGAGGTGGCGAGTGTGTTTCAAAAGGGGAATACCCAAGGACACCATTTATCAATGCAACCTCCAATGCACTACTAAATTCATTTCTGACTTACAGAACTGAAATATGACAGTCTGACAAACACTACACAACTCACGTATGCCACTACATTATAAAATTTACATGACAGGAAACAGTAGATTACTTCCAAAAAGGGGGCACTGGTTCGGCATTGCCACTGTATGGGGTCACTTGTGGGGAGTTTCTGCTGTTTAGGCATATCAGGGGCTCTGCAAACGCAACATGACGCTCGCAGACCATCTGTAGGATGTGCATGGCCAGCTTTTTGTACCACACCTTGGCCTTTCTCAAAGCACTGAACGGCTGGAGGAGTTGATCAGAGAGATCAATGCCCCCCATGTTTTTGTTGTACCCCAGTACACAGTCCAGTTTGCTGATCTGTGCAGGGGGTACCTCGTACCGAGGGTTCTGCCATCACCGTGTATGGTGGTCAAGAAAAAGACATCCCTCTTGTCCTTGTACTTGACCACTAGCAGGTAGTCGCTACATTGGGCTCTGCTGTCACCCCTTCTGAGCATCTGCCCAATTAGCGGTTTCGGGAGGCCTCTTTGATTTTTACGGACATTACCGCATGTTGCGGTACTTTGCGCAGAGAGGGTTTTGGAGAGTGGTATGCTAGTATAAAAGATATCCGTGTAGAGGTGATAACTTTTATCCAGCAGTGGGTGCACCAAATCCCACACAATTTTCCCACTCAATCCCAGGACAGGGGGGCATTCAGGGGGCCAATCCGGGTGTCCTTCCCTTCATAAATTGCCAACCTGTGGGTGAACCCTGAGGTACTCTCACACAGCTTATAGATTTTAATTCTGTACCTGGCCCTCTTACTGGGCAGGTACTGATGGAATTTGAGCGTCCCCTTAAAATTAATTAAGGACTCATCCACGCACATGTCCCTTTTTAAGCACTTACACTTCAGCAAACTTTTTGTTGAAGTGTTCGATGACCAGCCAAACTTTGAACAGACGTCAAAGTTGGGGTCATCTCGTGGGGGATGCTGTGCATTACCAGTATAATGCAGGAATTTGTAGATGGCCTCAAAACGTATCCGGGCCATGACCATTCGGAACACTGGAGTCTTGTATAAAACATCAACACTCCAATATTGCTGAAGTTTTTGCTTCTTTAGGATCCCCATGTTAAGGACCCGGCCCTAAAACGGCATAATTTCAACTGCGTCTACAGGACACCAGTTAGAAAATGGTGAACCAGGGTTTTGTGCCAAAAATTGATGAGCATACAAATTAGTTTGATCCACCATGAGGTTAACAAAATCCTCAGAGAAAAAGACTTAAAAAAAATCTAGTTCCTTGAGGCCGGTGATGACAAGCTTGATTCCTGTTTCTGCCACAAAATCAGGAATCAGTGGGAATATCAGGAATAATTTTCGGGGGGCGAGGTCCATACGGGGTCAGGAATGGTGGGCGCTGCTTCATCTTCTGTCCTGGGACATCTGCGTGACAGTTCAGCAGGACCTGGGGAGGAAGATGAGGAGGAAGAGGACGAGGGGGACAAATCTGAAAAATAAAGACATGTGGGATCCTCTCCCTCGCTATCAGTGGCAGAGGCAAGGAAAGCATATGCCTCCTCCACTGAATAGCGTTGTTGGGACGAGGGGGACAACATTTTTTTTTATGAATATGGTAATTGTGTCAGTACTTTATTTATCTGTTTTTGTGCATGTGAGATAGTGCTTGGTGTAAAGTTATTTGTCTGAAAAGAAAAAGCTAAAAGAAAAGAGCAGAAACCAAGGAGAAAAAAATGTCCGTGAAAAGAAAAGTGTAAAACAGCAGGCACGAGCTCTGATGAGTGAACTGCGTCACTTATCAAAGTTCGGCGGCTGCTGGATGTGTGCACGGAGGCGGCAAAGAAGAAACGTATCTAAAACTGCAGACACGAGCTCTTGTAAGTGAACTGCATCACTTATCAAAGTTCGGCGGCTGCTGGATGTGCTTACTGAGGTGGCGAGGAAGAAATGTATCTAAAACTGCAGACAAGAGCTCAGATTAGTGAACTGCGTCACTAATCAAGGTTGGGCAGCTGCTGGATGTGCGCACAGGGTAGCGCAAAAGGAGGGTGATAAAGAAACGTGGAAAATAGCAGGCACAAGCTCTGATGAGTAAACTGTGTCACTAATCAAAGCTCGGCGGCTGCTGGATGTGTGCACGGGGGGGCGCAAAGTGGGGTGAAAAAGAAAAGTGAAAAACAGCAGACAAGTGCTGATTGGTGAACTGCGTCACCAATCAACACTCGGCGGCTGCTGGATGTGCGCACAGAGGTGGCGCAAAGGGGCATAGAGGGGGTAAAAAGAGGAGGAAAGGGGAAGAGGGGCATTGAGGTGGTTGAAGAGAGATCGGGCAGAGATCAAAACACTTACACTTTTTGTCTCTCTTCTTCTGTCTTGTCTTTTCTGTTCTTTGTTCTTCTTTCATCAGCAGGGATTGTGGTGTCACTGGCTTCTGTGGCACCACATGGACCTGCACAGCAGTAGATCCTGTAGCGTGACAACTCTGCAGGAATCCTCAGCTAGTGTGAGGACCTGCAGCTCGGTCACAGACAGGTCACAGAGTGGTCATACCGCTGCTGTGCCCTGTCATTTGTGCGATCGACAATTACATCGATCGCACCAGTCACAGCTGGCCCTGGTGGCACTGGTGTTGCCAGGAAACAGCCTAGGATTGCAGCTTACAGCTCCGATCCTAGGCAGGTCACAGAGCGGTCACACCGCAGCTGTGCCCTGTGATTGGCTCGATCGATGTAACCGTCAATCGCGCCAATGAGTGGGTCCAGGCCATGTCTGGCATTGCTAGGCACCGGCCTAGGATCGGTGCTTTTACAGCTCCAATACTAGGCAGGGCACAGCGCGTTCACACGGCGAGTGTGCCCTGCGATTGGCACGATCGATGGCGTGGTCGACGATTACAATCAGAGTCCGTTCAGATGATGCCTGGCATTACCAGGCACCAGCCTAGGATCGGTGCTTGATCCTAGGCTGGGACATTAGTGTTTCAGGCAATCTGATTGCCTGAAACAATGAGAAATGCTGTGATTGGCTGTTCAGAATTGAACAGTCAACCACATCGATCGTGGGTGCGGGAGGGCGGTGACACCCCCCAGGAGGATGGAACCATTTACCCAGAGGTAAGATGGCGCCGAAATTTTAATGCGATCACCGCAATTTCGGTCACATTTAAAAAAATGACATAATATTCCGTCCATGGTCAAATAGGTCCAGGTCACATGGACGGAATATTACATCTGATGTCAGAAAGGGGTTAAAATTATTTATTTAAATAATTAAAAAGAAAACAGCGTGGGACCCCTCTATTTTTGATAACCAGCTGTGTTAAAGCAGATAGCTGAGGGTTACAGTCCACAGATGTCAGTTTTGCCATGCTGGTTATCAAAAATAGAGAGGCACCCACATCATTTTTTATTATTATTTATTTCTAGCACATGCGCTGGCTAGTGAATACTCCCATCAGCTTCATCTGCTCTCACTATTATTAGCGGCAGCAGGCGTAGGCCGATTGGAGCAATACTCTCTCATCACCCGACACCTCTGTGAACGCAGGTAAACTTTTTACCGTGGTCACAGCTGCTGACGCTCTGACCGGCGGTAATAATCTTACGTTATGAGCCGCCAGTGTTTTTCGCACTCTCATGCAGATGACAGCATAGGCAACACCCAGTGTTCGGGGTGCCGAACCTGGACAGTACCATGGACTTCCTGGAGTTGTTTGGTACAGACCCTAAACTTTACTGTTCGGGTTCGCCCATCTCTAATCTCTTATTTATAGTATGTTTCTGAATTAATGGGTGGAAAAGCAGCCAACAAGCAGTGCTGATTCCATTAAACTGCTCCTGGGAACAAAGCTGACATCTCAAGGAGTCAATCACTGTCTGAAGATGTCACATTGGCTGTGTCCAGCTGCCAAATCTGTAAGCCTGACAGTTCCTTCGTACAAAAAATCATTTCACATGAGTTTAACCATTCGCTGTCATTTTTTTGAGTGCTTTATTCCATTTCTCTTAATTTCATCATTCAGACCCATCTGTGTATACAGAATTGTCATGTCTCCTGATCATTAGCCTCTGACATTCTATAAATGTTATATTTTCTCTTCTCAAAAACTGTTTCTGTTGTGTTTTTTACATGCGTTTTGGTTGAAGATATTTCCCCTCTCATTAGTATGGGTGATATCTACAGACAAAATGCTACAAGAACTGACATGCTACAGATTTAAATCTGCAGAGAAAAAATAAGAAACGTGTATGTATGAGACTTCAGGTATTTCATTCAGAGAGTCATATCGCTCCAAATAGTTAACAAATAACATTTACCACATGTCTACTTTACATCAGCACAATTTTGGAAACCTAATTTTTTGTTAGGACATTATAAGGGTTAAAAGTTGACCAGCGATTTCTCATTTTTACAAGAAAATTTACAAAACCATTTTTGTAGGGACCCCCTCACATTTGAAGTGAATTTGGGGTATCAATATAACAGAAAATGCCCAAAAGTGACGTGACACCATTCTAAAAACTGCACCCCTCAAGGTGCGCAAAACCACATTCAAGAAGTTTATTAGCCCTTCTGATGCTTCACGACAACTAAAGCAACGTGGAAGGAAAAAAATGAACATTTTTCTTTTTCAAAAAATGTTTTCTTTGGAACCAAACATTTTCTCCTTCGCCTCATTGGGGGACACAGACCGTGGGTGTATGCTCAGGGCCGTATTTGCCACTAGGCACTTGAGGGCATGTGCCTAGGGTGGGGACGATGCGGGGGGGGGGGCGGCTGCACATGAGCAAGGGTTTTTTTTTTTTTTTTAAGTCCTGGGTCACCACCCGACCGACCGCCCCTACCCCCTCCCTGCCCCCACCCCCACCCACCCCTGCCTGCCTGCCTCCCACCCACCCTCCTTGAAGACGATACTCACCCTGCTCCAACGATGCCTGGTCTCGGTGTCTGTACCGCGTCCTGAGTGAGCGGTCACGTGGTACCGCTCATTAAGGTCATGAATATGCGCATATTCATGACCTTAATGAGCGGTACCACGTGACCGCTCACTCTGGAAGAAGGTGCTGCGCCAGGAGTCGGGACAGAGCCAGAGGGATGTTGGCAAGCCCGCGCTGTGTGGTACAGGTGAGTATAAGGGACAGGGGACGGGGGGATGAAGGAGGACGGTAAGCCACGCCATGCAAGATGGGAGAAGGAGCTGGGGGGTGGAGAGATGAGCCATGCATACAAGAGGTGGGGCGAATTATGAGCCATGCATACAGGGGGGGAATATGAGCCATGCATACAGGGGGGAATTATGAGCCATGCATACAGGAGGGGGGATATGAGCCATACATATGGGATGGGAGGGAGATGAGCCATGCATTCAGAATGGGGGCATATGAGCCATGCATACAGGGTGGGGGGGAGATGAGCCATGCATACAAGATGGGAGGGGGCATTATGCAGTATTGAGCATAATGTGGGATCATACATTATGGAGCATCATGTGTGGCCATTATACAGTATGGAGCATCATGTGGCCATTATACAGTATGGAGCATCATGTGTGGCCATTATACAGTATGGAGCATCATGTGTGGCCATTTTACAGTATTGAGCATCATGTGTGGCCATTATACAGTATGGAGCATCATGTATGGCCTTTATTCAGTATGGAGCATCATGTGTGGCCAATATACAGTATGGAGCATCATGTGTGGCCATTATACAGTATGGAGCACTGTGGCCATTATACAGTATTGAGCATCATGTGTGGCCATTATACAGTATTGAGCATCATGTGTGGCCATTATACAGTATGGAGCACAGTGTGGCCATTATACAGCTTGGAGCACAGTGTGGCCATTATACAGTATTGAGCATCATGTGTGGCCATTATACAGTATGGAGCATCATGTGTGGCCATTATACAGTATGGAGCACTGTGGCCATTATACAGTATGGAGCATCATGTGTGGCCATTATACAGTATGGAGCATCATGTGTGGCCATTATACAGTATGGAGCATCATGTGTGGCCATTATACAGTATGGAGCATCATGTGTGGCCATTATACAGTATTGAGCATCATGTGTGGCCATTATACAGTATTGAGCATCATGTGTGGCCATTATACAGTATGGAGCATCATGTGTGGCATTATACAGTATGGAGCATCATGTGTGGCCAGTATACAGTATGGAGCATCATGTGTGGCCATTATACAGTATGGAGCATCATATGTGGCCATTATACAGTATGGAGCATCATATGTGGCCATTATACAGTATTGAGCATCATGTGTGGCCATTATACAGTATGGAGCACTGTGTGGCCATGTTTTTTTCTGTTTATAATTATTGTATATGAAACAGTGTGATCAGCAGTGCTAAATGGGTGTGGTTGGGACGTGGATATGGGTGTGACTAGTTGTGAAATGGGTGTGGTCAGAGGTGTGGCCTAAAATTTGCCACGGCGCACTACGCGCGCCACAAACGTTATGCCTCATTCCCTTCAAAAGTTGGGAGGTATGGTACCGCATTTGCCAGATCACAGCAAGTGTCACAAATCCCATAGGGAATGAATGAGGCCAAATGCAGTGTTGCCATAAGTGATCCGTTACGCGGCAGATGCAGAAAAACTGCCAGAATCTGCTGCAAAAGCCTACTTTCACATCAGCGATTCTTGCCAAAGTCATTGCCGATAGTGTCATACTCACCAAAGGGCTAAAAGTGCCTAGGGCAGCAGAAACTCTAAATACGGCCCTGTGTATGCTGCTGCCACTAGGAGGCTGACGCTAAGTGATACAAAGAAAGTTAGCTCCTCCCCTGCAGTATACACCGTCCTGCTGGCTCTCAGTTAACCAGTTCTTGCTCAGTGTCCGTAGGAGGCACACGGACAGGTCTGCTATTCAGTCCCAAAACTCTTTATTATTTTATTTTTACCTTTTACATTTTTGATTTTATTTTTTCCATGGACGAATGGGGCGACGGATCCTTTCAAGATTCCGATCTCCCCGAACCATCAACAGGCAAGCACGGAGAGTGTCGCCTCTCCATACCCTCTCCTGCGACGTGGGATGCCACGCCTGAGCTGATTCTTAGAGGCGACGGGCAACTTCAAGGGCATCGATCTCCCCACACCTTCAACGGACGAGCACATGGAGTGTCGCCTCCACGTACCCTCTTCTGCAGCCAGGCCTATTGCCAGACAACTGGCTCTGTCCACCCGTGGGCTTGAACTCCGTGGATATACAGAGGCCCCTCTCTTTGGCATCCGAGCAGCCCCCACTGTCCCACCACTGTTAAAGCGGATGGCACAAGGAGGCGGATGGTTCATCTCCACCTCCCTAGCAAAGGGATAGTGGATTTTACCCCTATATCCCTGCCAGGCCCGGCGTCACCACCCGGCGTACCCGGGCAGCATACCACTCATGCTTTCTGGGATACTGCGCACACACACTGCTCAGCAGGGCCGCCGTCAGGGCATTACTGCGCTGAATGGCGTATGGGGCCTGATGAACCGAGGGGACCCCCATCAGGCCCCTTCTCTTCAGGTCACATCCTGACCTCATGAACCCGCCATTAACTTCTCCCTCCTCACTATTCCCCTCAGCGGGGGGGGGGGGGAGCGCACTCAGTGCAGGGAATGAGAGCATGGTGTGGCAGGGGAGCGGGGAAGGAACAGGAACAGCCCCTTGGAGAGAGGAGAGCTGGGCAGGGAACCGGTGGCTGTGTCCGCAGCTATCTCCGGGATGTTCCTCATCCAACAGTGGCCAGTCTGTGGATGCCTAGCCGTGCACTATGGCGGCGGCTGTGGAAGTCACCGGGAGCAGTAGCTGCAAAGGTAGCAGCAACACCTCCAGCACCAGCAAGGAGGAGAGGATGAGGCGCATCTTCCAGACCTGTGATGGAGACAGCGACGGCTATATCAGCAGGTATGGGGGCCCAACTTTCCACTTTACTCCTGAATAGTTGGCTGCAGGGGGCCCTTATTCCCCTGTGAGTGCGGGAGGCCGACCTGAGAGCCCTTGTGCCCACTGCTGATGCCACCCTCCGGGCCCTGGGGGCACAGGGGCTCCACTCATTCTGCCCTGGTACAGCACATGTTCCCCCCCCCTGCCCCTGTGCTGCCCACCTTTCCTGGATACAGCAGGGGGAATCTGGTGGCAGGGTCAGTCCTCAGGGCGCTGCTCCCATTGCCCTGAGAAGAGGAGTTATTTCTAGCAATTCCTGACATTTGTACCCCTGTACTTAGAACAGTTTATGAACGGCAGCACTGGCACATGAGACATCTCAGGATGTGACATTCGGGCCCAGTCTTACAGGATTTATGGGAGATATGACACATCTTAGTTTACCTAAGGCCATGTTCACACTGAGGTGTAAGTGCACTAGAATCTGAAGCAAAAAAATCTGTGGCTGACCCTGTGGTGCTCGCTGTGGGGTCTGCGTGTGGAATATCCCATCCCATTGTGTACAGCCACCCACTGCCGTGTCCAGGAAGATTGTTCACTAGGTGACATGTTGCAGGTTAAAAAAAAAATCCACCAGAATGATCAGCAGCGCAGATTACCCACTGGAGATTATGGGGCCGATTTGTGGATAGTTCATATGGAAATCTGCTCTGTGGAGACTAACTCTAAGGTCGCCTCATACTAAGGTGTTTCTCAGTTTTTGCAGAGGGCCTCTTAAAAAAAAAAAAAAAAGAAACACCTGTTTTAGAGTTTGTGTAGTAAAACACTGCCAAAAATCCTCTGTGTGAACATGTCCTACAAGAGGAAAAACAATCTGTTTTTCAAGAAGAAAACTCAGAAATCATTACTTTTCTCTTGCATTGTGCAGACCTAAAACCTCCTTTATATTAGTAGTTTCTGGACTTTACCTGAGCTCTTTTTAACACTTTATTCTTGCTGGACTTTTTTCTTTGAGGGGGGAGCGTCTTACTGACATTTGATGGACTTTTAAAAAAAAATCTTTACAACGAATAAGAAAACAGCGTGGTGTTCTACATTACAAGCATAGTGGATGAGATTTATAGAAATCCCATGCCGACTGTGCTTCTATTTACCGTTGCGTAAACTCACCCGTGGCACGGGCTTACCAGCATGTTGATTATCTGCAGCGGAGACGCTAGTCTGCATAGTCTCACCCATAGCCATTCATTTGATGCAGTAAATCCGCATGGTTCACTGAACACATGCGGATCTACCTGCATGATTAGAACACAGCGTTTTGGATGCAGCGAAAATACTCTGTGTCCAAAACATTGCTATATCCTGATCGTGGGGACATAGCCTAACTTGTGGATTAACCCCATATCTGCCTACTAATAGCGTTTGGGGACATAACAAGTTCCTTCTATTGAGTGTATCTGTGCATCATGAATCGTGGTATGTGTTAAAGGGGGGACCCACTGAGACTCTTTCGCCCGGGGCCCTCAAAATCCTGGAGCCGGCCCTGGTCCCTGCACCGTCCACACTGCAATACCTGACCTGCAGCAGAACAGTAGAGTGAGCGCCTTCCTCGGTGCTGAAACTCAGTCATCCGCGGCGGCTCCATGCCGGGACGCGCACTGATGGTGAGTGGATCCAGTCAGCGGTGGGCCTCTGCAGTGGGATATTCACATGCTCACAGGCAGCCTCCCTGTGGCCCACCTCCCTGAGGTAACGCTTCAGCCGGCTGCAAAAATTTAGCCCCCAGCTTCAGCCGATGTGTAGGCCGCATTCCGGAAGCTGCGCCCGCACTATGGCCCCCTAAGGCGGCTCCGCCGGCTTTTTTGGCGCTTCTCGTCTGGCACGGAAGCGCTCAGTTTTCTCGGCCACTACAACGCCCCTCACTTCTACTGCTGGTATTGCTCCCGCCGGCTGCAGAAAGTTAGGCCCCGGCTTGGGCCTATTCATGGAAGCCACATTGTGGCTGTGGCTCCATCCCCCGAATTGGCGCTTCTCACTCTCTGTGAGATTTTATCACCTCTGCAACTCCCGGTGGCCATCTTGGTCCACCCGGCCGGCTCACACAGGGGCGACGATTTTGCATTAAAGGGGCACAACGACTCTGCAATGAAGGCAGACTAGTATTCCCTGGTCTTAAAGGCACATGACCAGTATTCCCTGGTCTTAAAGGCCCATGACCAGTATTCCCTGGTCTAAAAGGCACATGACCAGTATTCCCTGGTCTAAAAGGCACGTGATCAATCCGAAGCCGGTCACCCTAAATGAGCTCAGGAGCCCTCCGCCGCTGATCCCAGTTTATCCCAGAGTACCTAGTTCCCCTCAGTGGACTAGTTCCCCTCAGTGGACTTCGTCACTGACCGCAATCCATGGTTTCTCTGACCAAGAGATTGAATCCCTCTGTGTACCCTCTGTGGCTCGGAGTGCTCGCAGGACCGATATACATGGTCCCTCTCCTACATTGGAGCCGTCGGCTAGCAGGGGCCGCAAGTATTCTAGAAACAGGCGTCTAGAAACGTACAGGCATCTAGAAAACGGAAGTTTTCATTTCCTGATCTCTCCCCAATGATTTGCTGAGAACAAGACTCTGAATATGGATCGGATATTGCCTTGGATCTGGACTTGCCAGAGCTTCAGAAAAGGTTGAACTCTTCTATTTATATCATCTCTGTACATTGACGAGGACTCTGGTTCTGCTCTAGACTACGCAGTGTCCCTCATAAGGAGACTAAACTCCCTCGTAGAGCATTTGCCATTCAGTCCGGATAAGCGATTCACTGGACAGAAGCCTCTACATGGGATGCCATTCCTGGTCTGATTTTTAAGGGCAACGGGTCCTTTAAAGGGCACCGATCTCCCCACACCATCAACAGACGAGCACACGGAGTGCCGCCTCCATATATCCTCTTCTGCATCGAGGCCTAACGCCAGACAACCTGTCCTGTCCACCCAGGGACCTGAACTCTGTGGACGTACAGAGGCACCCTTTTTGGCGTCCGAGCACTCCCCCTCTGCATCACCACTATTTAGCATATGATGCAAGAAGGCGGACGATCCCTCTCCACTTCTCTGTTAAGAGGATAGTGGATCGAGGGTTCCTAATTTTTAACTCTGCACCGTCAAAAGAGAGCGGCAATGGCAAGAGACGATGACCTGCTGGATGCAGCCGCGCATTCTGCCACTTGGCAGATTAACCGGGTAGAATCTCCTGTGGTATACCTACCAGTATCCCTGCCCGATGTATCATCAATTAAAAATACCACGGACTGTCAGATAGCAAATCTGGTTTGTTGCGGCTTCGGGTTCAGCGCTCTACCCTCCCTAGCCGCCACATGGATTGCTAGAGCAATGGTCTCCTGGTCGGAGACCTTAACTACTTTGATTCACACCAGTAACCTTTTCCCGAAGACAGTATAACTGGCCAAACAAATCTTTTCAGCGGGAGACTAACAAAGGATCGTATGTTTCCTACAGACCCATACAGCAGTGGAAGGGTTGTCCAGGACAGTCTAAAACTAAGGGATCTTGGTTCCAAAAAGGGGAACGAAAAGTAAGACCGATCCTGGATCTCAAACTTCTAACAACCTTTGACAAGGTCCTCCTTGTTCGGATGGAGTTCCTCCACTCAGCCATTACTTCAACAGAAAAAGGTGGAGTTTCTGGCATCCATCAACATTGGGGATGCTTATGGAGCACCCCCAAAGCGCAGGGCAGTGGGTTACTCGGTACCGGGTCCTTCTGTCTCAGTTCTGGGGATGTCACGGTGGCCCGACCCGGTCCGTGGCCCTGCTAAGGGGCGCCCAATTAAAGGATGATGTTTGTCAAGTGTTCGTGACGCCACCTGTGGTGTTCGGTCAGGGCGACCGACGCTGCTAGGGGTCCGCTGGGGTGATGGAATAGCAGCCAGATGTTACACCTTCCCACAGGTGAAGTATGTCCCCAGGGCTTCCCTTGATGAGTAGGTGGTAATGATGGATGTTGTAAGGCGCGATGAATAACGAGAACACAAGGTTGCAGTCTCTTTACCTTTTACTGTAGACTCCAGCGTCCACAATCCAGAGCACTGCTAACAGGGCTGGCTGAGTCCGGCCGGTCCGAAGGCACATCCAGAGTTCCCTTTGCAGGTGGAAATCAGTAGCCTTCCTACTAGCGCCTGTGTGGTGTAGTACCTCCCTGCTGAGCACCACGGGATAGTCCTCACAACTGTCGTGTATGTTTTCTGATGTTCTCTCTCCCCCAGATGATATGGATAGGACAACCCGTATGACGGGGTAGGCCTGGAGCTATTTTATAGGGACCCTAGAGACGCCCCTCTCCTGCAATTTGCCTCCGTGTCTTCATAGGTATTAAGGTCGGGCAGCCGACTTGGAATCGACTGTCCTGCCGGTCTCTGAAGTAATGCGTAGAGCCTATTACTCCCTCGGTGTTCCGGCCACTGGCTACGCGCCTCAGAAGGATGTTGCCGATCTTAAGGCAGGACTCCTCCTGATGTTATCTCCTTGTGCTGTGATCTCGTTTCTCACTTCTCCACAATATACTCCGCTTCTTGTCCTTTCTTAGGATGCTGCCGCAATGAGGTGCAGGCGCAGCTCCGTAACGTTCTATCTCTTGCTAAGCCTCTGCCAGGATCCCTCCCCTGACAGGGACCTCTGTCTGCAGCTCCGATGTTCCTCCTTCTCTCCCTGTCTGCCTGACAGGTCTTTCCTGGGTCTCACCAGCAGCTTTCTCTCTAACTTCCTATCCAACCCCCAGTTTTACCCGAGTGTGAGGAGTGGCCTAATAGATAGAACCCTTTGCTCCCCCTGGTGGTTGGAGTGTGAAGTGTAGTGTGTGACTGTGATACCTGGTCAGGTGAACTCCTTTAGTACAATCAGATGTACCATCACTCCCCCTGGTGGGAGAGCGACAATACTGCATGACCAGGACTCTGGGGCGCTGCACTTACCCTCACATTCCTATTTTTCCCCTCTTCAAAAATTCCTTCGCTTTTCCATTCGCGAACAGCATTTTCAAGTCACGACCTTGTCCTTCGCCTTGCTACCGCACCCAGAGTGTTCGCAAGGGTCATGGCGGTTGTCATGTTTCTCTCGCACCATAGAGGCGTGGTCATCCTGCCCTGTTTGGTTGACTTTCTAGCCGCTCTTCCAGGACTACGCTGAGTCGTCTATATCACTTGCGATACCCTCTCACCTGGGCTGCAGCTATAACTTAGACAAGTTCTCCTCATTTCCAGCCCAGCAGATATCCTTTTTGAGGATGGTCCTGCACACTTCCAGAAGGATGGTAATTCTCCCTTGAGACAAGGTCATGGCCCTTCAACAGGGAGCTTGCGCACTTGATCACTCATCCCCTCATTTCATTCAATTTGCTAGGAGGGTTCTGAGGAAAAATGGTGACGAGAATGGAAGCAGTTTCCTTCGCTCCGCTCGTTTTCAGCAAGTCAAACAGACTTTCAGACGGTAGTCTCTGAGCTCCTTCTTCATCCAGGGCCTTTATCCCGGTTCAATTGTTATTACTTATTAGTAACTACCAATGCCAGTCTTCTTCTCCCGATCATTGCTCTGGGGATCCGAACGGTACGGCTAGTCCTACAGCAGGTCCACTGCCTTCTGGCGGGTCGCCCCATCCGAATTCAATTGGATAATGCCACGGCTGTTCCATACGTCAATCATCTAGCAGGTACCCATGGTCAGGCGCCATGGCCGAGGTACCTCACATTCTTTGATATGCCGAGATCTATCATTCGGTGATCTCGGCAGTACATATCCCAGGAGTAGAATTCTGAGCGGCAAACATATTCAGCCATCAGAGTTCCGCCTCAAGTGAGTGGGAACTTCACTTGGAAGTCTTTCATCAGATCTGCCTTCACTGGAGCTCTCCAGTTGTAGATCGGATGGCGTCCAGACTGAATGCCAATGTACTCAAGTTCATGGTTCAGCCTCGAGATCCAAGAGCCATCGCACTGCATGCTCTGGTTCTTCCGTGGTACCAGTTTCCATAACTCCCCTTCCACTACTTCCGAAAGCCTTTCGGAAGCAGAAAGGGCCCCAGTGATCCTCGGAGATCCGCACTGACCACGTCAGTTTTTTGTTTGCGGAGCTAGTATCTTTCCGCCCTATTGCAACAAAACTTCAAGTAGGGACTTTCTCGCAGGGTGTTTTCACACGTAGTTCTTCCCTATCGCATTCCGTTAGATCATTGGGACCTTAATGGTCCTGGGAGTCTTACAGTACACTCCTTTTGATCCGGACAGACATTACTATCAGGGAAGGTCGCCCTTTTTTCTCTGCGATATCCTCATCCTGACAAGTCTTCGGAGCTAGCTGCTCTGTTCTTTCAGGTTTTTTTTTTACCTTATTACCTTCAAGGCAAGGTTGTCCTCAGGCCATCCCCGTCCCTTGTTACCAAGGTGATATTGTATTACCACTGTTATGAGGGCATCGTTCTTCCCTCATCGCTTTCTACACCAGTCCACAAAATGGAATGAGATCCTCATATTCTAAATGAAGTGAGTGCTCCGAGTAGGTACGTCTCGAGGACGGCGTCCTTCCGAAGGTTGGACGCTTTATTTGGGCTTCCTGACGGTAAGAGGAAGGCTTCCTGACTTTTACAGGAAGGGTTTAGCCGTTTCATCGGCCATGTTAGCTTGGTGGATTCGTTTCACCATCCAGGAGTCCTTTCGTGTTAGATTTCAGCTTTTCTCCCTGTCTATCGAGGGTTCTAGGCACCAGGCTTCGGCAAAGCACGCCTGCAAGCCTACGGATTCGTCCAGTCCGCATGCATTCTTGAAGCACTATAATTCCCACACTTCCACAGATGTGAGTCTGGGCAGGCGGACTCTGCAGGCCGCGGTTGCGCACTTTGTAAGTAGCGGTTACACAGGGCCTGATCTGATGTTGTCCCCACCCAGGGACTGCTTTGGGATGTCCCACGGTCTGTGTCCCCCAATGAGGCGAAGGAGAAATTGGGCTTTTCTGTGTACTCACCGTATAATCCTTTTCTCCGAGCCATTCATTGGGGGACACAGCTCCCACCCTGTTATTAGCTTATGCTTGTTTTATAATTTGACATGCTATACTCTCATATATAATATGACATGCTATACGCTCAAATGTTGTTATTGATCTCCTACTGCTTTTGCACCGAACTGGTTAGCTAAGAGCCAGCAGGAGAGTGTATACTGCAGGGGAGGAGCTAACTTTCTTTGTATCACTTAGTGTCAGCCTCCTAGTGGCAGCAGCATACACCCACGGTCTGTGTCCCTCAATGAATGGCTCGGAGAAAAGGATTTTATGGTGAGTACACAAAAATCCTTATTTTATTTTCACAAGGGTATCAGGACAAAATAGACCATAAAATTTGTTGCGCAATTTCTCCTGAGTACCCCGATACCCCATATGTGGGGGAAAGCCTCTGTTTGGGTGCATAGCAAGGCACAGAAAATGGGAGCACCGTTTGACTTTTTGAACGCAAAATTGCCTGGAATCAATTGCAGGCGCCATGTCACGTTTGGAGACCACCTGATGTACCTAAACAGTGGAACCTTCCAATTCTAACCCCATCCCTAATACAGCCCTAACCCCAACAGACCCCTAACCCTTATCCCAACCCTAACCCCAACACAATCCTAACCCCAACACAACCCTAACCATAACCCCAACACAACCCTAACCCCAACACAACCCCAAACTCTAGCCCCAACTGTAACCCTAGCTCTAACCCTAGCCTAACCCTAGCCCCAACCCTAACCCTAGCACAGCCCTAGCTGTAACCCTAACCCTAGCTCTAACCCCAACCCTAACCCAACCTCAACCTTAGATCTAACTCCAACCCTAACTGCAAAGAATGGAAAAAAATGCATTTTATTATTTTTACCTAACTAAGGGGTGATAAAGGGGGGTTTGATTTACAATTTTTTAAAATTTTGATCACTGTGATAGGGTCTATTATAGTGATCAAAATTAACCAATAGGATTAATCTATTGTTGCCGAGTGTCGGCTGGCAGATCTCGGTGCACCCGCCATTTTCTTCCCGGAAGAAGATGCCGGGGGACAAAGCCGGAGGGACCGGGGGGGCACCAGAGGTACTGGTGGGGCTTGGGGGACCTCATTTCTCTCTCCTCTGATGTGCTATATCATATTAGGCACTATAACCTTATTTCTCAGTGCCATTAAAAAGTGGCGCTGAGGAATGAGTACCCTTAACTGCCGCTGTTTAAAATGTGTATCGGCGGTCGTGAAGGGGTTAAGTGAACAACTAAAGATTGGTTGGGAGGTTGTTCACCATATCTCCTCCCTAGGGAGAGGTTTAGAAGGTAGTCAGCCTTCTCAGTCATTAGGTGTTTGGTGTGTCTGGAGTCTGCACTTCCAGTAAGTGTTTTCTGATAAACCGTACTGAACCCGGTTGTTATAGCTTGAGTTGGTAGATTCCCACAGCTGCAGAGACTATATACCATTTTGTTTTCCTGTTTTGCCTGAAGGGCCATTCTTTTATTCAATTTGCACTGGTATATGCCGCATATATACAGTATAATAAACCAGTGAAAGGTTTAAAGAGACAATGCACCTCACAGCTGACACCCGGCACTAAGTGCCAGCCCCTCTGCCTTTGGATCGGAGACACCGCGGCATGACGCGGTGTCCCGTTCGCTCCCATGGTAACCCGATGTCGTCATGACGACATCCGGGTTACCAGAGCTGAGAGACTTCCTGTCATGTGCAGTGCATGTCAGGAAGTCTCTGAGGTCAGTGTACACAGAGTGCAGTGCTGACAGCTTATATGGCATGCAGATGTACATGCCATATAAGCGATCAGCCTGCACAAAATACAAAATGAGTGTCCCATAGTGGGACAAAGTGTAAAAGTTAGAATGAATAAAAAAAAAAAAATTTAATAATTGTAAAAATATTTTAAAAAATAATAAAAAATAATAATTAAAAAATCAAAATTTTATTCCATCAAATAAATGTTTGAATTAAAAAAAATCTAAACAATAAAAGTACACATATTTAGTATCGCCGCGTCCATAATGACCCGACCTATAAAACTGTCCCACTAGTTAACCCCTTTAGTGAACACCATTAAAAAAGGCAAAAAAACAATGTTTTATCAATTAATTATTTTTTATATAAAATAGTTTTTATTGTATAAAAGCACCAAAGCATAAAAAAGATATAAAGGAGGTATTGCTGTAATCATACTGACCCGAAGAATAAAACTGCTTTATCAATTTTACCACACACGGAACGGTATAAATGCCCCCCCAAAAGAAATTCATGAATTGCTGGTTTTTGTTCATTCTGCCCCCCCCAAAAAATTGGAATAAAACGCGAACAAAAAATGTCATGTGCCCGAAAATGGTACCAATAAAAACGTCAACTCGTCCCGCAAAAAACATGACCTCCCATGACTTTGTCAGCCAAAATATTGAAAAATTATAGCTCTCAAAATCTGGTGATGCAAAACCGATTTTTTGCAATAAAAAGCGTCTTTTAGTGTGTGACAGCTGCCAAACATAAAAACCCGCTATAAATAGTAAATCAACCCCCCCTTTATTACCCCCTTTGTTAGGAAAAAATAATTAAAAAAAAAAAAATGTATTTCCATTTTCCCATTAGGGTTAGGGCTAAAGTTAGGGTTAGGGTTTGGGCTAAAGGTAGGGTTTGGGCTAAAGTTAGGGTTAGGGTTGGGGCTACAGTTAGGGTTAGGGCTAAAGTTAGGATTACAATTACGGTTACAGTTACCACATATAGGATATCAGCGTACTCGGGACAAATTGGACAACAACTTTTGGGGTCCAATTTCTCCTGTTACCCTTGGGAAAATAAAAAATGAGGGACTAAAAGGTAATTTTTGTGGAAAAAATATGATTTTTTATATTTTCATGCCCGGGCGCTATAAGCTTTAGTGAAACACCTGGAGGTTCAAAGTTCTCACAACACATATAGATAAGTTCCATGGGGGTGTAGTTTCCAAAATAGGGTCACTTGTGGGCATTTCTACTGTTTAGGCACATCATGGGCTCTCCAAACGCGACATGGCGTTCGATCTCAATTCCAGCCAATTTTGCGTTGAAAAAGTCAAACGGTGCTCCTTCCCTTCCGAGCTCTGCCATGCGCCCAAACAGTGGTTTACCCCCACATATGGGTTATCCGTGTACTCAGGACAAATTTCACAATAACTTTTGGGGTCCTGTTACCCTGGGGAATATTAAAATTGGGGGTGAAAAGATCATTTTTGTGGAAAAAATATGATTTTTTAAATTTTACGGATCTATGTTATAAACTTCTATGAAGCTCTTGGGGGTTCAAAGTTCTCACCAAACATCTAGATAAGTTCCTTGGGGGGTCTATTTTCCAAAATGGGGTCACTTGTGGGGGTTTCTACTGTATAGGCACATCAGGGGCTCTCCAAACACGACATGGCGTCCGATCTCAATTCCAGCCAATTTTGCGTTCAGGACAAATTGCACAATCATTTTTGGGGTCCAATTTCTCCTGTTATGCTTGGGAAAATAAAAAAATTTGGATCTGAAGTAATTTTTTTGTGAAAAAAAGGTAAATGTTAATTTTTTTTAAACATTCCAAAAATTCCTGTGAAGCACCAGAAGGGTTACTAAACTTCTTGAATGTGGTTTTGCGCACCTTGAGGGTGCAGATTTTAGAATGGTGTAACTTTTGGGTATTTTCTATCATATAGACCCCTCAAAGCAGGGCCGGACTGGGACTAAAATTCAGCCCTGGCATTTGAAGTCACACAGGCCCATTTGTCACATGGTGACTGTATAATATCTTTGTACACTTGTAGGTTACAAGAAGTGAGGGGAGTGTAACACGACTATATAACATATAATCACAGCTGTATACAGCATTACAGCTCAGTCCCCATAGAATGTAATACAGCGCAGCCCCCATAGAATGTAATGCAGCACAACCCCCATAGACTATAATACAGCACAGCCCCCATAGATCCAACTGTCATGTGAGGAGTAAGCTACAAGCCATGTATCTTGCAGCACAGCCCCCATAGAATGTAATGCTGCACAGCCCCCATAGAATGTAATGCTGCACAGGCCCCATAGAATGTAATACAGCACAGCCCCCTGTCATGAATCCCCAATGGCTAGGGATAGCACAGGACAAGCAAAGTACAAATAAATAACGGACGAGCTCTAGGGTGATGGAACCTGGGCTGACCGCTGCCCTACGCCTGACAAACACAACTAGAGATAGCCAGGGAGCGTGCCTACGTTGGTTCTAGACGCCACGCACCAGCCTAAGAGCTAACTAGTACTGCAGAGAAAATAAAGACCTCACTTGCCTCCAGAGGAATGAACCCCAAAAGATATAGTTGCCCCCTCACATGTATTGACGGTGAAATGAGAGGAAGGCACACACATAGAGATGATATATATAGATTTAGCAAATTGAGGCCCGCTGTAAACTAGAAAGCAGAACGATACAAAAGGGGACTGAGCGGTCAGCAAAAAACCCTAATCAAAAAAACCATCCTGAGATTACAAGAACCCATGTGCCAACTCATGGCACATGGGGAGAACCTCAGTCCACTAGAGCTACCAGCTAGCATAGAGACATAATAAGCAAGCTGGACAAAAAAACCAAACAACTGAAAATCAGCACTTAGCTTATCCTGAAAGATCTGGGAGCAGGTAGGCAGGAACCAAACAGAGCACATCTGAATACATTGATAGCCGGCAAGGAAATGACAGAAAGGCCAGGTAAGATAGGAAACACCCAGCCTCTGATGGACAGGTGGAAACCAAAGGCCGCAACCCACCAAAGTCACCCAGTACCAGCAGTAACCACCAGAGGGAGCCCACAAACAGAATCCACAACAGTACCCCCCCCTTGAGGAGGGGTCACCGAACCCTCACGAGAACCCCCAGGGCGATCAGGGTGAGCTCTATGGAAGGCGCGAACCAAATCAGTCGCATGAACATCGGAGGCGATCACCCAGGAATTATCCTCCTGACCATAACCCTTCCACTTAACCAAATACTGGAGTTTGCGTCTGGAAACACGAGAATCCAAGATCTTCTCAACAACATACTCCAATTCTCCCTCCACCAGCACCGGAGCAGGAGGCTCAACCGAAGGAACAACGGGCACCTCATACCTCCGCAACAACGACCGATGGAACACATTATGAATAGCAAACGATGCTGGGAGATCCAAACGAAAAGATACAGGGTTAAGAATCTCCGAGATCCTATAAGGACCGATGAACCGAGGCTTGAACTTAGGAGAAGAGACCTTCATAGGGACAAAACGAGAAGACAACCACACCAAATCCCCAACAAGAAGTCGGGGACCCACGCGGCGACGGCGATTAGCAAACTGCTGAGTCTTCTCCTGAGACAACTTCAAATTGTCTACCACCTGATTCCAAATCTGATGTAGCCTGTCCACCACCATGTCCACTCCAGGACAATCCGAAGACTCCACCTGACCAGAGGAAAAACGAGGATGAAACCCCGAATTACAAAAAAAAGGAGAGACCAACGTGGCCGAACTAGCCCGATTATTAAGAGCAAATTCGGCCAGTGGCAAAAAAGCAACCCAGTCATCTTGGTCAGCAGAAACAAAACACCTCAAATAAGTTTCCAAGGTCTGATTAGTTCGCTCCGTCTGGCCATTCGTCTGAGGATGGAATGCAGACGAGAAAGACAAATCAATGCCCATCTTGGCACAAAACGTCCGCCAAAATCTAGACACAAACTGGGATCCCCTGTCAGAAACGATATTCTCCGGAATCCCATGCAAACGAACCACGTTCTGAAAAAATAAAGGGACCAACTCAGAGGAGGAAGGCAACTTAGGCAAGGGCACCAAATGAACCATCTTAGAAAAGCGGTCACACACAACCCAGATAACGGACATTTTCTGTGAAACCGGGAGATCAGAAATAAAATCCATGGAAATGTGCGTCCAAGGCCTCTTCGGGATGGGCAAGGATAACAACAACCCACTGGCCCGAGAACAGCAAGGCTTAGCTCGAGCACACACTTCACAAGACTGCACAAAGGTACGCACATCCCTAGACAAGGAAGGCCACCAAAAAGACCTGGCCACCAAGTCTCTAGTACCAAATATTCCAGGATGACCAGCCAACACAGAAGAATGGACCTCGGAGATGACTCTACTGGTCCAATCATCCGGAACAAACAGTCTTTCTGGTGGACAACGATCCGGTTTATCCACCTGAAACTCCTGCAATGCACGTCGCAAGTCTGGGGATACGGCGGACAATATTACCCCATCCCTAAGGATACCAGTAGGCCCAGAGTCTCCAGGAGAGTCAGGCACAAAACTCCTGGAAAGAGCATCTGCCTTCACATTCTTTGAACCTGGCAGGTATGAAACCACGAAATTGAAACGAGAAAAAAACAACGACCAACGAGCCTGTCTAGGATTCAAACGCCTGGCAGACTCAAGGTAAATGAGATTCTTGTGATCAGTCAAGACCACCACACGATGTTTAGCACCCTCAAGCCAATGACGCCACTCCTCAAATGCCCACTTCATGGCCAAAAGCTCCCGATTACCCACATCATAATTGCGCTCGGCGGGCGAGAATTTTCTAGAGAAGAATGCACATGGCTTCATCACCGAGCCATCAGAACTTCTCTGTGACAAAACCGCCCCCGCTCCAATCTCGGAAGCATCAACCTCAACCTGAAAAGGAAGTGAAACATCTGGTTGACACAACACAGGAGCAGAAGAAAACCGGCGCTTAAGTTCCTGAAAGGCCCCCACAGCCGCAGGAGACCAATTAGCAACATCAGCACCCTTTTTAGTTAAATCAGTCAAAGGTTTAACAATACTGGAAAAATTTGCAATGAACCGACGATAAAAATTAGCAAACCCCAAGAACTTCTGTAGGCTCTTAACAGATGTAGGTTGTGTCCAGTCACAAATTGCCTGAACCTTAACGGGATCCATCTCAATAGTAGAAGGAGAAAAAATGTACCCCAAAAAAGAAATCTTCTGGACTCCGAAGAGACACTTTGAGCCCTTCACAAACAGAGAATTGGCCCGCAGAACCTGAAACACCTTCCTGACCTATAGAACATGAGACTCCCAGTCATCAGAAAACACCAAAATATCATCCAAATACACAATCATAAACTTATCCAGATATTCACGGAAAATATTGTGCATAAAGGACTGAAAGACTGACGGAGCATTGGAGAGTCCAAAAGGCATTACCAAATACTCAAAATGGCCCTCAGGCGTATTAAATGCGGTTTTCCACTCATCACCTTGTTTTATCCGCACCAGATTATACGCACCGCGAAGATCTATCTTAGTGAACCACCTAGCCCCCTTAATGCGAGCAAACAAGTCAGTCAATAATGGCAATGGATACTGATATTTGACTGTAATCTTATTCAAAAGGCGATAATCTATACAAGGCCTCAGGGAACCATCTTTTTTTGCCACGAAAAAAAAACCTGCTCCCAGAGGGGACGAAGATGGACGAATATGTCCCTTTTCCAAGGACTCCTTAATATAATTCCGCATAGCAGTATGCTCTGGCAGTGACAGATTAAATAAACGACCCTTAGGGAACTTATTGCCAGGAATCAATTCTATAGCACAGTCACAATCTCTATGAGGAGGGAGCGAATTGAGCTTAGGCTCCTCAAAAACATCCCTATAGTCAGACAAAAACTCAGGGATCTCAGAAGGAGTAGATGAAGCGATAGAAATCGGAGGTGCATCATCATGAACCCCCTGACATCCCCAGCTTAACACAGACATTGTTTTCCAGTCCAGGACAGGATTATGAGTTTGTAACCATGGCAGACCCAGCACTAGTACATCATGTAAATTATACAGTACAAGGAAGCGAATCACCTCCTGATGAACGGGAGTCATGCGCATGGTCACTTGTGTCCAATACTGCGGTTTATTCATAGCCAATGGTGTAGAGTCAATTCCCTTCAGAGGAATAGGGACTTCCAGAGGCTCCAGACTAAAACCGCAGCGTTTAGCAAATGACCAATCCATAAGACTCAGGGCAGCGCCCGTATCCACATAGGCATTAACGGAAATGGAAGACAGTGAAAAAATCAGAGTCACAGACAAAATGAACTTAGGCTGCAGAGTACCAATGGCAAAAGATTTATCAAGCTTTTTTGTGCGTTTAGAGCATGCTGATATAACATGAGCTGAATCACCACAATAAAAACACAATCCATTTTTCCGCCTATAATTTTGCCGTTCACTTCTGGACTGAATTCTATCACATTGCATAGTCTCAGGTGCCTGTTCAGAAGACACCGCCAACTGGTGCACGGGTTTGCGCTCCCGCAAACGCCGATCAATCTGAATGGCCATAGCCATAGACTCATTCAGACCTGTAGGCGTAGGGAACCCCACCATAATATCCTTAATGGCCTCAGAAAGACCATTTCTGAAGTTTGCAGCCAGGGCGCACTCATTCCACTGAGTAAGCACCGACCATTTCCGAAATTTTTGACAATATATTTCCGCTTCATCATGCCCCTGAGAGAGGGCTAATAAAGCCTTTTCAGCCTGAATCTCCAGGTTGGGTTCCTCATAGAGCAATCCCAATGCCAGAAAAAACGCATCCACACTGAGCAATGCAGGATCCCCTGGTGCCAATGCAAATGCCCAATTCTGAGGGTCGCCCCGCAGGAAAGATATTACAATCCTGACCTGTTGAGCAGGGTCTCCAGAGGAGCGAGATTTTAAAGAAAGAAACAATTTACAATTGTTCCTGAAATTCAGGAAGGTAGATCTATCTCCAGAGAAGAACTCTGGAATAGGAATTCTAGGTTCAGACATGGGAGTGTGAACAACAAAATCCTGTATGTTTTGAACTTTTGCCGCGAGATTACTCAGGCTGGAAGCCAAACTCTGGACATCCATGTTAAACAGCTAAGATCAGAGCCATTCAAGGGTTAAGAGGAGGTAAGAAGCAGCTAGACAGCAATTAAGGGCTAGGCAGCAAAACTCTGAAGGGAAAGAAAAAAAAAAAAAAAAAAAATTTCCCTTAAACACTTCTTTTTCTCCTGCTTCAGCCCAAACAATTAACACTTTGTTGGCCGGCTATACTGTCATGAATCCCCAATGGCTAGGGATAGCACAGGACAAGCAAAGTACAAATAAATAACGGACGAGCTCTAGGGTGATGGAACCTGGGCTGACCGCTGCCCTACGCCTGACAAACGCAACTAGAGATAGCCAGGGAGCGTGCCTACGTTGGTTCTAGACGCCACGCACCAGCCTAAGAGCTAACTAGTACTGCAGAGAAAATAAAGACCTCACTTGCCTCCAGAGGAATGAACCCCAAAAGATATAGTTGCCCCCTCACATGTATTGACGGTGAAATGAGAGGAAGGCACACACATAGAGATGATATATATAGATTTAGCAAATTGAGGCCCGCTGTAAACTAGAAAGCAGAACGATACAAAAGGGGACTGAGCGGTCAGCAAAAAACCCTAATCAAAAAAACCATCCTGAGATTACAAGAACCCATGTGCCAACTCATGGCACATGGGGAGAACCTCAGTCCACTAGAGCTACCAGCTAGCATAGAGACATAATAAGCAAGCTGGACAAAAAACCAAACAACTGAAAATCAGCACTTAGCTTATCCTGAAAGATCTGGGAGCAGGTAGGCAGGAACCAAACAGAGCACATCTGAATACATTGATAGCCGGCAAGGAAATGACAGAAAGGCCAGGTAAAATAGGAAACACCCAGCCTCTGATGGACAGGTGGAAACCAAAGGCCGCAACCCACCAAAGTCACCCAGTACCAGCAGTAACCACCAGAGGGAGCCCACAAACAGAATCCACAACAGCCCCCATAGAATGTAATGCAGCCAGCACAGCCCCCATAGAATGTAATGCAGCCAGCACAGCCCCCATAGAATGTAATGCAGCCAGCACAGCCCCCATAAAATGTAATGCAGCCAGCACAGCCCCCATAGAATGTAATGCAGCCAGCACAGCCCCCATAGAATGTAATGAGGCCAGCACAGCCCCCATAGAATGTAATGAGGCCAGCACAGCCCCCATAAAATGGAATGCAGCCAGCACAGCCCCCATAAAATGGAATGCAGCCAGCACAGCCCCCATAAAATGGAATGCAGCCAGCACAGCCCCCATAGAATGGAATACAGCCAGCACAGCCCCCATAAAATGGAATACAGCCAGCACAGCCCCCATAGAATGGAATACAGCCAGCACAGCCCCCATAGAATGGAATGCAGCCAGCACAGCCCCCATAGAATGGAATACAGCCAGCACAGCCCCCATAGCCCCACAGCCCCCCAATCCAGTCATCACTCATTGATAAAAAAAAAACCAAACACTCTACTCACCTCTCTCCTCGTGCCCCGCGCTGCTCCTGGCTCCGGTCTCAGCAGCCGCAGTCTGCCCGCCCGGTCACACAGCAGGTGCGCGATGATATGACGTCATCGCGCACCCGCAGTGTCAGCGGCAGGCAGAGCGGGGAATGATGGGAGAGGGGGCGTCAGCGGACGCACTCTCCTCCATCATTGCATTCAACTGTACTGGCGTCTATGACGCCGGTATAGTTGAATGCGGGGCCGGGAGTGTGCCGCGAGAGCGGGGGGAGTGTGCCGCGAGAGCGGGGGGAGTGTGCCGACAGCGGCACACTCGAGCGGCCCACTACTGCCATCGGCCCTTCTGGCATTTGCCAGAACTGCCCGATGGCCAGTCCGGCCCTGCCTCAAAGTGACTTCAAATGTGATGTGGTCCCTAAAATAAAATGGTGTTGTAAAAATGAGAAATAGCTGGTCAACTTCTAGCCCTTATAACTCCCCAACAAAAAAAAATGTGGGTTCCAAAATGGTGCTGATATAAAGTAGACATGTTGAAAATACTTATTAAGTATTTTATGTGACATGTCTGTGTGATTTAAGAGCATGAAAATTCAAAGTTGGAAGTTTGCGAACTTTTAAAAATTTTCGCAAAATTTCCGTTTTTTTCACAAATAAACGCAAGTCATATCAAAGAAATTTTACCACTATCATGAAGTACAATATGTCACAAGAAAACAATGTCAGAATCACCGGGATCCGTTGAAGCGTTCCAGAGTTATAACCTCATAAAGGCGAAGAAACAACCTCACTCAGAGGGTGAATTAAAATTGCGTCACATGCATGAAATTTTATTGAGGAACACCACAGTAATTAATAAAGTGTTGAGGTAACGTTTTGACGGTGACCCCTTGATGGGTCTTTATCAAACCTCACTGAAAAAAACAGAAATGTAATATATTAGGGATCGTATGTCAAAGAGAAATAAGTTAGAGTACAACAATAATATATACAAAAAATATACAGACATAATCCAAAGTATGGGGCACAAGCGTCAGGTGAACATCTAAAGTCGAGTGTGTATCCACAAATAAATACAGCCAATGATATACAAGAAATATATACATATATTCAGTTAATGCCCATAGAGGATGTGCAATATATGAAATGGAGCTGCGAAAAAGGCTAGCGAATAGGGAGGGGGATAGCTATGCAGAAAATCAATTGAATCTGGCATAAAGATATTAGTATAGTAGATATGCGAGAGGTGTAGACCATGACTGTCCTTTAAAGTGGAGGGAACTAGGCGCTGCCATCTCCATGCACTCCATAGTGCCACCAGCACCTTGACCTTGTTACCACCCCCTTTTTTTCATAGTGTCTCTGGGGACCCCGCTCCCTGTCCGTGCTGTACCGGACCACCGTACTTTCCATCATCCTTTGGTATGTTTTGATTTACAGCACTGACGTATCTGGTCTTTGTCTATTATTGATGTTTTGCTTCACATTCCTTACTTTACATTACTCTCCCCAGGAGCCTTTGTGTCCGTCCACTGGACGGCGTCTGTTATGACCCCAATGGCAGAGGGTCTCAGGAATAAATACCAAGTCTGCAAACACAAAAAACCAGCTCATAGGGCAGTGGTAACTGGGCTGACCATATATCTAATCCTAGCACCACAAATAGAAGTAGCCGGGGAACGTGCCTACGTTGGTTCTAGACGTCTCGCGCCAGCCGGAGAACTAACTAACCCTAGAAGGGAAAAGAAAGACCTTTCTTGCCTCCAGAGAAAAGACCCCAAAAGTTGGATACAAGCCCCCAACAAATAATAACGGTGAGGTAAGAGGAAAAGACAAACATAAGAATGAGCTAGGTATTTAGCAAAGAGAGGCCCACTAGCTAATAGCAGAATATAGTAAGATGACTTATATGGTCAGCAAAAACCCTATTAAAATATCCACGCTGGATATTCAAGAACCCCCGAACCGACTAACGGCTGGGGGGAGAACACCAGCCCCCTAGAGCTTCCAGCAAGGTCAGAAATCACATTTAGTACAAGCTGGACAAAAATAGTAGCAAAGCAAGTAACTCAAAAAACAAAGAAGCAAGACTTAGCTTAATTTTGCAAGAGCCAGGACCAGCAGACAGGAGCAACAGAAGGATCTGATTACAACGATGCCAGGCACTGGACTAAGGATCCAGGAAGTTAATATAGCGACACCCCTGGACTAACGACCCAGGTGAGTTCCAAACTGAAGAAAGACAATCCCAGAGTCATACCACTAGTGACCACAAGAGGGAGCCAAATGGTCAATTCACAACAGGCGTCCTCTCCTTTTCCTAGTTCCCTCCACTTTGAGGCTAAGTTCACACGTTGCAGAATTGCCGCGGAAATTTCCGCGGCAATTCTGCGCCTCCTGCCGCGGGTATATCGCATGCAGAATTAGCATGCATATACCCGCAGAAAACTAGCGTTTTGCAAGCATAATTAGCTTGCAGAATGCTAGAGTTTTCCAAGCGATCTGTAGCATCGCTTGGAAAACTGATTGACAGGTTGGTCACACTTGTCAAACATAGTGTTTGACAAGTGTGACCAACTTTTTACTATAGATGCAGCCTATGCCGCATCTATAGTAAAAGATCGAATGTTTAAAAATAATAAAAAAAATAAAAAACATGGTTATACTCACCTGCAGACCTCAGCGGCGTCCGTTCCTATAGCTGTTGTGCGGTGAAGGGCCTGTGATGACGTCACGGTTTGTGATTGGTCACGTGACCGGTCACATGCGGTCTCGCGACCAATCACAAGACCGTGACGTCATCGCAGGTCCTTCACCGCCCAGCAGCTATAGGAACCGAAGCGGCAGCGTGCAGCGGAGAGGCCGGAAGACTGCGGGGGACATCGAAGGTGAGTATATCGCTATTTTTTATTTTAATTCTTTTATTTTTTACCAATTATATGGTGCCCAGTGCGTGGAGGAGAGTCTCCTCTCCTCCACCCTGGGTACCAACCGCACATGATCTGCTTACTTCCCGCATGGTGTGCACAGCCCCGTGCGGGAAGTAAGCAGATCAATACACTCCTAAGGGTGCAGAATCGCCGCGATTCCCCAATTTTAATGAACATGCTGCGTTTTTTTCTGGAATGCGATTCCGCTCAGGAAAAAAATGCAGCATGTGCACAAAAAATGCGGAATGCATTCTGTTACATAGGATGCTTAATGGTAGCGTTTTTTTCGCGGTTTTATAGCGTTTTAATAGCGAAAAACCGCGAAAAAATTCGAAAAATATGCTACGTGTGCACACAGCCTAAAGGTCAGTCATGGTCTACACCTCTCGCATATCTACTATACTAATATATGCCAGATTCAATTGATTTTCTGCATGGCTATCCCCCTCCGTATTCGCTAGCCTTCTTCGCAGCTGTGTCCATTTCATATATTACACATCCTCTATGGGCATTAACTGTATCTACTATATAATTGTACAAGTGTCACTTCCATCTTTCTGTCTGTCTGTCACGGAAATCCCAAGTCGCTGATTGGTCGTGGCAAATGGCCACGACCATTCAGCGATGGGCACAGTCTGGCAGCAAAATGGCCGCTCCTTACTCCCCGCAGTAAGTGCTCACAAAGGGTTAATGGCAGCGTTAACGGACCGCGTTATGCCACGGTGTAACGCACTCCGTTAACGCTGCTATTAACCCTGTGTGACCAATTTTTTTTTACTATTGATGCTGCCTATATATATTATGTGGCTGGGCAATATACTACATTGCTGTGGTCTATACTACGTGGCCTGGGTTATCTACTGCATGGGCAGTGTTATATACTACATATCTGTGCTATATACTATGTGGCTGTGCTATATACTACGTGGCTGTGCTATATACTACGTGGCTGTGCTATAGACTACATGTCTGTGCTATATACTACGTGTCTGTGCTATATACTATGTGGCCTGTGTTATATACTGCATGGGCAGTGTTATATACTACATCTCTGTGCTATATACTACATGGCTGTGCAATATGCTACGTGGCTGTACAATATATTACGTCGCTGGGCAATATACTACGTGTCTGTGCTATATACTACGTGTCTGTGCTATATACTACATGGCCTGTGTTATATACTGCATGGGCAGTGTTATATACTACTTCTCTGCTATATACTACGTGGCTGTGCAATATATTACGTGGCTGTGCAATATATTATGTGGCTGGGCAATATACTACGTGTCTGTGCTATATACTACGTGTCTGTGCTATATACTACGTGGATGGGCAATATACTACGTGGCTGGGCAATATACTACGTGGCAATTTGAACCACGCTTCGCTAATTGGTTGCGGCCGGCCGAATCCTGTGTGTAAATTGCATTATTCTGAAAACGTCATAAATAAACTACATACAGATTCTAGAATACCCGATGCGTTAGAATCGGGCCACCATCTAGTATATGTATATATTTCTTGTATATTATTGGCTGTATATATTTGTGGATACACACTTGACTTTAGATGTTCACCTGGCGCTTGTGCACCATACTTTGGATTATGTCTGTATATTTTTTGAATTATGTCTGTATATTTTTGTATATATTTTTGTTGTACTCTACCTTGTTTTTTCTTTGACATACGATCCCTAATATATTACATTTCTATGTTTTTTTCAGTGAGGTTTGATAAAGACCCATCAAGGGTTCGAAACGTTACCTCAGCACTTTATTAATTACTGTGGTGTTCCTCAATAAAATTTCACGCATGTGACGCAATTTAAATTCACCCTCTGAGTACGGTTGTTTCTTCGAATATATGGGTCTACTGGATCCAGTCCAGCTTCAGCCTGCACCAGCTTCACACTTCCAGAGTACATGCCTTTTTTTCTTATAACCTCATAAAGGGACAGTGATCAGAATTGTAAAAATTGGCCTGGTCATTAACATGCAAACTACCCTTGGGGGTAAAGTGGTTAAATAAAGTAAAAAATCGAAGAAAAAAGTTTTTAAAAATATGAAAAAAAACCATGAAAGTTCAAATCACCCCCTTTTTGGGCCATTGAAAATAAAACAAAAAAAAATACACATATTTGGTGTCGCTGCATTCAGAAATGTCTAATCTATCAAAATATATAGTAAATTACTTAGATTGGTAAAAGGTGTAATGAGAAAAAAAAATCGAAATACCACAATTAGGGGTTTTTTGGCCACCACAGCATAGCAATAAAATGCAATAAGAGACATAAAAATAAAAACATTGTATCTACCCCAAAATTGTATTAATAAAAACGTCACCTCAGGGCACAAAAATAAGTCATCACCGAGCCCCAGGTTCTGAAAAATGAAAATGCTATGTATTCTGGAAAATGGCAACAAACGCAACAACTTTTTTTCATATACATTTCAAAAACAAATGTCACCACTTAAATAAAAAATAAACTGTACATGTTTGGAATCTGCACCAAGCAGTCAAGTGAGTGATAAATCACTGGAATCAGGGTACCTGCCCTTGCATTGCACTGCTCTCAGATTCAATAGCAAAAAACTGCTGACAGATTCCCTTCAAAGAGACCTTTACCAACATTTTTCATATTAAACTGGACACAGAATTCAATGGTGACTGGAGAGTGGAATAAAGCATGTATGTACTGTTTTTATTTCACTTCTCTGTTACAGAGATATTAGCAATCAAAGTATTAAGCACCTATTGAGTTAACTTTTTTTAAGCCAAGTTGGTGTTATTAGACGGTTTTCAATGGGGACATGGTCTTCTTCTTCCTGTATGCGGCTGACCAATCATAAGCAGGCAGCAACTTTCAAAGGACAGAACACTCCCTCATTATAGTTTATAGCATATGTCTCAGTGTGTGATATGTTAGACAGACAGACTGATCTCCTGGGCTAACTTCCTGCATCAGTAAATTTGAGGAGAAGGGCCGTGCAACTAAGTTTAGCTGTGTCACATTACAATCACTTCTATCAGCTCTCCTGGTTACTGAGTGTGTCAGGATTCCCACTTGTGTCTGCTGTGCTGAAGCAACTTTAGTCCATGTGCAGTGAGATCAGTGCTATCATTATGTCTCACACAGAAGTATCGTACATGTTCTGGACTTCTGTGTGAGATATAATGATACTTTGAGATCTTATCTCTGAACAGGTAGTGTGGGGGAGGGTCAGTGCAGCAGCGCTGACAGTGCTATGACACGAGGAGATCTGATAGAAGGGTTTGTAATGTGACACAACTTAACTCATCTGTGCTCACCCTCCATCCACAGGGACCTTATCTGAAAGGTGTTCCAATTTTGTGCTTTCTAATCATGTAGGAGGTTAGCCCAGGAGATCAGGCTGTCTGACATACATCTAACACACTAAAAAATCTGTAATATGCTATGGTGGGGGTGTGTTCTTGTTTCCTACTTATAACTTGTCAGCATCATATAGTGAGAAGTACACACCCCTAAAAGCTATCTATATGAGAACAACTACTTACACAAAATGTAACTTAATAGGTGTCAAATACTTTGATTGCTAATCTTTCTCCATCGAAAGGCAAAATGAAACAAAAAATTGTTTTGTGTTATTCCACTCTGCAGCTACTATTACATTATGTGCCCAATTCAGGATGAAAAATTTGGCGAAATGTCTTCTTTAAGTCAAAATACATGCTTTTAAGTAAGAAAACAAAGTCTCCCTAGAGGAGGATGACCCATTTAATTTGTTACTTTTCACAAAACTTTGATATATTGCTGAAAAAAATAATGTGCCTATATTTCCATTTGTTTTTTTGTTTGTTTTTATTACTTTTTTACATTTTTATGTGGTCTCAAGGCTCCCATTTGACACATTCATTTTAAATGTCCCCCATTATGTCTGCCAAATTACCATAGCAACACAGATTTTGTCATAAGAGCAAAATAAGTGGGACATAATGATGTAATTTGTCATATTATGACTACCAATGAGGTACAGAATTGTTTTCACGCTTGTCACTTAAATTCAGGACATTTTTATGAAAAAGATTTAGGAAACCTCAGCTATAAACAGCAGGCTTTGCAATTTATCATAATTACAGAGTGTGGGACTTACAAGGCACTTGTGGTTATCCACTAAAGTCTAATAAAGTGAAAACACAAATGTAAAGTTGTTGTTAGCACACAATAAACACCACTCATGACCCACATAACATCCTGGGTCACAGCAAGTATAGACAATACCCAAACTGTAGTAAGGGGAGACATATTATAGATGCCCTACACTAAGAATACTCCTGAGCCCCTGATGAGGAGTCTTTAACTTAGGTCAAGGTGCCCATACACTGTTGTTCACCCAGCAGTCATTTCTGCTCACCCCCAATACAAATAAAGGTTGCCTGAAAGTACAGTGACCATTTTTTTTATATTATACCACTGGGATGGTATCACTATTGTCGGTTCTCTGCCCCTAAATACCAGTTGCTGTCTACTGCTCTTCCTGGAGACGCTCCGCCATCTGCAGAGGTAACGGTCACAAGCTCTCAATGTAAGGGCTCGTGCAGACGGACGTATTATCAGTCCAAGTGCGATCTAACAACACAGGGGATGGATCGCACCTGGACGAATTTTAGTCTATGGGATAATATGCTGACACCCTGTTCAAACTCTGATTAGAGTTTGATCAGCGTGTCATTTGCATAGTTGCCCCGATTCTCTCAAATGACAGAATTTACGGCCATCTGCACGAGCCCTAAGTCTATGAGAGCCTGGTTCTGGATCTCATAGACTTACATTGAAAAATTACCTCCCGCGTACCCAGCAAACACTTGCGCCATTTAGGAGATCACAACTAGCAGAAGACTGACTGGAGCAGCACCGATGACAGAAGATGATAGCAGCTAGTAAGTATTACTAGAGGTTGGGAACATGCCTTAGTGATACCACTCCGGTGGTAAAATAAAAAAAAAAATGCAAGAGTGGTGCTTTAAGTTTTATACACTAGATTATTTTTTCCACTTTCCAGTGGACTATTTCCTCCTTGGACCTGAAAATGGGCAGCATAGTCACTGCTTCTCTCAAACATTTTAGAGGCCACATTCAAAATCAATATGATATTTTGCCTTATGATGAATATAAAATAATGGCATTAATAATATGTATTTCATCACACATTACACCATGGAACAAGTCCAAAGTGTCACTTACAAGACTTTAAAGTTGTTCTAAATGCTTGTGCCCCAGGCTGACATCTACTGTTACTTATGGCAAAGATCTAAGATTCAATATGATTGGCATCTAGTAGAGTAGCATCAGAAAGATACATTTGATATATCATTTTTCCATACCCTGGGTGGACTTTATTTATTAATATAGAAGTTTAGCATTTTACTTCTGCTGTAATTAATGAGAAAAGCAAGTTATTTATTTGTTCACCAAAGGACTAGGCACAAAAATGTAACACTTTTTTGAATCCTATTAAAAGAGAAGTAGATTACCTTTTTCACTATTTAATAAAGAAGAGTACACAAATATATCTTTTATGATGAAGAAATGATTTACTTGCATGCAGCTTTAAGTGCTCCTCATATACTAAATATACTAGAAACCAGAAGGTAACAGCTACAACTATTCATTAACTGTGCCCATTACTTTACTTTCCCACAAATACTTTCACCATGCTCACATATGCCCTTACAGTTTTTGCTCCACTAAACATGACTGTCCTTCACTACATCCAAACCCCATCACTCTCCAAACAAATAATTATCTCACCTTCTCTCCATCCCCCCATCTGACCTCATCTGCAGACATGCTCTTCAACCTCACATCACTTCTACTAAAACACAAAACAAACATGTCACTCCCCACCTATTAGAAACTACTGCAATCTCTCCAACATAAATCCCATCCACCTGACCCCACTTCTCCACACCCTTTCTTTGGAGCGCTTTGGAACTCCTGTTCTGTATGCCATAAGCTCCACATCATCCATGACCTCTTTACCTCTATCTATCGCAATTTATCCTTCCTGGGCCTCACCGAAACATGGCTTACAACCCCCGACATGGCTTCACCTGCTGTGCTACAGTGGTCTTCATTTCACCCACACTCCTCGCACTGGCAATAGACAGGGTGGAGGAATCCTTTCTAACAACTTTCTACCTCTCTGGCCCAGACATCAGCTCTCTGTCCAGAATACCAGAGTGTTTATCAGACATATTACCCTTCTTCTCATCACGTTTTCTAAAGGTCAATGTGGACAAAACCAAACTCATAATTTATTCTCCGTCTCACCTAATTCCCCTACCCGATTTATCTTTCACAATAAATGACATTACACTTTCCACTGTACCGGAAGTCCACTGTCTTGGAGTAACCCTCAACTCTGCCCTGTCCTTCAAACCACACATCAAAGCTCTTACCACATCCTGCCACCTCCAACTCAAAAAAATTCCAGAATCTGTCCTTTCCCCAACCTTCAATCTACTAAAGTGTTAGTGCATGCCCTCATTACCTCCCTCCTCGACTACGTCCTTACAACACTTTTGCACCTCTATAGTCCGTCCTTCACTCTGCTTACTGACTAATCCAAATCTCTCCTTGCTACTCCTTTGCTTCTCCCCTCTGCAAATCCCTTCATTGACTCCCAAGTCATCCATAAGCTGTCTCCTCCATATATCTCCGAACTAATCTTCCAACATGTAATCTTCGGTCTTCCCATGACCCCTTCACTACTTCACGCTTATACGTACCTCACCCAATCGTCTCCAAAGCTTTGTCTGAGTATCTCCCATACTTTGGAATTCTGTGCCTTATCATCTTTGATTATCCACCACATTTGTAACTTTCTGAAGGAACCTGAAAACGTGTCTCTTCAAAAAAAGCTTACAGCCTACAATAACCCACCTCACCACCATCGAAGCTGCTGAAACCCATAATCTACTGTCTCCATCCCCATTATCCTGTAGACAGTAAGGCCATGTTCACACTTTTCGGCGTCCCTCTGCGGGTTCTCCCGCAGCGGAATTGATAAATCTGCAGGGCAAAACCGCTGCGGTTATCCCTGCAGATTTATCGCAGTTTGTTTTGCGATTTCCGCTGCGGGATTACTCCTATACTATTGATGCTGCATATGCAGCAATATGCAGCATCAATAGTAATGTTAAAAATAATAAAAATTGGTTATACTCACCCTCCGATGTCCGGATCTCCTCGGCGCTGCACGCGGCGCTCCGGTTCCAAAGATGCTGTGCCGAGGAGGACCTTCGTGACGTCACGGTCATGTGACCGCGGCGTCATCACGGTCATGTGACCGCGACGTCACTGCAGGTCCTGTTCGCACAGCAACTCTGACCGGCCGGCCGCGTGCAGCGCTGAGAGGTGAGTATAACATGATTTTTTATTTGTATTCTTTTTTTTACCCCAAATATGGTTCCCAGGGCCTGGAGGAGAGTCTCTTCTCCTCCACCCCGGGTACCACCCGCACATTAACCGCTTACTTCCCGCAACGTGGGCACAGCCCCATGCGGGAAGTAAGCGGTTCAATGCATTCCTATGGGTGCAGAATCGCAGCGATTCTGCACAAAGAAGTGACAAGCTGCGGGTTTTAAACCGCTGCGTTTCTGCGCGGTTTTTCCCGCAGCATGTGCACAGCGATTTGCGGTTTCCATAGGGTTTACATGTAAATGGAAACGCTATGGAAACTGCTGCGGACCCGCAGCTTCAAAATCGCCGCGGTTCCGCGGTAAAAACCGCAAAGTGTGAACATGGCCTAAAGGTACCTTCACACTGACCAACTTTCCAACGATAGCGATCCGTGACGTTGCAGCGTCCTGGATAGCGATATCGTTGTGTTTGACACACAGCAGCGATCTGGATCCTGCTGTGATATCGTTGGTCGGAGCTAGAAGTCCAGAACTTTATTTGGTCGTCAGATCGGCGTGTATCGTCGTGTTTGCCAGCAAAAGCAACGATGCCAGCAATGTTTTACAATGGTAACCAGGGTAAATATCGGGTTACTAAGTGCAGGGCCGCGCTTAGTAACCCGATATTTACCCTGGTTACCATTGTAAAAGTAAAAAAAAAAACAGTACATACTCACCTTCTGATGTGTGTCATGTCCCCCGGCATCCGCGCTGCTGCTCAGAGCTTCCTGCACTGAATGTGTCAGTGCCGGCCGTAAAGCAAAGCACAGCGGTGACGTCACCGCTCTGCTTTAGGGCCGGCGCTTACACAGTGCAGGGAAGCGGACGCCGGGGGACCCGACAGACACCGGAATGTAAGTATGTGGTGTTTGTTTTTTTTTACATTTACACTGGTAACCAGGGTAAACATCGGGTTACTAAGCGCGGCCCTGCGCTTAGTAACCCGATGTTTACCCTGGTTACCCGGGGACTTCGGCATCGTTGGTCGCTGGAGAGCTGTCTGTGTGACAGCTCTCCAGCGACCACACAACGACGAAACAGCGACGCTGCAGCGATCGGCATCGTTGTCTATATCGCTTCAGCGTCGCTAAGTGTGACGGTACCTTAAGACTGCAGGACCCTCTCCTTTGTATCAGTTTGTCATTGTTAATTTTGTTTACTGTTATTTATATTTATATTTTGTATGTAACCCCTTCTCATGTACAGCACCATGGAATAATAATTTATTCATGCACTCGCATTATTGATAAGGACGTCGCTAGATCATTTTAACTGATGGGTTTAGGAAGGAACATTTTGTATGTTTGATTAGACAATCCATAACCTTAGTCTTATTGTTCAAGTTCTAGTTTTCTTAATTTAGTAATACAATATGAAGTTGTTTCCTTTTCTTTAACCCTTTAAATATCTACAATTTTTTTCATTTTTTACCTTTTGGTTTTTACTCCTTTTCTTTCAAGAGCAATAACTTTTTTTACTTTTTCTTTTACCATAAAATGGACCAAAAAAAAAACTGAAAAAAAAAAAAAATCATTATCATGAAAATGCAACAAAATACAATTCAGCAATTGAGTTTTTGGGGTTTTGCTTTAACGCCATTCATTGTGCAATAATAATAACCTATCAACTTGAATATCCAGGTTAGTGCAATTAAGATTATACCAAACTTGTCCATTTTTATGTTATTACAGCAGTGAAAAAATGTTTTAAATTAATTTGAGTCAATATTTCTATTGCTACCATTTTGAGGTACATAAAACATGTTAATCTATTTTTAATTGTATTTTTTTTTAGAAGTGTCAACCTAAAATAATGCAGTTCTGCCATTCCGATATACACTCACTGGCCACTTTATTAGGTACACCTGTCCAACTTCTTGTTAACACTTAATTTCTAATCAGCCAATCACATGGCGGCAACTCAGTGCATTTAGGCATGTAGACATGGTCAAGACAATCTCCTGCAGTTCAAACCGAGCATCAGTATGGGGAAGAAAGGTGATTTGAGTGCCTTTGAACGTGGCATGGTTGTTGGTGCCAGAAGGGCTGGTCTGAGTATTTCAGAAACTGCTGATCTACTGGGATTTTCACGCACAACCATCTCTAGGGTTTACAGAGAATGGTCCGAAAAAGAAAAAAAATCCAGTGAGCGGCAGTTCTGTGGGCGGAAATGCCTTGTTGATGCCAGAGGTCAGAGGAGAATGGGCAGACTGGTTCGAGCTGATAGAAAGGCAACAGTGACTCAAATCGCCACCCGTTACAACCAAGGTAGGCCTAAGAGCATCTCTGAACGCACAGTGCGTCGAACTTTGAGGCAGATGGGCTACAGCAGCAGAAGACCACACCGGGTACCACTCCTTTCAGCTAAGAACAGGAAACTGAGGCTACAATTTGTACAAGCTCATCGAAATTGGACAGTAGAAGATTGGAAAAACGTTGCTTGGTCTGATGAGTCTCGATTTCTGCTGCGACATTCGGATGGTAGGGTCAGAATTTGGCGTAAACAACATGAAAGCATGGATCCATCCTGCCTTGTATGGAGCATCTTTGGGATGTGCAGCCGACAAATCTGCGGCAACTGTGTGATGCCATCATGTCAATATGGACCAAAATCTCTGAGGAATGCTTCCAGCACCTTGTTGAATCTATGCCACGAAGAATTGAGGCAGTTCTGAAGGCAAAAGGGGGTCCAACCCGTTACTAGCATGGTGTACCTAATAAAGTGGCCGGTGAGTGTATGTATATATTTTTATTTTTTTTTTCACCTTTTATATATGGTCTCAATAATTTTATATTTTGGTAGACCAAAATTTTTGGGACATGACTATACCAAATATGCTTGCTTTTTATTGTTTTATTGTCCTTATTTTTAAAGAGAAAAAGGGGAGGATTGATTCAAATTTTTAGATTTTTTTAAACATTTTATTTTTTAATTGTTACTTTATTTTTTGGTGGTTTATGGAATTTGAACTTGCAATCGCTTATACTGGATACTGCAATACCAAAATATTGTAGTTTATAGGGAAATCGCAATTCTGTTACGTAGCTCTGCCTGTAGCCGAGCATTATAGGAGAATTAACATATCAGTTACTGCTGATCGTGATGCGATTATGGAGAGCCAATAAAAACCAGTGATCTCTCCAGCACTGTCATAAATGAAATGCTATTGTAAGAGATTAGCATTTAGCAACTTAATTTAGTAGTTAAACTACAGAGATCGGTGTTGCTCCAAAACATTATATACACAATTGTTATACATATACAATCGTCAGATATGCAAATACAATATTTATAGCACAAAGTATGCAGAATATAAGAGTCAGTTACCAGTCAGATGAAAGGCTTGGCTTGTGGGGGAGGTTGGTGGTCCCCTCTGTTCCGAGAGTTCTCACACAATATGTCGCCATGACCTCCCCAGCAAATGCAATAGGCCATGCTTTACACAATCATTTAACCCCTTGAGACCACTCCACGTCTGCTCCCTGGGATGAACCTAAATCCCGTCTCCTTGCTTCTAGTAGCTAAAAACTCCAAAACCTAAGATGAGTCATAAATACTTAATGGAGGGTCGTAAGGAGGCAGTTTTGGTATGTTGAGCCCAAACACCGTTTCGTTACCTGGTTGCTACTAGCCATTCTACGTACCTCCCCACCCTGGGGTGCTTCAACAGATCAAAAGCCTAGAAGGCGTTCAGCTCATTCCATAGATCTAAAAATGTAACTGGTGTGTAGCTATGAAGTATGATAAGTGCATAGTCACCTTATGAAATCATTGCTGTCTGAAAAAAGCAGTTACACTGCATGGGCTCCTCGGGAGGTCTTCCATCTGTATGAGTTTTGTTACTAGGTAGCTGGTGGGGATGTGAATTTCTTCTTTGAAGCTCTGGGCCATCTGCTGAGCCAGGTGTCCTGTTACAGCTACACATGCTTTCAGGAGGATTGTAAGCTGCCATTAAATCCCCCATCCTTCATAGAAGGCTTATAGCATTGTACTAGGGCGATTGCTATAGCGCTTATCGAATAAGCTGCAGAGGGAACCCGGCTTCCTGGATCGCGCCGGCTGATCAGCTGTTCGGCTCCGCAGTTGCATGTGTCACGGCCCAACAAACAGGCTCTCCTCTCCATGCATGTGTCGTGACTGTCACACAGCCGCGACATATGCAGCTGCGGAGCCGAACAGCTGATCAGCCGGCACGATCCAGGAAGCCGGGTTCCCTCTGGAGTTTATTCAGTAAGCGCTATAGCTTGTCGAATAAGCAGGGACCCAAGCAAATTCGCTGAACTCTAATTACAATGTTCAGCACCAGAAAAGATCCCAAATGTATTTATTTATAAGAACTCCTAAATTGCAGCTTATTGATTTAACCAACATAGCAATATCTGAGTATATGTACAGTTCCCTTCATTAATTTTTGTGAAAGTTACAGAAACAAATGAGCACTCTAAATGTAAAATGACTTCCTGTTATCAAAAAGAAGAGAATAGTGGGAACAAAGCACAAGGCTGCTAGATAACATGAAAGACTGCAGAAAGAAAATACATGAATTACAGCTTCTAAGCAGTAATTGGCAGAATTTGTGTTATTCTTTCAAACGAAAAGTGAGACATCTTTGACATGACTTTTTACTTATCTTAGTGGTTAGTTAACAAAATGTAAACAATTTCAGTCTGGAGTCTTCATTCTTTTCTTCATGTGTGCCATTTCAGATTTTTCTCTTGTGAGAGTGTCCCTCCCTGTAATACATGCTGGATGTGAACTCTCTGTGTTCATTTTCTTTGTCTATAACCTCATTTTAGTAGATCCATTAGTAAAGATTATGTACTAGTCTGAAACGTGTGGGAACGCTCACACATATTTTTTCTAGTACTGGGAATGTCATGTTTTCATTTCAATTTACAATAAAGTCTTTACATATTTTTTATCCCCCAAAAAACCATCTGGAATCCTCCTTTATTCCATTTAGTTTACTATGACTGAGCAGGATTGGTTTTCCGTCCAAACCGAGGATCGCTGGCAACTTCAATCTTGATGAACTCAATAATACCTTTTTTAAACCTTTTCTTTTTAGTGCCCACCCCGATCTCATATACCGTATATACTCGTGTATGAGCTGAGTTTTTCAGTACCTTTTTTTTTTTTGCTGAAAAAGACCCTCCTCGGCTTATACACGAGTCATGGTGCCATTTACCTGTTCTCCGATGCAGTGCGGCGCACTCCCCTGCAGCTTCGGTAAGTATTCCGGTGGCTGCTGACAGGGCCGGTGGTCGGCGTTGGCACCGGGACAAGTGCCGGGGTCCTGAGCAGGTGGGGACACCGACGCGTTATGGTGGCCAGGTGCCTCTGCCGCCGCTTGCTCAGGCCCCCGGCACTTGTGATATTCACCTGTCCCCGTTCCACCGCTGCACTGTGTCTTCCGCGTCCTCTGGCTGTGACGTTCAAGTCAGAGGGCGAGATGACGTGATTAGTGTGCGCCATCTGCCTGAACAGTCACTGCAGAGAGCCGGCGACGCTGAGGAGCACTGGCCAGCGACGAGAGATGTGAGTATGTCACTTTTTTTTATTGCAGCAGCAGCAATATAGGGTACAGTATATGGTCAGCATAAACTGAGTTATTGAGCATTATATGAGCATCTTATGGGGCACATAATCAACTTTATGGGGCATATTTTTGTATGGAGCATCTTATGGGGCCATCATCAACTTTATGGACATTATATGGGGCATATTTTTATATGGAGCATCTTATGGGGCCCATCATCAACTTTAAGGAGCATTATAGGGGGAATATTTTTTATGAAACATCTTATGGGACCCATGTCTCAATTAATGTAATTTTATTGGTATCTATTTTTATTTTTGAAATTTACCAGTAGCTGCTGTATTTCCCACCCTAGGCTTATACTCCAGTCATTAAGTTTTCCCAGTTTTTTTAGATAAAATTAGGTGCCTACTTTCTCCTCCCCACTGCAGGTTTGTGTACAGCTTAAGAAAGAGCCATCAGAACCAGGAACAAAGACTCTAAGATGGTAAGTTTGGTATATAGCTGAGTGCTTTTGCAAAATTGTTACCATCTCCCACTTAATTTGACATGGGGCAGCTGTACAGTTCCTGAGGCAACTACACAAGTATTTTACACAAGTCCTATTAAATAAAATAGGACTTGTGTAGAGTGTTGTACAATTGCCTTAATTAATCTAAAGTCAAGAATGTAGTAGTATCTCACCACCACAAAGGTAGCTTAGGATAGGTTCACATTAATGTATGAGTCCACAGCATATCATCCGCATGCACAACGCATGTAAAAATGCATGTTAACCCAGCGTTTTTATCTGCATCATCTTACGCATGATGCCAAAAAACGCTGTGTTTGCATGCGCTTTGGCATGCGTTTGCATTATTTATGCACATGAGTTCGATAGGACAATGCTTTTCCAGAAGAATTTCCTTGACACAAGCCACGTCCAATGGGCGTTTCTTATGGAAATTCTCTATATAGACCCTTGTACAGATGAAATCCTCATCTTTTGCTGCTGTATCCTGCTGCAAGATGGATCTTCGCATGGAGAGCTTATATCATAATCTGGATTTGGATTTGAACTTGGCTTTTGCCTTTGCTGTTGTTTGTTATGAAGAAAGAAAAAGAGAAAGACAGAGAAGACATCGTCGTCGCTACTGGCAACACCCTATCGTTGAAGTCCGAGAGAGCCAGTGGATCCTACCACTTGTTGTACACCGAGCTGCGTGCAAACCCTCAGAAGTTTTTTGACTACAACAGGATGTCAGAACAGAGCTTCGATGACTTACTGCAACGTGTGCGAGGATCCATCACCAGGCACGACACACAGCTACGGCGAGCAATTCCTGCTGAGGTACGTCTGTAGGTGACCCTAAGGTACGTAATTTTGAAAAAATATGATTGTTCTAAAAGCTATGTACTGATTTATTTTCCTTTTTTTTCTAAAAGCCGTGTACTGATTTTTTTTTTTTCATTTTCTGTTCTGCAGATTCCTGGCTACTGGAGAAACATTACCATATCTAAATTTCCAATTCCAGATTAGAGTGTCCACCCTTTCTGGGATTGTTGCAGACACCTGCTGTGCTTTATGTGATGATCTGAGTACAGAATTCCTCCCCCAACCCACAACTGAACTCTTTTTTAAATCAAATACTTTGTATTGAAGAAAGCAGAAAGGATAGCATTATATACATAAGCATGCATTAGAGTACAAATACTTTCCCCAATTTTTAATAAATGTAAATACACCAAACACATCCCTCCCCCTCCCATAACATGAAAATCTCCTCCAACCCAAACCCCCACCCCCCACCCCCCTTGTCACGCATCTACAATCCTTATCCATGTATTACCACAACTGAACTCTGGCTGGAAAATGCTGCAAAATTTATGGACATTTGTAATATTCCTAACTGTTTGGGGGCTGTGGACGGCAAACACAATTCGCATTAGGAAACCAGTTGGAAGTGGATCCGAGTTTTTCAATTATAAAATATACTTTTCTATTGTTCTCATGGCGATTGCAGATGCTTACTGTAGATTTGTCGCCGTTGACATTGGCTCTTTTGGATGAGTTAACGACTCATAAACTTTTAAAAACTTTGACATGGGCCAATGATTGTATGGTAATGATTTTAATTTTCCACCACCACAACCTCATCCCAACACTGAAGGACCACCAATGCCGTTTGTTGTTGTTGGGGATGAAGCGTTCCAAATGTGTGCCAACCTCCTAAAACCGTACTCAAGTCGGGACTTAAATCACACAAAAAAGATTTACAACTATCGACTGACAAGGACACGAAGAACTGTGGAGTGTGCCTTTGAATTGCTGGTTTCTAAATGGCGCATGTTGGGAACAGCCATTGATCTAAAAATTGATACTATTGATGAGGTTGTGATAGCATGTGTTGTTCTGCACAACTACATCCTGGCTAAAGAGCAACCAAATTTAGAACTAGATGAACCTGTTACTACCACATTGCGTGATTTAAATCATAAATAAATAACCCATTAAAAATTGTCCTTTATTTTATTTCTACTAAAAAACACCCGTAAGGTGATGAGTGCACACCAACCATAAGAAAAAGCACACAGTGAACCTTAAAAAACAAACTATAGGTCCCTATTTGATCCTGGATGATGCCCTGCTTAACTGCGGAGGTAGGCACCCTAGGGGGATAGCGTTATGGCGCCCTTGCTCACCGGCGGCTGCCCCTGATAAGCCCTAGATGCACCCTAAATTTGCAATAAATCCCGCAGTCGAAATAGGGAACCACTATTCCTATACAGAGTTCACTCCTATTTCTAAAGGGACCCTATAGCTCAAAACCCATAAAAACAATTTTAGATGGTTCCTTGGCTTGCACGGATTGTGAGCTGTTTGATGATTATAAATTATGGATCCACAATACTGATAATGCACTTATACATATTCGTCCATTGCAGCTCCGTCCCAGGTTGTTGATAAAGTCTTTGGAAGGCATGTACTCACTTTATATACAGATGCTGATAGAGCACTTATGCAATTGTCCTTAGGACATTAAGCCAGCTGATTACATTAAAGACTGTGGATCAATTAGATATCTCATTGTAAGGATGTGCTATTTGATAAGGGTACTCGTCTGTCCCATGTGCCACCCGCCTTTGCCTCAACGTGTTTCGCCTCTGCGGATCATCAGGAGGCCCAATCAAATATGGTGCATCTTGATAGAGAAATAATGTACAATCATTGTTTTAATTAATATTATTATATTAACGTACATTATAATGTACATTAAAGGGGTTGTCCACTACTTTCAATTATCCCCCCAATGTATCCCCCCGGGGCCCCTGACGAATTGTGTAAATACCTTGCGTTGCCTTTTTCGCCTGTGAGCGGCGCTATGCTGGTGGCTGAGTCCGGGTCACGTGACCCCCAGGCTGCAGCCACCGCTAATTTCCGCTGACGTCACGTCAATTTCCAGACTCTGGAAATTGACGTGACGTCAGTAACAGGCGTGTCCCAGCCGCACAGTCAGCAGTCACTCAAGAGTGACTGGGCTGTGGGCGGGACTGTGGGCTGCCTGTGCTGTGCTGGGGGTCGTCGGGGCTGTGCACTGCAGGTGTCTGGTGCTGGGATCTGCTTGCCGAGATGTGCGGCGGCCGATCCCGCCGCGGCGGTCGGTCCCGCGGCGGCCGGTGCCGTGGCGACGACCGGTGCGTCGGCGTCCGGTCCCGCGGCGGCCGGCGTGTCGGCGGCCGGTCCTGCGGCGCCGGCCAGTGCCGTGGCGGCGGCAGCCGGTGCGACGGCGGGGGTCTGCGTGGTGCTGAAGGTGGCTGTGCGGTGGTGGTGGCGGCGGCATTGTCTCTGTGTGCAGGCATGTCCGATGGGACTACAAGTCCCATCGGGCTCTGCCTGCTACAGTGACAGTGAGTGACACATTAGCCAATGATGGGACAGTAGTAGTCCCATCATCCGGCTAATGTGTTGAATGTAAAAAAAAAAAACAAAGAAAAAAAAAACATATACAGTATATACATACATAGAACACATACAGAACATGCGGCGGCATGCGGCGACATGCGCCATGCGACGACATGCGGCGCCATGCGGCGACATGCACCATGCGACGACATGCGCCATGCGACGACATGTGCCATGCGACGGCATGCGACAACATGCGGCATGCGATGACATGCGCCATGCGACGACATGCGCCATGCGACGACATGCGGCATGCGACGACATGTGGCATGCAACGATATGCAACGACATGCGCCATGCGACGACATGCGGCATGCGAAGACATGCGACATGCCGCATACAGTACATACATACAGACATACAGTACATACATACAACATACAGACATACAGTACATATAACATAGAGTATATACTCACCATCACTTGTCACTTTGATCCCCGAAGCCATTGTCATCTGTAAAAAATATTAAAATAATAAACAACCAATATACTACCTGATCCGCAGAAATCCAATTAAAACGAGTGTCCCTCGACGATCTCCCGTGGAGAGCAGGAGCATCAGCTGATGCAACCAATCACCAGGGGCCCCAGGAACACAATGAGGGGAGGAAGGTATCCTTCCACAATGTATTCCCCACAATGTATTCCTACGCCCCTGTGAGAAAATAGTCCCTAGTCTCACTTTATGGCATTGCTGTATGAGAAAGTTCCCACGCAGCTTTTTGCCATAAAGTGAGACCAGTGAACTTTAGTAACCTCAGTGATGCACTGCAGGAGCCATTGTCTCCTGCCAGTGTGTCACTGAGGGTCCTATAGAGCAGTGACATCACCCGATGTCACTGTTCTATAGGGGAGATCGTCGTGGGACACTCGTTATTAAATAGACTACGGCGGACAGGTAGTATACGGTTTATTATTTTATGTTTTTTGCAGGGGCTGAAGTATGGTAAGTATGGTTAAATGAAGAATATTAAAATACTTTTTCCTAATGTGTGTGTGTTTTATTAACCCTTTTTTAGTATTGGATTAATAACGGATAGGCGTCTTATTGACGCCTCTCCGTTATTAACCCGGCTTAATGTCATCATCTTACAATAGCAAGGTTGCATTAACCCCTTATTACCCCATATCCCACCACTACACGGGAGTGGGAAGAGAGGGGCTAAGTGCCGGAATTGGCGCATCTTACAGATGCGCCATTTCTGGGGCGGCTGCAGACTGTTATTTGTAGCCAGGGGGGGGGGACCAATATCCATGGCCCCTCTCTAGGCTATGAATATCAGCCCGCAGCTGTCTGCGTAGCCTTTCTGGCTATAAAATATAGGGGGACCCCACGTCATTTTTTGGGGGGGGTCCCCCTATTTTAATAGCCAGTAAAGGCTACGCAGACAGCTGTGGGCTGATATTCATAGCAGGCTACAAATATTGGCCCCCGGCCGTCGGCTTTCCCCCTCTGGCGCTGAAAATTGCGCGGGAGCCCACGCCGTTTTTTTCCGTTTTTTTATTAAACGCTCATTAAGGCCTGTTTCACACTTGCGTCGGTACGAGTCCATCGCTATGCGTCGGGCCGACGTACCGACGCACGTTGTGAAATTTGTGCACGTCGTGGGCAGTGAATGAAGTTTTTCAACGCATCCACTACCCATTCTGAAGTCCGGGGAGGAGGGGGCGGAGTTTTGGCCACCCATGCGCGGTAGAAAATGGCAGACGCGACGGACGTGCCAACGGTCCGCCAAAACACGACGCATCCGTTGCACGACGGACGCGACGTGTGGCCATCCGTCGCGATCCCTTACTAATACAAGTCTATGGCTAAAAAACGCATCCTGCGAGCACATTTGCAGGATCCGTTTTTTTTCCCAAAAAGACGGATTGCTAAAAACGCAAGTGTGAAAGTAGCCTTAGGCTGCTTTCACACTAGCATCGGTAAGGGTCCGTCGCTCTGCGTTGCTAATAAAAGTCTATGGAGAAAAAACGCATCCTGCAGACAACTTTGCAGGACGAGTTTTTTCTCCACAACGACGCATTGCGATGTGCAGTGCACGACGCTAGTGTGAAAGAGGCCTTAGAAACATCGGCCTTTCTATTATATCTATTTAGATTGTGAGTCCCAACGGGGACAGTGACGATAATGTGTGCAAACTGTAAAGCGCTGCGGAATATGTTAGCGCTATATAAAAATAAAGATTATTATTATGGATATATCTATCCATAGATATATTTATAGATAGATATATCTATAGATACATAGATGTATCTATCCATATATTTGGCTGCTTTCACACATCAGGTTTTTGCCGTGAGGCACAATCTGGCGAGTTTTGAAAAAAACGGATCCATTTTTTTCCGCAGGATCCGTTTTTTTCTCATAGAGTTGTATTAGCGCTTGATGACCACACGTTTCATCCGTTTTTTGCCAGATCCGTCAAAAAAGCTGTTTCCGCCGGATGGAAAACACATACAGAGGAACGTTTTTTCTGTCCGGCGAAAAAACGCACAGCGACGGATCCGGCAAAAAAACGTATGAAACTGAGCTGTGAAATGATGAATCCGGCCTTGGAATCCGTTTTTTCATGCATGTTTCCATTCAAATCATGCACATTTTCCGTTTATTTACTTATTTCCAAAAACGGCATTAAAACCGCGCATAAACCGCACCAAAAAAAGCATCAAAACTGCACCAAAAACTGCATCAAAACCTGGTGCAGTTTTGCAGTTTTGGTGTGGTTTTCATGCAGTTTTTGGTGCGGTTTTGATGCAGTTCTTGGTGTGGTTTTGGTGCGGCTTTTTCCGCAGCATGTGCACAACAAGTCTGCGGCTCCCATAGACTTACATTGGTTGTGCACTACACTGCGGATTTGATGCAATTCAGTGTGGCAAAAAACGCTGCGGATCTGCAATCAGATCCGCAACATGTGCACACAGCCTTAGCATTTAGTGAACCTAGCAAAAAAGCCAAGCAAAAAACAAGTGTGGGATTTGCACTTTTTTGCCATTTCATTGCACTTTGAATTTTTTTCACATTTTCTGCTACACGACATGGTGTCGTTCAAAAGTAGAACTTGTCCCGCAAAAGATAAGCCCTCACATGGCCATATTGACGGAAAAATTATGGCTCTGGAAAGAAGGGGAGCGATAAACGAAAACAAAAAAGCTCCAGGGGTGAAGGGGTTTAGAAACATGGATATGGACATATCTATGGAAATAGACATAGATATATCTCTATCTATCTATCTATCTATCTATCTATCTATCTATCTATCTATCTATCTATCTATCTATCCATCTATCTGTGTAATGGAGTGTGGGTTGGACAAATGTAAAAGAGGAGGTTGGACAGAAATGACATCACAAATCTTTCTGAAGCTAGAGGAGGGAGGGGTTGGGTGTGTTTTGGAGTGGGTGTGCCAGGTGCAGAGTTACAGGCGAGTGCAATGCATCATGAAACTTGTAGTATTAGAGCACAATAACTCAGGAGAAAGGAAGTTGTCGATTAACCCCATGAGAGCTGAATCCAGCACTAAAGATGTGCTGCTACAGCATGATAAAAGGTAATATTGCTAAAATAAACACAGTAGATGTTTTCAGTGGCACATAATAGCAAGATTTATGAAAAAAAAAAAAAAAGGTTATAGTAGTGGACAACTTCTTTAATGTACATAATGTTGCAGAATACTGCAATCGAGTTAAAGTGCCGTGTGTGTGCAAAATCGCCAGGACGTATCCATACATTCTAGGTCAATAAGACCCAGGCCACAGGGACGTATGGATACATCCAAGGTGGGAAAGGGATTAAAGGAAATCTCTTGGTAGGATCCGCCATCCTAGCCCGTCCATATGGGCACGCATGGACAGTTTAATGAAAACACAGATTTAAATTTTACTGAGTTCAGACATAACAAGGTTGTTATGTATTTACTTGGTCAATGGACTCTGTAACATGATTATCCTACAGATAGACAATTGCAATATTAGCCGCTAAGAGGGAAAAATACATATTAAGGACAACTTTAAAGCCCTGCGATTGATTGATTAATGAATACATAATACACTTTACATGTATTCATTCCCCATCTCCCACTCATTATAATTATGATCCTATGACACAGTATTGTATGGGAATGTAATCTCTTCCACTCATATTATCTGGAGCATAGTATGTAAACATACTTTTATCTAATATTTCACAAGCTTTATATAGCAGAAAAGGAAGGGAAAGGTTGTAAGCGAGGAAGAAAGTCTATATGCAATCTGCTAAGAATACAACATTCGTGTATAGGTTATTGTGTAAATTACATAGAATAAATTGAAAATATATAACATGAAAAATGCCAAATCAACTTAAAGCACTATTCCCTTATTCATAGATGGTCATTTTCAATCGTGCTTGTAGAAACATGCACTACTGCAATCAACCTTTTATTCAAATTTTAGTTAAATTAAAATGTATTAAAATCACTCAGGCAGAAAACTGGGGAAGTGGTGTACTCCTAATTCAGGACATGAGACATGAGATAATCTCTTTAAATTTATTGATATGCAGTCGGTGTGCTTCTACAGTACCCCAGTAGGCAAAAACCTACCCCAAAAAACAAAATAAGCATATACTCTATGCAGCGCCCCAGAGTCCTGGTCATTGCAGTAATGTTGCTCTTCCACCAGGGGGAGCAATATTACGTCTGGAGGCAATAAAGGAGATCTTCTGTCCAGGTATCACAGCCACATACAACACACTTCACACTCCAGTCCACCAGGGGGAGCAAAGGTTCTGCCTACTAGGCCACTCCTCACATATAGGTAAAACTGGTGGGTTGGTTAGAAAGTTAGACAGTCAGAGCCCGACGGAGTTTGGCAGAAGCTGGCTGGAGTGGGGTCCAGCCAGATCCAGACTGCGGTCTGACGAGGACGAGGGTCCACGGAGCTGCACCTGCCCCACGTGCAGCAGCATCCAAAGAAAGAGACATTGAAAGGAAGTGTATTGCAGTGAGTGAGAAACAAAGTCATAGCAAAAAGGAGAAGAAACCAGAAGGAGTTCTGCCCTGTAATAGGCTGCCTCCTTCTGAGGCGCATAGCCGGTGGCCGGAGTACCGAGGGAGCAACTGTCCCCAAGCCTTGCTCCAGAGACCGGCAGGACAGTCAATTCCAAGTTGGCTGCCCGACCTTAATACCTAGGAAGACACGGTGGCAACTTGTGGGGGTCGGGGCATCTCTAGGGTCCCTATAAACAAGCCTCAGGCCATCAGTCATACGGATTTTGTCCTATCCATACTATCTGGGGGACAGAGAAGAGTAATAACAGTGAGGACCTCATTAGAACTTATGCAAGTGGTAACCTACTGTGTTACTGTGCGCAAAGGAAGGCTATTGAATTCCACCTGGATAAGGAGACTCTGGATTTGCCTTCAGACTGGCCGGACTCTGCCTACCCTGTGATCCGGTGCCTTGGACTGTGGACACTGAAGCCTTCAGTAAAGGTAAAGAGACTGCAACCTTGTGTCCTCGTTATTCACTGCGCCTTGCAACCTCCACCATCACCATCTACACACTGGGAAGCCCTAGGGATACACTTCACCTGTGGGAAGGTATACCATCTTGCTGCCATAACATCACCCCAGCGGACCCCTAAGCAGCGTCGGTCACCCTGACCGAATACCACAGGTGGCGTCACGAACTACCCCTTTAAAGACCTTTCCCATATATAAACTCTTACTGGACGCCCCTTAGGGCCACGGGCCGGGTCAGCCACCCTGACATCCCCTGAACCGAAGGACCCAGTTACCGAGTACCCCATTGCCCATTGTAATTAAGAGAATAGTAATAGAACATGTACTGTAACATACGGTACTTAACACTGTTTTGATGGAAAAAGTGTGCCATCAAACAGCGACAAAGTGTACTCAGTCGGGACGGTCCGATCTTGTTTCTAGTATTAAAAACTTTTTGTCACCTGACCTGAATAAGGGCAGATCAGGAAAGGGATCCGACTGTTCAGACACCTGCCCATGGGAAGCTATATAAACAAAATGCCCAGCTCAGAAAGAGGGCCACATCATTTTTTTGTACAAAGTACAAAAAACTACAGCAAAACCAAAGAAATGAGTTCAAGCATAAGTTGGTATACGTGCTGTAAGATGGCTGCTGGACAGGTCATTGAGGGGAGATACATCGAGGTTGGTAGCTTCGGTGATGTATGTCCAGGTAAGCATGCTCCAGCACATATCGTGCTGAGGGAGTTATTAGGGTGTTCTTTGAGCGATACTGCATGACCTCAACACTATCAGTATTTTGATCTGGTGGTTGCAGACATGCGCAATAGATTTTACCATAATAGACATGGAGCTGCTGAATTCAGCAGGACACTGCGCAAGTGCGCATTTTGAGCACTATGGGTAAACTTGAGTGTGACATCACAGACCTGCGCAGTGAATCTACGAGGATGCTGAGGATTTGGCATGTAATGAGAATATGGAAATGTGTGTTTTAATCTTGTTTCATAAAGAGGTGACACCTGAATGTACTTGATTATGAGATATTTTATGTCACTTATCACTGTATGCAACACATATTTGTACATGAGTAATAACTTTGGATGAGTTATCTGAATATGCACTAAGCACTTTATTTACAATGTTATTGTCCTGTTTTTGGATAATTTTTAATATTGAAGATTAATTGATTATTAATGAATAATGTCTGTGCACTCTATATAAACCTGTATCACCAGTATATGCACTGCTTGAGAAAGGATACTATATCTGAAACGTTGCCACGCCATTGGCCATTAAAGTCCATTTTTTCAACTTTTTTTGTGCTGTTTCCCCTTCTTCTATATATATATATATATATATATATATATATATATATATATATATATATATATAAAGTCCAAAAAAGAAGGCAGCACTCCATTTTCCATATGACTGTGCAGAGTTTAATCAGACCACATGTCTGTGCAGCGACGTTTCGGCTCTGAATGAGCCTTTCTCAAGGCTTGAGAAAGGCTCTTTCAGAGCCGAAACGTCGCTGCACAGACATGTGGTCTGATTAAACTCTGCACAGTCATATGGAAAATGGAGTGCTGCCTTCTTTTTTGGACTTTATGCATTTGAGTTAACCGGTGAACAGGTTACCTGGAGGAAATTGCACCCGGAGATAAGTTTAAAGTTTGTGCTGTTCCTTTTTTGTGATATATATATATATATATATATATATATATATATATATATATATATATATATATATATATATATATATTGTAGGGATTGGCTCAGGTGAGCAATGGTAGGGCCGCAGTAATGAGGCGACACACAGGCTTCCAGTCCAAACTTCAGTGGTTTATTGTCACTTTAACCCCTTCGCGCCATCCGCCGTACTAGTACGGCGCTGCCGGCACTGCATTTGTGCCAGCCGCAGTACTAGTACGGCGGACCGATCACTGCGGTTCGCGCTGAGCGCCGCGGTGATCGGGTGCGGGTGTCAGCTGTATATGACAGCTGACACCCCGCAGCAATGCCCACGATCGGCGCTATCGCCAATCGCGGGCATTTAATCCCTCTGATGCCGCTGTCAATAGTGACAGCGGCATAGAGGTGGATTGCGCAGGGACGGGGGCTCCCTGCGCTCTCCCACCGGAGCAACGCGATGAGATCGCGCTGCTCCGGTGACCTGGAAGGAGTCCCCGGATCCAAGATGGCCGCGGGACTCCTTCCGGGTCATTTACTGACCTGGCTTGCCGGCGCCTGCTGAGAGTTCCTAATAGCAGGCGCCGGCAAGCCTCTGTAACGTGCCTGTCACATCGTTGATCTGACAGAGTGCTATGCACACTGTCAGATCAACGATCTGATCTAAAACAGTGATGTCCCACCCTGGGACAATGGTAAAAAGTAAAAAAAAAAAAAAATACAATGTATAAAAAATAAAATAAAAAAATCCCCAAATAAAGAAAAAAAAAAACATTTCCCAGTAATTCCATTTATTTTTGTAAATAAAAAAAAAAAACAATAAAAGTACATATATTTGGTATCGCCGTGTCCGTAACGACCCGCTCTATAAAACTATCCCACTAGTTAACCCCTTCAGTGAACACCGCAAAAAATAAAAATAAAAAACAAGGCAAAAAACAACGCTTTATTATCATACAGGCGAACAAAAAGTGGAATAACACGCGATCAAAAAGATGGATATGAATAACCATGGTACCGTTGAAAACGTCATCTTGTCCCGCAAAAAAAAAGCCGCCATACAGCATCATCAACAGAAAAATAAAAAAGTTATAGCTCTCAGAATAAAGCGATGCAAAAACAATTATTTTTTATATAAAATAGTTTTTATTGTGTAAAAGCGCCAAAACATAAAAAAATTACATAATTGAGGTATCGCTGTAATCATACTGACCTGAAGAATAAAGCTGCTTTATCAATTTTACCACACGTGGAACGGTATAAACGCCCCCCCCTAAAAGAATTTCAGGAATTGCTGGTTTTTGTTCATTCCACCTCCCAAAAATCGGAATAAAAAGCGATCAAAAACTGTCATGTGCCCGAAAATGGTACCAATAAAAATGTCAACTCGTCCCGCAAAAAACAAGATCTCACATGACTCTGTGGGCCAAAATATGGATAAATTATAGCTCTCAAAATGTGGTGATGCAAAAACTATTTTTTGTAATAAAAAGCGTCTTTTAGTGTGCGATGGCTGCCAACCATAAAAATCCGCCAAAAAAACGCTATAAAAGTAAATCAAACCCCCCTTCATCACCCCCTTAGTTAGGGAAAAATAATAAAATTGTAAAAAATGTATGTATTTCCATTTTCCCATTAGGGTTAGGGTTAGGGCTACGGTTAGGGCTAGAGTTAGGGCTAGGGTTAGGGTTGGGGTTAGGGCTAGGGTTAGGGCTGGGGTTAAGGTTGGGGTTAGGATTTCAGTTAGAATTGGGGGTTTCCACTGTTTAGGCACATCAGGGGCTCTCCAAACGCGACATGGCGTCCGATCTCAATTCCAGCCAATTCTGCTTTGAAAAACTAAAACAGTGCTCCTTCCCTTCCGAGTTCTCCTGCGCGCCCAAACAGTGGTCCCCCCCAACATATGGGGTATCAGCGTTCTCAGGACAAGTTGGACAACAACTTTTGGGGTCCAATTTGTCCTGTTAGCCTTGGGAAAATAAAAACGTGGGGGCTAAAATATCATTTTCGTGGAAAAAAAAAGATTTTTTATTTTCATGGCTCTGCGTTATAAACTGTAGCGAAACGCTTGTTGGTTCAAAGTTGTCACAACACATCTAGATAAGTTCCTTGGGGGGGTCTAGTTTCCAATATGGGGTCACTTTTGGGGGGTTTCTACTGTTTAGGTACATCAGGGGCTCTGCAAATGCAACATGACGCCTGCAGACCAATCCATCTAAGTCTGCATTTCAAACGGCGCTCTTTCCCTTCCGAGCTCTGCCGTGTGCCCAAACGGTGGTTCCCCCCATATATGGGGTATCAGCGTACTCAGGACAAATTGGATAACAACTTTTGTGGTCCAATTTCTCCTGTTACCTTTAGGAAAATAAAAACGTGGGGGCTAAAATATCATTTTCGTGGAAAAAAAAAGGATTTTTTATTTTCACGGCTCTGCGTTATAAACTGTAGTGAAACACTTGTTGGTTCAAAGTTCTCCCAACACATCTAGATAAGTTCCTTGGGGGGTCTAGTTTCCAATATGGGGTCACTTGTGGGGGGTTTCTACTGTTTAGGTACATCAGGGGCTCTGCAAATGCAACATGACACCTGCAGACCAATCCATCTAAGTCTGCATTTCAAATGGCGCTCCTTCCCTTCCGAGCTCTGCCGTGCGCCCAAACAGTGGTTCCCCCCCATGTATGGGATATCAGAATACTCAGGACAAATTGGACAATAACTTTTGTGGTCCAATTTCTCCTGTTACCCTTGGGAAAAAAAAATTGCGGGCTGAAACATCATTTTGTGGAAAGAAAAAATGATTTTTTTAATTTTCACAGCGCTACATTCTAAGCTTTAGTGATACAATTGGGGGTTAAAAGTGCTCACCACACATCTAGATAAGTTCCTTAGGGGGTCTTCTTTCCAAAATGGGGTCCATTGTGGGGGGTTTCCACTGTTTAGGCATGTCAGGGGCTCTCCAAAGGCGACACGGGTTCCGATCTCAATTCCAGCCAATTTTGCATTGAAAAGTCAAACGGCGCTCCTTCCCTTCTGAGCTCTGCCATGTGCTCAAACAGTGGTTTATCCCCACATATGAAGTATCAGCGTACTCAGGACACATTGCACAACAACTTTTGAGGTCCAATTTATCCTGTTACCCTTGGGAAAATAAAAAATTTGGGGCAAAAAGATCATTTTTTGTGAAAATTAATATGAAATTTTTTTTACGGCTCTACATTATAAACTTCTGTGAAGCACTTGGAGGTTCAAAGTGCTCAACACACATCTAGATTAGTTCCTTAGAGGGTCTACTTTCCAAAATGGTGTCACTTGTGGGGGTTTCCACTGTTTAGGCACGTCAGGGGCTCTCCAATCGAGCCATGGGTTCCGATCAATTCCAGCAAATCTTGCATTGAAAAGTCAAATGGCGCTCCTTCCCTTCCAAGCTCTGCCATGTGCCCAATCAATGGTTTACCCCAACATGTGGGGTATCAGCGTACTCAGGACAAATTGTACAACAACTTTTGTGGTCCAATTTCTCCTGTTACCCTTGGTAAAATAAAACAAATTGGATCTGAAGTAAAAATTTTGTGAAAAAAAAGTTAAATGTTCAATTTTTTTTAAACATTCCAAAAATTCCTGTGAAGCACCTGAGGGGTTAATAAACTTTTTGAATGTGGTTTTGAGTACCTTGAGGGGTGCAGTTTTTAGAATGGTGTCACTTTTGGGCATTTTCTGTCATATAGACCCCTCAAAGTCACTTCAAGTGTGAGGTGGTCCGTAAAAAAAATGGTTTTGCAAATTTTGTTGCAAAAATGAGAAATCGCTGGTCAACTTTTAACCCTTATAACTCCCTAACAAAAAAAATTATGTTTCCAAAATTGTGCTGATGTAAAGCAGACATGTGGGAAATGTTGTTTATTAACTATATTATGTGATATAACTCTCTAATTTAAGGGCATAAAAACAAAGTTTGAAAATTGCTAAATTTTCATAATTTTCGACAAATTTTTTTTTTTTTCACAAATAAATGCAAGTCATATCAAAGAAGTTTTACCACTATCATGAAGTACAATATTTCACGAGAAAACAAAGTCAGAATCACCAGGATCCGTTGAAGCGTTTCAGAGTTATGACCTCATAAAGTGACAGTGGTCAGAATTGTAAAAATTGGCCCTGTCACTTAGGTGAAAACAGGCTTCGGGGTGAAGGGGTTAAACAGTCTGAGACAGAAAGTAAAAGAAAAAACATACATACTCCAGATTGGAGAACCACTGGTCTCAGACTCATCCTTACACGGGACGGGCTTAACTAAGCGGCTACCAAGTCAGCGGCTTCCGCCAGGTGCCATTCCCAGGGTTGTTAACAGTCATATCACCAACCTTTGTGACATGTGTGGGAGAGAAAAACAGTTCAGGCTCCTTCCAGCCTAGTTCCATCCCCAGAATAACATGTGCCAAACAAAAGAAACTCCATTACATAGTCTATAGCCACACCCACAGGTGAGGTATCCATCACATGGGCTGATCACATGATCGTGACATCACTGCAGGTCCTCAACCTTAGGAAAATAACAGGCCAAAACTTATCCTGCTGGGAGAAATATATCTTCCGTCCAGCACTACACCTTTTACTGCACCACATACCTCCCCCCTTTGTTCAACCCTATGGGGGTGGACACATGACATACAGTGAACTCTGGACAGGGCATCTGCATTCCCCTGTAGTCTGCTTGCCCGATGTTCTACTGAAAATTTAAAATTTTGCAGGGACAGAAACCATCTGGTGACTCGTGCATTTCTCTCCTTAGCTTGACTCATCCATGTAAGAGGGGAATGATCTGTCACCAAGCGAAATTTTCTCCCCAGCAAATAATAGCGAAGAGACTCAAGTGCCCACTTAATGGCCAGGCACTCTCTCTCCACAATACTGTACCTGCTTTCGGCTGGGGTAAGCTTCCGGCTCAGAAAACTAACGGGATGCCGTTCTCCGTTAACTTCTTGAGACAACACGGCACCAAGACCTACCTCAGAGGCATCGGTTTGCACGATGAACTCTCTTTTGAAATCAGGTGTAATCAGAACAGGTGTACCACACAGTACTGATTTTAACTTTACAAAGGCCTCTTCTAATTGATCATTCCATTGGACCATCACAGACTTCCTCCCTTTCAAGCAGTCTGTTAAAGGCGCGGACAACGTTGCAAAGTTGGGAACAAATCGCCTGTAATATCCCACTAAGCCTAAAAAGGCTTTTACCTGCTTTGTTGTGAGGGGACGGGGCCAGTTCTGTATTGCCTCCACTTTGTTTATTTGAGGCTTAAGGACCCCTCTCCCAATGACATAACCCAAGTTCCGAGCTTCCTCCAACCCTATGGAACACTAATGGGGATTGGCTGTTAGCCCTGCTTGTCGGAGTGAATCAATCACCGCCTGTACCTTGGGTAAGTGACTTTCCCACTCTGCACTGTACACAACAATATAATCCAGATAGGCTGAGGCATAACGGCGATGGGGGCGAAGGACAATATCCATTAACCGTTGAAACATCTCCGGCGCACCATGCAAACCAAAAGGTAACACCTTATACTGAAACAGCCCTTCGGGCGTTATAAAGGCCGTTTTTTCCTTAGCTGCCTTTGTTAGGAGCACCTGCCAGTACCCTTTTGTAAGGTCAAGGGTTGTAAAATACCGTGCCTGCCCAAACCGTTCTATCAATTCATCCACCCGGGGCATGGGGTAAGCATCAAATTTTGAAACTTCATTAAGTTTTCTGAAGTCATTACAGAATCTTAGGGTCCCATCAGGCTTAGGTATTAGGACTATTGGACTGGCCCAGTCACTTTGCGACTCTTCTATGACCCCTAATTGTAACATATTTTCCACCTCCCGGGATATGGCTTGTCGCCGAGCCTCAGGCACCCGATATGGCTTTAATCGGACTTTGGCCTGTGGCTCCGTAACAATGTCATGTTGGATTATGGAGGTACGTCCAGGGAGTTCAGAAAAAACATCCGTATTTCGGCTAACAAACTCCCGGACTTCCTGAACCTGTTTAGGAGACAACGTATCTGGTATTTTGACTGCAGACCAGGCTTCTTCTGACTCATTCAGAGGTAACGGAGCCTTCTCTACAGAAAATGCAGACAGCGGACTATCCCCCCCAAGGTGGTCTCTGTCTTTCCACAATTTAAGCAAATTAACATGATAAACCTGCTCTGGCTTCCTACGGCCAGGTTGGTGTACCTTATAGTCTACCGGTCCCACCTTCTCCATAATCTCATAGGGCCCCTGCCACCTTGCTAGAAATTTGCTATCCACTGTGGGCACAAGTACCAACACGCGATCCCCAGGACTAAAGGTTCTTACCCGAGCCTCCCGGTTATAGACCCGACTCTGAGACTGTTGGGCTGCTTCCATATGTTCCTGTACCAATGGTAGGACTGTCTCCATCCTTTCCTGCATTTTTGCAACATGCTCTATTACACTCTTGTGGGGGGTTGGTTGGTTCTCCCAAGCCTCCTTGGCTATATCAAGTAAGCCCCGGGGATGTCGGCCATACAATAATTCAAAGGGCGAGAACCCCGTAGATGCCTGTGGCACCTCCCATACTGCAAACAACAAATATGGGAGTAAAAGATCCCAATCCTTCCCATCTTTAGAAACGTTTTTTTTTTAGCATGCTCTTTAGCGTTTTGTTGAATCTTTCTACCAGCCCATCTGTTTGGGGGTGATAAACTGAGGTGCGCAACTGTTTGACATTTAACAAGCGGCAGAGCTCTTTCATTATTTTTGACATAAAGGGGGTTCCTTGGTCTGTTAAAATCTCTTGCGGAATCCCCACCCTAGATAACATTCCCATGAGTTCTTTTGCTATGAGCTTAGCTGACGTGTGGCGCAGCGGAACAGCCTCAGGATATCGGGTGGCATAATCTAGAACTACTAGGATGTGTTGGTGCCCCCTTGCTGACTTATTGACAGGACCGACCAGATCCATTGCCACTCTTTCCAAAGGCACCTCTATAATAGGTAAAGGCACTAAAGGACTCCGAAAGTGTGGCTGGGGACTGGTTACCTGGCACACAGGACAGGAATTACAATACCGTTTAACTTCTTCATGGACCCCCAGCCAGTAAAACCGCTGCAAAAGTCGGTCTAGGGTTTTCTTTTGGCCCAAATGCCCCCGAGTACATGCGCAAGGTCCATTACCAGCCTACGATAGGCCTGAGGTACCAATAACTGTTCTACCATTTCCCCACGTACTTTCTCAACTCGATACAACAGGTCTCGGTTTAGCTCAAAGCGTGGCAATTCGGTGGCTGCCCCAGGTTGTTGGGGTTCCCCGTTAATAAACAGTACATTTTCCCTGGCCCGAGTCAAAGTAGGGTCTCGGAGTTGCTCTGTACCAAAATTATCGCTTGATACATTTAAGTCTACCAATTCAGGTCCTGGCAGCAAGTCTTCCACAACCCCGGCCAACACTTCTATGGGAGAATTTTCCCCCTCCTCCATCGAAGGCGAGGTCACCCCTACCGCCAACTTTTCTTCCTCTGGGCTACCAGGTTCATGCTCCACTTCTGGAGAATGTAGCCTGGTTGTCACCGGTGTCGGCAGTTGTCCACTGGGTGAGACAACTGTGGGCCAAAGTACAGAAAACAAAGGAAAATCTCTACCAAGTATCAATTCACAATGTAAACTAACCACAACCCCCACCTCGTGGCACCGCCTCCCCGCTGGCGTGTTTATCACCACTAGGGCGGTAGGATAGTCTTTTAAGTCCCCATGTATACACAACACCCCAATTTTCAGACCAGTGTACTCGCTGGACTGAACCAGACTGGCTCGTACTAGGGTCACAAGACTCCCTGAGTCCACTAGGGCCACGGCTGGGGTACCCTCCACATCCACCTTACACAAATGTCCAATATTGGATCCCTCCTGGATACCTGTAGCGCAAATCAGTTCGGCATAATGGGATTGGCGATACCCAAAGTTTGTCTCCATGGGCTCAGTCAGGTGGGGGCATTCAGCTCTCATATGGCCAGGCTCCTGGCACTGCCAGCAGACTATGGGGCCTCTTTCTCCTCCAGATAAGTCTTGAGTGGCCTTCCTGGTGTTGTGAATTCTGCTCTTGGGCTTCCTCCTGTGGTTTTGAGTGGTATAGCTGCTTCTTGGATTTAGCATCAGCAGCTGCTTCCACTGATCGTCTTTCTGGCTCGGCTATTTTAGTCTGGCCTTATCCCTCAATCAATGCCAGTTGTCAATTGTTCCTGCTTGGAGTCACGGCTCTTTTGGATTTCCCTGACACTCTGACCCGTTCAGCAAAGATAAGTCCTTGCTTGTCCTTTTGCAGTCCACTTGTTGTGGACTTATTGTTCAGCACATTCTATGTTTTGTTCATTTGTCCAGCTTATCAGTATGGATCTATTCAGCTAAACTGGAAGCTCTGGGCTGCAGATTTTGCCCTCCACACCTTTAGTCAGGTGTGGAGATTTTTGCATATCTCTGCGGTGGACTTTTTCTAATTTTTATTACTGACCGCACAGTGTTCTTTCCTGTACTATCTATCTAGCTAGAAGTGGCCTCCTTTGCTAAATCTTGTTTCATACTATGTATGTCATTTCCTTCTCCTCTCACAGTCATTATTTGTGGGGGGCTGTCCTATCCTTTGGGGATTTTCTCTGAGGCAAGATAGCTTTCCCATTTCTACCTTTAGGGGTAGCTAGTTCTCCGGCTGTGACGAGGTGTCCAGGAGTGACAGGAACATCCCACGGCTACTTCTAGTGTTGTGTTAAGATCAGTTACTGCGGTCTGTATAGTTACCACCTGCTCAGAGCTAGTCACATGTCGCTCCTAAATTACCAGTCCATAACACCTGGGCTCTGCTTGCCGAGCTAGGGGTGGAGATTTAGGGAACCTTCCGGACACCTTCTGGGGAGTCCCTCCCTGGAGCTCTTTGGTGGCCCCATATCGCTCTATCAGGTCCATCATCTGGAGCGCATTAGTAGGGGACGCCTGCCCGACCCATGATTGGAGGGAGCGAGGCAAACCCCTCCAAAATGTATCAGTCACTATGCGGTCCAGTATGGCCACGGGAGACAGAACCTCAGGCTGCAACCATTTCTGAAATAAGTGCAACAGGTCATAATATTGGGAGCGAGCTGGCTTGGAGGGGTTAAACTCCCACTGATGTACCCGCTGGGCCCGGACCAACACATTTACCCCAAGACGTGCCAGTATCTCACCCTTGACTGCGTAGTCCTCCCTCTGCTCAGGGGATAGATCTTGATAGGCCTTCAAAGGTCCTGGAGCCAGAAATGGAGAAATGACTTCTGCCCACTGGTCCCGGGGTAGTCTCTCCCGCTTAGCTACTCCCTCAAACATCTCTAAGTACGTCTCGACGTCATCAGATTTCTCCATTTTGGGGATCGCTGTACGAACCGCTTTCCGGACATCATGGATTCCCCGTGAAGGTCCTCTTGTCTGCGATGCCGTGATATGCTGAATCAACAGCTGGTTGGTTTCCTGCTGCTGCTGTGTAGCCTGCTGCTGTTGTCGCATAGCGTCCACAAGCACTTTTATTGTGGCCTCCATTTCTGCAGAGTTCCCCGACTGGGTCTGCGCCACTCCTTTCACCCAGGACATAAGCTGGAGTAAAAATAAGCAAAAAATAGCCTGGCCTCACTGCGTTTGCCTGCATTCTCCACCAACTGTAGGGATTGGCTCAGGTGAGCAATGGTAGGGCCGCAGTAATGAGGCAACACACAGGCTTCCAGTCCAAACTTCAGTGGTTTATTGTCACTTTAAACAGTCCGAGACAGAAAGTAAGAGAAAAAACAAACATACTCCAGATTGGAGAACCACTGGTCTCAGACTCACCCTTACACGGGACGGGCTTAACTAAGCGGCTGCCAAGTCAGCGGCTTCCGCCAGGTGCCATTCCCAGGGTTGCTAACAGTCATATCACCAACCTTTGTGACGTGTGGGAGAGAAAAACAGTTCAGGCTCCTTCCAGCCTAGTTCCATCCCCAGAATAACATGTGCCAGACAAAAGAAACTCCATTACATAGTCTATAGCCACACCCACAGGTGAGGTATCCATCACATGGGCTGATCACATGATCATGACATCACTGCAGGTCCTCAACCTTAGGAAAATAACAGGCCAAAACTTATCCTGCTGGGAGAAATATATCTTCCGTCCAGCACTACACCTTTTACTGCACCACAGCATATATATATATATATATATATATATATATATATATATATATATACACTCACTGGCCACTTTATTAGGTATACCTGTCCAACTTCTTGTTAACACTTAATTTCTAATCAGCCAATCACATGGCGGCAACTCAGTGCATTTAGGCATGTAGACATGGTCAAGACAATCTCCTGCAGTTCAAACCGAGCATCAGTATGGGGAAGAAAGGTGATTTGAGTGCCTTTGAACGTGGCATGGTTGTTGGTGCCAGAAGGGCTGGTCTGAGTATTTCAGAAACTGCTGATCTACTGGGATTTTCACGCACAACCATCTCTAGGGTTTACAGAGAATGGTCCGAAAAAGAAAAAAAATCCAGTGAGCGGCAGTTCTGTGGGCGGAAATGCCTTGTTGATGCCAGAGGTCAGAGGAGAATGGGCAGACTGGTTCGAGCTGATAGAAAGGCAACAGTGACTCAAATCGCCACCCGTTACAACCAAGGTAGGCCTAAGAGCATCTCTGAACGCACAGTGCGTCGAACTTTGAGGCAGATGGGCTACAGCAGCAGAAGACCACACCGGGTACCACTCCTTTCAGCTAAGAACAGGAAACTGAGGCTACAATTTGCACAAGCTCATCGAAATTGGACAGTAGAAGATTGGAAAAACGTTGCTTGGTCTGATGAGTCTCGATTTCTGCTGCGACATTCGGATGGTAGGGTCAGAATTTGGCGTAAACAACATGAAAGCATGGATCCATCCTGCCTTGTATGGAGCATCCTTGGGATGTGCAGCCGACAAATCTGCGGCAACTGTGTGATGCCATCATGTCAATATGGACCAAAATCTCTGAGGAATGCTTCCAGCACCTTGTTGAATCTATGCCACGAAGAATTGAGGCAGTTCTGAAGGCAAAAGGGGGTCCAACCCGTTACTAGCATGGTGTACCTAATAAAGTGGCCGGTGAGTGTATGTATATATATATATATATATATATATATATATATATATATATATATATATATATATATCACATATATATACTGTGCTGACTATATTTCCAATATAAAGTAGGGCCAGCAACTGTAAGCCCTATGTGACAGCTTTCTAGAATGCTGTATATATGTCCACAATGCGCTCTCCATAAAACAAAAAGTTTTTATTATACTCACCTATGGGGCGGTCTGGTCCAATGGGCATCGCTGGTCTTGATCCAGCTTCTCCTCTTGCTTCTTCTCGATGATGTGTTCTCCATCGCGCTCCTGGGCAGGCGCCCTTCTCTGCCCTGCCAAGAGTGAAGCAAAGTTTTGTAGTGTGCATGCACCGTCGCTCTTTGCCTTTCGCCTTGCTTGTGCATTACAGTACTTTGCTCTGCCCTCAAAGCTATTTTTTTATTTTATGGAGAGTGCATTGGGTACATATATACAGCATTCTACAAAGCTGTCACATGCGGCTTACAGGTGTAGTAAAGGATTTGGTAACATTTATTGGCCATGAACAGGGTCAGACTGGCCATTGGACACTTCTGGCAAATGCCAGAAGGGCCGGTGGCAGTAGTGGGCCGCTCGCCAGCACCGACTCATCCCCCGCCAGCGCCACCGCACTCAAGTATACCGGCGTCTATGATGCCGGTACAGTTGAATGTAATGATGGAGGAGAGAATGTCATCTGTCGCTCCCTCTCCCATCATTCCCCGCTCTGCCTCTGACACTGTGGGCATATGATGTCATTGCGTACCTGCTGTGTGCCGGGCAGACTGCAGCTGCTGAGACCGGAGCCGGGAGCAGCGCGGGTACGAGGAGAGGTGAGGAGAGTGTTTTTTTAAAAAATATATCAATGAGTGATAACTGGATTGTGGGGCTATTGGGGGGGCTGTATTAACCCCTTTCTGCCAGCTGACGGAATAGTACGTCAGCTGGCAGATCCCCTGCTTTAAGGTGGGCTCCGGCGGCGAGCCCACCTTAAAGCCGCGACATGTCAGCTGTTTTGTACAGCTGACATGTGCGCGCAATGAGCGCGAGCGGAATCGCGATCCGCCCGCGCCCATTAACTAATTAAATGCCGCCGTCAAGCGCTGACAGCGGCATTTAACTAGCGCTCCCGGCCGCGCAGCCGGAAGTGCTCGCACTGCTGACCCCCGTCACATGATCGGGGGTCAGCGATGCATTGCCATAACAACCAGAGGTCTCCTTGAGACCTCTATGGTTGTTGATGGCCGATTGCTTTGAGCGCCACCCTGTGGTCGGTGCTCAAAGTACACCTGGATTTCTGCTACATAGAGGTGATCTGTACTTCACCTCTATGTAGCAGAGCCTATCGAGTTGTGCATGCTTCTAGCCTCATATGGAGGCTATTGAAGCATGCCAAAATAAAAAAAAAAAGTGTTTAAAAATAAACATTAAAACATATATATATAAACATTTAAAAATAAAAAATATATAAAAGTTCAAATCACCCCCCTTTCGCCCCAATCAAAATAAAACAATAAAAAAAAAATTAAACATACACATATTTGGTATCGCCGCGTTCAGAATCGCCCGATCTATCAATAAAAACAAAGGATTAACCTGACCGCTAAATGGTGTAGCGAGAAAAAAAATCAAAACGCCAAAATTACATTTTTTGGTCGCCGCGACATTGCATTAAAATGCAATAACGGGCGATCAAAAGAATGTATCTACACCAAAATAGTAAATAGATCAATGGCTGCACTCAAAATTTACTGTGCTAAGGCAAGGAAATGTGTAATACATGAAATGTGAATAGCATAATGGCTTGTGAAATTTATGAAAAAACACATGAGATTCTTAGCACAAGATTTGGCCAAAAGTTGTGAGCCCATCCACCAAACGTCAAGGTAATCTCAAAACGGATGGGTACCTGAGCTGACTGCTTAGTGTGAACACTTACCTATGGCTAATAACATGGTAAAGCCTGCTTTTATAGGAAGCTCAGAACCAACTGTGTTTGGATGTAATTAAAATCACAGCATGGTGAAGGGCAGGGCGTTCAAGTCAGAAAAAATAGTACATAGTAAATATAAGAATACTGACTGAACAACCATATAGTCTGAACTGGTGCATAACCAAAAAAGTCATATAGCAAATAGATCAATGGCTGCACTCAAAATTTACTGTGCTAAGGCAAGGAAATGTGTAATACATGAAATGTGAATAGCATAATGGCTTGTGAAATTTATGAAAAAACATACGAGATTCTTAGCACAAGATTTGGCCAAAAGTTGTGAGCCCATCCACCAAACGTCAAGGTAATCTCAAAACGGATGGGTACCTGAGCTGACTGCCTAGTGTGAACACTTACCTATGGCTAATAACATGGTAAAGCCTGCTTTTATAGGAAGCTCAGAACCAACTGTGTGTGGATGTAATTAAAATCACAGCATGGTGAAGGGCAGGGCGTTCAAGTCAGAAAAAATAGTACATAGTAAATATAAGAATACTGACTGAACAACCATATAGTCTGAACTGGTGCATAACCAAAAAAGTCATATAGCAAATAGATCAATGGCTGCACTCAAAATTTACTGTGCTAAGGCAAGAAAATGTGTAATACATGAAATGTGAATAGCATAATGGCTTGTGAAATTTATGAAAAAACACATGAGATTCTTAGCACAAGATTTGGCCAAAAGTTGTGAGCCCATCCACCAAACGTTAAGGTTATCTCAAAACGGATGGGTAATTATCGATTACCCCTCATCTCTGAATTATTTGACAGGTTTCAAAGTGCTACCATCTTTATCAAATTAAACCTTCATGGAGCTTATAATCAAATCCACAATAAAGAGGGTGACAAATGGAAGACAGCGTTCAATACCCATGATGGTCACCATGATTATCTAGCTATACCTTTCGAGTTATGCAATTTGCTGGCTGTGTTCCAGCACTTTGTGAGTTAAGGTACCTTCACATTAAGCGACGCTGCAGCGATATCGACAACGATGCCGATCGCTGCAGCGTCGCTGTGTGGTCGCTGGAGAGCTGTCACACAGACGGCTCTCCAGCGACCAACGATGCCGAAGTCCCCGGGTAACCAGGGTAAACATCGGGTTACTAAGCGCAGGGCCACGCTTAGTAACCCGATGTTTACCCTGGTTACCAGCGTAAATGTAAAAAAACCCAAACACTACATACTTACATTGCCATGTCTGTCGCGTCCGCTTCCCTGCACTGTGTGAGCGCCGGCCCTAAAGCACAGCGGTGATGTCACCGCTGTGCTTTGCCTTATGGCCGGCACTGACACAGTCAGTGCAGGAAGCTCTGAGCAGCAGCGCGGACGCCGGGGGACGTGACAGACATCAGAGGGTGAGTATGTAGTGTTTTTTTTTTTTACTTTTACAATGGTAACCAGGGTAAATATCGGGTTACTAAGCACGGCCCTGCGCTTAGTAATCCGATATTTACCCTGGTTACCATTGTAAAACATTGCTGGCATCGTTGCTTTTGCTGTCAAACACGACGATACACGCCGATCTGACGACCAAATAAAGTTCTGGACTTCTAGCTCTGACCAACGATATCACAGCAGGATCCAGATCGCTGCTGCGTGTCAAACACAACGATATCGCTATCCAGGACGCTGCAACGTCACGGATCGCTATCGTTATTGTTGTAAAGTCGCTTAGGGTGAAGGTACCTTTAGGTCTTATGTCCTGTACCAGTGCATCTGAGTCTATCTGGCTATCCTTGTTCAGAAGACTAGACTGTCAAAAAACTTCATGTCCGCTCTGTTCTGAAGAGACTGAGGCAAAATCTCCTTTATGCCATCTTGAAGAAATGTCCCTTTCCCCCAAATCTGTAAAAAAAAGCAACATTTTCCGAGACCTGTAGCATCTCCATTTTTTGTGATCTGGGGCTGGATGAGGGCTTATTTTTTGTGTGCCGAGCTGATGTTTTTATTGATACCATTTTGGTGCAGATATGATCTTTTGATCGCCCGTTATTGCATTTTATTTCAATGTAGCGACGACCAAAAAAACATAACTCTGGCATTTTGAATTTTATTCTTGTTACGTCGTTTAATGAATGGGTTAATTATTTTTTTATATTGATAGATCAGGCGATTATGAATGTGGCGATACCAAATGTGTATATTTAATTTATTTTTATTATTATTTTATTTTGAATGGGGTGAAAGTGGGGTGATTTGAACTTATTTTAAGATATTTTTAAAAGCATTCTTTTTTTAAACGTTTTTGCATACTTCAATATTCTCCATGGGAGACTAGAAACTGCAGTACTTTAATTGCTTCTGCTACAAATAAGCGATGATCAGATCACCTGTGTATAGCAGAAATGCTCACTTACGACCATGTGGCGGCGCTCATAACAATTTGGCAATGACAGCCTGGGAGGACAGACATACAATGTCTGCCATTACTGTGTAATAGTGGGAGGACAGAGCATGGAGTTCTCAAAATTAGTGTTTAGTGAAAGATACCCGCTATTTAAATTAAACTTCACAATAAGCTGTCATGTGGATACACTGTTACTGGTCATTATATGTATCTATATAATACATATGTAAAATATGTAATATGTAATATAAAAGTAGTTTTTCCCTTTTAGTGGGTCCTTGAAGATACCGTCTCAGATATGGCCCCCTGATGTGGAGAGGTAACAATCTCTGGTATGGCCCTCTGGTTTGGAAGGGTAACCATCTCCGGTATGACCCACTGATTCATCTTGGATATGGCCCCCTGGTGTGGAGGGGTAACCATCTTTGGTATGGCCCTCTGGTGTGGAGAGGCAACATCTCGGGTATGGGCCCCTGGTGTGGAGAGGTAACCATTTTGGGTATGGATCCCTGGTGTGTAGGGTAACCATCTCGGGTATGGCCCACTGGTGTGGAGGGGTAACCATCTCGGGTATGGCCCCCTGCTGTGGAGTGGTTACCATCTCTGGTATGGCCCCCTGGTGTGGAGGGGTAACCATCTCGGGTATGGCCCCCTGGTGTGGAGTGGTAACCATCTCGGGTATGGCCCCCTGGTGTGGAGGGGTAACCATCTAGAGGTATGCCCACATGGTGTGGAGAGGTAACCATTACGGTATGGCCCCCTGGTGTCCAGTAGGTTTTATATCTTATAAGACTCTGTTAGGCTACGTTCACATTTGCGGTCAGCGCCGCAGCGTCGGGCGCCGCAGCGGCGCCGCATGCGTCATGCGCCCCTATATTTAACATGGGGGCGCATGGACATGCGTTGTGCTGCGTTTTGCGCCGCATGGCCGCAAGCGTTGGACGCAAGAAACGCATCAAGTTGCATTTTTTTTGCGTCCAACTTGCGGCCAAAAACGACGCATGCGGCGCAAAACGCAGCGTTTTAGCGTGCGTTTTGCCGCGTTTTCGGTTGCGTTGTGCGCTGCGGCGCCGACGCTGCGGCGCACAACGCAAATGTGAACGTAGCCTTAGGGCAAAGTCCCTGTGGTCATGGCAATCATATTTTGCATGCCTACAGAATTAGTTGGCTCCTCCGAGCTAGAAACAGTGGCTGGAGGGGAGAACAAAAAGAGGTAGGCAATGCTTTTCAAAACAAACTGTAGCTTCAATGACCCTCTTTCTTGTGACTTCAGAATTCTGAGGCACAGAATTTGACTGTTTACATAGATCAATTCTTGTTTTTTTTTTTAAGGTTGTCGTCGGGACAATGCAGTAATCTAGTGCATTAAACTGATGAGCAGCATACCTAATCTGGGTAGTGAGTGGGAGTGACTAAGGGTAAAGTGCATTCAGACGAAGGGCAATATGCCTTTTCCCGGTGCCTTTGAGTCGGTGGAAGTGACTAAGGGTAAAGTTATCAGAAGCCCTTGACCCAGTTTGAGCAGCTAAGGGTAAATGTCATCAAGTCAACTACAAACTTGGGGCAATATATGCCTAATATGGGTGCCCTTGAGTTTGTGGGAGTGGCTATGGGTAAATGTCATCAAGTGCCTGAAAAACAATTAACAGTGGTGTGGCAGGGTTATTAATAATGCCTTCATAGTGTTGTGTATAGATTTTAATTAATCCCTATTTATAATATCTTTCTCTTTATAAATACTCATCACTTCGGGTAGTAGTAGTAAGTGAGTTTAAGACATTATTACTGCACAGCACAGCTACTGTACATAATGGTTGTTTCTAGAACCAAAAACCTGTAAATTGGTGAATCATTAGAGCTGGCTACAATACATGCTGTGAGGTTGTGGCCTCTGATACAGCTAGGGGGCACTGTTTGTTCTCCCCAGGTTGTGCATGTAGACGGATGAAGTCCATAGGTGTGCATGAGAGTCATGGATTTCCGGTCCGGGTTTTCCATGTGGTTGAAGGCCACAGGTTTGTGTGTGTTTAAAAGCCCTGCAGTAAGGGGTATGGGTGTGTCAGGTGTCTGAGGTGCACGTCAGTGTCAGCCTGGTGTGTGCTGGTGTGCAGAGCAGAGGCCTGCAGAGTGCTGGCTGAGTGCATGGAGGAACAGGCCAGCAGAGCCAGCACACAGGGCAGCTGAATAGCCTGGCACCCGCAGCGTATACAGTGATGTCAAGCTGTCCATGGTACTGGTCTCGTATGTGGACAAGTCCTGTGCCCGGAGGTGGATGCCCTGTGCCCGAAGGAGACAGATGTGGGCAAGTCCTATGCCCGGAAGTGGATGTCCTGTGCCTGAAAGAGGACTAGCATGTGTAACGATTGCAAACAGGTGGATATGGTGCCCGGCTGCTATCCGGAGGATATACTGGACTGTGTACGACTGTGTGAGTAAAGAGACTGTGATACAGTGATGCATGACACCCACGAGATCTAGTCAGAGGAGGGCTGGCATGTGTAGTGTCTGCAACATATGAGGCTGTGTGTATGGAGACTGCAATATGGCATGTGGTCGCCCAGGGAAAACTGGACAAGCGAAGTCTGGCCTTTTTAGGGACCGCAATCTAAAGCCATATAATTTATATTGCTATGAACTGGTGTAAACTGAATACTGATAATATACACTGAAGTTATAAGCATTTATGTGAATTGGACTTTAATGCTGTGAAGAAACACATTAAAAGATACTTTTGTGTTGGAACTTTGTGGGTCACTGCCTCTTCACTATGTATGATGCTACTACAATCTTACATATGGTGGAGAATGCGGGCTGTGTGAACTGAGGCATACGCCAAAGCGTGCTGCATAGTGTTGTGCAAAATCTGCTGGAAAGATTTTTTCAAGACAGCTTGCTGTGGCTCGGTGGGGCCACGAAGATTGAAGGCTTCTGGCGGTAACTCGGTGGGGTTATGAAGATTTGAGGTGGATCGGCGGGTCCGCGAAGTCTGCGTAGCAGGAGCTGCAGTTCTGGCAGCAGCAGCTAGAGGCGCTGCAGTTGCAGCAGAGAATGTGTTTATGTACTGTTTTGGGCGTAGAACCTGAAAATGTTGAGATACCTGCCATAGGGGTCACCAAATTAGGGTCAGAGTGTAATCCCGATAGGCTCCCCCTAGAGGTATTGGCAGGAGAAACTAAAAATGTTGTTTTGGGCGGGGATGTCACATTGTCATATGGATGCCTTATCTCGTGCCCATACGGGGTAACAAGTGTTCAACCCCTCAGGTATGAACAGGGGGGAGGACATGTGAGGCTGTGGCCTCTGATACAGCTAGGGGGCACTGTTTTTTCTCCCCAGGTTGTGCATGCAGACGGATGAAGTACATAGGTGTGCATGAGAGTCACGGATTTCCGGTCCGAGTTTTCCATGTGGCTGAAGGCCACAGGTTTGTGTGTGTTTAAAAGCCCTGCAGTAAGGGGTATGGGTGTGTCAGGTGTCTGAGGTGCACGTCAGTGTCAGTCTGGTGTGTGCTGGTGTGCAGAGCAGAGGCCTGCAGAGTGCTGGCTGAGTGCATGGAGGCTGTTATGACCCCAATGGCAGGGGGTCTCAGAGACAATAGCGAAGTCTGCAAACATAAAACCCAGCTCATAGGGCAGTGGTAACTGGGCTGACCATATAGCTGAACCTAGCACACAAATAACAGCAGCCGGGGAACGTACCTACGTTGATTCTAGACGTCTCGTGCCAGCCGGAGAACTAACTAACCCTAGCAGGGAAAAGAAAGACCTTTCTTGCCTCCAGAGGAAATACCCCAAAAAGTTGGATACAAGCCCCCAACAAATAATAACGGTGAGGTAAGAAGAAAAGACAAACGCAAGAAATGAACTAGGTTTTAGCAAAGAGAGGCCCGCTAACTAATAGCAGAATATAGGAAGATGACTTATATGGTCAGCGAAAACCCTCACAAAAACTCCACGCGGAATATTCAAGAACCCCCGAACCGTCTAACGGCACGGGGGGAGAACATCCGCACCCTAGAGCTTCCAGCAATATAAGGAATCAAATTTAGTACAAGCTGGACAAAAATAAGAGCACAGAAAATAACCAAAAACAAGAAAGCAGGACTTAGCTTAATTTTGCATAGAACCAGGACCAGCAGATAGGAGCAAACAGAAGGATCTGATTACAACGATGCCAGGCACCAGACTGAAAATCCAGGAAGTTCAAATAGCGACACCCCTGGACTAACGAGGCCAGGTGGATACCAAGCAAGGGAAGGAATATCAAAGTGTCATATCACTAGTGACCACAAGAGGGAGCCAAAAGGTCAATTCACAACAGTACCCCCCCCTTAAGGAGGGGTCACCGAACCCTCACCAGGACCACCAGGGCGATCAGGATGAGCAGCGTGAAAGGCACGAACCAAATCGGCCGCATGCACATCAGAGGCGACCACCCAGGAATTATCCTCATGACCATAGCCCTTCCACTTGACCAGATACTGAAGCCTCCGCCTGGAGAGACGAGAATCCAAGATCTTTTCCACCACGTACTCCAACTCGCCCCCAACCAACACCGGAGCAGGAGGCTCAACAGAAGGAACCACAGGCACAACGTACCGCCGCAACAAGGACCTATGGAACACGTTGTGAATGGCAAACGACACAGGAAGTTCCAAGCGAAAGGACACTGGATTAAGAATTTCCAAAATCTTATAAGGACCGATGAAGCGAGGCTTAAATTTCGGAGAGGAGACCTTCATAGGAACAAAGCGAGAAGACAGCCACACCAAATCCCCAACGCGAAGTCGGGGACCCACACCGCGGCGGCGGTTGGCAAAACGCTGAGCCTTCTCCTGTGACAACTTCAAGTTGTCCACCACATGATCCCAAATCCACTGCAACCTATCCACCACAGAATCCACCCCAGGACAGTCAGACGGCTCCACATGTCCCGAGGAAAAACGAGGATGGAAACCAGAGTTGCAGAAAAATGGCGAAACCAAGGTAGCGGAACTAGCCCGATTATTAAGGGCAAACTCAGCCAACGGCAAGAAGGTCACCCAATCATCCTGATCTGCAGAAACAAAACATCTCAAATAAGCCTCTAGAGTCTGATTTGTTCGCTCAGTTTGGCCATTAGTCTGAGGATGAAAGGCAGATGAAAACGACAAATCAATGCCCATCCTAGCACAAAAGGATCGCCAGAACCTGGAAACAAACTGGGATCCTCTGTCAGACACGATATTCTCAGGAATGCCGTGCAAACGAACCACATTCTGAAAGAATAACGGAACCAGATCAGAAGAGGAAGGCAGCTTAGGCAAGGGCACCAAATGGACCATCTTGGAAAAGCGATCACATACCACCCAGATGACAGACATGCCCCGAGACACTGGAAGATCCGAAATGAAATCCATGGAAATGTGTGTCCAAGGCCTCTTCGGGACAGGCAAGGGCAAAAGCAACCCGCTGGCACGAGAACAGCAAGGCTTAGCCCGAGCACAAGTCCCACAGGACTGCACAAATGACCGCACATCCCGTGACAAGGAAGGCCACCAAAAGGACCTAGCCACCAAATCTCTGGTGCCAAAAATACCCGGATGCCCTGACAACACCGAGGAGTGAACCTCGGAAATGACTCTACTGGTCCATTTATCAGGAACAAACAGTCTGTCAGGTGGACAAGAGTCAGGTCTATCAGCCTGAAATCTCTGCAACACACGTCGCAAATCCGGAGAAATGGCCGACAAGATTACTCCCTCTTTAAGAATACCAACTGGCTCTGAGGCTCCAGGAGAGTCAGGCACAAAGCTCCTAGAAAGAGCATCAGCCTTAACATTCTTTGAACCAGGCAGGTATGAGACCACGAAGTCAAAACGGGAGAAAAATAATGACCAACGAGCCTGTCTAGGATTCAGGCGTTTAGCAGACTCGAGATACATCAGATTTTTGTGATCAGTCAAAACCACCACACGATGCTTAGCATCCTCGAGCCAATGACGCCACTCCTCAAATGCCCACTTCATGGCCAACAACTCCCGATTGCCAACATCATAATTCCGCTCAGCAGGCGAAAATTTCCTAGAAAAAAAAGCACATGGTCTCATTACTGAGCAACCAGGGCTTCTCTGCGACAAAACGGCCCCTGCACCGATCTCAGAAGCATCCACTTCAACCTGAAAGGGAAGCGAGACATCAGGCTGACACAAAACAGGCGCCGAAGTAAACCGGCGCTTCAGCTCCTGAAAAGCCTCCACGGCTGCAGGAGCCCAGTTAGCAACATCAGAACCTTTCTTGGTCATATCCGTCAAAGGTTTAACAACGCTAGAAAAATTAGCGATAAAACGACGGTAGAAGTTAGCAAAACCCAAGAACTTCTGAAGACTCTTAACCGACGTGGGCTGAGTCCAATCATGAATAGCTCGGACCTTGACTGGGTCCATCTCCACAGCAGAAGGGGAGAAGATAAAACCCAAAAAGGGAACCTTCTGCACACCAAAGAGACACTTTGAGCCCTTAATAAACAAAGCATTCTCACGCAAAACCTGAAACACCATCCTGACCTGCCTTACATGGGAGTCCCAATCATCAGAAAAAAACAGAATATCATCCAGATAAACAATCATAAATTTATCCAGATACTTCTGGAAGATGTCATGCATAAAGGACTGAAACACTGAAGGAGCATTAGAGAGCCCAAAAGGCATCACCAAGTACTCAAAATGACCTTCGGGCGTATTAAATGCAGTTTTCCATTCATCTCCCTGCTTAATGCGCACAAGGTTGTACGCACCACGAAGGTCTATCTTGGTGAACCACTTGGCACCCTTAATCCGGGCAAACAAGTCTTACAACAGAGGCAAAGGATACTGAAATTTAACAGTGATTTTATTCAGAAGTCGATAGTCTATACAAGGTCTCAAAGATCCGTCCTTCTTGGCCACAAAGAAAAATCCCGCACCAAGAGGGGAAGAGGATGGACGAATATGTCCCTTCTCCAGAGACTCCTTAATATACGAACGCATTGCGGTATGCTCAGGTACAGACAGATTAAATAATCTTCCCTTAGGAAACTTACTACCTGGAATCAAATCTATAGCGCAGTCACAGTCCCTATGAGGAGGAAGAGCACTGGACCTGGACTCGCTGAATACATCCTGATAATCAGACAAATACTCAGGAACATCCGAAGGAGTAGAGGAAGCAATAGACACCGGCGGGGAATCGCAATGAATTCCCTGACAGCCCCAACTTGACACAGACATAGCCTTCCAATCCAAAACTGGATTGTGAGTTTGTAACCATGGCAGACCCAAAACGACCAAATCATGCATTTTATGCAAAACAAGAAAACGAATCACTTCTCGATGTTCAGGAGACATGCACATGGTCACCTGTGTCCAAAACTGTGGCTTATTTTCCGCCAATGGCGTAGCATCAATACCTCTCAGAGGAATAGGATTAACCAAAAGCTCCAGAACAAAACCACAGCGCTTGGCAAACGACAGATCCATAAGACTCAGGGCAGCACCTGAATCCACACTAGTAATCAAGGTCTGGACATTCATGTCTGCAGCAAGGCTCCAGCCACTCTGAGATAAAGGGGAGGAAAGAAAGAAAAAAAAAAACAACTCAGAATTTCCTTTCTTATAATCCCACTTCTGCAATGCATTAAATATTCACTTATGTCCTGGCATACTGTTATGACCCCAATGGCAGGGGGTCTCAGAGACAATAGCGAAGTCTGCAAACATAAAACCCAGCTCATAGGGCAGTGGTAACTGGGCTGACCATATAGCTGAACCTAGCACACAAATAACAGCAGCCGGGGAACGTACCTACGTTGATTCTAGACGTCTCGCGCCAGCCGGAGAACTAACTAACCCTAGCAGGGAAAAGAAAGACCTTTCTTGCCTCCAGAGGAAATACCCCAAAAAGTTGGATACAAGCCCCCAACAAATAATAACGGTGAGGTAAGAAGAAAAGACAAACGCAAGAAATGAACTAGGTTTTAGCAAAGAGAGGCCCGCTAACTAATAGCAGAATATAGGAAGATGACTTATATGGTCAGCGAAAACCCTCACAAAAACTCCACGCGGAATATTCAAGAACCCCCGAACCGTCTAACGGCACGGGGGGAGAACATCCGCACCCTAGAGCTTCCAGCAATATAAGGAATCAAATTTAGTACAAGCTGGACAAAAATAAGAGCACAGAAAATAACCAAAAACAAGAAAGCAGGACTTAGCTTAATTTTGCATAGAACCAGGACCAGCAGATAGGAGCAAACAGAAGGATCTGATTACAACGATGCCAGGCACCAGACTGAAAATCCAGGAAGTTCAAATAGCGACACCCCTGGACTAACGAGGCCAGGTGGATACCAAGCAAGGGAAGGAATATCAAAGTGTCATATCACTAGTGACCACAAGAGGGAGCCAAAAAGTCAATTCACAACAGGAGGCACAGGCCAGCAGAGCCAGCACCCAGGGCAGCTGAATAGCCTGGCACCTGCATCGTATACAGTGATGCAAGTCGTCCATGGTACTGGTCTCAGATGTGGACAAGTCCTGTTCCCGGAGATGGATGTCCTGTGCCCGAAGGAGTCGGATGTGGACAAGTCCTGTGCCCGGAAGTGGATGTCCTGTGCCCGAAAGAGGACTAGCATGTGTAGCGATTGCAAACAGGTGGATATGGTGTCCGGCTGCTATCCGGAGGATATACTGGACTGTGTACGGCTGTGTGAGTAAAGAGACTGTGATACAGCGATGCAGGACACCCAAGAGATCTAGTCAGAGGAGGGTTGGTGTGTGTAGTGTTTGCAACATATGAGGCTGTGTGTATGGAGACATATGGAGACTGTAATATGGCATGCGGTCACCCAGGGAAAACTGGACAATCGAAGTCTGGCCTGTTTAGGGACCGCAATATAAAGCCATATGATTTGTATTGCTATGAACTGGTATAAACTGAATACTGATAATATACACTGAAGTTATAAGCATTTATGTGAATTGGACTTTAATGCTGTGAAGAAACACATTAAAAGAGACTTTTGTGTTTGAACTTTGTGGGTCACTGCCTCTTCACTACGTATGATGCTACTACAATCTTACAATGCATTATAATAGTTTTTGAGCCATGACAGATGTCATTATACAGGTATTCAGACTGTGGCTTCCCCCTTTATTATGGCTTATGAGTCGCCCACCAGGGCAATGGGGATACTCGGTACCGGGTCCGGTCGCACTTAAAGGGGATGTCACGGTGGCTGCCACCCTGTCCGTGGCCCTGGGCACTCACTTAAAAGGGGAAAGGTCTTTAAGGGGTATTTTGGAATGAAGTCTATTTGTGACACCACCTGTGGTTCTCAGTCAGTGGGGACCGACGCTGCTTAAAGGGGTCCTCTGGGGTGATGTTGCAGCAAGATGGTGACACTTCCAACAGATGAAGTGGGGTCCCCAGGACTCCCAACGTCTAAGGGCAAGGATGGTGTATGCCAGCAAATAAGTGGAGGACACAAAGTTGTAAAGTCTTTACCTGGTTTACTGGCAGTAGTAGTCCACAGTACAGGGTACCAGGAACAGGTGATGGTATAGTCCAGCCGGCCTGGAGGCAAGAGTGAATCCCTCTCCCAGGTGAGGTCCGTAAGCCTTCCTACTCGCGCTAGTGTGCGAGGTCCCTGCTGCCTGTAGCTGCTGGCAAAGTCCTCTCCCTCCTGCCCTGAGACAGTTACCTGTATGGTGGGCAGCTTGAGCCATTTTATAGGGTCTCTATCACGACCCGGGGCTCTTCAGGTGCTGCTTCGCCTCCAGACGTGGTGTGGGCAAATAACATACAGTCCTATGCCCTCCGATTCTGCTATGTGTCCTAGAGTACAACACAGCCTCGGGCTCCAGGTGCTCAGTTCCTGTGCTTCGGCTCTGACGGTGCCCGGTCACAGTTCCCCTCTGAGCCCATTTCCTCCTCTGTGCTCCTTTCCTCAGTAGCTCCACCACTTTCAACCCCTCGGGTTCACTTCCTTTCCCTGGAGCTGCAGCTCAGTCCTGGTTGCACGGCTCCGCTGTCTGCCCTCAGTTCCAGACTTCTTTCTCTCTCCTCTCCCTCCAACAGACTGACTAACTCCTCCTCCAGACCAGAACACTTAAAGCTGGGGAAGCTCCCTTGAATCCGGGTCCTGAGCTCCCCCTTCTGGCCTGGATTTGGAATGTGCTGAATGTGGGTGCGTTACTTGGTAAAGAGGATCCTCCTTGCCTCCAAGCATGATATCGCCCTCCCCGAAAGGAAGGCAACATCACTGTAACAACAGGTTACCTGGGGTGTTACACTTACTTTCCAAATCCCCCATTACGGGATCCTCATTGCAAGACGTTTAGCAACTGTTTTTTGCTGTAATTACCATATTATCGATCACAATTTGGTAGAGTTGCATTGATAAAATTATTTTGTCGGAGCTCTGGAATTTTGATACTTGTATGCACAGTCTTTCCTTAGCATGTAGAACTAGTTGATGGCTTTATTAAGTATGGTTGATGGGGGTCGAGATAATAGGGTCATTGGTGCCCTGAAAGTTTACTGGCTCTGCTTGAATGGCCACCAGTGCATGCCGCCCCTTTATGGCTGCCTGTCCTGGTGCTGTTTGTCAGACAGCTGGGGATATCACAGTACTTGTGAATCCCAATGTACTAGCACTTCACCTGACTCCTACTGTGATCTTTTTAATCCTATGCTTTAAATAAAGCTGTGGCCATTTTGACAACCAGAATAATGTGTTTTGTGTAGTTGTTCCAGTGCCTAGGTTTACTGTAGTTATTGTTGTTTTAAGATGGAGTGGGGTCCGTCCCATACCCCAAAGTCATGAAATTATCCAGCTGTGTTAAATTCTTGTATATGTATTGTGCATAATGGAAGTGGCAGAAAACCAAATTCGCAGGCCAAATGTAATACTTTTACTGTGTACATGGCCATGAATACTGATGGTGCTGTAACCAGGAGAGGTGAGTAATATTTTGAAGGCAAGTAGTATTTATAAGAAACATGCAAGAGCTAATACTCCTCTAATGTAATTGCCATGTATAAGCTGTGATAGTTCGAAGGACAAAAGTTCATTTACAACATTTTTGTTGAATTAATGGTATTACCCATCTACATTTTTCAGATTACCGCTGAAAAAATGTTTGCAAGCCCCTGTCACGCAGAGATGTCATGGATACTCTCAATATACACAGACAGCCTTGAAATACAGCCTGCTGATAAAGTCACAAGGCAGGAAATGAATGCAGTACTGTCAGAGATTTCCGTATTTATAAAAGGAAGTGTGATTCAGTCAGAATGCTCGACAGTTGTCCTCAGGGAGGATGGAATCAACACTTTATTTTTCTTAAACATTTGATTGGCAATTTCAACACTTTGGAAGCCAAAAGTTACATTTTGCATATTGCCAGGACTGTATACTTTGCCCGGCATCCAACAATATGTGTCCGGTACAGTGAAAGCTGGCCAATTCCCTACTGACATTGGTAGCTCTGAGTGTGGAGAACAACCTTTTGTATGGATGTCTACCCCCAAGTGATGCTGCTTCTGCCAGCCCCGGTCCAGTATACAGAATAGCCCCCCCCCCTCTAGTGGGACGTGAAAGTTTGGTTAATCTATGCCAAAAGATTCTTCATATTTTATTGTGAAGATGCTATGAGAATGATGGATGAGGTCAGTTCATTTTATACTGGTCCACGTGTATATAGATGAGATGACCCCGACAGGTCAACTTCGCCATTATGAATCATTCCAGGCTGATGACCCAACACATCCAACCCTATATATTCTGCTTTACCCTCAAGACCATCAGTGATACCATTAGATAAAACTGAATATGAGGCAAATTAGAATTGAATTTGGGGAGGTATTGCATCATATGAGACCAATGGAATTTATATATATGTATATATATATATATATATATATATATATATATATATATATATATATATATATATATATATATATATATATATATATATAGGGAACACTTAACCAACAGAATATAACTCCAAGTAAATCAAACTTCTGTGAAATCAAACTGTCCACTTAGGAAGCAACACTCTTTGACAATCAATTTCACATGATGTTATGCAAATGGAATAGACAACAGATTAAATTATTGGCAATTATCAAGACACACTCAATAAAGGAGCGGTTCTGCAGGTGGGGACCACGGACCACATCTCAGTACCAATGCTTTCTAGCTACTGTTTTGGTCACTTTTGAATGTTGGTTGTGCTTTCACACTCGTGGTAGCATGAGACGTACTCTACAACCCACACAAGTGGCTCAGGTAGTGCAGCTCATCCAGGATGGCACATCAATATGAGCTGTGGCATGAAGGTTTGCTGTGTCTATCAGCGTAGTGTCCAGAGGCTGCAGGCGCTACCAGGAGACAGGCCAGTACACCAGGAGATGTGGAGGGGGCCGTAGGAGGGCAACAACCCAGCAGCAGGACCGCTACCTCAGCCTTTGTGCAAAGAGGAACAGGAGGAGCACTGCCAGAGCCCTGCAAAATTACCTCCAGCAGGCCACAAATGTGCATGTATCTGCACAAACAGTTAGATTCCGACTCCATGAGGATGGTCTGAGTGCTCGACATCCACAGATGGGGGTTGTGCTAACAGCTCAACACCATGCAGGACGCTTGGCATTTGCCACAGAACACCAGGATAAGCAAATTCGCCACTGGCGCCCTGTGCTCTTCACAGATGAAAGCAGGTTCACACTGAGCACATGTGGCAGATGTGACAGTCTGGAGACGCCGTGGAGAGCGTTCTGCTGCCATCAACATCCTTCAGCATGACCGGTTTGGCTGTGGGTCAGTAATGGTATGGGGTGACATTTCTTTGGAGGGCCGCACAGCCCTCCATGTGCTCGCCAGAGGTAGCCTGACTGCCATTAGGTACCAAGATGAGATCCTCAGACCCCTTGTGAGACCATATGCTGGTGCCGTTGGCCCTGGGTTCCTCCTAATGCAGGACAATGCCAGACCTCATGTGGCTGGAGTGTTTCAGCAGTTCCTGCAAGATGAAAGCATTGAAGCTATGGACTGGCCCGCCCGTTCCCCAGACCTGAATCTGACTGAACACATCTGGGACATCATGTCTCGCACCATCCACCAACGTCACTTTGCACCACAGACTGTCCAGGAGTTGGCGGATGCTTTAGTCTAGGTCTGAGAGGCTATCCCTCAGGAGACCATCCGCCACCTCATCAGGAGCATGCCCAGGCGTTGTAGGGAGGTCATACAGGCACGTGAACCATCTTTTCCTTGTCTTGAGGCATTTCCATTGAAGTTGGATCAGCCTGTAACTTCATTTTCCACTTTGATTTTGAGCATCATTCCAACTCCAGACCTCCGTGGGATATTAGTTGTGATTTACGTTGATAATTTTTAGGTTTTATTGTTCTCAACACATTCTACTATGTAATGAATAAAGATTTACAACTGGAATAGTTCATTCAGTGATATCTAGGATGTGGGATTTTAGTGTTCCCTTTATTTTTTTGAGCAGTGTGTGTATATGTATATGTGTGTATATATATAATATATATATATTATTACACATACGCACACATATACAGTAGTAGGATCATTGTTGACCATAGACAGGACGAGGATGCCAGCAGTTCAGCTGCAGAGCCTATTAGCTTGATTGCAGTCATTCCGAGTCCCTGCAATCCAGATGAGGCCATTAACCCCTTGCAGCCTGCCGGGGTACAGTTGGGAAGCTGGATGAATCAGCAGGAGACGGTCCATGACATCAGACATGACAGCGGCCCAGCTCTGGATAGGGCACTGACCCGGCACATGCACTAGGTGGGGCATCATGTATATATATTACTCTCCAGCATACACACCAGAAAAATCTTTTTTCTATCTGTGGAGGCTGGATCTGTGTGTTCTGTGCCCAGCCTCCCTTCTCCCTCCCTCTCTCTCACCCTCCCTCTCTCCTTTCTCTTTCTCTCTCTCTCTGCTCCTGCCTCCTTGTTTTCCTGCACTGCCCAGCCTCTTCTGGTAGCATTACCTTTTGCAGTGTCTCTCTGTGCTGCATTAAAGCTGCTTTATTCATTCTGATGCTAGAGGGTTTGGGCTGCATAGTAGGCACAGTCCCATTTGCCACCTTCCCATTGCTCATTTCGCTTTGCCCTGCATGTGGAGGATGTACTAGAAGAGATCTATGGCTCGCTGAAGGGAAACCCACCCATAGCCCTCTCTCTCTGTGCTGACAGGTAAGTGACAGCGCTTTCTGTGGGGTGGAAACGGTTAATCAGTTGCTGTCACACATGCAGAGTATGTGTCATTTTGCAGAGTCCAGCTTTAACCCAGGCCTATCTGCTGACTGACTGGCCCTTTTTTTTTTTTTTTTTTTTACGGATCGGTTGTTGGTCCAATGTGAACGTTAGCGAACTCCTGTAATAATAATTAACCGTATACAGAATAAAAGTACTTTTTTTTATTAATTAATCGAAAAATGTAAACAATAATTTTTAGAACGTTTACGAACCTCGTACAGATAAGTAGGCGTTTTGTGATATTTCTAACACACCGATAAGTGTTTGTATGGGGGGGACGCAGTGGCTGGATCCATCGCCACATTAACCACCACCCCTCCACCACCCTGGATTGTGCACATCACCAGCCGTCAGATAATCCAGCACACATCTGTCTGTGGCTGCAGTGCATGCACACTGAAATCTGTCATCCCACACCATCCATGTCACCTACTGGATACCTGATGGCACTTTACTGCTCTTCCGAGAATCTGGGCTGTTTCATTAGGAATCTGCCATTTTTACTAATACATTGTACAACCACACAATGCGTAGGGATCATCTGTGATCACACACCTACCGATGTGCGGAGGTACATACACACCCTTCCTATATGGTGAATATGCAGACACAATAGGGACGATGACACAAATCTACACGGAAAGCCCACTTATGCCTTGCCTATTGCCTTCCTGCCCATTGATCGGTTCACACACCTTCATTATAAAGTCATTAGATTCCACATTCCAGTGTGCAGAATTCCACACCCATACAGACAGCGGCGACACACACGGTGTACATGACCACACACACCTGTATGCATGCCTCGCACAGCCATCATGCACACAGACACACGTATAATCTCCCAACCACTCCCTGTGCAATCTGGAGAGAAGGAGAGAGATATTCTTTGTACACATAGGGTGTGACACATGCAGCCTAATTTCCTTGCACAACGCAATCCGGTCATAATATCTTAAAAAATTGTGTCCTTTCTTATTGCAATGAATCCATTTATTCTGCATTAATAGTATGAATCTGCCTTAGAGCGCCCATGCCATATTAATATCAAGGACATATGTATCAGGGACATACACATATATTTATAGTCAGTAATTATCAACATGGACATTAATACGAATCATCAATGCATATGAAAAAACATCAGAATATTTATTCTGTATATGATCACCACTATTCGGTAATAATAGTAATTATAGTGCCCAATAAATCAGGATTATGTCATTTACATAGATCATTCTTGGAAAATGATTATAAATTATAGTAATGTTTACATTAAGTTCCATATATTTAATATGATATTTTATATATTGAAATCAAATTAATGTATTATATTTGAATTACTTGATGTTAAATTTGTAATAATTCCATTTTAATATTATAAAAGACACTGGATATTCAGTGAAATAGATTGCCGTAATACAATATTCCCATTTTCTGACAACATTTTTTCAATCGATGCCCATTTTGATTGATGGCATGAATTAAGATGGCTATTGATTGTATAAATATATTTTTGGGATGGGGGGTGTTGTGCGATTTAGGGAAATCTGAGCGGATGTAGAAGGATCCCTCGATTTGGGAATTCCACTCTGATACATACCGCTGCCACCAGCTCCTGTCTGTAAAGAACGCTGCCATACCTTCACATCAGTGGACGTCTATGCAGCTTAGGCTTCATGCAATGTTTAAAGGGGGTTTCCACATTTTTTTGTCTCACCTATTCTAAGTCTTAGGAAACATTAATTTTCTTATAGATTGATATCAAAAAGCGCCTTGTTCTGGCCGTGTACCACCTGAGCTGTGACATCATCACTTCTTCTTGCTCTAGTCACGTCCTGTATAGGATCACATGACTGAGGAGCTAGTGGTCCCAGCCCAGTATACAGGACATCACTAGTTATGACTGGTTCTGGATGGAGGGGTGTAGTTTTGCTGCAGTTAACACACATGTGGTGTCCTTACTGTACTCTGTTCCATTCTGGTCAGGAGCTGGATGGAGGAGTCATGTACATACTGACTACAGCATGCAGTGCATTGTGGGAACTGTGGTCTCAGCTTTAGGTCAGTAGATTTCTATGAAGCTGATGGTTCAGGTCTTTAGCCTTGGAGTCGGGCTAGGACTTGCATTTGTAATATAGTCGCAGATTTGCTCCTTTGAAACTGGCCTATTTTTTTCCATGCAAAAATAGTCTAAGTATGTTGGGTACAATTCAAGAACGTTCTTTTTGGCCTTTAGGTTAGATCAGATGCAGTGTTTACTGGTCTCATTGGGTTTGGCCTTACCTGCTGGTGCAAAGCCATACGCACTTACATACCCTGGGTGGAAGCTCTGTGGTGTACGCCTGGTGGCCTATATAGACAGCCAGACAGTTGACCCCGACCCCATGATTGAGGCCATGAGGTCAGGTTAAGTTTGAAACCTTGAGGTGCAGAAATGCCTCAGGAGTGGCTCTCCTGGGGTGCCTGAACTAAATGGGTGTCAACTCCAACTGAGTTTTATGGCAGATTTGCATGCACTTCTCTCTCTCTTTTTAAGCACTTACCCTTATTCTGGGGCTTTTAACCAGAATGGGGAATTTTAACATTTCCAGGCAAAGGTCCAATCAATATTTACACTGTAAACACCTTGACTATTTATTTCAATTGTTTTTATCCGTGTGTCTGTCACAAGGACTCCTCCAGGATTTAGTACCATAATGGGTTCCCTCCTGATCAGTCTGTGGAGGAAGTGTGTTGCATCAGGTTCTGCTTTCCCCTGCAAACCCCCCAGACTCCACTCCTTCGAGATGAGAGCCAACTTAGACTGAGATCCTAGTTCCACTGGGTTGTCAGCTCAGTTGGGTGATGGAAGCACAACTAGATCTCCCTAAGCTTTGGTTGTAGGAAGCCACAGATCCATGGCTGCCTGGTCCGGAGTGATGCAGAACGTTTTATTGGATACCTTTATCTTTTCAGAGTGGGCTGCGATAGGTCGCATCCTTGTTCAGTACATTTTTCAGGGCATTCGGGTGGAGAACACGATCTTGGGCGTTCAATTATCCCAGTTGGTGTTGGTACTTACACAGTCCCGTTCCACAAGCTAAATGGGACTTCCTATAATGCCCCCACCCCTCATTCCTTTTTTTTTTTGGAGGAGTTCCATTAGCTGAAAATGTTGCAATCATATTAATAATAGTAACAACACTGCAATGATGTAAAATGATATCTTATAATGATCTGTGGAACCTGTCATCAGATTCACGCCGCCCGAACCATGAGCAGCATGAATCCTATAGTACTGTGTGGTTAGTGGGGAAGAATCTATAGGGGTGTAAAGTAATTGAATCGCACAAATGTGCTTAGATTCCTTTGTACAATGATTACCCAGCATGCCGCTATTGGTTTCCCTGCTAGAATAACTCTGGAACTGTCAGAGGTTAATATAGCATCTGCTGTTTGATCGTCTCTGCTATGCAGGCGTAGCTGCCTGCAGCTGAGGTCACAAGGCCCAAACACGACGTCAGCCATATTTAAATATCCCCTCCAGCAAAAAAAGAATCCATTGGTATTTTTAAGTTGGTTTGACAGCAAAAGGCGTGATTATTACCGCTCCTGAGAGGGCGGGAAAAAAAAAACAGATCAGGAGCTGGGATGGAGTCATGTAGATTATTATATTGGGGCGGGTTATGTCTGAAAGGCATCTTTGTCATCTGCAATCCTGGCTCTCTGTGTTTGGTTGAAAGAGTTTTTCACTGTGCAAATAAAAGATCATTTACACAAGATAAACTACTCATCCGACTATTCATCTCAGGGTCAGGAGCGTGGAAAGGGTTAAACGGGCCGGCTCCACTGTCTGTGTGTTCTGTGTGTTTGTACAGATATCACAGTACAGATTCTTTCCAGCTACAATGAAACACAGAAAAAAACCATGTAGAGAAGCTGGTGTAAATGCATGCGAAGAACAGCTCTGGGCAGCTGCATAACTAGCAATTGCGTCTTATATCCGAGAACTATTCTGAGTGTGGTGATGACATATGTCGGCCATGCGCATGACATAACCGTGGTCCACGGCACCATGATTACGAGACACTATTGCCACTGCTTGTCTCGTGGGGAAACATGGGTTGTTCCACGTAGAAATCATCATTTTAGGACAATATTGATCTGATGCGCTTATCCAGATTTATACTCCCCTGCAGTCGCCTTACAGTGGTACATTGGGGCGTTTTAAGGGAACCTGTCACATTATACATGCAAGTAGTTTTAGAATTATACCGCACTCACAAGTGGAATATCATGCAACAAATAGATAATTTATTGTGTACATCAATAGTATAGCATCACTTGTACAGAATACAACCATAAAGCGTTACAACTAAATGACGTTTCGGACCCTCCGGGTCCTTAATCATATATCGCTTTGGTAGAGTGATGTGTGGTATATGAGTATACCCAAAAAGGGTCTCAAAACAAGGTATTTAGTCCGTATGCTAGGTAAGTGGATAGCAGCGTTTGTATAGGGAATGTGACACATGAGATGCACCTTAAAAGCCCTCCTGGAAATGCAGCGCTCCCGCGCCCTGCTGTGGATAGCTGTGCGTCACGCACAGCTATCCACAGCAGGGCGCGGGAGCGCTGCATTTCCAGGAGGGCTTTTAAGGTGCATCTCATGTGTCACATTCCCTATACAAACGCTGCTATCCACTTACCTAGCATACGGACTAAATACCTTGTTTTGAGACCCTTTTTGGGTATACTCATATACCACACATCACTCTACCAAAGCGATATATGATTAAGGACCCGGAGGGTCCGAAACGTCATTTAGTTGTAACGCTTTATGGTTGTATTCTGTACAAGTGATGCTATACTATTGATGTACACAATAAATTATCTATTTGTTGCATGATATTCCACTTGTGAGTGCGGTATAATTCTAAAACTACTTGTATTTGGGACAATTGTCCACTATACCAGCACCATTTTTTACGCTAACCGAAAGAGTGCAGACCAATCATACTTAAATTGACATTATACATGCAGTCTGATCTGGCGACAGCATGATAAAAAGTAGGAGAAGCTGGGAAGATTAAAAAACAGGTTTGTTGGAAAAGATTCAGTATAATTTGTATTCTATTCATTGAAATCCCTGTTATTTGTATGTATATGAGTCCAGTGGGCAGTCCTACTACTGATTGACAGCTATCTCTGCATGCACAGTCATACTGGGAAGACTGTCAATCACTTATTAGCACCGCCCACTGGACTCATATACATACAGTGATTTCAATGATTAAAATGCAAATTTTGCTGAAATTTTTCCAACAATAATGTATATCACTCTGATCAGCTCCTCCTGCTCTATGACCTCGAACCTGCAAATCAGATACCATTTTCAACACGACAGGTTACCTTCAGGACACTTTGTGCTGCTGAGGTTTTTATTGTATTTTGACGCATATTTAAACACAACACAACACAAATAAAGACTGTGATAAATGACATCAGTATTCTCCTGTCAAGGCGTGTAATAAACATTTATGATATATTGATAGGATGGTCATTAAATGTTTGCCTGGAGGGAGTCCTACTAATGAGACTTCGCCAACCTCAACGTCTTCTGTTCCTGGCATGGAAAGGGGATGTGCAGATGGGATCACTCTGTTCTTAGGGTGTGTTCACATTGCGTTCAGGCACACGTTCGCTGGTCCCATAAGGGCTTACATCCGAGCCTCCCCAAAAAAGGGATTTAGGCATATGCACCAACGGGACCTTAGACTATAATGGTGCCAGCAGAGTGAACATGCGCTCTGACGTGCATCATTTTGGGGAGTGTGGACACTCAGACGTAGTAGACGGTGTCTGAGTGTCTGTCTCCAGTTGGCACATACTCCTGAAAGTGATGCACATCATAGCGCAGGTTCACTCTTCTGGCACCACCTGACCGGGACCAACGAACGTGTACCAGAAGGCAACGTGTAAGCACCCTTACTCTCAAACTGGGGTAAGAGTGGTTGGATCACCCATTATCAGGCAATAATTGAATATCCTATCAATATGCCGTCAACATACTTACTCGGAAAATCTCTAAAATAACTTCAAACTAGATATCAAAGAGGTATTCCAACTGTAGACACATTAACTGTGGACAACAGAGAAGATCATAACTGTTGTCAAAGAATGGGATTGCAAACTCCATTTTGGCAATCAATTGCGACCTATGGTGGTTTCTAAAAGCTGAAGGACCAGGCATTGAAATCCCTACTGTCCTTTCACATCATCTGCCAGGGGAGAATTGGGAGCTCCAAACAGATCGGTTGGTTGGCTGGTCCCACCAAAGTCAGCTTGTATTGACTTAGGGGCCTTAAGACCCAAAAAATAATTTAGAAAGAGCTGCGGACGTACGTGTGTTCTCATATTCAGCCACATTAGGCCTTTTTAGGTGAGGATCGGTAAACCAAATTTTCTCATTACGTACACATAGTAGGTGTAATAACCCTTTAATGCAAATTTATAGAGGTTTTCATGGTGTTTTTCTTGATAAATATTTTCAAAAACAAGAAAAGTATGGAGTATGTTGTGTTTTAAAATGAAAAGACTCCTCTGACCCTAAAAAGGTCACTAAAACCAAACCCACTGTATATACTGCATTTCATATTGCAAAATAGTTAAATGTAACATCTGAATGCATTCACAATGGGGACAAAATGCAATCAAAAACTACAGAAAATTCCAGAAAAACATTTAAGAATAACCGTTGATTTAATTTTTATTATATAAATCAATAGTACACATGAAAATAAGCAACTTTGTAATATATCTTATCAGAGAAATCTGCTTCTTTCTCTGCCAGAATTGATCAGTTATTATTAAAATTCTCAATTCTGGGGTAAAATCTGTATCAGTGAAGACTTTCCCATTACTGAGATAGGAGATGGTGGCTACTGATACGATTCTATGTAGATAGCAGGGAAGGGGGTGGAGCTCTGTCTATAGCTCCTCCCTCCTGGCATCTACATAGAATTGTATCCATAGCAGACACCATCTCCTGTCTCAGTAATGGGAAAGTCTTTACTGATACAGAATTTACCCCAGAATTGAGAATTTTGATGAGTGATCAATTCTGTAAGGGAAATAATCTGATTTATCTGATAAGATATATTACAAAGTTGCTTTCTTCACATGTACTATGGGTTTATGAAATAATGATTAAAATGATGGTTATTCTTTAAGTGTGAAACGAGCCTAAAGAGGATGTTTAGACAAATCAGTTTCATATAACTTAAAGGGGTTGTCCAGGCTTGTGATAAAACTCTGCCGTCACTGTATGTCACTGCAGAATGCTGATTTGTGATAGCGTGAGATACGCACAATGTCACGATTCCCATGTGAGAGTGGGTGGCTATGTGACATATATGTGATTTACATACTTGGGGTCACATGCCAGCTAGACTCATCCAGATTCTCTTAATTCACTTCTATTGAGAGAAGCTTAACAAGTCTAGTTGGCACTTGACAGCAAGTATGCAAACCGCATATATGTGGTCACGTGACCAACGATTAGCACAAGGAATACCGAGTAATTCATGAATGCAGACTTTTGTTCTAAACCTAGACAACCCATTTAATAAAGCATACAATGGCATGTAAAAGTTTGGGCACCCCTGGTCAAAATTACCGTTATTGTGAACAATTAAGCAATTTGAATATGAAATGATCTCTGAAAGGGCTAAAGTTAAAGATGACACATTTCCTTTGTATTTTAGGAAAAAATTATATACATATTTTCATCTTTTACATTTTACAAATTACACATTTAAATGGGCCGATGGACACCCTGCATGGTTAGCACCTAGTAGCACCTTTTGAAAGTATCACAGCTTGTAAATGCTTTTTGTAGCCAATCGTCTTTCAATTATTATTTGAGGGATTTTCATCCATTTTTCCTTGGAAAATTCTTCCAGTTCTGTGAGATTCCTGGGTCGTCTTGCATTCACTGCTATTTTGAGGTCTAGCCACAGATTTTCAATGATGTTCAGATCAGGGGACTGTGAGGGCCATTGTAAAATCTTCAGCTTGCACCTTTTGAGGTAATCTATTGTGGATTTTAACGTGTGTTTAGGATCACTATTCATTTGTAAAAAACATCCTCCTTTCAACTTCAGCTTTTTTACAGATGGTGTTATGTTTGCATCAAGAATTTGTTGAAATTTCATTGAATCTTCCCTCTACCAGTGAAATGTTCACCATGTCATTGGCTTCATCACAACCACAAAGCTTGATTGATCCATCCCCATGCTTAATGGTTGGCGAGATGTTCTTTTCCTGAAATTCTCTGCCATTTTTTCTCCATTCATACTTTTTTTCATTGTAGCCAAAGAGTTTGATTTTAACCTCATCAGTACACAGGACTTATTTCCAAGATGCATCAGACTTGCTTTAGATGTTCTTTTGCATACTTCTGGACGCTGCATTTTATGGTGAGGACACAGGAGAGATTTTCTTCCGATGACTTTTCAATTATTTATATATGTGTGCAGGTGTCTCTGAACAGTAGAACAATGTACCACAACTCCAGAGTCTGCTAAATCTTTCTGAAGGTCTTTTGCAATCAAGCGGGGGTTCTGATTTGCCTCTCTAACAATCCTACAAGCAGCTCTCACTGAAATTTTGCTTGGTTTTCCAGACCTTATCTTGACCTCCACTGTTCCTATTAACTACTATTTATTAATTACATTTCAAACTGAGAAAAGGGCAACTTGAAAACTCTTTTCTATCTTCTTATAGTCTTCTCCTGCTTTGTGGGCCTCCACCATTTTCATTTTCATAGTACTATGCGGCTGCTTAGAAGAACCCATAGCTGCTGTTTTTTGGCACAAGGTTAGAGGAGGCTAGGTTTTACAAAGCTGGGAAATTTGCATTTACTGGCCTTTCCTAACAATGATAGTGAACAAGCCATAAGCCTAACATGCTTTCACATTGGCCCATTTACTTTTTGTAATTATTAAAATGAAAAAAATACCAGTATATATATTTTTTTCTAAAATACAAAGTAAATGTATCATCTTTTTCTTCAGACCTATTAGAGATCATTTCATCTTCAACTACTTAACTGTTTACAACAGCAGTAATTTTGACCAGGGGTGCCCAAACATTTACATGCCACTGAATGTATTAGCAAACACATAATATTGCTGCAAATAATTTTTCAGAGGGCGCAGCTAATCTATACATTAAACAGATAAGCCATTGATTTCAATAGCTGCCCTGTAATGCTTCATCACCTGGAGAGGTAATTAGTACTCCCACACACAGCTTATGGTCCAGGGATCTACATCATAAGGGGTTGTTGTTCACATAAGAGATCCCATTAAAGATTTTCCTAATATTTTCATCATTAACCCTCATACCTGCTACTCATCAACTGTCAGGGAACCATAAGTCCCAGCACACCCTGCAAGCAAGTGAGGTTTACCTCAGTCCTGATGGTTTTAGAGTATAAAACAAACAAGAAACACTGTCTAAACTAAAATATGACATCCCACACAGGTCCAGGAATAGCGATCTGATTACAGACCTCTAAAGAAAATTGTGTATTTTTTGTCCTACAGTACTTTTTATATTATTCTACCTTCTACATGACATGCCATTGCATATGGTAAAAACAGTTCATGTGACTATGTACTATTTTACCACCTATGTACAGATTTCCATTTATCAGATGTCTCATCCCATAGAATGATACGATATGAAGTTTTAGAAGAAGTTACCAAGCTATCAAATTTGATGCAAATTATATTTGTGTCAAATCTTCTGAAATTCAAAGAGTCCAATGAATTCGTACAAATTACTATTTGATTTACACAAATAAAAAAAATGCTCACTACCTTTGACGATTTCATCAGCCACAGAAGGCTTACATGACCTCAAGTGCAAACATGTGGGTCTCCATATAATGTCTTGCAGTTATCACATTGCTTGGTATAATGCAGCCAACAAGTAGGGACTGTCATAGCCTGTATAAAAGCTGAGACAGGGAATGAAGCAACCATTTATGGGGGATTTAGGATAGTGAGAGAATATCAGCGCTCACAGTTCAGCAATAGAGATAGGAAGAGAAAGCATTAAAACATTAGACAAATACTACAGACAGTGAGAACAACTGTAGCAGTGCAAAATATGAGTGTACTAGTCTGCAAATAATCCATTATTGATGGGGGGAGAGATAGCAGAGTTGCCAGCAACAGTGCCAGACTCACTGTGATTGATTAGTGACATAATGTTGATTGCTATCCTGTTGCATTTGAATTGCAATTATTTATTTTTTTAAATTCATAATGCACCAGAAGGCAACACAATATTTTTTATAAATATCTGAAATCAGTTTAAATCAGAGACAGTGGGCTTATTTGTCACAAGCAACTGTGCTGAGTATTTGCATTTCTTGTGCAATATATTTTGTGAAGAGAGTAATAATTCTTTTTTTTTTAATGTCAAAGAAAATTGCACAAAATCCAAAAATTTAACTGTAAGCTTAAATTTAACCTTACAAAAAGTGTGTGCGTTACACCTAATTTTTTTTTACTCATCTATTTTACTTCTCCAATTTGATCCCAGTATACTCCAGACCAGTCTAGCATAGCGCTGTGTTAGGCCGGTTTCACACGTCAGTGGCTCCGGTACGTATGGTGACAGTTTTCTCACGTACCGGAGACACTGACTCACGTAGACACATTAAAATCAATGTGTCTCTGCACATGTCAGCGTGTTTTCGCGGACCGTGTGTCCGTTTGAAAAACACGGAGACATGTCAGTGTTCGTGGGAGCGCACGGATCACACGGACCCATTAAAGTCAATGGGTCCGTGTAAAACACGTACCGCACACGGATGCTGTCCGTGTGCCGTGCAGGAGACTGCGCTACAGTAAGCGCTGTCCCCCCAGCTTGTGGTGCTGAAGCCGCCATTCATTTCTTCTCTCCAGCAGCGTTCGCTGGAGAGAAGATATGAAAAAAATTTTTTTATTTTTTTTGTGTTTCAAATAAAGATCCCTGTCACGAACCCCCTCCCACCACCTGTGCGCCCGCCCGCTGGAAATAAAATTCTCACCCGGCTCTCTCGCTGCTTCCTCTCAGCGCCGCAGCTTGTCCTGTATGAGCGGTCACGTGGTGCCGCTCATTACAGTGATGAATATGCGGCTCCACCTCACCTCCATAGGGGTGGAGCCGCATATTCATCACTGTAATGTGCGGTACCACGTGACCGCTCATACAGGAAGAAGCTGCGGCGCTGAGAGGAAGCAGTGAGGGAGCTGGGTGAGTATTTTATTTCCAGCGAGCGGGCGGGCGCACAGGGGGTGGGAGGGGGTGGTGACAGGGATCTTTATTTGAAACGCTGATGGAGAGAAGAAATGAATGGCGGCTTCAGCACCAGATGCAGGGGACAGCGCTTATCTCTAGCTCTGTCTCCTTCACGGTCCGTGTGGTACCCAGTTGGCACACGGGCGGCACACGGCTGCCTCACGTGTGCCACACTGATGTGCCACGTGAGCACACGGACACGGATAACTCCAGGACCGATTTTTCCGGTACTGAAATTATCTGGACGTGTGGGACAGGCCTTACAGATTCTGGAATTTGGACGTGTATCTACCTACAAGTGCTTCTCATTAAATTATAATATCATCAAAAAGTTAATTTACTTCAGTTCTTCAATACAAAAAGTGAAACGCATATATTCTATTTAGAATGACATGTAATATATGAGATTCACTTTTTTTGTTGAAGAACTGAAGTAAATTAACTTTTTGATGATATTCTAATTTTGTGAGAAGCACTTGTAGCATTTATTTTTACTGAATTTTGTGAAATTTAAGTGGAAAAAAAGTTGACATTTAACTGTGCATGTCTGGTTTTCCACACCTGTTTTACTAATCCAATTTAATAACCATTCATGCTAATGCCTGCTGCCACATTTCGCTTTCTGTGCGTGTACCAACCTACCCAGCATTTGTTGTTACATACTTTTTTTTCGTAAGAGTTAAATAATTAGGGTTGAAAAGATTGTCAAAAGTTAGTTGTAGTAGTAAATATATGGTAACATAGCAATAACAGTGGACAGGGAAGTGTAAAATAAAAAGATCCAAATCATGACTAAGAATATGGAATACTCTAGCAAGTAGCACCATCATTCCACCAGGCCCAGCTGTGCGGGCAGGAGCACTACCAAACACAGGTCACAGTTGGCCTCCTTTGTCTCTGGCAAGCATATTAGTGGGTAAGAAACAGAGGGTGTTATGGAGTACATGGCACATCGCTCATCCCCGTCACAGCAGGATGATGTTACTTCTGGCAGCAACACTGTCAGTATTGACTGTCACTGTCAGTATTCTGCACAGAATGGTCATGGTAAACAGCAGAACAAGATGATTAAAACAATAGCCTTTAAATGCTTTTTAATGTTTCCCTGTATGCATCATTAAACAATGGCAGAGCATTAAATGCTATGATCTAACTTAGCATAACCCCTCGTTTTATTTATTTATTTTTTATAAAATCTGCAGCATTTAACATATCAAGAAAAGTGGATGTGATTTTATGAAAAATCGTACGCACTGTGTATTTAAAGATGCTGTTGAATTTTTTATTCCATACTTCAGTTGCTATACTAAAAATTGCATTTTAAAAACACTACTTAAGTCTGCACTAAAAATGCAACATAAAAAAAATAAATGGGAAAATGGCAGGAAAAAAAAAAAATTAAAAAAAAGAAAGAATTAGAGCAGATTGCTATTTTGTATTTTGGTGTGGGCACCTGTAGAAAAAAAAACAGTTCTTTGTGTTCTGGTGTTCTTTGATGCTTTTCAAAGTAAAACGCTGGGGCCAACAATGCAATTGCACAGAAAAATGTTTTGAAAAATCACAAAGTAAAAAAGCCATGAAAATCGCAGCCTATTTCACAGTTTATAAAAAAAAAATGTGCATTGGTGGTGTAATTAGGTTTTGGAGTTCTGATCTCGATTAGCCTGGATTCACACTATAGAGCCAAATGGGCATTATGAGTAATAGGTGGTCACATGCAAACTAATCCAGTAAAGAGAATATATGGCATCATAAATCTTTATTGAATAATAACAGCAAGAATATTTGCAAAACATATAAAAACAAGAAATGGAGAATGATAGTGACACGGAAAAACGATGACAACACACGAGGAATAATTACAATGCATTGATGAAATCGGATTGTCTGTTCATGACAATAGAATGAAAAAAGAAATTGTAAGAGAGTTCCTGATGGATCAAATGCTACATATAAAGCACGTTTTTGTAATAATGCTACTATGGTGCATATATTGGACATTTAGAGAAAGGGAATCAATGCTATATGTAAAAAAGAGATAGACGGCATCTATGGATGGGCCCATATGAAAATATAAGGTGCCTGGTATATGTAAATAGTAGACCTATCTAATAAGAATAATTCATTGAGGTAACCAATGACCTGTATCATTACTTATAATCAAAAGTGATAAAGTGCACAGTGCATGGTTATCACAGTCACATATTCACATCCTGAATTCAAGGTCTCACAAACCGCACCTTGAAACCAATCATGCAGACCTCACCGCAATTCATGTGTCACTGAGTGCCCCTTGATGCACGTTTCACATCTGGCTTCATCAGAAGCATCCAAGTGTGGTCCAATTTTTTTCACGGACCCATTGACTTGCATTGCCGATTTTCATCTGACATTCTGATCAAAATCGGACAAAGCTCCACTATTGAACAGCTCATAAACTATCACAGGTACGAGTGCTATCTGTAAAAAACATGGACTGCACTCATGTGTGAAATTCAGAAGTGTGAATGAGCCCAAAGAGCTGGATTTCCTTCAGTGTCACCACAAGAGAAGGCATTACACGGTTATTTGTGTAATGAAGGACATGACCGGTCATCCAGAACAAGAGACACTCTTTGTATCTGCTCACCACTCTGGTCATTGGATAAGGGTCAATGGAACTCTCTTCTGTTAAACCGGATGTTCCTTTTCAGAAAACTTTTCTCTATAGGTTCAGCTTATTGTAAACCATCAAGATTTTTACCATCCTCGAGTCCAGCCCTGTGTCTCCACTTCAGCCCCAATCTCTGCTGTTTGGCTGGAGTGGTGAAGGCAACAGCACTGCAGCCAATCACTGGGCTCAGCAGTTCTGTCAATGAAGAGGGCACGATCTCTTGAGCTCAATTTTCTGAAAACAGGCAACCACATTACTCAGAATTTTCTAAAAATGTACATTAAAGGGAACCTGTCACCCCCAAAATCGACGGTGAGCTAAGCCCTCCGGCATCAGGGGCTTATCTACAGCATTCTGTAATGCTGTAGATAAGCCCCCAATGTATCCTAAAAGATGAGAAAAAGAGGTTATATTATACTCACCTGGGCGAGCGGTCCAATCCGATGGGCGTCGCGGTCCAGTCCAGCACCTCCTATCTTCATTCGATGACGTCCTCTTCTTGTCTTCTTGCAGCGGCTCTGGCGCAGGCGTACTTTGTCTGAAAGTACTGCAGTGCGCAGGTGCCGGGAAAGGTCAGAGAAAGGGGCAGACAAAGTACGCCTGCGCCGGAGCCGCAGCATGAAGACCAGAAGAGGATGTCATCTGATGAAGATAGGAGGCACCGGACCGGACCTGAGACGCCCATCGGACCGGACCGGGACCGCCCCCAGGTGAGTATAATCTAACCTCTTTTTCTCATCTTTCAGGATACATCGGGGGCTTATCTACAGCATTCCAGAATGCTGTAGATAAGCCCCTGATGCTGGTGGGCTTACCTCACCCTCGATTTTGGGGGTGACAGGTTCCCTTTAAACAAGGGTTTTCCTATAAAAATTCTTAAAACCTGGCGTGTCAAGTTCTCTAAGTACATGATTGGGAAGAATTATGTTATGTTAGCTTTATGGGGTGAAAGTGATTAGAATAAAGGAGAAGGGTGAGTTTTAAAGGAAACCTGTCACCAGATTTTGCAATCTCTCAGCTTATTCATACTGCCCAATCCATTGGCAGCACAAATCATAGCCTGGCTGCATGAATTTCAGATAAAATATATGGTAATTAGAAGATCCAGGTGGCAGGAACCATAGGCAAAGACCAGATTAGTCCAGCTCCTCCCACGACAGTCTTCTCCCAGCCCTGCTGCAGGTGATTGATAGGTCGGTCTGTCCCTTACGTGTACATAGGGAGAGATCTGTCAATCACTAGTAGTAGCTCTGGAAAGAGCCGGCTAGGGACAGTGCTGGACTAGTCTCGTCTCTGGCTCTGATTCCTGGTCGAATCTTCTAACTCTAATCTCCCTTCTTCAGTATAACCATTTTGAAATTTCATATATCTCTAAATAGTATTCATAGTTTCCTGGGCCTCTTCTTGGCTTTAAGGACTTTCAAAACGTGATTTTTTTTTATATTCCTGGAGAGATACTAATCTGTACAGATTTATTTGTGTATCATGTTGTTCAAAGTTGTTCAGAACAGTGAATTACTTTTTATTAGATGTTTTATTAGATCTGTGAGTAATAGAATTATGCTGTTTTGGTTACTGCTACCTTCCCATCATCGACTTCTCCGTTTTGTTATGTAGTTACATTCCTCTCTATCGAAAAGCTAATGACTCAGAAGCCAGGAAAAGCAATTGGGGTGTGTGATTTGTGTGGTTGCACAGGGCGGACACACCTGCTGAAGGTGGACAACCGAAGGCTCATAACCTGAGGCTAGGTATTACACAGTTATTAGATTATGTATGCAGCTGTTATTTAGATACCATAGGTGGGTATTATTTGACTTCTGTTTTGTGACCTTAAGCATTTTGTGACACTGTCACTTATGCACTGGACATTAAACTTTTTTTGCACAGTATAGTAGTAACAGCACCGTATAGCATTTTTATTTTTGCAAGAGTTTTTTAGCCAATGTATAGCACAGTTATTCAGGCATTACAGTGTATGCTGCTTAAAGAAGCACTCCCATCAAAATTTGTATCCTCTTAATATATTGCAATCATATTACCGTATATACAGTGGGGAAAAAAGTATTTAGTCAGCCACCAATTGTGCAAGTTCTCCCACTTAAAAAGAGGAGAGAGTAGGTAGACCACAACTATGAGAGTCAAAGTGAGAAAACAAATCCAGAAAATCACCTTGTGTAATTTGGCAAGATTTATTTAGAAAATTATGGTGGAAAATAAGTATTTAGTTATTAACAAAAGTTCATCTCAATATTTTGTTATATATCCTTTGTTGGCAATGACAGAGGTGAAATGTTTTCTGTAAGTCTTCACACGGTTGGCACACACTGTGGGTGGTATGTTGGCCCATTCCTCCATGCAGATCTCCTGTAGAGCAGTGATGCTTTGGGCCTGTCGCTGGGCAACACGGACTTTCACCTCCCTCCAAAGGTTTTCTATGGGGTTGAGATCTGGAGACAGGCTAGACCACTCCAGGACCTTCATATGCTTCCTACGAAGCCACTCCTTCATTGCCCTGGCGGTGTGCTTGGGATCATTATCATGCTGAAAGACCCATCCACGTTTCATCTTCAATGCCCTTGCTGATGGAAGGAGGTTTGCACACAAAATCTCACGACACATGGCCCCATTTATTTGTTCATGTACACGGATCAGTCATCCTGGTCCCTTTGCAGAGAAACAGCCCCAAAGCATGATGTTGCCACCCCCATGCTTCACAGTAGGTATGGTTCTCTTTGGACGCAACTCAGCATTCTTTCTCCTTCAAACACAACGAGTTTTGTTTCTACCAAACAGTTCTACTTTGGTTTCATCAGACCATTTGACATTCTCCCAATACTCTTCTGGATAATCCAAATGCTCTCTAACAAACTTCAGATGGGCCCAGACATGTACTGGCTTAAGCAGGGGGACAGGTCCGGCACTGCAGGATCTGAGTCCCTGGCGGCGTAGTGTGTTACTGATGGTAGCCTTTGTTACGTGGTCCCAGCTCTATGCAGGTCATTCACTAGGTCCCCCCGTGTGATTCTTGGATTTTTGCTCACCGTTCTTGTGATCATTTTGACCCCACGGGGTGAGATCTTGAGTGGAGCCCCAGATCCAGGGAGATTATCAGTGATCTTGTATGTCTTCCATTTTCTTATTATTGCTCCCACAGTTGATTTCATCACACCAAGCTGCTTGCCTACTGCAGATTCAGTCTTCCCAGATTTTGTGTCTGGTGTCCTTCGACAGCTCTTTGGTCTTCACCATAGTGGAGTTTGGAGTGTGACTGTTTGAGGTTGTGGACAGGTGTCTTTTATACTGATAAGTGCAAACAGGTGCCATTACTACAAGTAATGAGTGGAGGACAGAGGAGCCTCTTAAAGAAGTTACAGGTTTGTGAGAGCCAGAAATCTTGCATGTTTTTAGGTGACCAAATACTTATTTTCTACCATAATTTGCAAAATAAATCTTGCCAAATCAGACAAGGTGATTTTCTGGATTTGTTTTCTCATAGTTGTGGTCTACCTATGAGGTCAATTACAGGCCTCTGTCATCTTTTTAAGTGGGAGAACTTGAACAGTTCGTCGCTTACTAAATACTTTTTCCCCACTGTAGCACTATGTACTTACAATTGCTTATTTTGCCTTTCTACGAGGCTAATTATTCTGTTTTTCTATTAGGTCTATGACATCACGTGATTAAAAACTGTCTAGCTGAATCCTCCTAAGTTCTATGTAGAAACAGGAGATCAATTTTCCCTGTATGAGTCATAAGTCACTGCAAAAGGCTGTGGCGGGACAAGGGGCAGAGCAGCTTGGTCAGGAGTTGAAGAGGGGAATGATTTCTGCATGGAGAAGATACCTCCTTTTTTAAATAAAGTAGAGAAAGGAGAAGAATTAGCTGGGCAGAAAGGCAAAATTAGCAATTGTAAGTGCGCAGTGCCTATAATATGATGACTGCAATATATTAAGAGGCAAAAACTTTGATGGGAATGCTTCTTTAAAATATCAATACAGGGCCAGTTCTAGATCTAGCCATGCCAAAAGTAACCCCATAGTTTAGTACCTATTTATCATGAGAGAACCTTTAAAAATTGTCTCCTTTTCTGAGGAACCCCAACTCTTAGTTCTACCTTGAGGAAGCTTGGAGTAGATGGATGATAGATCGATAGATGGGCAGAACAGGGCATGGTAACTCAGTGTTTAGCACTGTATGGGTTCTGGGGTCCTGGGTTCAAATCCCACCCAGGACAACATCTCCAAGGAGTTTGTATATTCTCCCCATATTTGTGTAGATTTCCTCCAAAATTCCAAAGACATACTCATAGAGAAATTAGATTGTGAGCCCCGATTGGATACAGCGATGATAATGTAAATTAGAAAAAGCTGCAAAAATATATTGCGAACACAACCCAAGATGCAGACAAATAGAGAGAAAGCTGGGTGACTGTTTCTCGTCATATTTCAAACTGATCATTTATAGAACATAATAATCAGATAACCCATCTGTGCCAAGAGTGTTGGATCAACATATTATTCCCTTGGCAGAGCATAACTGCCCCATGGATACATTTTAGAGCAACTTTGAGCTGAAATTTCATGTGTGTGCAATTGTTTCACTATTTGAAAAGAGACAAATCCTAGGTAAATACACAATATGTATGATAATAATTGAAGCTGATACAAGAATCTTAGTCTTAAGGTACCTTCACACTAAACGATAACGATAGCGATCCATGACGTTGCAGCGTCCTGGATAGCGATATCGTTGTGTTTGACACGCAGCAGCGATCTGGATCCTGCTGTGATATCGCTGGTCGTTGCTGAAAGTCCAGAACTTTATTTGGTCGTCAGATCGGCGTGTATCGTCGTGTTTGACAGCAAAAGCAACGATGCCAGCGATGTTTTACAGTGGTAACCAGGGTAAATATCGGGTTACTAAGCGCAGGGCCGCGCTTAGTAACCCGATGTTTACCCTGGTTACCATTGTAAAAGTAAAAAAAACAAACAGTACATACTCACCCTCTGATGTCTGTCACCCGTCCCTCGCCGTCTGCTTCCCGCACTGACTGTGAGCGCCGGACGTAAATTGAAAGCAGAGCACAGCGGTGACGTCACCGCTGTGCTGTGCCTTACGGCCGGCAATCACAGTCAGTGCAGGAAGCAGACGGCAAGGGACGTGTGACAGACAGCAGAAGGTGAGTATGTAGTGTTTGGTTTTTTTACTTTTACAATGGTAACCAGGGTAAACATCGGGCTACTAAGCGCGGCCCTGCACTTAGTAACCCGATGTTTACCCTGGTTACACGAGGACCTCGGCATCGTTGGTCGCTGTAGAGCTGTCTGTGTGACAGCTCCCCAGCGACCACACAACGACTTACCAACGATCACGGCCAGGTCGTATCGCTGGTCGTGATCGTTGGTAAATCGTTTAGTGTGAAGGTACCTTTAGTTTCTTTGTGTTTTTTCATGTACCTAGGATTTCCAAGTACAAGCGATGTTATAACATTGACATACAGAGCTTGTTCGCTACTTTATCATTGATGACCTAACCTAAGGATAGGTTATTAATGGCTGATCAGAGGCGCATGTGCTGTACCAGGCCACAGCCACTATCAGAGAACAGGGCAGCTCCGCAATTGAGCATATCCTGCTGGTGGCTAACAGATCGGCTGGGGTGCCGTGTGTTGGACCCTGAACAGCCATATAGTGATGACCTATCCTAAGGATAGGTCATCATTGATAAAGTAGTGGATAATTTTTTGATCCCCTTTACGACCTATAGATACATCATAGCTCGCTTCCCCCTGTTTGATGCTGGCTCCGGCGCTAAGCTCGCATCCTTTCTGGCACACCATAGCTGATTTCATCAGCTGACATGTGCCCCTAACAAACAGCCCCAGATCACGAAAAATAAAGACTTTTTTTCCCCAAATTTCGGAACTTGTTTTCACCACTTACATAAAAATAGAACTTATACATGTTTGGTGTCTGCAAACTCGTAATGACCTGGAGAATCATAATGGCAGGCCAGTTTTAGCATTCAGTGAATATGGTAGTGAACGTTTCGCCACACTTGGAATTTTTTTCTCATTTTACAGTACACTATATGGTAAATTCAGTGGTGTAATTCAAAAGTACAACCCATCCCACAAAAAACAAGCCCTCACATGGCCATATTGACAGAAAAATAAAAAAAGTTATGGCTCTGGGAAGAAGGGGAGCGAAAAGCAAAAATGGAAAATCATCGCAAGGTGGTGAAGTGGTTAATATCTTAATACATCTTTACATTGGCAGAAGCTCCATCCTTCAGACAAGTGTATTAACCCCTTCATGATCTTTGACATATATTTACGTCAAAGGTCATTTCCCTGCCTTTGGCCGGTGTCACACTTGCAACTGCAATGCAAGAAAGTCGCGCGAGTCTCTCGCCTCAATACCCGGCACAGCCACCGGCACTCGGGACCAGAGTGTGCGGCGCATGTATTTCTATGCAGCTGAACGCTCCGGTCCGAACCGCCGGTGGCAGTGCCGGGTATTGAGGCGCGAGATTCTTGCATTGCATTTGCGAGTGTGACACCGGCCTTTGATGTAGGCTCACGCACTGAACCTGAATCCTTCCCAACACACAACAGCTGATTTACTCAGCCATAATGTGCCTTTCACAGATGTGGGTGTGTGTATCGGAGCTCCACTTGCGACTGTAAACCAATTAAATCCCACTGTGAATCACTGTCCACGACCTTTAACACGCACTGGTTGGAAGCCCATCGGCATCCCTGTTACATGATCATGGGGTGCCGATTGATTGTCATGACAGCTGGAGGTCTGCTGATGACCCTGTGCCTGTTGTTATCATCCTCGTGGAACGCCATCCCGTGGCCGACATTCATAGGAGATTTTTGTTTCTGCTATACACAGCAGAAGCACTGTAATGTATAGCGGACAGTCGCAGCTTCAAGTCTCCTAAGGGGACTTTTAAATACAACAGAAAGTGAGAAAAATTAAGTTAAAAAAAAACACACAAAATTTAAATATCACCCCATTTACCCCTTTGAAAATAAAACAATAAAAAATACACATATTTGGCATTGTAAAAGTCTATCGAAATATAAAATAAACTAATCAGTAAACAGCATAACAAGAGAAAAAAATCTAAATTACGGGGTTTTTTGGTCGTTGCAACATAGCAGTAAAATTAAATAAGAGGAGATCAAAACATCATATCTACCCCCAAAAAGTATTAATAAAAGCATCAGGTCAGGGCACAAAAATAAGCCCCATTTCTGAAAAATGAAAACCGTATGAGTCTTGGAAAATGGCAACATAAGCAAAAACATTTTTTCTTTCAAATTTCTGAATTTTTTTTCACCACTTAAATAAAAAAAAAATACATGTTTGGTATCTGAAACAGAAGGGAGCAGACAAAAAGACACATACACATTATTGGAAAAAATATATATCTGTGCCAAAACTATTTACATGAAATTAGTAAATGGGGTTCGGTACACAAAGAGAACATAATCCTGCAAAATAGATTGTACTAAATGAAACATGGTAAAGAGTAAATATTTATTAGACAATAACAACATGCAAATTATAAAATTTAAAAGATGAAAACTAAAAAGTGGGAAGCCAATGGATGGCACCACAACTCTAATTTGCAGGAGGCAGATTTACAGGTGATTGATTGCATAATCTCTAAATAAATAAGGTAAAACAATTGGTGTGGAATGTGTGTTACCAGGACCTGTACACATAAATAAGTTATATAGTCAAGTGACAAATAAGGTATAATGTGTATGGTTCTGGCACACAAGGTTACAGGCTGTCTGCAGTAATAAACATCATACAGGATAGAGAGTAAAAGACAAAGGTATTAAGGCCCCGTCTCACTAAGCGATTTACCAACGATCACGACCAGCGATACGAGCTGGCCGTGATCGTTGGTAAGTCGCTGTGTGGTCGCTGGGGAGCTGTCACACAGACCGCTCTCTCCAGCGACCAACGATCAGGGGAACGACTTCGGCATCGTTGAAACTGTCTTCAACGATGCCGAAGTCCCCCTGCAGCACCCGGGTAACCAGGGTAAACATCGGGTTACTAAGCGCAGGGCCGCGCTTAGTAACCCGATGTTTACCCTGGTTACCAAAAAAAACAAACACTACATACTCGCCTTTCGGTGTCCAGGTCCCTTGCCGTCTGCTTCCTGCTCTGACTGAGATCCGGCCGTACACTGAGAGCAGAGCGCAGCGGTGACGTCACTGCTGTGCTCTCACTTCTCACTGTACGGCTGCAGTCAGTGAGAGCAGGAAGCAGACGGCAAGGGACCAGACGGACATCAGAAGGCGAGTATGTACTGTTTGTTTTTTTTACATTTACGCTGGTAACCAGGGTAAACATCGGGTTACTAAGCGCGGCCCTGCGCTTAGTAACCCGATGTTTACCCTGGTTACCAGTGAAGACATCGCTGGATCGGTGTCACACACACCGATTCAGCAATGTCAGCGGGGCCTCAACGACCAAAAAAAGGTCCAGGCCATTCCGACACGACCAGCGATCTCGCAGCAGGGGCCTGATCGCTGGTACGTGTCACACATAGCGAGATCGCTATGGAGGTCGCTGTTGCGTCACAAAATTTGTGACTCAGCAGCGATCTCGCTAGCGATCTCGCTATGTGAGACGGGGCCTTTAGAGACATTTGTAATTACCTCCTGCAGAATGTGGTGCCAGATACATGTTTGCTATCTTGTACTGACCTGGAGAATCATAGTCCAGGTTAATTTACCATATAATGAATATGGTAAATAAAAAAAAAAAAACAATAGTGGAATTGAACTTTTTTTGTAATTTCAACACACTTGGAATTTTTCTCCCGCTTTCCAGTGCATCACATGATAAAATGAATGGTTTCATTCAAAAGAAAAACTTGACCCACAAAAACCAAGCCGTCAAAAGGACGACGAAAAATGAAAAAGTTATGACTTTTGGAATAAGGGGAGGAAAAAACGAAAGTGGAAGAAAACAGAAAAGCATGAAGGGGTTAAACATCTGTGTGCTGTCCAAATACAGTAGTAGTATACTGACAGTAGTTACCAGTGCAAGTCATTATTGCAGTTCAAGTGAGCCCCTGATGACAGTTTGTTTGGGGACGGTGCTAAAAAGCTATGGGACAGCATTGGTGTCACGCAAAGCTTATATCTATCTCAGCCCCCTGACAATGTCTTCTTTCAGTTAGATGCTACAGCGGAGACGGATATAGAAGCAGAGTGCCAGCGCTGCACTCACATCTCACTAGTGAGTAACTGCAGCACTGCCGCCTGATGATGTCCTGTTCCAGGAGGAGTGATGGACACTGCTGGGAGCAAGTGCAGTCCCAGCCTCCTGAGACTCCTCTCAAACAAAACATCACAGGAAGGACAGTAAAGCAAACATATTTAGGGTATGTGCACACGTTGCGGATTAGGCTTAGGATTTTCTGGTTCGGATTCTGCCTCTCCTAGCAGAAAACGCACGTGCATTTTTTTGTGCGGTTCCGCTGAGTTTTTTTGTGCGGTTTTCTTGCGGATTTGCTGCGGTTTTTACCCCTGCGGTTTTCTATAATGGAATGGGTACAAAAACGCTGCAGATTCACAAAAAAGAAGTGACATGCTACTTCTTTTAAACCGCAGCATTTCCGCAGCGGATTTTCCGCAACGTGTGCACAGCATTTTTTTTTCTCATTGATTTACATTGTACTTGTATTACAAGTGTAGGGTATTGTGTAATAAAGCTAATTACAAAAGTGGTTAGGGAAAGATATTTAGAAAATACATTTTAGGTGCCGGACCACCCCTTTAGAGCAGATCTGTTGCCATATTTCACAATACAAACTGTATACATTATTAAATAGACTCTTAGGCCGGATAAGGTTGCTCCATTTACAGTGAAAATCAGTGTAAGCCTATGTTCACACATTGCTTTTTTTTTGCATCCAAAACCTGATCTCTTGGCCATAAAAAAATCCGCAGGCAAAAAGCAGGTTTTGCTGGCTTTTTTTGCTGATTTTCTTGCTGTTTTTTTGCTGTGTTTTTCAGGATCCCAACGTTTAGCTTCGCTTACACCTTACAAGCATGAACAACACAAGACTTATGTGAAACCATAAAATATTTTTGGAAAAAAGGACAAATTGATTAAATTCTTTAGTGGAAAAAGATTTTTATGTCTGAAAAAATAGTGACAATTCTGAAAAAGAAAAATTTATGAAAAAATACATGCGGTAATTACAAATGTAACAACAATTGTGGGGGAAATGACTTGGTCTGGAATAGTTTACCTAAGACATAAGCAGTGTATTTTGTAGGGCGGACACTGTTTACTTTCACACATTGGTTGGCCCTTGGGTTGGTCAGGTAATGTTCAATTTCATGCAATTGTCAGGCAATGTTTAGTTTTAGGCCGGTATCACACTAGCGATGAATACGGATGAGTGCGATGCAATAAAACATCGGTTAGCACTCGGACCAGTATTCATCTATGAGGCAGCTCACATCATGTTTTTTTTTCTTGGCCGTTTTCAACATGCGAGTGAAATCGCAGCATGCTGCTATTGTCACCGACACTAGGCCAAGTCTCGGCTCACTCGCACCTATATAAGTCTATGGGTGCGAGTGAGAGAACGCACATCACTCTGATATCATCCGAGTGATGTGCGATATATGCTGACCCCGGCAATGGAGAAGGTGGAGAAATTAATCTCTCCGCCTCCTCCGCAGTTGTGCTCTGATTCTCTCTCTGCGAGAGGCTCGGAGCACAGACACATGACACTCGGCTCCCCCTCACAGCAGAGCAGGAGCCCAGGGTCATTAGCATATCGCTTCCGATGCTCTCGCATCACATGCCATACGCTCGTCTGACCTTGGCCTTACACATTGGATGGCCATAGAATTGCTCAGGCAATGGTTTACATATACGCATCACTAATTTAATTACATTTCCTAATCCTACCTGCCATTCTCATGTGAGGAGACCAAGCCATTTTGGTTTAAACTAGAGAAAATCTCAAAAATAAACGGGTTTCCCATCCTGCTGTACATGCTTTTTTTCACTAAAAATGCAGCAAAAACTGATGGCAATTTTTTTTGCTGCTTTTTTGCACTTACTCATTGCTTTCTATGGGTGAAAAATGCCGCAAAAATGCTGAAAGAAGTGACATGCTGCAGTTTTCAAAAAAGCAGCAGTTTTCCAACTCAGTGCAGGAAAACAAACAATACGAGCGCGTAAGATTTCTAAAATGTCATAGCTTTTCCTGGTACTGTAAAAACAGCTTTTAATTTGCATAAAAAACACTGCAACAAAAACGCAATGTGTGAACATAGCCGAAGAATAGCTGTAGAATACTGTCTGAAAGTTTCTCTGCTTCTCCTAGACTAAGTGACCAGCACCTCAGTGTCCCTCCTCTCTGCTGCAGCCGTCAGTCAGGCTGGGTGGCCAGACACTGAATACACTTGGACTCATGAGCTATTTCATTTTAATGCTGGACTCATAAAATGCTCATTGTTATATCCGAATGATACAGCCATTCTGACATTGATTTTCAAAGTAAATACACCAACCACATTAGGTCTAGGAGAGCTATCAGTTTGGATGATTAAATCTGCTAATGGATCCACTTTGGACAAAAGATCCTACTGTATGGACTCAGAATTCCCTAGTGGAGCTTATGAAAATGGGTTTTCTGTACTGGATAACCACTTTAATTAGCATGTGTATTCTGTAGAATGTAAGCCCGCAAGGGCAGGGTCCTCGCCCCTCTGTATCAGTCTGTCATTGTTAGTTTGCTTACTGTAAGTGATATCTGTAATTTGTATGTAACCCCTTCTCATGTACAGCAGCATGGAATCAATGGTGCTATATAAATAATAATATTAATAATAATAATAATGTGTATGGCCTGCAGAAGTACTTTAATACAGCAAAAAACTTACAAAGCAGCTAAAATATATGGCACAGTGGCATAACACATATTTAAACGGGTTGTCCGGACTTAGGGTACAAGTTTGCAGGTACTCTACATGACTGCAGACTTCTTAATCCTCACATTTTGTGCACTGCATTCTGTGAGGATTCTCTGATGCCAGGAGTGGCGGGCTCATGTATTCAAGTACGTGATTTGCATACATGCGGTCACATGCCGACTAGATGGGCATTGTTTCGCTCACAAGAAGTGTATTGAGCGAGGCCTGACAAGTCTAGTTGGAATGTGACCGCCTGCTCCCAACCCTGGCAAATCCTCAATGCATAGTGCATGTGATGTGAGGATTCACAAGTCTGCAGTTCCATAGAGTGACTACTTGTAGCCTAAGGCCAGACAACACTTTTAAGAACTGTTGTTTCCTAAATTTCTTTCTACTAATCACTGCAGTTCAGATCACCACTCCAAAAACAAATTACTGGTATGCTGATCTGCTAATGTCCAACGTGGGAAATACTGGATAGTAGTATGGAAAGCAACCTGTTCTCCTAAATGTGAGGGGGTGAAGATGATACATGAAGTTCCTATTCCCAGCAAGTGAATTATTCATTGAATGTTCTTCCTCTATAGTCAGCATAAAGAAGGGTAATTCAATGGTCCAGAAGGAAAGACCTGAAATTCAGGGAACCACCCCTGGACTGGTTGAAGGGTGTGTACTTTGTTGACAGCAGCTTTTAGGTGTTTCTCCATGGTTGGTACCAGGTGTGCTGCTCGTGTTTGAACCTGTGTAGTGAGGGCGTTGAAGGGGCATCTCAGGGTGTGTAAAGAGTTTAGACCTGCAGAAGTTTTATTATGTAAGAAGCCATATATCTGTGTTATGTAAACAGAATCTCGCTTTTACTATGTCCTCCACGATCTGCATTACACAACGGATGTATCTTGTACGTGCATGATATGATCTGGGTACTCAGCCCAATCTGACCACATTATGTCCAGAACAGGAAAGTAAGCAATTAGTGGTTGGTCTCCAGGGCAATGAGCTGTATACAAAAGAAAATGCTGTTAATATCTCAAGAACAACTGTAAAATTGAATAATCAGTAAATTGCATAATTGCTTGTATTTCTAACCACTATGTGGCAATACCCATTTCTGAAGATGGGAATGACCCTTTAATATATAAATTGAGAGATATTCTGATGATTGATCTTGTTGTTGATGTTAGCTTATTTTTCCTATTGCAGACTTGCCATCCTAAGTTTTTTGGACATTCGGTGACACAAAGTCATTGTACTATATATAAAACTTTTCTTATAATTAAAATCAGATAGTGATAAATAGATATATTTTTTCAATCTGTTTTTAGTTTTTCTTAGCTTTTTTTATTTGTACATGATTATCTTGATGTAAACATAAAGGGTATGGCCTGATAGTGCGCTGACTTTCCACCCACCTGTAACAGACCAGAGTGGCCATCTGCACTGTTAAGTCCCATCCTTAGGCCGGTGTTCCACTTGCAACTGCAATGCGAGAAACTCGCGTGAGTCTCTCGGCTCAATACCCGGCACTGCCGCCGGCGGTTTGGACTGGAGCGTTCAGTTGCCTAGAAATACATGCAGCCGCATGCTCCAGTCCCGATGGCAGTGTCGGGTATTAAGGCGAGAGACTTGCGTGAGTTTCTCGCATTGCCGTTGCAAGCCTTAGAGACAGGCTCAGATTGGCCCACAAGAGAACAGGAGAATCCTCCGGTAGGCCCCTGTGTTGGAATGCTAATGGGTAGTGCTATTACACTTGATTCATAATTTGCAGAAAAAGGTATCATCTATTCCTTCAATAAACAAGCTAGCCAAATTATTATTACATACAAGCAAGAGTAAATTTGTGTAATAAGGTCAGGTTCTTTTTGCATGTGGCTGAACAGTGGGCCCAAGAATCAATGTTATTGGTGGGTCTTTGCCAACCCAGAGAAATGCATTTCAGCAGCCACATGGACATTGGAAGCAGTGGACAGGAGATAACTCACACACTTCTGTAGGAGATCTTTCCTGTGCTCTGAGATCATGCATATGATCAGGCATGCTCTGTGATCTGTGCGGAGGTCATTGTGCAGGGAGAGGTAGGAGGTGAATTGTGACTTCCATTTATTGTGTATGTACATAAAGGTGTTATCTGCCATTGTAATGCTGTGTGGTGATAATGAGATCATTGCTGAAAAGTTATCTTTTCAGTAGGTGAAAGCTTAATATTAGTAGCCAAAGAAAATCATCATATTTTTTGTTGTTGCTGTTATTTTTTTATTTAGAGATAGAAAAATTCAAATTAATCACTAAAAATAAATAAAAATAATTTTAACATAAAACTTTAATAAACAATAGTTAATTTAATGATAACACTGTACCTTTAAGTCCTGTCTTCCTTCTTCCCATTCTGATGAACAGTAAAATAATACCTGCTATTTCGGGTTTGTCTTCATGACAGTCTAGTCCAGTGGTCCTCAGTCTTTCTTACCTGGAGAGTTACGGTACATTTCGCTTTGAAAATGTGTTGCGAACCACATCCGGACCTTAATCAACACTTCAAAAATAGAGATATATTGCTCCTGCCCCCCTCAAAGTAGCGAGCATTAATAGCTACAAACAATCTACGTGTTTTGGGATTTCCCTTCGTCAGGATAATCATCGAAACGCGTGGATTGTTTTATCTGTTCAGATACACCTCACTGACGTTTGGATCTCTTTGGCCGCGGGGGTGTATGTTCTATTACGTTGCAGAAAAGCATTGATCGCATGTGGTTGAAAGGTTTATCTGGAGTAGGGGGAGTATAAGGTAAATTTCTCCCTCCCCCCCCCCCACCGAGTAAGTGCTGGATTCCATTATATGCCGGGATCTGGTTGGATTCATTGTTTAGATCTGTCAGCTGTCTCTCCTTGTTTCTTTACTTCTAGCTGGTTTTCATTGTTACGGCATCCAGACTCCAGGACGACCAGGTTTGGAAGCAGAAGGCTAACCTGAAAGCTTTTATGGATTGGTTTACTTGGGTGGCAACAACACCACTCACAAAATTTAAGTGACCCCCTCATCACCCCCATTTTTGGGGGGGCTGACTTTCTTGTCTCCAGGGTTTGATCTGAAGCGCACCGGCTTAGCTTTGTTTTTGTGATTTTTATTTATTTGAGTTTCACTTTAAGAATGCTTCATATGTGGCAAATTTTGCCAAGCAGTCTGCCAATGTCCTGTTCCTCTGTATGAAACAACCCTTGTCTAATGAATTGAATTGATTTTTATTTGCCAAAGCTTCTGCAAAAAAAATCTGACGCATTTGAATCAACTCTAATGCCCTCATACCCTATAGATCAGCAGACAGCTGTCTTTCCCATCTCTCCCATACACAGGAGCTCTCACTCTTGCGTTCCCTATGAGAGAGGCGCTGCCAGACATATCAGGCGATGGCTTAGAGAACAAAAGGATCTGCAGTTCGAAATCAGACATGCCGGAAGCTTATCTTTTCAGCAAATCATCTGTCAGAGGAGAATTGGGGGCTACCATATACATTAAACTGTTGAGATAGGCAGGTTTAGACAACATTACTCTAATGTGTATTGCCACCTTATGGATTAGCAATAGCTTCTGGAAATTTCCATTTTACTATACCATCTGACATGTCATATGACATTCCTCAGTTTTCTGCGTTATTGGAATGTGGTGACATTTACTAGGGCTTTTCATTGAGGTTACAAAAGTTGTGTCAAACATTTACTAAGCTAACTTCAAGTTCACGCACAAGGAGCCGGTCATGACTGGGTCACTTCATTCTTGGAAGCAATGTTAGTATTTATGTTGCACAGTACTCTCTGTGTATCTGTATTGTAAGCCGTGTTATTTATCCATCTTGTATACAGTGCACTGTGTGTATCCATGTAATAAACAGTGCGATGTGTGGGTATGTGTGTTTAGCCTTGTCTATGTAGTATGTGTAGAGGTATATGTGTATTTCTAGGCATGGTATCAATTGTAAAGTCTATTTATCAATATAATACACAGACCAGTGTGTGCGGGGTGTAACTTGCAGTATTTGCACACATGGTACACGACATTAAATACCCCCATGATGAGTGCAGTACATTGTGTGACTGTATAATAGGCAGCGAGTGCTCCATCTGTCGCTTTTATAGCCTGTAAGGTTTGCATACTTTTAGTATAAATACATGTTCTCTCGGTCAGTTACCTCCTGTAAGAGCAGTCTGTGCTTATGCTGGCTTGTCATTGACACAGTATACCTTGTATCATCAAATATCGCGATTTTTTGTCCCTGTAACATACAGATGTAACAGAGACAAAGTTGTCGTTTGAGTTTCTTCTGTGCATGGTAAAGGCTAAGAAAATAAATTACGTTTATCTTAACTTCTCTGGATAGATTATAATGTTTTTTTTGCAATCAACTTTGCATGTGGTTGCAAAAAGAAACATAACTAATTAACAATTAGGCTTTATCTGCCTAGCACAGTGATATTGAATTGGCATCCTGGGGCCACACGTGCCAAGTATTTGTTTTCTATGTAGGGTTCTCCTGGCACTAATCTACCTCTGTGAGGAAGTATTCATAAAAAGGAAAAAATAAACCAATAATCAGCCCTAGTAAGGGCAGAATTCTAGATAATCAGACAGTGTATAGGCAGTTACGTAATTTTCTTATTTCCTTAATCGTGATTTGACCTCTTTGTCTGGTCCTCACTGACATAGCAAAGTGAGCAAGTGTGGAGTCAGTGATAGAGGAAGATTGCAGAAGTCTAGACAGGCAGAGAGCAGTCTACTATATCTGGGTGTCCGCCTCCAGTAGGTGTACATGTCCAAAAATGAAGCACAGCAGAGCGCGCGTTTGCTCTATCTGGACCATTATAGTCTATAGCTCCGATGGTGCATATGCCCGAATCCCATTTTGCGGGGAAGTTGGACGTAGGCCCCAAAGTGAGCCACTGAACGAGTGCCTAAAGGCAATGAGAAAGCACCTTTAGACTGGGGGTCACACTTGCGAGTGCAATGCGAGACACTCGCATGAGTCTCTCGCATCAATACCCGACACTGCCGCCGGTACTCGGGACCGGACTGTGCGGCTGCATGTATTTCTATGCGGCTGAACACTCCGGTCCCGAGTGCCGGCGGCAGTGCCAGGTATTGATGCGAGAGACTCATGCGAGTTTCTCGCATTGCACTCGCAAGTGTGACCCCGGCCTTACTTGTATACCCATCTATGAGCAAGGAGAGCGATCTGTTCTACAGGAATGGCTTGTGTGGCCACATGTGTCTATATAAATATATATTTAAATTTGAAAACTGTCTCAAAGACCGCACCAAGAGAGTTGTGCTGAATGACTGCTTCTCTGAATGCTTCTTGGTTGTAAGTGGTGTACCCCAAGATTCAGTGATAGATCCGATATTATTCAACTTATTTATTAATGGGATGGGATTAATATTGTTGTTTCTAATTTTGAAGACCACACCAAACTATATATTATAGTTCAGTCTATGGAAGATCTTCCTGATTTTGATAAATTGAGTGTTTGGACATCCACTTATCCACTTGACACATGAGGTTCAGTGTGGAGAAATGTAAAGTTACGCATGTGGTCACTAGTGGTATGAGAGCATCATGTGTACTAGGGGGAGTAAAACTAGGAGAGTCACTTGTAGAGAAGCATCTGGGTCTTCCTGTAGATCACAAACTAACAGCAAGCAATGTCAATCAGCTTGTAATGCCAGCAGGACATTGTCATGTAATAAAAGAGGTATAAACTCGCAGGGCAGGGAAGTATCGCTAGCACTTTACAAAGCATTAGTACAACCTCCTCTGGAATATGCAGTTCAGTTCAGGATACCAGTTCATAGGAAGAATGCCCTGGAGCTAGAAAAGGTACAAAAAAAGAGCAACAAAACTGATAAAGGCCATGGAGGACCTAAAGGTACCGTTACACTAAACGACTTACCAACGATCACGACCAGCGATACGACCTGGCCGTGATCGTTGGTAAGTCATTGTGTGGTCGCTGGGGAGCTGTCACACAGACAGCTCTCTCCAGCGACCAACGATCAGGGGAACGACTTCAGCATCGTTGAAACTGTCTTCAACGATGCCGAAGTCCCCCTGCAGCACCCGGGTAACCAGGGTAAACATCGGGTTACTAAGTGCAGGGCCGCGCTTAGTAACCCGATATTTACCCTGGTTACCATTGTAAAAGTAAAAAAAAAAAACAGTACATACTCACATTCTGATGTCTGTCACGTCCCCCGCCGGCGTCCACAGGGTTATGCGCTGCTGCTCAGAGCTTCCTGCACTGAATGTGTCAGCGCCGGCAGTAAAGCAGAGCACAGCGGTGACGTCACACACACCGATCCAGCGATGGACAGCGGGTGATCAGCGACGAAATAAAGTTCTGGACTTCTAGCTCCAACCAGCGATATCACAGCGGGATCCAGATCGCTGCTGCGTGTCAAACACAACGAGATCGCTATCCAGGACGCTGCAACGTCACGGATAGTCGTCGTTCTCGCTGCAAAGTCGCTTAGTGTGAAGGTACCTTTAGTTATGGAGAAAGACTAACATTGACTTAGTCTTAAGTAGAAACATGTGAGGGGGGCATGAGTAACTTGTACAAGTACATAAATAGCACATAGAAAAAGTATGGTTAAAAGCTGCTTCGTGTAAACCCCCCTCAAAAGACAAGGGGGGACTCCCTTCCATTTGGAGAAAGAAAGATTCAATTTCCAGAACAAACCGACCTTCTTTACCATAAGAGTTATTAATCTGTAGAAGAGTCTACCTCAAAAGCTGGTCTAAGTGGGAACCATTTTCTATCTAGATGGTACCATTTCCCAACTGTGCTACCTAGGATCTCCCCCTCTGCCTCAGACTTCTGCTGGCGGTGTAGGCAGGTCTATCTATATATAAGAGGCATCGTGATTACTCGCTAATCCCGCACCCTGCACAGTAGCTCCGCCCCCCCCACATCACCACACACAATCCCACCCCCACCACATTACCACACACAATCCCGCCCCAACCACATTACCACACACAATCCCGCCCCCCACACATCACCACACACAATCCCGCCTCCCCACCACATTACCACACATAACCCAGCCCCCCACCACATCACCACACATAATCCCGCCCCCCACCACATTACCACACATAATCCCGCCCCCCACCACATCACCACACACAATCCCGCCCCCCAGCACATCACCATACATAATCCCGCCCCCCCACCACATTACCACACATAATCCCACCCCCACCACATTACCACCTATAATCGTGCCCCCCACCACATCACACATAATCCCGCCCAACACCACATCACCACATAATCCCGCCCCCACCACATTACCACACATAATCCCGCACCCCCACCACATTACCACACATAATACTGCCCCCACCACATTACCACACATAATCCTGCCCCCCACCACATTACCACACATAATCCCGCCCCCCACCACACTACCACACATAATCTCGCCCCCCACCACATTACCACACATAATCCCGCCCCCCACCATATTACCACACATAATCCTGCCCCCACCACCTTACCACACATAATCCTGCCCCCCACCACATCACCACACATAATCTCACCCCCACCACATTACCTTAGATAATCCTGCCCCTGCACAGTAGCTCCACCCCCACCCCATCACCACACATAATCCCGCCCCCACCACATTACCACACATAATCCCGCCCCCCACCACATTTCCACACATAATCCCGCCCCCCCACCACATTTCCACACATAATCCCGCCCCCCCACCACATTACCACACATAATCCCGCCCCCCCACCACATTACCACACATATTCCCGCCCCCCACCACATTACCACAGATAATCCCGCTCCCCCACCACATTACCACACATAATCCCACCCCCACCACATTACCACACATAATCCTGCCCCCCACCACATTACCACACATAATCCTGCCCCCCACCACATTACCACACACAATCCCGCCCCCCACCACATTACCACACACAATCCCGCCCCCCACCACATTACCACACATAATCCCGCCCCCCCACATTACCACAAGGCTCTGTCCCCACACATTACCACACGAGGCTCCATCCCCACACATTACCACATGAGGCTCCATCCTCACACATTACCACACGAGGCTCTGTCCCCACACATTACCATACGAGGCTCCATCCTCACACATTACCACACGCGGCTGCGTCCCCACACATTACCACACGTGGCTCCGTCCCCACACATTACCATACGAGGCTCCGTCCCTCCACATTACCACACGAGGCTCCGTCCTCACACATTACCACATGAGGCTCTGTCCCCACACATTTACCACACGACGCTCCGTCCTCACACATTACCACATGAAGCTGCGTCCCCACACATTACCACACGAGGCTCCGTCCCCACACATTACCACACGAATCCAGTTTGCTTTTGATTTTACAATGTGAATAAAATGTATTAGTATTATTCTGATTTTTAATTATTATTATTGTTATTAACTTCATTTTAAGTTAATTTACCACCTGCGTAAGCGCTATTGAATGTTGTAATTATTTACTTTAGTTTAATGACTAGCAGCGTTAATTAGATAGCAATGAGCATGCCGAGCGTTAGCTGGCTGGAAACAGCTAGTGTTACATATATATGGTGAGAATGCCCATTGGTTTCTGGGTTATGGAATTCAATTTTCTCCCTGAACAATAGTCTCACTGGTAGCAGAGTCACACCCTCCCCCCAAAAAGGCCTACTTTCCATTACTCCGGATTCAATCTCAAAGTGGGAACCACTGATGGTTTTCTAAAATAAAGGCTTCAATGTTTTCTTTAAGAAGAAAATCTACTATATGATTGTCTAAGGGTCACTTCCATCTTTCTGTCTGTCTGTCACGGAAATCCCAAGTCGCTGATTGGTCGCGGCCAGCGTCAGTGCCCGCTCCATATTCCCCCCCAGTCAGCGCCCGCCACCCACATAGCGTTGTAGCAGTCCGTTAAACTGACTGCGTTACACCGCGGCATAACGCGGTGTAATGCAGTCTGTTAACGCTGCTATTAACCCTATGTGACGAACTTTTTACTATTGATGCTGCCTATGCAGCATCAATAGTAAAAAGATCTAATGTTAAAAATAATAATAAAAAAATAATAAAAAAAATCGTGACATACTCACCTTCCGGGGCCTTTCCAGCTCCTCCCGAAGCTTCGGGCCATGCATTGCGGTCTCGCGAGATGATGACGTAGCGCTCTCGCGAGACCGCTACGTCATCATCTCGCGAGAACCGCAATGCATTTTTGGGACAGGAACGTCGCGAGGAGCATCGCTAAACGCCTCGCCTGGATCCGGGGGCCCCCGGAGGGTGAGTATATAACTAATTTTAATTTTAATTTATTTTTTTTTTACGGGGATATGGTGCCCACACTGCTACATACTACTTGGGCTGTGTTATATACTGCGTGGCTGCTACATACTACGTGGGCAGTGTTATATACTACGTGGCTGTGCTATATATTACGTGGGCTGTGTTATATACTACGTGGGCAGTGTTATATACTACGTGGGCTGTGCTATATATTACGTGGGCAGTGTTATATACTGCGTGGGCTGTGCTATATACTACGTGAGCTGTGTTATATACTGCGTGGGCTGTGTTATATACTAGGTGGGCAGTGTTATATACTATGTGGGCAGTGTTATATTCTGCGTGGGTTGTTATATACTACGTGGGCAGTGTTATATACTACGTGGGCTGTGCTATATATTACGTGGGCAGTGTTATATATTGCATGGGCTGTGCTATATACTACGTGGGCAGTGTTATATACTGCGTGGGCTGTGCTATATATTACGTGAGCTGTGTTATATACTGCGTGGGCAGTGTTATATACTATGTGGGCAGTGTTATATACTACGTGGGCAGTTATATACTGCGTGGGCTGTGCTATATGCTACGTGGGCAGTGTTATATACTGCGTGGGCAGTGTTATATACTACGTGGGCTGTTATATACTACATGGGCAGTGTTATATACTGCGTGGGTTGTGCTATATATTATGTGGCTGCTATATACTAAGTGGCTGCTATATACTAAGTGGCTGCTATATACTAAGTGGCTGCTATATACTAAGTGGCTGCTATATACTAAGTGGCTGCTATATACTATGTGGCTATGCTATATACTACGTGGCTATGCTATATACTACGTGGCTGTGCTATATACTACGTGGCTGTCTGTTAGGTGAGCTGCGTTATATACTGCGTGGGCTGTGCTATATACTGCGTGGGCTGTGCTATATACTACGTGGCTCCTATATACTACATGGCTGTGTTATATACTACGTGGCTGCTATATATTACGTGGGCTGTGTTATATACTACATGGCTGTGTTATACACTACGTGGCTGTGTTATATACTACGTGGCTGCTATATACTACGTGGCTGTGCTATATACTACGTGGCTGTGCTATATACTACGTGGCTGTGTTATATACTATGTGGCTGTGCTATATACTATGTGGCTGTGCTATATACTACGTGGCTGTTATATACATACATACATAGAATACCCGATGCGTTAGAATCGGGCCACCATCTAGTAACATGAATATTTATGTAAATGTGTAAAGTTCTTTTTTAAAGGTTTGGTCCAGTTGGGATTAGGAAAGAAAGGATAGCTCTTTTAGGTGGATCATGCCTTTCTGGTTGTACATAAACAGCTTCTCTTATCGTTTCTCATTCCTAGGTTGAAGTTGGTGGACATAGCAACCAGTGATGCTCTAGCTGTCATTTTGTTCATACAGTTTAGATACAAGAAAGTGATCTCATTGGTTGCCATGGCAACTTCTCACGTTTTGCTTGTGCTAGTTCTCAAATATGAGGCCTGCTTAAGCACAGTTCTCAGACGTTTCCTATTTAGTACTTATTGCCTTAGAGACAGTGACCTATAATGAGTCATTTTGGCTTTTGTTTTCTTGAAGACTATCATGCAACAGAGTAAGGCCACTTCCATGAACAGACATCTAGTGTGATATTCTATTAATAGTGTACATTACTGTATAGTTGTAAGAAAAATTCATCCCCCAATGTAAATTAGGTTTATTAGCAAAATGTACAAACTTTCTGCTGTTTGCAATAAATCCATCAATTAAGAACAATGTAAGTGTAGCTCAATACAACTAATATAACAAGTAGTGTTGAGCGATACCGTCCGATACTTGAAAGTATCGGTATCGGAAAGTATCGGCCGATACCGGCAAAGTATCGGATCTAATCCGATACCGATACCCGATACCAATACAAGTCAATGGGGCTCAAGTATCGGACGGTATCCCTGATGGTTCCCAGGGTCTGAAGGAGAGGAAACTCTCCTTCAGGCCCTGGGAACCATATTAATGTGTAAAATAAAGAATTAAAATAAAAAATATTGCTATACTCACCTCACCGAGGGAATCGGCAGCGTTGTTTGCTTAAAATGCGCGCTTTTCCTTCCTTCCGTGACGTCACGGCTTCTGATTGGTCGCGTGCCGCCCATGTGGCCGCGACGCGACCAATCACAGCAAGCCGTGACGTAATTTCAGGTCCTTCAGGATTTTAAAATTACGTTCTGGCTTGTGATTGGTCGCGTCGCGGTCACATGGGCGACGCGACCAATCAGAAGCCGTGACGTCACGGAAGGAAGGAAAAGCGCGCATTTTAAGCAAACAACGCTGCCGGTTCCCTCGGTGAGGTCCAGGCTGCGTCGGAGAGGTGAGTATAGCAATATTTTTTATTTTAATTCTTTCTTTTACACATTAATGTTGTTTCGATACCGATACCCGATACCACAAAAGTATCGGATCTCGGTATCGGAATTCCGATACAGCAAATATCGGCCGATACCCGATACTTGCGGTATCGGAATGCTCAACACTAATAACAAGTGATTTATCCAAATTGAACTCAAAGTTTCACTTTTACTCACTTTTGCATGATGTTTTCTCCTAGGATTTCTTGGTGCTAGATAGAATCCATTTAGCATTCTACACTCAGCAGGTTTTCAGTGCCAGAGGAAGCAAAGCTGTCCCAGAACATCACTGAGCCACTACAATTTTTCACTGTAGACATCACCAAGCCACCACAATGCATCACTGTAGACATAACCAAGACCGAGCTACTACAAAACTTCACTGTAGGTATCATGGAGCCATAGCAATGCTTGACTTTAGACATCTCCGAGTCCCCGCAATGCTTTAGTGTAGACACCATTGAGCCATTGCAATGCTTTACTGTGGTCATTACAAAACTACCACCATGCTTCATTTTAGGCATCACCAATCAGTGCGTCACTGAAGGCAGGGTGTTCTTTTCAGTATTCATCATTCTTTCATATCCAGACATACTGGATCAGAACAAAATTCAAAAATTTATGTGGCTTATTTTAATGGTTGTGAGCATATTGGTATGAGGACCTGAAGCGTTTAGTTTGTGCCTTACTGTGCAAACTAAAAACTCAGTGCCTGCTCTCATCAAATCTTTGGAGAATTGACTTGTAAATTTAATTGGATTGATATACTGTATTTAAAAGGAGCATGTCATCAAATTTTCACTATATAAAATACATACACCAACTTTAAGTCCTTCAATCTTTTAATAAGTACCCAACTCCCTTGTGTATCAAAGAAAATATCTTTTATAATCCTCCTACGCCATATGCTAATTGGCGCTGCGCTGTCTAAAGGGAGTCGCTGTTCTGTGCACAGCAACCGATCTGCCCCAAGTGCGTGCCAGCCTGTCTTAATTGCCATGGTTGATGTCATCCTCAGAGTCTTTTGTGCCTGGACAGCTCTTGTTTCCTACTGCGCAGGCACATGATTTGCAGAAATTGTTGATGTAGAAGATGTCACCCACATTAATCAAGACAGGAGACCCAGCGAATGCGAGAACAGAGTTAGGATATTGCACAGGATTATAAAGGGTATGTTCTTTGACATGCAGAAAGTTGAACTTTTAGGCAACACGTTCAGTATTTGGTCAGTATTTTACCTCAATAACACGTCACCACTTCTGTATTTATCACGCACTCCTGGTTTTGGCTTACAAATACTGAGGTAAAATACTGACCAAATACTGAACATGTGAACATGGCCTTTAAACAGGTTGCTGGAGTTCTGTTCAAGACAATGTAAAGATGGTGGATTTAGATTATTTAGGAAAAACCTGGTCACAGGTTCCCTTTAAATTGTCCTATTGTCTTCTTTTTATTGCAAATAGTGGAAAGTTTGTAAATTTGTCAAATAAACCTAATTTGAAATTAGTGTTGACAATTTTTTTTATTACAACAAAAGCATAATAAAACCATTTGAGGAATGGGTATAATATGCTCTGCCAGTACAGACCAAAAGTTTGGACACACCTTCTCATTTAAAGATTTTTCTGTATTTTCATGACTATGAAAATTGTAAATTCACCCTGAAGGCATCAAAGCTATGAATTAACACATGTGGAATTATATATTTAACAAAAAAGTGTGAAACAACTGAAAATATGTCTTATATTCTAGGTTCTTCAAAGTAGCCACCTTTTGCTTTGATGACTGCTTTGCACACTCTTGGCATTCATTCTCTTGATGAGCTTCAAGAGGTAGTCACCGGAAATGGTTTTCACTTCACAGGTGTGCCCTGTCAGGTTTAATAAGTGGGATTTCTTGCCTTATAAATGGGGTTGGGACCATCAGTTGTGTTGTGCAGAAGTCTGGTGGATTCACAGCTAATAGTCCTACTGAATAGACTGTTAGAATTTGTATCATGGCAAGAAAAAAGCAGCTAAGTAGAGAAAAACGAGTGGCCATCATTACTTTAAGAAATGAAGGTCAGTCAGTCCGAAAAATTGGGAAAACTTTGAAAGTGTCCAAAGGGCAGTTGCAAAAACCATCAAGCGCTACAAAGAAACTGGCTCACATGAGGACCTCCCCAGGAAAGGAAGACCAAGAGTCACCTCTGCTTCTGAGGATAAGTTTATCCGAGTCACCAGCCTCAGAAATGGCAGGTTAACAGCAGCTCAGATTAGAGACCAGGTCAATGCCACACAGAGTTCTAGCAGCAGACACATCTCTACAACAACTGTTAAGAGGAGACTTTGTGCAGCAGGCCTTCATGGTAAAATAGCTGCTAGGAAACCACTGCTAAGGTCAGGCAACAAGCAGAAGAGACTTGTTTGGGCTAAATAACACAAGGAATGGACATTAGACCAGTGGAAATCTGTGCTTTGGTCTGATGAGTCCAAATGTGAGATCTTTGGTTCCAAACACCGTGTCTTTGTGCGACGCAGAAAAGGTGAACAGATGGACTCTACATGCCTGTTCTTACTGTGAAGCATGGAGGAGGAGGTGTGATGGTGTGGGGGTGCTTTGCTGGTGACACTGTTGGGGATTTATTCAAAATTTAAGGCATACTGAACCAGCATGGCTACCACAGCATCTTGCAGCGGCATGTTATTCCATCCGGTTTGCGTTTAGTTGGACCATCATTTATTTTTCAACAGGACAATGACCCCAAACACACCTCCAGGCTGTGTAAGGGCTATTTGACCAAGAAGGAGAGTGATGGGGTGCTACGCCAGATGACCTGGCCTCCACAGTCACCAGACATGAACCCAATCGAGATGGTTTGGGGTGAGTTGGACCGCAGAGTGAAGGCAAAAGGGCCAACAAGTGCTAAGCATCTCTGGGAACTCCTTCAAGATTGTTGGAAGACCATTTCCGGTGACTACCTCTTGAAGCTCATCAAGAGAATGCCAAGAGTGTGCAAAGCAGTCATCAAAGCAAAAGGTGGCTACTTTGAAGAACCTAGAAAATAAGACATATTTTCAGTTGTTTCACACTTTTTTTGTTAAGTATACAATTCCACATGTGTTAATTCATAGTTTTAATGCCTTCAGTGTGAATTTACAATTTTCATAGTCGTGAAAATACAGAAAAATATTTAAATGAGAAGGTGTATCAAAACTTTTGGTCTGTACTGTATGTGTATATATATATATATATATATATATATATATATATATATATATATACTAGATTGTGGCCCGATTCTAATGCATCGGGTATTCTAGAATATGCATGTCCCCGTAGTATATGGACAATGATGATTCCAGAATTCGCGGCAGACTGTGCCCGTCGCTGATTGGTCGAGGCAACCTTTATGACATCATCGTCGCCATGGCAACCATTATGACATCTACGTCGATACTGTGCCCGTCGCTGATTGGTCAAGGCCTGGCGGCCTCGACCAATCAGAGACGCGGGATTTCCAAGACAGACAGACAGAAAGACAGACAGACAGAAAGACAGACAGACAGACAGACAGACAGACGGAAAAACCCTTAGACAATTATATATATAGATACTGCTCAAAAAAATAAAGGGAACACTCAAATAACAAATCCTAGATCTGAATGAATGAAATATTCTCATTGAATACTTTGTTCTGTACAAAGTTGAATGTGCTGACAACAATATCACACAAAAATCATCAATGGAAATCAAATTTATTAACCAATGGAGGCCTGGATTTGGAGTCACACACAAAATTAAAGTGGAATGCAATGTCCTTAAAACAAGTCAAAATGATGCTCAGTATTGTGTGTGGCCTCCACATGCCTGTATGACTTCCCTACAATGCCTGGGCATGCTCCTGATGAGGCGGCGGATGGTCTCCTGAGGGATCTCCTTTCAGACCTGGACTAAAGCATCCGCCAACTCCTGGACAGTCTGTGGTGCAACGTGACATTAGTGGATGGTGCGAGACATGATGTCCCAGATGTGTTCAATCGGATTCAGGTCTGGGGAATGGGCAGGCCAGTCCATAGCTTCAATGCCTTCATCTTGCAGGAACTGCTGACACACTCCAGCCACATGATGTCTGGCATTGTCCTGCATTAGGAGGAACCCAGGGCCAACCGCATCAGGATATGGTCTCGCAAGGGGTCTGAGGATCTCATCTCGGTACGTAATGGCAGTTAGGCTACCACTGGCGGACACCTGGAGGGCTGTGCGACCCTCCAAAGAAATGCCACCCCACACCATTACTGACCCACTGCCAAACCGTTCTTGCTAAAGGATGTTGCAGGCAGCAGATCCCTCTCCACATCGTTTCCAGACTGTCACGTCTGTCACATGTGCTCAGTGTGAACCTGCTTTCATCTGTGAAGAGCACAGGGTGCCAGTGGCAAATTTGCCAATCCTGATATTCTGTGGCAAATGCCAAGCATCCTGCACGATGTTGGGCTGTGAGCACAACCCACATCTGTGGACGTCAGGCACGCAGACCATCCTCATGGAGTCGGTTTCTAGCCGTTTGTGCAGACACATGCCCATTTGTGGCCTGCTGGAGGTCATTTTGCAGGGCTCTGACAGTGCTCCTATTCCTCGCACAAAGGCTGAGGTAGCGGTCCTGCTGCTGGGTTGTTGCCCTCCTATGGCCCCCTTCACATTTCCTGGTGTACTGGCCTGTCTCCTGGTAGTGCTTTTAGCCTCTGGACACTATCCTGACAGACACAACAAACCTCCTTGCCACAGCTCGCATTGATGTGCCATCCTAGATGAGCTGCACTACCTGAGCCACTTGTGTGGGTTGTAGAGTCCATCTCATGCTGCCATGAATGTGAAAGCACAAACAGCGTTCAAAAGTGACCAAAACATCAGCCAGAAAGCATTGGTACTGAGATGTGGTCTGTGGTCCCAACCTACAGAACCACTCCTTTATTGAGGGTGTCTTGATAATTGGCAATAATTTCCATCTGCTGTCTATTCCATTTGCACAACAGCATGTGAAATTGATTGTCAAACAGTGTTGCTTCCTAAGTGGACAGTTTGATTTCACAGAAGTTTCATTTACTTGGAGTTATATTCTGTTGTTTAAGTGTTCCCTTAATTTTTTTTAGCAGTGTGTGTATGTATATATATATATATATATATATATATATATATATATATATATATATATAATTACAATTTTCTGCAGCACCTTTCGTGGCGGCAGACTATTCCACATACTTTGTCTCTTTTGTACTTGTTTTCCATTTTGAAATTGGAAATGTTGTATGGTAATGATATACTATAGCTTCAATGAAAGAAGCCAATTAGCCAGTTCATTTTTTTTAATGGGGTAGCAACTTACAATCTTTTACACAATGGTCTATCCCTAAATAAAGACCATGGGCCCGATTCATGAAGACTTGTGTTTGCATGCTAGATGTAATGATGGGCATGCCAGAGTAAGAAGTGCCAAATTCATTATTACATTACGTGTACTTCTGTTGTGCCTCCATCAGAGATGTTTCTCCAGTCAGTTATGCCACAAATTTATATGAATTTGTCAGAGGGCTTTGCCATGTACCATCCTGTCCCTGGTCCGCCATTTTGGCAGAGCCGGCCAAAAGTGGCATAGAAAAGACAAAAGTTTAAAACTATTTGAGCAACTTTGTGTTGTGCCGTTATTTTGCAACATTTGAAGGTGTTTTATGCTAGAAAACTGTCAAAAACACCTTCACAAATTGGACCTCATGTTTCTACGTTTTATCCACAATAGTGCCAGACAGAGTGCCACCATAAATATGGCCAGCTTCTAGCCATCATTTCTTCCAGAATTTGAAATGTTTTCTAGTAGGTGCATTGGAAGCCGCCAACGAGAGGACGCTAACATGCTGGTAATCTCTGGTAGTAAAATTTAGTGCTAGAGAGTGCAAAAAGTTTAGTAGGGTGGTCAGCGGTCAATGTTGACAAGACTTCTGGCTTTGCATGAGGTTCCTTGACAATTCCAAGGTTGGTGAATATGGAGAACATGCAAACTCCACTCTATGCACCACTGGTGAAATATCTGTTCAGGAGTCCAATGCTGCAAGTCAGCAGTATTAACCATGGAATCACTATGTTGTACATACGACTGTGAATTGAATACTACTCCAATTTTTAGCTAATTTGTATATGAACACAAGATATTTTCCATTTGAAGCACAGATTGAGCATGTGCCTTAAGCTCAATGGATAGCTTGTGTTTGCTGAAGAACCTGCAGAGCAACCTGAAGCTCCTTCCATATTATTATCATGTCACACTACATTTCTGATATTAATCTTATGTTTGCATGCCATTTCTTGGAGGCACATGTCCGGAAACAGAATTGATAGAGGTGATGTAGCAGACATTTTGGAAACTCCTAAACTTGTAGGATTTTTTCACATCTGCCCTTGTTATTCCTTTGTTGTGCTCTGTCATAGAAAAAATAAAAATAATTAATGTCAGAACTCTGGCATGACAGATACCAGTGACTTCTGGTATGGATCTGTATTTTACTGGACAAAATACTGCTTTGTGCTGGACTTGTTTATCTAGCATTTTTGCCAGGATATACAATAGTCCCTTTAACTCAGATATATATATATATATATATATATATATATATATATATATATATATATATATATATATATATATATATATATATATATATATACACATATACACAGTGGGAAAATAAGTGTTTGATGCACTGCCGAATTTGCAAGTCTTCCCACCTACAAAGAGTGAAAGCGTTTGTAATTCTTATCCTAGGTGCACTTCTTGCTGGTTGATGGGTGATTAAATACTTATTTCATGCACTAAAATGAATTATGTAAAAATCATACAATGTGATTTTCTGGTTTTATTTTAAGATTCTGTCTCTCATAGTTGAAGTGTACCTACTAGAAAAATTACAGACCTCTCCATTCTTTGTAGGTGGGAAAACTTGCAAAATTGGCAGTGTATCAAATTCTTATTTTACCCACTATATAATTTTGCCCAACATGGAAAGTTATGAAATTTTCATCAAAGCTTTTATGTTAGTATTCTGGGATCTGCATTGGGGTCTGCAGGTATGGAAGGGACAGAGGAGATGCTGGCTGAACTAAATAGCTGGCACCTGTCTCTAATAGTAGCGAGAGGAGCTGAGCTCCAGTTGCTACTGTTAACCATTTAGATGTTACTGACAATCTGCATTAAATGCCGCTTTTAAATAGGTCGCTCTTTCAAAGGCTGAGTTTTATAGGAGACTGCATTTTATACATAACATATAGTTTAAGCAATCAAATGATCACAAGTTCAAGTCTCTTAAACAAACTAAAATTTAATGTAAAAAATAGGAAAAAAAGGTTTTAAAAAACATAAAAAAATTTGACTCACAATGCACCCACCCTTTTTCCACATTAAAAATAGACTTTAAAAGAAAATAAATGTCTGTGAACGCTTGATCTATCAAAATATCACAAAAAAACCCATAGGGCAAATACCATAAAGTCATTACACCTCCCTAAAAAATTTCAATAAAAAGCGATCAAAACATCATATGTACCCCAAAATAGTATCAATAAAAACATCAGTTAACCACACAAAAAAATAAGAAAAAAGCACACACAGCTACATATTGAAGTAAAAATCAAAATATTATTGGTCTTAGAAACCAACATTAAAAAAACAAACTTCTTAATTCTTTTTCTCAACTAAAATACATTTTTTTTTACAAGTTTGGTATTTTTGTATTTGTATTGGCATGAAGAATCATATTGATCATATTGCCAGATTATTTTCTATCATACATTGAACATTGTAAAATAAAACCCTATGACATCATTGCATTTTTTCACCATTTCTTTCCAATTCTATTTTTGTTTCCTGTTTTTCTATACATTGTATGGTAAATTGATTGGTGTCATTCAAAACTACAGCTTATGGCACAAAAAAATAAGCCCTCATATGACTATGGTGATGGAATAATAAAAAAACTACTGCTTTTGCAAAAAGGGGAAGAAAATATTAAAATGCAAAAATGAAAAATCGCCCGGTTTTTAAAGGGTTTAAGGGTTAATTTTTGATAAACTAGAAACTCTTCCTATAAAACTTTTAATAACTGTTTAATGGCTGTAAATGATGCCTGGCATCTAACTGAGAAGGACATTTATGTGGAGCTGTGACAGCAGCTTTTAGCCAATCATCATTGCTGAGAGTACTCCTGCTGATGGTGATTGGATGAGAGAACCTAACAGCAGCTTATCCTGTAGACAGCAATTGTCCTTTTCAGCAGGAAGCCAGTCACAGTTCTCATGCTACAAAATTCTGTTTTTGTGAGCTGGATAGGGAAAACTGTTTGCCACTGCTTTCTACAATGCCACTCTCGCATCAGCTATTGACACAGTTGCCCCTCTCGTCCATGGCAGAGTGCAACGTATCAATAGACAACCTTGGCACAATAACACCACTAAAAAGCTCCGGCAAGTGTCCAGGGTTGCGGAGCGGCGTTGGAAGAAAACACACTCGCAAGATGACTTCACTGTATTCAAACAAGCAACACTCGCTTTTAAATCTGCTCTCACCTCTGCTAAACAGGCCTACTTCACAACCCTCGTATCTTCCCTATCCTACAACCCCAAACAGTTATTCAAAACCTTTAACTCCCTCCTCCGCCCCCCACTGCCCCCTCCAACCTCCCTCATCTCTGCTGAGGACTTTGCCACACACTTTAAAAATAAGATCGACCAGACAAGGCAAGTCTTTATTGTTCAACCACCACAACCCCTTTGTATACCAGACCAATGCCCAAACCCCATAACCTCCATATCCAACATCACTGAAGGGGGGCTTAATTGTCTCCTCTCCAAATCGCACCTCACCACCTGTGCGCTAGACCCAATCCCACCTCCTCCCCAACCTCACCACCACACTTATCCCATCCCTAACCCACCTGATCAACCTATCACTAACCTCTGGCACCTTCCCTTCTGCGTTCAAACATGCCACAATCACGCCAATCCTTAAAAAGCCAACCCTTGATCCAACTGCTATGTCCAGCTATCGCCCAATATCGCTGCTCCCATTCGCTTCCAAACTCCTGGAGCAGCACGTCCACGCTGAACTTTCCTCCCACCTCTCATCTAACTTGTTCGACAATCTACAATCTGGTTTCCGCCCCATCACTCAACTGAGACTGCCCTGACCAAAATCACTAACGACCTACTTACCGCCAAAGCTACTGGACAATACTCTGTACTCCTCCTTCTAGACCTGTCCTCTGCTTTTGACACAGTTGACCACTGCCTCCTACTACAGATCCTCTCCTCCTTTGGCATCAAAGACCTCGCCCTATCCTGGATCACCTCGCACCTTTCCAACCGCACATTCAGCGTCTCCCACTCCCACACTACCTCCTCATCCCACCCTCTCTCTGTTGGAGTCCCCCAAGGCTCTGTTCTAGGACCCCTACTCTTCTCAATCTATACACTTGGCTTGGGACAACTCATAAACTCCCATGGATTCCAGTACCACCTCTATGCTGATGACACTCAGATCTACCTCTCTGGCCCAGACGTCACCGCTCTGCTGTCCAGAATCCCAGAGTGCCTATCAGCTATATCCTCCTTCTTCTCCTCTCGCTTCCTCAAGCTCAATGTGGACAAATCTGAACTCATCATCTTTCCTCCATCCCACAGATCTTCCTTACCTGACCTATCTATCGCAATCAATGACATCATGCTTTCCCCCGTACCGGAAGTCCGCTGCCTCGGAGTAACCTTCGACTCTGCCCTGTCCTTCAAACCGCACATCCAAGCTCTTTCCACCTCCTGTCGCCTCCAGCTCAAAAATATCTCCAGAATCCGTCCTTTCCTCAACCTTCAATCTACTAAAATGCTTGTGCATGCCCTCATCATCTCCCGCCTTGACTACTGCAACATCCTTTTCTGCGGCCTCCCTGCTAACACCCTTGCACCTCTCCAGTCCATCCTTAACTCTGCTGCCCGACTAATCCATCTCTCTCCTCGCTACTCCTCCACTTCCCCCTTCTGCAAATCTCTTCACTGGCTCCCATTCCCTCAGCGTATCCAGTTCAAATGACTAATACTGACCTACAAAGCCATCCATAACCTGTCTCCTCCATATATCTCTGAACTAATCTCCCAATATCTTCCCTCACGTAATCTCCGGTCCTCCCAAGACCTCCTTCTCTCCTCCACACTTATTCGCTCCTCATCCAATCGCCTCCAAGACTTCTCCCGAATATCCCCCATCCTCTGGAACTCTCTGCCCCAACACGTCCGACTATCAACCACATTTGCATCCTTCAGACGGAACCTGAAAAATCATCTCTTCAGGAAAGCCTACAGCCTGCACTAACCCCACTGCCTCCTCATCACTACCGAAGCTACCGCCTCACCAATACCGGAGCTCCTGCAACCCCCAACCTACTGTCTCCTTCCCCATAATCCTGCAGAATGTAAGCCCGCAAGGGCAGGGTCCTTGCCCCTCTGTATCAGTCTGTCATTGTTAATTTGTTTACTGTAAGTGATATCTGTAACTTGTATGTAACCCCTTCTCATGTACAGCACCATGGAATCAATGGTGCTATATAAATAAATAATGATAATAATAATAATAATAAGAATAATAATCTTTCTAAAGACTCTAAACCCTTATGACATTGAATAAATGCCATGGTTTAACATGTCTCCATTTCATGATACTGTGCTAACAGAAATAATCTGTGTCATATTAATTTCATGTCCATATTCTAAGCAATTTATTTTTTGCTTTCTATGCAGTACTGTCATTATTTTTGGCAAAGGATCCTCACGTTAGCCTTGCATACATCAACAAAATTGCAGATGCTGATGTTTTCCTATATCTTTTATTTGGTTTTAAATAGAAATGTTTGTGCAAAAATTTTCAGAATTACAAAATAGTAATCTGTCAGTGGAAGATAGCCTATATACATCACATGTACTATATCTAACACTTGGCAATCACTTTTTTCTACATTAATCGCATAAAGAGTAATTACAGTTGTTAAAACATTGGCTTTGTTTTTTATAAGTTGGTTCCCAACAAAAGAATTTGATTTTATTGATGATATCTCTTGTGTGTATATGATAACGCAGTCATGCATACACATCTTATATACAGTATTTTATGTGCGTGTATTTGTATTATTTTGTTTACAAGCTGATGGTTGTTCTTTTGGGCACTTACAGGTGCTTCTCACTAAATTAGAATATCATCAAAAAGTTAATTTATTTCAGGTCTTCAATACAAAAAGTGAAACTCATATATTATATAGAGTCATTACAAACAGAGTGATCTATTTCAAGTGTTTATTTCTGTTAATGTTGATGATTATGGCTTGCAACCAATGAAAACCCAAAAGTCATTATCTCAGTAAATTAGAATACTTTATAACACCAGCTTAAAAATTATTTTAAAATCTGAAATGTTGGCCTACTGAAATGTACGGTCAGTAAATGCACTCAATACTTGGGCTCTTTTTGCATCAATTACTGCATCAATGCGGCGTGGCTTGGAGGCGATCAGCGTGTGGCATTGCTGAGGTGTTATGGAAGCCCAGGTTGCTTTGATAGCAGTCTTCAGCTCGTCTGCATTGTTGGGTCTGGTGTCTCATCTTCTTCTTGACAATACCCCATAGATTCTCTATGGGGTTAAGGTCAGGCGAGTTTGCTGGCCAATCAAGCACAGTGATACTGTTGTTTTTAAACCAGGTATTGGTACTTTTGGCAGTGTGGACAGGTGCCAAGTACTGCTGGAGAATTAAATTTCCATCTCCAAAAAGCTTGTAGGCAGAGGGAAGTGCTCTAAAATTTCCTGGTAGAAAGCGGTGCTGACTTGGTCTTGATAAAACGCAGTGGACCTACACCAGCAGATAACATCGCTCCCCAAACCATCACTGATTGTGGAAGCTTCACACTAGACCACAAGCAGCTTGGATTATGTCCTCTCCATTCTTCCTCCAGACTCTGGGACCTTGATTTCCAAATGAAATGCAAAATTTACTTTCATCTGAAAGCAACACCTTGGACCACTGAGCAACAGTCCAGTTCTTTTTCTACTTGGCCCAGGTAAGATGCTTCTAGCGTTGTCTATTGGTCATGAGTGGCTTGACACAAGGAATGTGACACTTGTAGCCCATGTTCTGGATACGTCTGTGTGGTGGCTCTTGAAACAATGACTCCAGCAGCAGTCCATTCCTTGTGAATCTCCCCCAAATTTTTGAATGGCCTTTTCTTAATCATTTCAAGGCTGCGGTTATTACGGTTGCTTGTGCACCTTTCTCTACCACAATTTTTCCTGCCACTCAACTTTCCATTAATATGTTTGGATACAGCACTCTGTGAACAGCCATTTTCTTCGGCAATGACCTTTTGTGGCTTACCCTCTTGTGGAGTGTGTCAATGACTGCCTTCTGGACTTCTGTCAAGTCAGCAATCTTCCCCATGATTGTGGAGCTACTGAAACAGATTAAGGGACCTCTTTAAATGCTTAGGAAGCTTTTGCAGGTGTTTTTTGTTAAAGGGAACCTGTCACCTGAATTTGGCGGGACTGGTTTTTGGTCCGATGGGCGGTGTTTTCGGATGTTTGATTCACCCTTTCTTTTCCCGCTGGCTGCATGGTGGCCGCAATATTGGCTCGAAGTTCATTCTCTGTCCTCCGTAGTACACGCCTGCGCAAGGCAATCTTGCCTTGCGCACGCGCAGTATGCTTTGCCCAACCGCGGGCAAAGCCAAAAAGCATTAGTGCGCATGCGCCGGCGCACTATGTCCCGGAAGTATTTCGCATTATTTCAAAGTATTAAAAAAGAGCCATCCGCATGGACCCAACAACGGTTCATCCAATACACCACCGCGGTTCATGAAATTATTCACACAAACCACAGGACATAAAGGAGACCCTTGAACACCAAACAACACTACTTTACTTCCCTTACCCGTCACATCCGTCTTCGAAGAGCGAATGAAAATTGCCACCCTATCCTCAGCAACATTCACATCTTCCCACAACAAATCGCTCTTCTTAACCCTGGAGGGGCTGAGCAACTCACCCAAACAAAAAACCCCAAAAAAGCTAATGCAAAAGCTGCGCAAAACAAGTCCACCTCCCAATCTGAAGAACCAACCCCCAACTAATAACACCTCGTAAGAGACCGGTTGCCTGCCATCCATTGACTTCCACCCTTTTTTCCAGCCCCTAACCGCTTGAAGCACCAAAAACGATTTTGTCTCGTCCCTAATCCCTCACACCTTAAAACCAAAGGATAATCCCGCCAAAAACTTACTCACCTTGGACACCAACCAGCCCGCCTCCCAACAATGACCCACAAGCAACAATAGCCTGCTCTCATCCTCCATTCCAACCCCTAACGACGCCCTCCAAGCCTGCCACGTATCCCCAGCCTGACCATATTGTTTCCAAGAACTGTCAGTAGTGTTGAGCATTCCGATACCGCAAGTATCGGGTATCGGCCCACATTTGCTGTATCGGAATTCCGATACCGAGATCCGATACTTTTGTGATATCGGGAATCGGTATCGATATTAATGTGTAAAATAAAGAATAAAAATAAAAAATATTGATATACTCACCTCTCCGACGCAGCCTGGACCTTACCGATGTAACCGCCAGCTTCCGTTCCTAAGAATGAGCGCTTGAAAGACCTTAGATGACGTCGCGGCCTGTGATTGGTCGCGTGAGCGGTCACGTGACCGCTCCGCGACCAATCACAGGCCGCGACGTCATCTAAGGACTTTCAAGCGCTCATTCTTATGAACGGAGGCTGGCGGTTACAACCAGGGCGCATCAGAGGGTGAGTATATCAATATTTTTTATTTTTATTCTTTATTTTACACATTAATATGGATCCCAGGGCCTGAAGGGGAGTTTCCTCTCCTTCAGACCCTGGGAACCATCAGGATACCTTCCGATACTTGGTGTCCCATTGACTTGTATTGGTATCGGGTATCGGTATCGGCGATATCCGATACTTTTCGGGTATCGGCCGATACTATCCGATACCGATACTTTCAAGTATCGGACGGTATCGCTCAACACTACCTGTCAGACAATGACTTAGAAAACAATTCCTTTATGGCTCGAATGGCAGATTCCACAATTCCGCTGGACAATCCAGGTCCCGACTCCCGCAACTGATCCCACTGTGAATGAAAAAGATCATCAGCAACAGGATTAATCACACCCGCCCCAATCTCTGCCACAATCCATAAATTAAACATCAGGCCCAGAAAAACCAAATGCTGCAGTGTTCTCCCAATCGCCAGAAAGCAAATTTTCTTATTTTTTACCATTCCTGCCCACAACGATAATGCCACGACCCTTGGGAATAACTAAAGCAAAATCCGATTTGACAACAATCCTTGTTCAAGCCACGCACACGGCCACTCCGCACTAACCAGTCACCTTGAAAGTACAAATCGAAACCACGGTTTTCGTCCACCTTGGTAAAGAAACCCAAATCATCCGCACTCTCAACTGGCTGAATCCAAATGGATCTGCCGTTGTAATCCTCCAGAAAAAGTGCCCACACCTTCAAATCCTCCAGGGATAACACCAACAAAAAGCACGCCCCATCGGCATAATCCTGCAAGCAAAATTCAGTTTACCCTACAACGATTGCAGATCGTGCAAAGTTATCTTCCGTGAGCTGCATGCTTTTTTAACCTCCTCTTGTAAAGCGGTCACTTTTTCTTCAGGCTGTCTACATTCTACCACCACAGTGTCAATCTCTATACCCAAAAAACTCAGCAAAGTTACTGGCTCAACTGTCTTCTCGGCTGCTAGCGGAACCCCAAATCTTTTCGCCACTTTCTCCATTGTGCGCAATATAATTGAACAATCTGAGGCCTGAGCTGGACCAATAAACAAGAAATCATCGAGATAATGTATAAAAGAATTCAAGCCCGACACATCCTTAATGACCCATTCTAAAAATGTACTAAACGTCTCGAAATACGCACACGAAAGCAAGCAACCCATGAGAAGGCAACGATCAACAAAAAAACCCCGTCCCAAAAACAGCTTAACAAATGCATGCTATTGGGGTGCACTGGTAACAAGCGAAATGCAGCTTCTATGTCCATCTTTGCCAGGCACGTCCCTTTTCCGCATAACTGAACCTAATCCATCGCTGAATCGAACGACGTATACAAAACCGAACACAATTGAGGATAGATCCCGTCATTTACCGACGACCCTATTGGAAAAGACAAATGGTGAATAAGCCTAAATTTATTGGGCTCTTTCTTTGGAACCACCCCAAGCGGTGTCACCCTCAAATTACTGAGGGGAGCCGTTGTAAAAAGGACCCGCCATCCTACCCAAAGCAACCTCTTTTTGTAACTTCTCAGAAACCACTTCCGGAAACTGCAGTGCTGACTTTAGATTCTTTTTTGATAACCGAACTTCTTGCTCAACAAATGTAATCTTAAAACCTTCCCCAAAAGCATCCCTCAACAAAACTGCCGCCGACGTGTCAGGGTACCTCTTTAGGTATCCCACCATCGCTTCCCGATGTCCCTGCGTCTCCCCTTTTGTCAAAGGTATCTCCCCCTCTTTGTCTGTTGTTGAGACATTTTGCTGAACCATGTGTGCCCCCACATGCTGAACATTCATGCTTGAATTTACATTTGCTCCCAAATCTACAGGTCCCTTCATTGAATGAAAAACACAGTCCACTCTGCATTTCCACCTAGTGTCCTGACAGTCCTGAACTCCCGATGCCCCCTTGAAAAGGCTGACCACTCTGAACCACCCTAGACGGAGCCATCACCCTCATCCTCAAGGCTATATCCTTATGGTCCCACCGAATACTAGGCGGAACTGCCTTATGCTGACGGAACTGTTCGTCATATCTCAGCCAACCCTGACCACCGCAAACCCGATAAGCTTCACCTATCACGTCCATATAGCAAAAAAGACCCGAACAATTCTTGGGCGCCTTTTCCCCAATCACACTTGGTAAAATGGCAAACGCCTGCAACCAGTTAGAGAAGGTTCTAGGAATTAATTTCTTCATCTTCCTTTTTTGAATCTTCTCTCCTCAGCCTATCGAGATTAAAGCGCTCCAATGGCAATAAGGAAAATATATCAACATATTCCCCCTTCCATATCTTTTCCTTCACTTCTTGTTTCAAATGAGCCCCAAGTGGTCCCTCAAAGCACACATACACCTCGCCCTTAGCAGTATCGTCCAAACGTATCGCATCCTCTCCTTTTCCCCACCAGCCCCCACGCTTTGCCCCGTGCTTTCCGAGTCGCCCACTGGTGCATTACTCACAGATGCCCCGCAGTCACCCATTGACTAAGCTGACACACTTGTCCCCTGACCAAAATTTACCAAACCTCCCCCAGGCTCCCAGCGATCCCCCCAGCCCCGTAGACAACCCAGAATTCCCTTACCATGCGGCTGACGTAGATACCCCCCCTTGTAGCCCACCATACCCCTAAAACCTAGCTAAATCCCTAAGGCCATGCAGTATCAACCCCATACCCCCGCTATCACCCCCAGAAAACATCTCCCGATCCCTACACTCAGGGAAGCTAAGCAAGGGTTAAATGTAAAGAATTGGGCAATCTCACCTGGCTGCCTGGGCACTGTGAACCCAGCAACCGAACATTCCGAATCCTGACGTGGACGCGCTGCTCCCATTCTGAGCCGGTCAACTGTTGCTTCGGCAGCTCCCGGGTCTCCCTGCCTCTCAGGCCACTAGCCCCCCTCAGAAGCTGTGCTGGCTACCTGTGCAGGGAACCACGGAGCTGCTGTTGCGCTGGTTGTGCTGCTGGTATCCTGCTGCCTGCCCTGAGACACATCCCCTGTATCCAGGAATGAAGCTGTCGAACCGCTGACCAAGGCAGCCAACTGCTGCCCGCCTCCTCCAGCTGTCATGTGCACCTCCCCCTCCGTCAGGCTTGTGGTGCGATGCCCAAGCTCGTCCCGCGCTGCCAACGGCAAGACGCTTGTAACATGGCCAGCCAGCTGCTGCCCTCTGTGCTCCCGGTGCCAAGGGGCCGACCCGCAGGGCCCCCGCTCCTCGATTCCTGGGGTCCACTCCGATGAGCAGGCCCTGCTGCCACGCAGGCACCCGCCGTTCCAGGTCCCGACAACCTGTGATGCGCTGTATCTGATGTGAGGGAGGCCGACTCCTGATGCACGCCCCACCGCCCAGTTGGATTCATCCCTTCTCCGTCACTAGCCGGAGGGTTCCCGGAGGGGCTCCTAATACGGCGCCGGACCTGGGGAGTGACTTCTGGACTTAAGCGCGCTGGAAGCCTAGACGTCCGCAGCCAGCGGCCAGCTGATGGAGCGTTGGGAGCTCCAGTCACTGTCCCCTGAATTGACTGAAGCCTGCAGCCAACCTGTGTCCTGAGTGCCTGCTGCATCCCTCAGTTGTTGCAGCAAGGCCTCCATGTCCATCCCTGCGACAGGTACCCTGTAGCTTCTTATCTTGGCTGGTGAGTACCTAAAATGGTTGCCCCTCTAACATGGCCGCCCCTTTTTATATGGTCCCCCTAACCCCTCCTCTGACCCCTCCTACTCCCAAGACCTGAACTCCGCTTCTCCCATTTCCATACCATTAACCCCATAAACTAGATCCTACCCCTGCCAGCTCCCTATATTCCCACGTCACCTCGTCATGTCGGTCTCCCTTGATGGCCGGGGGCCCAGTACAGCATCTCTAGACTGGTGATAGGTCCTTTTTAATTTAAGTCATTAGTAATCATATCGGTATTGGCATCTGACACCTGGCACCACCACCACTTAACTGTTTCCAGGAGCTGATCTGCAGTACCCAGCAGTTGACGTGCTGCTATGACCTTTACCTTACAAGCTCTCACATACCTTTCACCATTAAGGTTCGCTTTAATATGTTCCTGTACAGCACAGATTTACAATTGTTAAGAAGAACACGTTTAGACATGGATACCCTTAAGGCCCCGTCACACTTAGCGACGCTGCAGCGATACAGACAACGATGCCGATTGCTGCAGCGTCGCTGTTTAGTCGCTGTGTGGTCGCTGGGGAGCTGTCACACAGACAGCTCTCCAGCGACCAACGATGCCGAGGTCCCCGGGTAACCAGGGTAAACATCGGGTTGCTAAGCGCAGGGCCGCGCTTAGTAACCCGATGTTTACCCTGGTTACCAGTGTAAAATGTAAAAAAACAAACAGTACATACTCACCTTCGCGTCCCCCGGCGTCCACTTCCTGCACTGACTGAGCGCCGGCCCTAACAGCAGAGCGGTGACGTCACCGCTGTGCTGTGCTTTCACTTTACGGCCGGCGCTCAGTCAGTGCAGGAAGCAGACGGCAAGGGACCTGACGGACACCGGAATGTGAGTATGTAGTGTTTGTTTTTTTTACATTTACGATGGTAACCAGGGTAAACATCGGGTTACTAAGCGCGGCCCTGCGCTTAGTAACCCGATGTTTACCCTGGTTACCAGTGAAGACATCGCTGAATCCGTGTCACACACACCGATTCAGCGATGTCAGCGGGACCTCAACGATCAAAAAAAGGTCCAGGCCATTCCGACACGACCAGCGACCTCACAGCAGGGGCCTGGTCGCTGCTACGTGTCAAACATAGCGAGATCGCTACTGAGGTCGCTGTTGCGTCACAAAACTTGTGACTCAGCAGCGATCTCGCTAGCGACCTCGCTTAGTGTGACAGGGGCTTTAGGATAGCCTTATCAAACTAGAATTGTACTTACATAGTTGCGCTGCAATTACAAATAAGGCTAATACATTGTCAGAACAGACTTTTTCTGGCACGTAGCCTTAACCTAATTCCAAAACCTCAAAAAACAATAAAGCAATTCAACACCAGAAAGTGACGTTACTTATAAAATGTTGTGCTCCTCATTTGCTGCTCCCAATTTTTTTTTTGCAGAAAACCACTGCAGAATAAAACTCACCAAGGCTATGTGCACACGGTGTCTTTTAGGCGATAGCTTAACCAAGAAGTTTTCCCAGGCGAAGCAGCTTCAGGAAAACGCCAACTGTTGTTCTGGTTTTTCTTGCGGTTTTGCATATGTTCTTAACGTGGCTCCACTCCCAGAGTTTTAGTCTGTATTTTCAAGAAGAATGAGCATTTCATTTTTTAACTGCTTCAGGGTTTCTGAACCCTCAAACGATTAAAAAACGTGATATAAGGTGGAACATGTGCACAGCAATGTCCTTTTTACTTTGCTGTGCATTATGATCATCTTATGGGGGCACTATTCCAGGCGGAATGCGTATGAAAAAAGACGCAAAAGGTAAAATCTGCAGCTTTGGCATCATTCAGATGTCCATATTGCTGCAGATATTTCCTCCCACAAATCTGTAGTGTAAAATCTGCAAGGTATTCTCTATGTGGAATCATTCCTTAATCGTGTGCAGCTGAATCTGTTGCTCATATTTTTATTGCTTTCGGCTGCAATCCTCTTTTTATCTTTCTAGCCAGGCGACGTCAAACCAAGTCAAGGCCTTATCCCATCTGTAGTGTAAAATTACCGCAACTCAAAGATAGAAATACACAGACCAGCCGTTATTGGCAGGCTTGCAGTGTTGTTTTACATGAAAACTGAACTTTATATTGATTATACCTCTATGGTTAAAAAATGACTTTTAGGGTAGGCTCACGTGATGAATTTTCATAAACTGCAAATCCAGTGCAGATTTCAATGCAAATCCACTGCACACTTTAGAAAGTGTCGATTTATCTAATAGCCAAAGAAATCAATGCCAACTGATGGCAACAGAATCTATTGCTGCAGTTTCTACATAAGACTATGCCATATCTCCATTGTATAGTTGTTTATGAGATTCTTTACAAGATCATTGAGCAGCTGACATTACCTCATGTGTCTATTACATCCTTCTATGTATGGATGCCTTAGGGCTAGTTCATACCTACACATCATTACTGTCAGTTCTCTAGAAGGTTTAAGAGGACCTGACCTCTAAATGGATCCTCTTCTTTTTCAATAGGAAATAGTGATTACCTGATGTATACCTCCTGATGGTGGGAGATGGAAACCACTGTATGAAATAGCTTAATCTAATAAGTCATTCCATGCCACAAATTAAGGGATTTCAGCCTGAGCGAGTCACAGCGTATACCCTAGTTCCAGGATGAATGAAGAATGTGTGCCAAAACAAATAATTCGGAGGTGAATGGAGCTTACGTGCCAAATGGAGGCTCTTAAATGGAACCTGTCACTTTATTCAAGCTGCCTAAACTGTGGACAGCATGAATCAGAACCTGACTGTGCACAATGGCTGCCAAATATGTTTTTTCCTCTGCATTTCAGAGAAAACAGTTAAATGATCCGACAGGGAAACATGAGTCCAGTGTGGCTTCTCCATGCCCCGTGATTGACAAGTACACACATGGCAGAGACTTATCAATCTCCAGGGGCGGTGTGGGGAGAATCACATCGGACTCATCTCTTCTCTCTCTCTGTTCCCCTTGGTCAACTGTTTTTGGCTCCATTACTGAGTCCTGTCCTGTCTGTCCCATTCACACAAAAAGCATGGGTAATTTGTATATCCTCCTTGCTGCTCAAGGACCAAAGAGAGAGCTTTCAGATCATTATATATTGATCATCCTTGATCCACGGAGTCAAGTTTTTTGAGAATAAAGTCTAAATTCTCATAGCTTTCCTTCAAGTGCACAGAATGCCCCACAGGCTCTGAAGCATACTTACATACAAGCATACATTATCAGACTTTTTTAGATGAATCAATAAAGTCTCCACTTGCTCACATTGCACTCAAAGGTAAATGTTTCCGTTAGCCCAGGAACATCACATCAATAAACTAGGGCATCGTCTTGAGAAAAATCAACCACCAAAGGTCACACAAAGGGGTCAAAGTATGGTGCAAGAAAAAGCCTATGGAGTTACTGTTTGCGGAAAAACTGTACGTGATGGAATTTTTGTTTAGATTTCTACTGAGTTCAGCAATTAAAAATATACAACAATCACATCTTAGTTTTCAAAAATGTTACCCTTTCAGATCTGTGTTATTATTCGAAACACTTGTGTATACCAAAGTCTCCCTGTAAGAAAATATCTGTTGTGGCAGGGGCCAAATTTTTTGTGTAACATTAAAGGCAATCTATCAGTAGGATTAACCCTCCTAAGTCATCTATATGAGCAAGCAGATCATAGGAAGCTGAATAAAATGATACCTTGATAACTGCGATCTGATGTGTTATTCTAGAGAAATCTTTTATGTAAATGAACTTTTCAGGACTATGGGCCGGACAGAGATCTGTATGAGAATCTGTCTCCAGAGATTATTAGTGTGAAACATGTATGGACAGGAGAACTGAACTTTAACTCTTTACAAACACATTTTTTGTAGCTCTCACAGCTCTGCTGTATTGCAACACTACTGCAAACCTGTCTGCCTGTGGGATGGATGCTGAAGCTATGTGGAACCAGCAGATGTGTCAGGTATAGGCACACACAGCTCTGCAGTGAGATCAGTTACATATCACACTAGCAACACTGGTAACCATCACACATCACACTTGTAATGCCCCCTTTTATTTATAATAATCTCTGGAGGCAGATTCTCATGTAGGTCAGTGTCTGGCCCATAGCCTGGAAGAGCTCATTTACATATAAGACAGACATGGATATTAACAGAATAGAATACATTATGGTTCTATTGAATGCAAAGGTGGATCATTTTATTCCACCTGGGACTATTTCTGGGCCCAATCTAACATGTAAGATTACTAGGCATATAAATCCCTTCCTTCCCTTATTCCCTAACGCGTGAGAGTCCTTTGTAATTTGTTTGTTTATTATGAGAAAATAAATTCCCTATAGGTTTTATGAGTATAGAATACCCCTTCCAAGCTTCATGGCAGCCTCTCTACAAGGAATAATTGATTCCACAATACTATATCTGTCACGTCATGGTGAGGTTTGTTTTGAAGCCACTATGGCAATAAGGGTTCTGTAGTTTAGATTTCACTGATGCTCTTTCTTATATTATGTGTTTGTAATTTATTTATGTTATTTGTTAAACTTTAAGAAAAAAAAACTAATAAAAACTACAGTTATAAAAAAAAGACATGGCTTTCTTGGCAATAAGACATCGGATCGCACATATCGAGGTATAATTTTATTCAACTTCTTATGACCTACATGCCCATATAGACAACTAAGGGGAGTTGATTCTACTGACAGATTCCCTTTATTTCCTGCATCAATAGGCAGCTAGCTATTTAGTTTTCATTTGTTTGGTTTTAGTACCCAATACAATAAGACAAGATGTTCCATAGGCATCAGAAGACAAGAATCAAAACAAATGAGGCACAGGTAGCAAATTTCTAGGATCATTGACTACATGGCTCCTAGGACTGCTCCAATTAAGATGTATAATATTCCCATAACATAATAAGGCTAATGCTCATATATACCCAATAGCCTATATTATCATTTTTTTTTAACATGAGTGGTATCCTTACAGTAATTTAATATTAAACAAGTGATCATCATGAATGAATGCTGCAGATCTGTTCTTATGTGGGTTTATTCTGGGGGCATTTCTATAGTACTGGTCTGAAAGTTTAACTACTTTTGCATTGCTCATAGACTTTAAAACATCCACATTTTACTCTGCAATAACATTCAAAAATGTCACTACATAATAATCAGCAACACATTGTAATCTGCAACGATCAAGTGATCACCAAGTGGAGCAGGAGCTGCTGATTCCTAATAGACCCAGATCAGTTCTGAAGTGCAGCTAAGTGGCTGAATTTGCCCTGTAACTGGAGCTAATAAGCAAGTCACAGTTACAGGGGAAATCAGATAGAAAAAAAATACATTTTGCTCCTTATGACGGACACAATGTGTGAAATAAAAGAAAAAATGAAACTAGCAGGAAAAGCAAATAAAAGAAGAAAACTGCTGCCAGTCAGGGTCACTGTTTCTAGCCCAGTTACTGTAAATAAAAAGCACGTGTCCAATATGTAAATTGTTCCTGCCCTAAAATAGAATTTAAAAATGTTGAAAAAGAGACACAGACTTCTTTTTATTCATATTTTTTGCAGCTATAAAAAAATATATTGTAGGGGTTTTACTCACTTGGGTGCGACAGGAGGAAAACAGAAAGGTTCATGTGGGTTTATTCCTTCATAAACCCCAGAAGCAAAAAAGAGCTTTTAGATCAGGTAAACAAAATACAAAATGTCCATAGTAGGGCTCTGCTCCGCCAGGCCTGGGGGCACACAGGCTGGGGTAGTGTCCAGTACTCAGGCTCGGTCTGGAGCCAAACACACAGGAGGCCTCCCTCCCCAACACACAGAGCATGTGCCATTATATGGGCTGTTAACCACACCCAGAGATGAGGTATGCTGGTAGCCAGACTTGCCCATCTCTCATAGATACCCGTAACCCGGTCCCAGGTGCACAAAACAAACCTCTTAGTGCTCACGTGCACTAGAGAAAATTCTCCGGGTTACATCACAGAGAGCAGCCATCTCTGTGACACATACCTCCTATCGAATACATGGCCATTAGCCTCCTTACAATATACAGTGGGTACGGAAAGTATTCAGACCATTTAAATTTTTTACTCTTTGTTTCATTGCAGCCATTTGGTAAATTCAAAAAAGTTCATTTTTTTCTCATTAATGTACACTCTGCACCCCATCTTGACTAAAAAAAACAGAAATGTAGACATTTTTGCATATTTATTAAAAAAGAAAAGCTTAAATATCACATGGTCATAAGTATTCAGACCCTTTGCTCAGACACTCATATTTAAGTCACATGCTGTCCATTTCCTTGTGATCTTCCTTGAGATGGTTCTACTCCTTCATTGGAGTCCAGCTGTGTTTAATTAAACTGATAGGACTTGATTTGGAAAGGCACACACCTGTCTACATAAGACCTCACAGCTCACAGTGCATGTCAGACCAAATGAAAATCATGAGGTCAAAGGAACTATGGAAAAATTATAGCTCTCCAAATGTGGTGATGCAGAAACTATTTTTTGCAATAAAAACCGTCTTTTAGTGTGTGACAGCTGCCAAGCATAAAAACCCGCTAAATAGTAAATCAAACCCCCCTTTATCACCTCCTTAGTAAGGGAAAAATAATAAAATTAAAAAAAATGTTTTTTTTTCCTTTTTCCCATTAGGGTTAGGGTTGGGGCTAAAGTTAGGATTACAGATACGGTTGGGATAAGGGTTAGGGTTGGGATTAGGTTTAGGGTTGGGATTAGTGTTAGGGGTGTGTTAGGGTTAGGTTTATGGTTAGGGTTATGGCCAGGGTTGGAATTAGGGTTAGGGGTGTGTTGGGGTTAGGGTTGGAGTTAGAATTGGGGGTTTCCACTGTTTAGGCACATCAGGGGCTCTCCAAACGCGACATGGCGTCTGATCTCAATTTCAGCCAATTCTGCATTGAATAAGTCAAACCATGCTCCTTCCCTTCCGAGCTATGCCATGTGCCCAAACAGTGGTTTACCCCCACATAAGGGGTATCAGCATACTCAGGACAAATTTCACAACAACTTTTGGGGTCCAATTTCTCCTGTTACCCTTGGGAAAATTAAAAATTGGGGACTAAAATATTATGTGTGTGGAAAAAATATGATTATTTTATTTTCACGACCAGGCGTTATAAACTGTAGTGAAACACCTGGGGGTTAAAAGTTCTCACCACACATCTAGATAAGTTCCTTGGGGGGTCTAGTTTACAAAATGGTGTCACTTGTGGGGGTTTCCACTGTTTAGGCACATTAGGGGCTCTCCAAATGCGACATGATGCCCGCAGACCATTCCATCAAAGTCTGCATTCCAAAACGTCACTACTTCCCTTCCGAGCTCCGATGTGTGTCCATACAGTAGTTTTCTCCCACATATGGGGTATCAATGTACTCAGGACAAATTGGACAACAACTTTTTGGGTCTAATTTCTCTTGTTACCCTTGGGAAAATTAAGAATTGATGACTAAACATCATGTTTGTGTGCAAAAAATATTATTTTTTTATTTTCACGCCTGGGCGTTATAATGTTTAGTGAAACACCCGGGGGTTCAAAGTTCTCACCACACATCTAAATAAGTTCCTTTGGAGTCTAGTTTCCAAAATGGGGTCACATGTGGGGGGTTTCCACTGTTTAGACACATCAGAGGCTCTCCAAATGCGACATGGCATCCGATCTCAATTACAGCCAATTTTGCGTTGAAAAAGTCAAACAGCGCTCCTTCCCTTCCAAGCTCTGCTCATGGTTTTGTAGCCCATTCCAGCTTTGTGCAGGTCTACGATCTTGTCTCTGACATCCTTATAAATCTCTTTGGTCTTGCCCATGTTGTAGGGGTTAGAGTCTGACTGATTAATAGAGTCTGTGGACAGAAGTCTTTTATAAAGGTGACTATGTAAGACAGTTGTCTTTAATGCAGGTTACGAGTTGATTATGAACGTCTAACTGGTCTGTAGGAGCCAGAACTCCTAATGGTTGGTAGGGGATCAAATACTTATTTCTCACTGCAAAATGCAAATAAATTTATATAATTTATACAATGTGATTTTCTGGATTTTATTTTTCATATTCTATCTTTCAATGTTAAAATTTGCCTACCCTTAAACTTATAGACTGTTCATGTCTTTGTCAGTGGGCAAACTTACAAAATCAGCAAGGGATCAAATAATTATTTCCTTCACTGTATGTATACATTCTCACACACACACACACAAACATATATACTGTAGAAATAGGCCCACCTATAAAATAAAAAAGATGCAAAAATTATTTGATATCCAAATAAGGAAAAATGTTAGGGCTCTTAACACTTCGTGTTTGAAAAACAAAACGAAAATGTTCTAGGTCATAGCTGTGGGAAAATGACCCAATCTTGAATTGGTTAATGATAATGCATAAATATAGCACTAATGATTATGCTACCCTTTATCTTGTTTAGAACACGTACTTTCAGATATACTATTAAGGAATTTGTTTGATAATTATGCTAATTAAGAATTAATAGATTATAAGAAAATTGTCATTTGATATAATTTCTGCACTGTGAATCTGATGCCCTTTCTGGTACATTGGTATCTATTTTTACCATCATATAAAATGGCATACAGTTCCCCATATCTTAATGTCTCCCCCAGATACATGCCTATAGGGTGTACTAGGGGCAGACGACGATGAGCAGTGGCGCCAATTGCGCAAGAATATAGGGTGCCAACCTCTGCAGTTAGGCAGGGTGAATTTAGGTACAGTGCAGGTTATTAGTGTACCATCTTCTGGGAATAAGTGCAATAATATCAAGTGTGTACTACAGCTTAACACACAATATTGCACGGGGCAATGTGCAATATATCTGAGCACATGATTTCAATTGATATTGATGACAAATTTTTGTATTTGTTTGTCTCAATTTGTATGGTCTGCTGTTTGATTTGCTGTCTTTTCCCCACACGATAGGGCCCATTAGGGTGAATTAGGGAGAGCCTATGTAGCGCCCCCACTGCCGCAGGGCCGAGGGGCACCCGGTACCGGGCCTCTGAGTCTCTGCTCTGGGGTTGTCACGGTGGCTAGACCCGGTCCGTGACCCTGCTGAGGGGCGTACAGTAATAGATGTGGATAGTGGTGGTGGTGCGGTGCAGTAAATAACGAGGACACCAGGTTGCAGTCTCTTTACCTCTTTACTGAAGATCTCTGGGTCCTCAATCCGGAATATGGTTAACCAGGCTGCGCAAGTCCGGCCGGTCCAATGGCACCTCCAGAGTTCTTTTTGCAGGTGGAAATCTGTGCCTTCCTGCTAGCGCTATGTGTTGTGGTCCTTCCCTGCTGTGCTTACGGAAAGTCCCCACAACTGTTGTGTCTGTTTCTTAAGTTCCCTCACAACTCGATTAGATGATGTTCTGCTAATCTTCCGTCCCTCCCTGATGTTGCGGTTAGGACGGCACCCGTATGACGGGTAGGCTCGGAGCTCTTCCGGGACCCTAGAGTCGCCCCTCTCCACAAGTTGCCCCCTATGTCTTCGTAGGTGATTTAGGTGAGACAGCCCGCCTATGACTGACTGTCCTGCCGTTGGTTTGAAGTATTGCTTGAAGCTAGATGTATGAATACTTCCTCGGCGTTCCGGCCGCCGGTTGTGCGCCTCAGTAGAATGTTGCCTCGGTCTCACAGCACGACTCCTACTGGTATTCTCCTTGTTGCTTTGATCTCGTTTCTCACTCAGCACAATCTATCTCGCTTCTAATCCTTCCTTGGGCACCGCCGCTATGCTGAGCAGGCACGGTCCCGTGACGTTCTCTCAAGTTGCCAGGCCTCTGTCAGGATCCCACCCCTGACAGGGACCCTACCGAATCTTCCCCTGCAACACCCTCTGCCACAAGGTGTTGCCTGGTTCCAACCCAGTCAGCTTTCTCTCTAACTTCCTGCCTGACCCCCAGTTTTACCAGTATGTGAGGAGTGGCCTAATGAATAGAACCCTTAGCTCCCCCTGGAGGCCCGACTGTGAAATGTATTGGTGTCTGTGATACCTGGTCAGATGAACTCCTTCAGTGCCATCAGACGTACCATAGCTCCCCTTAGTGGCGGAGCCACAGTACTGCAACGACCAGGACTCTGGGGCGCTGCACCTACGTTGAGTGGGGGCGCCACTGCGCAGGACTTAGGGTGCCAACCTCTGCGGCAAGGTAGGGTACAGATAGTTTGTTTATTAGGGATACTGTGCACCCTGTATCTGTCAGCCAAACAACAGGCATTGTCTGAAGGTCGTATGTGTTTTGTGGTTGTTATTTTTAAAGAAGTAATGCATTAAATGTTAAGTTTTATCGGGTATATTTAATTCATTCTGTGTATATAGTGCTTTTGGTCGGTGAAACATAATGTATAAATATAGCACTAATGATTATGCTACCCTTTATCTTGTTTAGAACACGTACTTTCAGAGATACTATTAAGGAATTCCTAGGATTAATAATGAGGGAATGACGGAAATAGAAGCATGAGGTTTAAATAATGATCTGGCTTATGGATGGGGATCTTGACCAGAAGACCCCCGTATTCTAGTCAAGATCCCCATCCATAAGCCAGATCATAATTATAATCTTATGCTTGTCTTGTGAGGAAAGTGACCAGTTGTTACTGGGTTCACCTACAGATTATAGCTGATCTCTGTGAGGAGCAAAACACCTTGTGATCAATTTATTGTCAGGAGTCTATTTTGACAAAGGGGTACTATCCAAAGAGGACAATCCCTTCAAAAAGCATAAGCAAGCAGATGAGGTACCAAAGCATGTATCTCAAAAACACACGTGTCACGTGAGTCAGCTGCACGTTATTTGCAGTGTCCACTTTTCAGACATTTAGGGAACTTTCAGTTCATGTTTGGGCAGTGAAGCTGCACAGGTGCCCGATACTTGGTATATGATGTTCCGTCTGAACCATCCGGATTACCAGTATTATATACCATGGCGCTGACATTAGGGGAACGCTGTGTCTATACACTCAGGATCAGTACTTACTTTAGATGTGGTCATGTTACGTTGTTCTACACTGAGAGTAGCTAATGAAGGTGAAGTATTGATGTGAGGCTGTGTGTGCGTGTGTCACAGGTATGTGAAGGTCGCTCTGGGGGTGGAGTTGTTCCACAGGTAATATTTCGGCAAGTGCAGGTAGTGCTGATTTCTTACTGTCTGCAGCACCGCCCTCCAGAACCTGTTTGAGGATCACTCTCTAGTTCCTGTACACTCCCACTGCTTTGCTGCCTATTGCTAGGGCTTACCCCTTCATTGCCAAGGGTCCAGTTCGCCCATATTATGATCTGATCCCTCATATTGAGCCTCCTGTGAAGTCTTGAGCTATCTGTAATGGTATGGGCAGTTCTTGTACAGATTGTTGCTTTACATTAACAGAGGAATGTTAACCGGTAGCTAATGATTTCTTGTTGTTTTCCTGCAGCCCCTGAGACGAGCCCTGTGGAGTACGGGAGCTGTGAGTACCACGCCACAACATTTACATTGACATTTCTGAGTGTCTTCTGTAGCCTAATTATTGCATTAATTCCAATGTAACCGATGGCATAACATCTATTTAAATACCCTCCCTATTGTTTTAGGTGATCCCTTAATCCCTTCATTTGATATCACCAGTGTTTTTCTTTCTTAGCTTTTACTTTTTACCTTAGGCGGAACTTATTAGCAATAATAGATGTTACTAATGACCGGCCTGACACTCATTATTTATTTATGGTGCTAAATAACCAGTTCCCGACCATGTTAACCTATCAGAGCTGCCTAGATCTAATATTGCGGTAATAATGCAAGTGGATGGCTTATTGTATGAGCTTTTACTTGTATATATCTTCTATAATGAACATAATATAAAAAAAAATTGGAAAGTTTGTGTGATGGGGATATGAATCACTTTGGGTTTCAATTTTACATCAATTTTGCAAAGATCTCAATATTCTACTTGTGGTCACTGAATAGAAACATTATTGTTTATGTCCAAAAGTTTAACTGATGAAATATATCAGCGCACACAACTGAAACTTGGCTAGAACAAGTTTTCAGCCTCCGAATGTTAACAAGAAGGTTTGCACTCACTGACAGCAAGATAAGATTTTGAAAATAGTGAGGAATGACCCCCTGAGGAAGCGAGACAGGAAAAATGCGAAACACACGGGGGACCTTAATTGCGTGATAGATGAGCAATCTGCACCACTTTTAGAGCATAAGCATAAGGTGCGTAAGGTGTTATCCGAGCATGCTCGGGTGCTGAGTGACTTCGGCGTGCTTGAAAAATATGCCACAACACTTGCAGGTATTGCCTAATAAACAGGGTTTTGGCAGAACATTTAACCTCTTAATGACTGCCAATACATCTTTTTACTGACCAGAGATATAAGAGACTAGCATCCCCATTCAGGTGACAATCCAACAACTGTCGGCTGTTCACTATAGCTGACAACTTGGTGCATCAGCCACGATCAGTATTGGCATCGTCCATATCTTTTTAACCCCTTAGTTGCTGCTGTCAAAAGCGACTGCCTCAAATAAATGGTTAATAGATAGTGGGGGCTTCCGCTTTAATCTAATCGACACCCTGAGATCATGGTTGTGTGGTCATAATGTTTGCTATGGCAATTCATGGTGAAATAGATGCCTTAGCCTGGTTTCACACTTGTGTTGGGCAGAGCTGCGGAGGGCTGTGTAGTTCCTCTGTTAAGCCCCGCCCACTGCCACACCTCTTCCTTCAGCTCCGCCTATGTCAGCATGCGTCCTGCGTACCTATCTTTAACTTTGGGTACGCAGGCCATGCGAATGTATGCGGATGCCTCCGCATGCGTCGTTTTGATGCTGCGCCGACCGCAACAAAATACAACATGTTGTGTTTGACGCAGTTCGGTGTGTGAAAATGACGCATGCGGAGGCATCCGCATACATTCGCATGGCCTGCGCAGCCAATGTTAAAGATAGGTACGCAGGACGCATGCCGACTTAGGCGGAGCAGAATGGAGGCGGTGCGGCAATGGGCGGGGCTTAATGGAGGAACTACGCAGCCCTCCGCAGCTCTGACCAACGCAAGTGTGAAACCAGCCTTAGAGTCTCCCAGCTATAGTGGCCGTTTCAGAAGTTAGCGACATTTAGGTAATAAAAAAACATTTTTTTCATTCCTGCTATGCCACTTGCATTAATTCCTGAAAATCACCTGAAGTGTTAATAAATTACCTGACAGCAGTTTTCAATATGTTGCGGGGTGCTTTTTTAAAAATGTTATCACTTTTGGGGTTTTTCAATATATAGGACTCCCAAAGTCACTTCAAACCTGGATAGGTTCCTCAAAAAAATAAATTTTGTACATTTCCTTGAAAAAATGAAAAATTACTGCTACATTTTTAAACCTTCTAAAAGACTAACAAAATAAAATAACGGTTTAAAAATGGTGCTGATGTAAGGCAAACAGGTGGTAAATATTATTTATTAATGTTTTTCTGTGGTATGACTATCTGGATAAAAGGGATAATCATTCAAAGTTTGAAAATTGCTATTTTTTTACATTTTTGTTAAATTTCTGATATTTTTATAAACACAAAACATATCAACCTAAATTTACCATTATCATAAATTTTAGTGTGCCATGAAAAAACAATCTCAAAATCACTGGGGTTTGTTAAAGCATTCCAGAGTTATCACTACATAAAGTGACATTGGCCAGAATTTGAAAAAATTGGTGTGGTCACTAAGGGGTTAAAAAGAGTTTGGTTCGGGTACCAGAACAGTACCTGATCTCGGACCCCATTCAGATGAATGTTGGGCCCAAAGATCTATTGTTTACCGCACTGTCATCTGCATGACAGCGCAACAAACTCTAGCTCTGATCGGCGATAAGATTATTATCGGTCAGAGAGCTGCAGTTCCCACGCTGTCAAAGGACATGAGCCATCAGCTGTGACCGGCAGTAAAAACTTTACCTCCAGTCACAAAAGCGTCAGCTGATGAGAGAGTACTACTCCCATCAGCCTGTGCCTGCTGCCGCTAATAACAGCGAGAACACGCGCGCTGATGGGAGTATTCATCAGTTGGCACCTGCACTATTAATAATTAAAAAAAAGACGTGGGGTCTTTCTATTTTTAATAACCAGCATGGCAAATCTGACAGCTGCTGGCTGCAACCATCAACTGTCAGCTTTATCATGGCTGGTTATAAAGAACAGAGGGGTCCCCATGCCATTTTTGTTTTATTTAATAAAAAAAGACCATTTTTGACAACCAGCCAAGCTAAAGCAGACAGATTGGGGCTAGTATTCTCAGGCTGGTAAGGGTCCACAGATATTGACCCCCCCAGCCTAAAAATAGCAGCCTTCAGCCGCCCCAGAAAAGATGCATCTATTATATGTGCCAATTCTGGCGCTTTGCTTGGCTCTTCCCACTTGCCCTGTGGCGGTGGCAAGTGGGGTTCATATTTGTAGAGTTGATGTCACCTTTGTATTTTCAGGTGACATCAGTGTCAGTGACTAACGATGACGTCATCAATGTTGCCACAGGTCACTGAGGCTATGGTCCTAGCTCACTTTGCTGTGAGCCGGGCCAATGAACTGCGGTGAACTGAGTGAGATCACCGCTAGCATCGTGAGAAAAAGTCTCACTGTGCAACTCTGAGATTAGTGAGTTCACCATGAGAAATTTCTAATGGTGAACTGCGGTCACAGCTGCTAGCTGTCAGATGAACTGCAGCTCTCTGACCGGCGGTAATGATCAGAACCACTGGTGTTTTCTCACTGTCATGCAGATGACAGCGTGGGAAACACCCGATGTTTGAGCTGCCGATCCCGAACAGTAACACAGACTTCCTGGAGAAGCCTGTGTTCTGCGTCTGTGCCCGAATAGTACGTGTTCCGTACGGACCCCAAACTTTCCTGTTTGGGTTCGTCCATCACTAATCATCACTAATGAAGATGCCTAAGGTCGCAAAATTTAAACGCAAGTCCTAGTTGCATCTCAATTTTGTGACTTTTCAAAGCTTTTATGATAGAATTCTGGCATGAAAGCTTTGATGCATCCGGCCCAGAGTCTTTTCTTTTTTACTTGCTTTTAGGTGTGGATTCTGTATTAAAATCCACATAAAAACATTTAGCATCTGCTGGCAACAAGATTTTCATTCACATGAATACCTTTCTGGAAAAGTATAATGTTACAGGGTATATATATTAGATTCCTTGATAAGGCGTTGATCCAGGGAACTAGTCTGATTGCCGTATGTGGGGTCGGGAAGGAATTTTTTTCCCCATGGTGGAGCTTACTCTTACCACATGGGGTTTCTTTGCCTTCCCCTGGATCAACATGTTAGGGCATGTTAGGCTATGGGTTGAACTAGATGGACTTAAAGTCTTCCTTCAACCTTAATAACTATGTAACTATGTAACTATGAATGAGAAAATGCACCTATAATGGTCACATTTTTACATTTTGTTTGTCAAGTCCATTTTTATTGTGATTAAAAAAAAAAGTCGTCATTCTTTAGTGTGTTTTCTATGAGTAAATTGCAGCAAAACACGTTTCTTTTTGTTTTGTTTTTTGGCAAAGTTTTTTGCAGCAGAAACTCAATAAAAAAAAAGCTCACCCTGTTTCTCCACCCCATATTATAATTAAAAATACATCAAAAACCACGTTGAAAAAGAACACATCAAAAACAGCTTTAAAACAGCACCAAAAAACATGTCTTGTGAGTTTTCGCGGACACGTTCCATAAAAAAACATGGACACGCGAACAGCCCCATAGACTTTAACCCTAACCCTAATGCCACATCCTCCTCTTTCACAGTGTATCTATTATTCTACCATTGCATGTAATAAAATGTAAATAGCATTTAGTTGGTGACATGCAATTATAAAAATGATGAGGTATGTGAAACAGTGAACAACACAGCAGAGTCCCTTGGCTTACACTGCTTTGTTCCAAGCAGACCTTCCAGAATATTGATTGAGAACACAATAAAATTTATTACAATAAATCACACATGGTTTGAAGGTCTGGGGCTAATGAATTAGAAAATTACATTATGTTCAATTACTAATAATCCAAATCACTCTTGCAGCCAGTGATCTATAGAGAATGAATACTGCAGGAAATGTAAATGCTATTTAGCTGCCTTAGGCTCTATGTCTGAGCTTCCCTGCCCCTGAGGATCCTCAAAAATAGAGCACTACCTTAGTACTTATGAAACCTAAGAAAAACAGCTGCACTTTGTAACGCTATATGTAAACATTGAATGTATGAAAATGGAACTGCATTACTGCTATAGAAAATATATTAAAAATGAAGGTACTTGGTGCACAAATTGGTCAATTCGTCAGAGCAGAACAGCCAGCGACAAGCCGTGCCTGCCCATAAAATTGTAGGCTTATAGCCTGGGATAGGCATCATATTAGGTTTAGGGTCCCAAAAATGGGGTATGCCTTGTCGCTGGCTGTTAGGCTCTCACGAATTGGCCAACTTGTGCGCTAAATACGGGGTCCTTCATTTTTAATGAATTTTCTATAGCAGTAATTCAGTTCCAATTTCATATATTCAATGTCTACATATTGTAACATTTCAGAGTACAGCAGTTTTTTCTAAGCTATATTGACTTGGTCGTCTCAGCTTGCGCTTGTTCACATTTGTCTTGTTCTTTTTGCAGGTGCTGGTGGTCAGTCTTTTTTATACTTGTATATGTGACAGGCTCGTTATTCAATGTAAACAATAGCCGGTGTGCCCAATAACTATGATGATCATTTTTTATTTATTTGATAATGTAATATTTGTATATTTTAGTTTTTTTGGGGGGGGAGCTGATACCTTAGATCAGTGAGTGTTAAAATCACAGTTGTGTCCCTGAAAGAATAACAACAGTCTCATCATTTTACCTGGCAGAGCCAGTTAGGTGACACTGTAATGCAGGAAGACATATTAACCATTAAAACCTCCATCTGTCAGTGACTGCATTGTAAAAGGTCAGCTCGAGGCTATGTAGCGTACTGCAGAAGATCTTTATAGACGGTTCTAGGAGTTTGGAATGTGATGTCCATATTGGCCTGTAGATGAATGGTTGTGATATCTGCGCCTCAACAACTCTGGTGTCATCACCAATGTGTTTTATTTTTTTTAAATAGAGGCTTTATTGTTTGTGGTTCAATAGAAGCATCTTCAAACATTGGTTCATGATGTTCGTCACTGCCAACAATTCTTATAACTGGCAGAAGTATATGTAGTTGCAATCAAAATGATTCAGTCCCCATTGCAAATTAGGTTTATTAGCAAAATTTACAAATGTTCTGCTGTTTGCAATAAACTAATGAACTAATAAACAACTGCTTTGAGAAGTGTTTTCTCCACATTTAACACAAAATGCCACTAAGATAATCCCTTGTACAAAAAAAGGAAAAGAATGCAAAAATACAGCAAAGGTTTTGAATGTTCCTAGAGATACAGTTAGAAGCATAGTTGACAAGATTAAAGTTAAAAGAACACTCATCTACTAACTGAACATGGAAGAACTTGGAAGCTGTCATAGGCTGTCACCAGGTTACTGAGCAGTCAGGGTGTCAAATACTATTGAGTGACAATTAAGTTTCAGTTAGCACAGTTAAAGCTAGTTTACAAACTAACAAAGCAATCACCCATACAGAGATAGATGTGGCACTAAAGGGTGTTTAGAATTATGAAACCTATTAACCCCTTCATGACCGTGGGATTTTTTTCTCATTACGCCGTTTAGCGATCAGGTTAATGCTTTTTTTTATTGATAGATCGGGCGATTCTGAACGTGGCGATACCAAATATGTGTAGATTTGATTTTTCTTTATTGATTTATTTTGATTGGGGCAATAGGGGGGTGATTTAAACTTTTATATTTTTTTTATTTTTTTCACATTTTTTTAAACTTTTTTTTTTACTATTGCCATGCTTCAATAGCCTCCATGGGAGGCTAGAAGCAGGCACAGCACGATCGGCTCTGCTACATATCAGCGATCTGCTGTTCGCTGCTATGTAGCAGAAATGCAGGTGTGCTGTGAGCGCCGACCACAGGGTGGCGCTCACAGCTGCCGGAGATCAGTAACCATAGAGGTCTCAAGGACCTCTATGGTTACCATTCAGAAGCATCGCCGACCTCCGATCATGTGACGGGGGTCGGCGATGACGTCATTTCCAGCCGCCCGGCCGGATGCTGTAGTTAAATGCCGCTGTCTGCATTTGACAGTGGCATTTAACTAGTTAATAGCGGCGGGTGAATCACGATTTCACCCGCTGCTATTGCGGGCACATGTCAGCTGTTCAAAACAGCTGACATGTCCCGGCTTTGATGCGGGCTCACCGCGGAGCCCTGCATCAAAGCAGGGGAGCTGACATCGGACGTACTATACCATCCGATGTCAGTAAGGGGTTAAACAAATAATTTAAATTTTAAAAAATGGTTTGGGGTCCTAGTTATTTTTAATAACCATCTAAGGGAAAGCAGACAGCTATGAACTGGTGTTATTATTCTGGGAAGCGGTCAATATCCATGTATTTTCCATTTACAACAGCTCACAGCTGTCTGTCTAGCCTTTACAGGTTATTAAAATGAGGGACACTCACAAATAAAAATGACATGGGGTCTCCTCTATTTCTAATAACCAGCAAAGACTAAGCAGACAGCTGCCAGCTGTGGGCTGATATTAGTAGGCTGGGAATGAGCCATGGATATTGGCCCCTTCCCAGACTAATAACACCAGTCCTCATCCGCTCCAGAAATGGGGCAATTCTGGTGCTTAGCCTCGGCTCTTCCCAATTGCCCTAGTGCGGTGGCAACTGGGGTAATGGTTTTGGAGTTGATGTCAGCTGTGTAATGTCTGCTGCCTGGATATTTCAGAAGCTGTGACTAGTTTTAGTATTTAATGGAATTATCTATTGGGATACCTGTGATATGAGTTTAGGGTGCCAACATCTGCTGACAGGTAGGTTCCATATTTAGGGCATCATCAGAGACCTTTATAGTGGGATTAGGTTACTCACAATTGTCTCTCCTATGTCCTTTTCTTCTGTTTTTTTGGCTATGTGCTTACCTGGCAGCTATCGAGGCACGATTGATGTGATGTGTATAATTGGTTTTTAGACTATTTTGACTTGTGATACTTTTAACCCCTTACCGACATGCCCTGTACTAGTACGGGTCCCCTGCTTTGATGTGGGCTCCGGCGGTGAGCCCACATCAAAGTCACGACATGTCAGCTGTTTTGTACAGCTGACATGTGCGTGCAATAGCGGCGGGTGAAATTGCAATTCCCCAGCCACTATTAACCTGTTAAATGCCGCTGTCAAACGCTGACAGCGGCATTTAACCGGCGCTTCCGGCCGCGCGGCCGGATATGAGCGCATCACATGATCGGGGGTCGGCGATGCATCAGTATGGTAACCATAGAGGTCCTTGAGACCTCTATGGTTACTGATGCAGGCCTGCTGTGAGCGCCCCCCTGTGGTCGGCGCTCATAGCAAGCCTGCATTTCAGCTACATAGCAGCGATCTGATGATCGCTGCTATGTAGCAGAGCCGACCAGGCTATGCCAGTTTCTAGCCTCCCATGGAGGCTATTGAAGCATGGCACAAGTAAAAAAAAAAATGTTTTTAAAAATATGAAAAAAATAAAAAATATATAAAAGTTTGAATCACCCCCCCTTTCGTCCCATCCAAAATAAAACAATAAAAAAAAATCAAACCTACACATAATAAATAATAATAATAATAATTTTATTTATATAGCGCCAACATATTCCGCAGCGCTTTACAAATTATAGAGGGGATTTGTACAGACAATAGACATTACAGCATAACAGAAATCACAGTTCAAAATAGATACCAATAGGAGTGAGGGCCCTGCTCGCAAGCTTACAAACTATGAGGAAAAGGGGAGACACGAGAGGTGGATGGTAACAATTGCTTTAATTATTTGGACCAGCCATAGTGTAAGGCTCAGGTGTTCATGTAAAGCTGCATGAACCAGTTAACTGCCTAAGTATGTAGCAGTACAGACACAGAGGCTATTAACTGCATGAAGTGTATGAGAACATGATGCGAGGAACCTGATTACGTTTTTTTTTTTTTCGTTTTTTTTTAATGGGCCACACAGGGATAGTTAGGTTAATGCGTTGAGGCGGTGGGCCAATCACATTTGGTATCGCCGTGTTCAGAATCGCTCGATCTATCAATAAAAAAAGCATTAACCTGATCTCTAAACGGCGTAGCGAGAAAAAAATTTTGAAACGCCAGAATTAAGTTTTTTTGGTCGCCGTGACATTGCATTAAAATGCAATAACGGGCGATCTGCACAATTGTGGTATCATTAAAAACGTCAGCTCGGCACGCAAAAAATAAGCCCTCACCCGACCCCAGATCACGAAATATGGAGACGCTACGAGTATCGGAAAATGGAGCTTTTTTTTTTTAGCAACGTTTTGAATTTTTTTTCACTACTTAGATAAAAAATAACCTAGTCATGTTAGGTGTCTATGAACTCGTAATGACCTGGAGAATCATAATGACATGTCAGTTTTAGCAGTTAGTGAAGCTAGCAAAAAAGCCAATCAAAAAACAAGTGTGGGATTGCACTTTTTTTGCAATTTCACCGCACTTGGAATTTTTTTCCCATTTTCTAGTACAAGACATGGTAAAACCAATGGTGTTGTTCAAAAGTACAACTCGTCCCGCAAAAAATAAGCCCTCACATGACCATATTGACGGAAAAGTAAAAAAGTTATGGCTCTGGGAGGGAGGGAAGCGAAAAACGAAAACGCAAAAACGAGAAAGGGACGCGTCTTGAAGGGGTTAAATAATTATTTAACAAAGTATCGTTTTATGGGTATATGGTGACGGTGAGTTTTGGTCTAATATTAAGATATATACCATAGATAAGATATTTTTCTGTAAATACAACCTTCAGCGCATGCGCAATAGCTCAATATTTCAATGTCTGATCCTTTTGTTCTCAGGGGAAATAATCCACTAGTTGTTTATTTCCAACTCACCACTGAAAACATGGGCACACTCGGCCAACACAAGTATGGATATATATGGGGCAGTCAGGTGCAATAGCTGTTGTTCAACATCAGTTGAAGTTGTATGGATATCTGTGGGTATGAGGTATCCGCATCATGACATTTTTATGGAGAAGCAATAATAAGGACAATTCACAATCTGTTACTCAATTATTAAATCATACCTTTAAATCTGAAAACCTGGACCATGGTATTAGAAAATCCTTTTGCGGCAATCTTATGTTTGGCATTTTCCTAACAATAAGGTATATTCATTGATATAAAAGTGAATGTGCTTTGATCGGTCATGCGCTAAGAAAATCATGAAAGCGTCCTTAACTTTACTCTTTTATTATCGCCACTACTATCATTATGTATGATGAATGTCTAAGATGTTATTTCATGCATTAGATTTATCACAAGGAGATCTATGTCTCTGTCTTGTTCTTCAGCTGACTTTCTGTATTTGCTTTTACGATTCTTGCCACATTTATGGAAATACCTGTGTTTAGAACAATTGTTATGTAGCCAATGGTTACATCAACCACCAGTTTTATGGACCTAATGTCATACACTGGTTAAAGTGCTTTCTGCTACTGTAACCATAATTTTGGAAAACAAAATCCAACATGATTGCTCATATGCAGTAATATAAAGATGACACAAGCAATTACATTGTGTTTTCGGCAACCAGTATGAACTTGCAAAGACAGCCATGTAGGTTGGCATTCAGCTTTCCTCTAGCAGTTAGCTGAAATCTTTGGGGGAACCTGGCAAAAGTTTTTCAGTTCCCATGCAATGCTACCAAAGCAGATAGAAATATTACCCATTGAAATCACTGGGCTGTTGCTGTAAAGCAGGGACATGACAGGTCCTTCAGAGTAAGAGAATGTCTAGCTAGTCTCCGCTATGGCTAGTAGTTGAGGATTCTGAAAGGGAGCCCTGTACTTACCAAGAATAACCCAACAGTATATTTGAAAAATGGTTTCCATGAAACAGACTTCCTCTTTAGAAGGGTATTTCCATGAATAAAGCAGAATGAGTAATGTGTCAGATTGGTAGGGGTCCGACTCCTGGGACTTTCACTGATCATCAGAACGGACTTTCGAGACCCCAGAGTCATGGAGCCATTGTCAGGCAAGTGCACTGCAGCACCATTGAATTTCTAGCCAATTTCAGTGCTCAGTTATCCTTGTCAGTCCCAATGACAGTGAATGGAGTCATGTTCACACATGCATACAGTCGTTTCATTCATCTCTGTAAAGGCAGGTGCAGATTATCTTTTTAATGGGACGAGTGCTATCAGTGGGTTTAACGGATAGCACTCATACCCATGTTATTCTATAGGGCTGTGCCCATGTCTGATTTTTCCTTTGAAGTGAGTGGTCTGAGGAATAAAATCGCAGCATGCACAATTTGCCTCTGAGAATGCATTGGCACTCGCCCCATTCATGTCTATGGGTCTGTGAAAAAAATCAGATCACACTTGGATGACATCCTAGTGCAGTCCGATTTTCACGAACTGACAGAAAGGGGAAAATCTAATCCCACTCTGATCAGAGCCTGATTAGTATAATCTGATTTTTTTTGGATAGAGAGAAAATATTTATCTGCACCTGCCCTCATCGTGATTATGACCCTAACTGATTAGGCTCACGTTACCTACACTCTGGGTAGCTGTCAATTTTTGAAAATAGAAAAACACTTAAGTTTTTTTTTTTCCCCACAAAGAACATTTATTAACTATCTATATGTTTTGCTGGTTCCTCCTCCTCTCACCTTCCACTTACTGTTGGGGTTCCTCAAGGATCAGTCCTAGGCCCCCTCCTCTTCTCTTTGTATACTGCCCCTATTGGACAAACAATCAGTAGATTTGGTTTCCAGTACCATCTCTATGCTGACGACACCCAATTATACACCTCTTCTCCTGTTATCACGCCGACCTTTTTAGAAAACACCAGTGATTGTCTTACCGGTCTCTAACATCATGTCCTCCCTCTATCTGAAACTGAACCTGTCAAAAACTGAACTCCTCGTGTTCTCTCCCTCTACTAACCTACCTTTGCCTGACATTGCCATCTCCGTGTGCGGTTCCACCATTACTCCAAAGCAACATGCCCGCTGCCTTGGGGTCATCCTTGTTCCGAGCTTTCATTCACCCCCCACATCCGATCACTGGCTCGCTCTTCTTATCTGCATCTCAAAAACATTTCTAGAATTCGCCCTTTTCTTACTTTCGACTCTGCAAAAACTCTTACTGTTTCACTTATTCTTTCTCGTCTGGACTATTGTAACTCTCTACTAATCGGCCTCCCTCTTACCAAACTCTCCCCGCTCCAATCTGTCCTGAATGCTGCTGCCAGAATCATATTCCTCACCAACCGTTACACCGATGCCTCTACCTTGTGCCAGTCATTACACTGGCTACTAGTGTTGAGCGATACCGTCCGATACTTGAAAGTATCGGTATCGGAAAGTATCGGCCGATACCGGCAAAGTATCGGATCCAATCCGATACCGATACCCGATACCAATACAAGTCAATGGGACTCAGGTATCGGACGGTATTCCTGATGGTTCCCAGGGTCTGAAGGAGAGGAAACTCTCCTTCAGGCCCTGGGAACCATATTAATCTGTAAAATAAAGAATTAAAATAAAAAATATTGCTATACTCACCTGTCCGACGCAGCCGGGACCTCAGCGAGGGAACCGGCAGCGTTGTTTGTTTAAAATTCGCGCTTTTACTTGGTTACGTGAGGTCCCGGCTTGTGATTGGTCAGGGCGGCCATGTTGCCGGGACGCGGACCAATCACAGCAAGCCGTGACGAAATTACGTCACGGCTTGCTGTGATTGGTCCGCGTCCCGGCAACATGGCCGCCATTAACCAATCACAAGCCGTGACGTCACGGGAGGCTGGACATGCGCGTATTTTGAAAAGCGCGCGTGTCCAGCCTCCAGTGACGTCCCGGCTTATGATTGGTCACGGCGCCATGTTGCCGGGACGCGGACCAATCACAGCAAGCCGTGACGAAATTACGTCACGGCTTGCTGTGATTGGTCCGCGTCCCGGCAACATGGCCGCCATTAACCAATCACAAGCCGTGACGTCACGGGAGGCTGGACACGCGCGCTTTTCAAAATACGCGCATGTCCAGCCTCCCGTGACATCCCGGCTTGTGATTGGTTAATGGCGGCCATGTTGCCGGGACGTCACTGGAGGCTGGACACGCGCGCTTTTCAAAATACGCGCATGTCCAGCCTCCCGTGACGTCACGGCTTGTGATTGGTTAATGGCGGCCATGTTGCCGGGACGCGGACCAATCACAGCAAGCCGTGACGTAATTTCGTCACGGCTTGCTGTGATTGGTCCGCGTCCCGGCAACATGGCCGCCCTGACCAATCACAAGCCGGGACTTCACGTAACCAAGTAAAAGCGCGAAATTTAAACAAACAACGCTGCCGGTTCCCTCGCTGAGGTCCCGGCTGCGTCGGACAGGTGAGTATAGCGATATTTTTTATTTTAATTCTCTTTTTTACACATTATTACATTAATGTTGTTGCGATACCCGATACCCGATACCACAAAAGTATCGGATCTCGGTATCGGAAATTCCGATACAGCAAGTATCGGCCGATACCCGATACTTGCAGTATCGGAATGCTCAACACTACTGGCTACCCATCCACTCCAGAATCCAGTAAAAAACTACTACCCTCATCCACAAAGCACTCCATGGCTCAGCACCACCCTACATCTCCTCTCTGATCTCAGTCTACCACCCTACCCGTGCCCTCCGCTCCGCAAATGACCTCAGGTTAGCATCCTCAATAATCAGAATCTCCCACTCCCGTCTCCAAGACTTTACACGTGCTGCGCCGATTCTTTGGAATGCACTACCCAGGTTAATACGATTAATCCCCAATCCCCACAGTTTTCAGCGTGCCCTAAAAACTCATATGTTCAGACTGGCCTACCACCTCAATGCATTAACCTAACCATCCCTGTGTGGCCCATTCAAAAAAAAAACCAACATAATCAGGTTCCTCTCATCATGTTCTCATACACTTTATGCAGTTAATAGCCCTCTGTGTCTGTACTGCTACATACTTATGCAGTTAACTGGTTCATGCAGCTTTACATGAACACCCGAGCCTTACACTATGGCTGGTCCAAATAACTAAAGCAATTGTTACCATCCACCTCTCGTGTCTCCCCTTTTCCTATAGTTTGTAAGCTTGCGAGCAGGGCCCTCATTCCTCCTGGTATCTGTTTTGAACTGTGATTTCTGTTATGCTGTAATGTCTATTGTCTGTACAAGTCCCCTCTATAAGTTGTAAAGCGCTGCGGAATATGTTGGTGCTATATAAATAAAAATTATTATTATATATTATTATTATCTATAAGATGTCTGATTATAGGGTTTCCATTGGTCACTGGAATAGGGGTCACGAGCTTTCTGTTCTCCCTGATTTTAAATGAATTAGTGGTTTTGCTTGCGCCAAGATTTCAACATCTATGCGACTGACAAAAGCAAACAACAAAAGATTGTACAGTATAGCTCTGCTAAATTTGTAATTACACTATGGGAATTGGGGAGCCCTTTAGACTCCCTATTACTGTAGACATTTGGTTTGGGCTTCACCAAAACCCACTGATCCTGCACCCTGAAAAACACAAAAATTTAGCTTGGTTTAAGTTGGTATACATGCAGCACATAAACGCATGTTAACATTGGCCATGAAGCATACAAAACCTACAAGAAGCAAAATAAACATAAACCCTGCTGTAACTAAATAAGTAAGAAGCAAAAGTGCATTTAAATGACACAGGGTTCTAAGTAACATAACAGTGCATTTTCAATCAAAAATAGCCTAAAAGCCGTCCCACCGTTGGCAAGGTGACCCTGATTGGGACGGTCCTACCCTAATATTAAAAACCTTACCATGTGTCACAGTTGGCCTCAGTGTGTGAATAAGGGCAGACAAAGGACAGGGTCCCAAACTTCCTTGAGCTGGAAATTACATTTAAAAGCTTCCCTAGACTGGTGTCCACAGTTCAGGACCCTGTTCTTTGTCTGCCTTTATTCACACACTGAGGTTAATTCTGACACATGGTAAGGTTTTTAATATTAGATATTGTAGGACTGTCCCAATCAGGGTCACCTTGCCGATGGTGGGAAGGCTTTTATGCTATTTTTGATTGAAAAAACAGTGTTATGTTACTAAGAACCCTGTGTTATTTAAATGCACTTTTGCTTTTTACTTATTTAGCTACAGCAGGGTTTATGTTCATTTTGCTTCTAGTAGGTTTTGTGTCCTGTATGACATTGTCACACAATAAATTGCAGAACGGCTAGAAAGATAAATGCCATGAGTCTCTCTGGACTGAATGTTTAAGAAGCTGGTCTCCAAATCCTAGCAATAAATAATTTATTAGTTATTATTCATTAGTGTTATGTTTAATATGCGGATTTGAAGGGAGCATCGACACATTCAATTTGGTCTGGCAGTTCCTGTCATCCTAGAAAATGAGTAGTAAATATATAGTAAATAGTAAAGAGATCAATTCTTGCCCGGAAATCAATTTTGCCAATATCTTGTTGATCAGCGGTCATGTGCAGAATAATTTAGAATCACGTTTCCATTCCAACCCTGGACTAGAAGAAAGCTGAAGTGTTTGTGGAACAAAAGTCATTGTGATTGTGAACTCATAAGTATGTGGTATCAGTGATCATCATCAGATAATGCAGGATGGGCGTTTCTTGGCAGATGCTGCACATATGCGTAAAAGGGTTGGTGTTTGTCATTTTGTAGTTTAGTAGGAATGAAATGTACATTCATCTTAGTGTAGAGTAGAGTTTTAAAATGTAATTACCTATATTCAATATAATAACAACTATTAAACCACCTCTCATTATAGTAAAAGGAGTTTAGAAGATAACTTAATGCTATCAAACAAGTTATCTCACGAAGGCAAACCCGTCTGTAAAGATCAGCTCTTATCACTGGTTGAAGCTTAGTTTAAGGTACCGTCACACTCAGCGACGCTGCGGCGATATAGACAACGAGCCAACCTAAACTAGATCGCTGGAGCGTCGCTGTTTAGGTCGCTGTAGAGACGTCAAACACAGCAGCTCCAGAACGATGCAGGAGCGATCCAGTGACTTAACGGCGACTCACTTCTCGTTCTCGCTGGTTGTTAGCTCCATTACATCCATTGTTAGCGTCGTTGCTTTTGATGTCAAACACGATGATACACGCCGACCTGGCAACGAAATAAAGTTCTGGACTTCTAGCTCCGACCAGCGATGGCACAGCGGGATCCTGAACGCTGCTGCGTGTCAAACACAACGAGATCGCTATCCAGGACGCTGCAACGTCACGGATTGTTGTCGTTCTCTTTGCAAAGTTGCTGAGTGTGACGGTACCTTTAGCGAAACTTGTCCTGTAGCAACCATTGCAAAGGGGAATGTAGCATTACATGTCAGCTGTTCAGATGAATGGTCACCCATGTACTACATGTAGTGACTAGTCCACCACAGATGATCAGGGGGCATCACTGGAGAAGTATTCAGTAGTTTTACATTTCAGAAGAAATTAAGCCTTACAAATTCTTGTTACAATTAATATAATCTGTGGATGTACAGTTATCATTTCTATAAGCTGTGGCTTATTGGTGGTCCTGAGCAGAGAACACCCTTCAATAATGTCTCTACGGCCTAATAGAGCATATGGAGAGGTGGAAAGAGGTTGCCCTGATGAGACAACCCTTGTAAATTGTCCTAATAAATCATGATCACAGTCTTATGTGGGGGAGGGGTTTTACAATAATAGATATAGATTGATGCCAATACAGTAAAGACATTGACGTTCCCTGCCATAGTATTTGGCTCACCTGGAAAGAGACAAGAGTTACCAATGTACAGGTTCAGCACTGGTAAAATGTGAATGTTATTAGTTGTGTGCAGGGGGTTCTTATTTTTAGTGGTGCTGTTAAGTCTGTCATCCCAGGGAAACTCCAATTAAAACAATTAAAAATGTGTGTCCAAATCTCCAAAAATAACTTCGTACAAAAATCCCTGAAAAATGAAATCTGATTATATAGTAATTGATGGCATCGCACCAGTGAACCTACAGTGGAGCTAGCGACTGCAGTTTTGCTTCACAAGTCTATATAGCCCTCAAATGACACGAGGTAGAATACAATTTTAGGAAAGTAATTTGCATGTATAAACCCAGAAAAAATATAAAAACAAGTGCCCTGTATTCTTCCAGATAAGATTATGCATTTATCTTTTAACGCTTTCCTTACCAATAAATATTTATCACTACTATGATAATCAATCAACGTGGCAAAAAAAGAAAATCCAATTTATGCTATCGGCTTTCATACAATTATTATTAAAACTGCTGACTATCAGTCACATCACAAAAATTGACGCCGATACAGAATACATTAAATTCTCTATATTGCCCTCCAAGAAAAAAAAGCCTCAATTACATTTATAGTGTCAGCCAATAACACACACATTTAAATGTAATTAACACAGTGAGGAAATATTTATCGTTGGCATAAACTACCTCTCCTAGAATTGATTTTATATAGCTGTCTAATTAAAGTGAGACAATATTGAGACAGTGAAGGCTGTTGATAAAAGAATGAGTGAAATGTTGTGGTACCAGTAAACGTGTGGCCCGAGTGTGCAGAGATAGCATACACTCATCCATTAATCCCCTGCTGCTCCTCATGGGCGGCACGTGATCGCTGCAGCCAATCAGTGGCTGCACTTGTGTCAAACACATAACCAACACCAATCGGCACTGACCTGGCCAGAGTAGGTGGAGAAGAAAGCAGAAAGACGACTCAACAGGAAGGAGGAGCAGATGAGGATCCAAGGTTGAGCATGTACTTTTTCATTTTTTATAGCATATTTCAGCCATGAAGGGGTGGGAAAACCCATTTAAGGTATATTATTGAGCATTGCATTTAAGTGGTACATTATTTATGGTTCTGTATTTTTGAATGATTTTCTCTATTATTTTTCTTTTATAAAACAGCATCCCCGAGTATAAGGAGTGCAGTGTATTATGCCTGCCAGCTTTATGCCTCTGTAGAAACCTTGTGATCACGTAATTAGAGCGTGACTGGTTGACAGAGTGAGCTATTGATCATGTCAGTGTTAGAGATCAAGTTGTATGTTACAGCCGACTCTCACTGCTAATGGTGCTGGTACTTTTGAGCCCGTGTTATCCCCGCTCTGTGTATTTAAGGCACTGTGCAGGAAGTTCCACCCACCACAACTGGTTATGTACAGTGAGGTTAGTGGGACACATAAATTATTTTACATCTCCATAGAGGAGCCATACATTTTCAGTAGGTGATTGGTTACAACCTTTCCCTAATTTTACAGACACCACCAGGGCAATAATGTCTCAGGCAGGGGTATATTTCTGTGGTTTTAATAAACTCACAAAGTAATGGATAAAAATGAGCACACCACATCAATAAAAACATTAGCCAACTCAAGTTTCACCTAAGTGAGCTTCTTCAGGGATTTTCTTATTGATTTTATTCACAAGGAAAGAGGACATACACATGTTCTGTTAAAAATAATTTCTTGAATTGGGCCCAAGATATGAAAGTTTGATGCTGCATACTATTATGTAAAACAGATCCTGGAGCATGCTTATGGTCACACTTTATTAATACTAATGTCTTAACAATATGGCAGTTGACCTTGTACATTCGAGGAAATGTAGTTAAAGTCACTGATTTTGTTAGGAGTTGACAACTATATCACGTGTATGGGACAATCGCAACTCTTCTTTCTTTTGGGTTAAAGAAGAATTAGACTCGTCAAGTTTAAACATGCCCAATCATTGTTCCCATGGAGATAAGCTGCTGTCAAAGGTGTCCTGAAGTGGCATATTCGCCTCTCACTATTTAATCCACATGCAAGCCCATCTGAGTATGCATATATATGGCACAGTCGAAAGAAATAGCTGCCAACAGCTAATAAATGTGTATGAGCAACTTAGAGGGGTTGTTTCTGCAAATACATTTATTGCAAACCTACAAGATAGGTGATAAATATATGATCTCAGGGGATCTAAATGCTGGGACCACTACCGATATGAAGAATGGAAGTTTCAAAGAACCTTGTGTGAATAAGGTGGAAATGTGCATGCTCAACTACTGCTCAATTCACTTCCATGGGATTGACATAGATAACTTCGGATTCCCCATTCTTGATATCAGTGGGGGTCCCAGCAGTCAGGCTACCTGCAATCATACATTTATAACATATCCTGTAAGTGAATTATGTAGTTAGTGGGATAATTGTTTAGTAATCTTTTTACATATTGTCCTCATTATGTATAGATTTTAAAATGTCCTATAAATTAATTAACGTACCGTACTTTGAAAACATCTCTGTGGTCTATTATCTAAAGAGCTAAATATAGCATTTAACAAGTTAATGTTTTGAATATAAGCATTTTTCTTGCATATTTTGTGGCTGTTGCTATGACAGTTGGCTCTGGTATCTGCTGTGCTGTGAACATTGTAATAATGCAATATGAGATTCTTTATGAAGTTTGTAATACTTAGATTAGTGATCAAAACTGGTTAGTGACACGATGGGAGAAGAGGATAACATTCTCTTTGTACTGTATGTTCAGAATGAAATGCAGTGGGTTAACCCTTTTCTAAAAGGCATTTGTATGTGAAATTCAGTTTGTGTTATATATTGCCATGCTCATAGACCTGGTGGTATAAGTGTACGCTGAATGATTAGTTGTCATTTTTTGATGTTCTAAGAGTCACCAGAGACATGGTCATTTGTTGTTATCAACTTGAGAAAGGCGCCGATCCAGCACCGAAACGTGTTGGTACTAATAAAAACCTTATCTGAAGCACCAAAGCTCCTCATTTACCACAGCATAGCCTGTCTAACGCCTAACGTGATTCTCTCCATTCTGGTAAATACACATATGGAAGATACCTTCTCCAGCAACGGGGCTGCAGCAGCAGATATTCAGGTTTAAACAGGTGTTGTGCCTTCTCACAACACCACCAGATGAGTGCAACCACCTCTTCAGTGGTGTTCTGCCCTATTGTGTGTGCTTTTGCCCCTCTCTAGAGTTCTTCAACAGATACATGGTGTCTAGTCGCTAGCACAGTTGCCCTGCGGCACCAGGGTTCTGCTTTAGAATCGAATCAAGGGTAACATTGTTACTCACAGTCACAACATAAGAATACGGCAGCCATATTAAATCTTTGAGCCTCCCATTGTGTAGGTTCCACCATGTGCCATCAAAACAGCTCTGACCAGTCAAGGCTTGGACTCCACAAGACATTTGAGATCTGGGGAATTTAGGGGCCATGTCAAACCTTTAACAATTTTTTCAGCATGTCCAGACACATTATCCTGTTGCTGAAATAGTATACTTAATTTTAGGTTGGTGTTGGGAGTCAAAGTAGCTTCCATATGAATGCCAGGACCCAAGATTTTTCAGCATTACATAACCCATAGTGCATCCTGAGATTACATTTGCATGCAGCCATCAACATGATTATTATTATTTATTTATATAGCACCATTAATTTCATGGTGTTGTACATGAGAAAGGGGTTACATACAGAGTTATAGATATCATTTACAGTAAACAAATTTACAATGACAGACTGGTACAGAGGGGAGAGGACTGTTGTGAATTCCATTTCTCGGACTCCCTCCTGTGGTCATGAATGGTACTTTGGTTAGTTCTGCTCTTGGACTCCCTCTGGTGGCTTTGAGCGGAACTGCTGGTCTCTGAGGTTTGCTTCCTCAGCTGCCCTCGTTTATTGTTATGCTGGCTTCCCTATTTAACTCTACTCAGATCGTTACTTCATGCCAGCTGTCAATGTTTCAGTATTGGTTCAGATCTCTCTTGGACTTCTGTGAGGACCTGTCTACTCCAGCAGAAGCTAAGTCCCTGCTAGTTCATTTGTTGTTACTGCTGCCTGAATATATTTCTTAGTACTGCTAAATTCTAGTCCAGCTTGGTATCATGATATTTCCTTGCTAGCTGGAAGCTCTGGGAGTGCAGAGTTGCGCCTCCACACCGTGAGTCGGTGTGGGGGTCTTTTTGCATACACTGCGTGGTTTTTGTAGTTTTTTGTGCTGACCGCATAGTTTCCTTTTCTATCCTCTGACTATTTAGTGAAGTCTGGCCTCCTTTGCTAATACCTGTTTCATTCCTGTGTTTGTGACTTTCCTCCTTACTTTGCTCCTAACCACCAGGTCCATAACAGTACAGCTGGCCAACAAAGTGTTAATGCATCTCAAAAGAGGGATAAGAGAAGTTCTGAACCCATTTTTTTTTCTCTGCAGTGTGTTTTGTCTCTCTTTTCCCCTTAATCTCTGGGTGATTCAGAACTCAGGTGTAGATATGGATATTCAAGGTCTGTCCTCTTGTGTGGATCAACTCGCTGCAAGGGTCCAAAACATTCAAGATTATGTAGTTCAGAATCCGATGTTAGAGCCTAGAATTCCAATTCCTGATTTGTTTTCTGGGGATAGATCTAAGTTTCTGAATTTCAAAAATAATTGTAGACTGTTTCTTGCTTTGAAACCCCGCTCCTCTGGTGACCCCATTCAGCAAGTAAAGATTATTATTTCTTTGTTACGTGGCGACCCTCAAGACTGGGCATTCTCCCTTGCGCCAGGAGATCCTGCATTGCTTAATGTAGATGCGTTTTTTCTGGTGCTTGGATTGCTTTATGACGAACCGAATTCAGTGGATCAGGCAGAGAAAACCTTGCTGGCTTTGTGTCAGGGTCAGGATGAAGCGGAGGTATATTGTCAGAAGTTTAGAAAGTGGTCTGTGCTTACTCAATGGAATGAGTGTGCCCTGGCAGCAATTTTTAGAAAGGGTCTCTCTGAGGGCCTTAAGGATGTTATGGTGGGCTTCCCCACGCCTGCTGGTCTGAATGAATCAATGTCCTTGGCCATTCAAATTGATCGGCGTTTGCGTGAGCGCAAGCTTGTGCACCATTTGGCGGTGTCCTCTGAGCAGAGGCCTGAGCTTATGCAATGTGATAGGACTTTGACCAGAACTGAACGGCAAGAACACAGACGTCAGAATCGGCTGTGTTTTTACTGTGGTGACCCTACTCATGCTATATCTGATTGTCCTAAGCGCACTAAGCGGTTCGCTAGGTCTGTCACCATTGCAACTGTACAGCCTAAATTTCTTTTGTCTGTTACTTTGATTTGCTCTCTGTCGTCCTACTCGGTTATGGCATTTGTCGATTCGGGCGCTGCCCTGAATTTGATGGACTTGGAGTTTGCCAGGCGTTGTGGTTTTTTCCTGGAGCCTTTGCAGTATCCTATTCCATTAAGAGGAATTGATGCTACGCCTTTGGCTAGGAATAAACCTCAGTACTGGACTCAGTTGACCATGTGCATGGCTCCTGCACATCAGGAAGATATTCGCTTTTTGGTGTTGCATAATTTGCATGATGTGGTCGTGTTGGGTTTGCCATGGCTACAGGTTCATAATCCAGTATTGGATTGGAAATCAATGTCTGTGTCTAGTTGGGGTTGTCAAGGGGTACATGGCGATGTTCCGATGATGTCAATTTCTTCATCCACTCCTTCTGATGTCCCTGAGTTTCTGTCGGATTACCGGGATGTATTTGATGAGCCCAAATCCAGTATCCTACCCCCTCATAGGGATTGTGATTGTGCTATAAATTTGATCCCTGGTAGTAAGTTTCCTAAGGGCCGACTTTTCAATTTATCCGTGCCAGAACACGCCGCTATGCGGAGTTATATAAAGGAATCCTTGGAGAAAGAGCATATTCGCCCGTCTTCATCACCGTTGGGAGCAGGGTTCTTTTTTGTGGCCAAGAAGGATGGTTCTCTGAGACCCTGTATAGACTACCGCCTTCTCAATAAAATCACGGTCAAATTTCAGTACCCTTTGCCTCTGCTGTCTGATTTGTTTGCTCGGATTTAGGGGGCTAGTTGGTTCACCAAGATAGATCTTCGAGGGGCGTATAACCTTGTGCGTATTAAACAGGGCGATGAATGGAAAACGGCATTTAATACGCCCGAGGGCCATTTTGAATACCTGGTGATGCCATTCGGGCTTTCTAACGCTCCATCTGTGTTTCAGTCCTTTATGCATGACATTTTCCGAAAGTATCTGGATAGATTCATGATTGTATATTTGGATGATATTTTGGTCTTTTCAGATGATTGGGAGTCTCATGTGAAACAGGGCAGAATGGTATTCCAGGTCCTTCGTGCTAATTCCTTGTTTGTGAAGGGGTCTAAATGTCTCTTCGGAGTTCAGAAGGTTTCCTTTTTGGGCTTCATTTTTTTCCCTTCTACTATCGAGATGGATCCTGTTAAAGTTCAGGCCATTTATGATTGGACTCAGCCTACATCTGTGAAGAGTCTTCAGAAATTCCTGGGCTTTGCTAATTTTTACCGTCGCTTCATCGCTAATTTTTCTAGTGTGGTTAAACCTTTGACTGATTTGACAAGGAAGGGTGCTGATGTGGTGAATTGGTCCTCTGCGGCCGTGGAGGCTTTTCAGGAGCTGAAACGTCGTTTTTCTTCGGCCCCTGTGTTGCATCAGCCAGATGTTTCGCTCCCTTTTCAAGTTGAGGTTGATGCTTCTGAGATTGGAGCAGGGGCTGTTTTGTCTCAAAGAAGTTCTGATGGCTCTGTGATGAAGCCATGTGCCTTCTTTTCTAGAAAGTTTTCGCCTGCCGAGCGTAATTATGATGTTGGCAATCGGGAGCTGCTGGCTATGAAGTGGGCATTCGAGGAGTGGCGACATTGGCTTGAGGGAGCCAAGCACCGCGTGGTGGTCTTGACGGATCACAAGAATTTGACTTATCTCGAGTCTGCCAAGCGGTTGAATCCTAGACAGGCAAGATGGTCACTGTTTTTTTCCCGTTTCGATTTTGTGGTCTCATACCTTCCAGGTTCTAAGAATGTGAAGGCTGATGCCCTTTCTAGGAGTTTTGTGCCTGATTCTCCGGGAGTCCCTGAGCCAGCTGGTATTCTCAAAGAGTGGGTAATTCTGTCTGCCATCTCCCCTGATTTGTGGCGGGTGCTGCAGGAGTTTCAGGCTGATAGACCTGACCGTTGTCCAGCGGAGAGACTGTTTGTCCCTGATAGATGGACTAGCAGAGTTATTTCTGAGGTTCATTGCTCGGTGTTGGCTGGTCATCCTGGGATTTTTGGCAACAGGGATTTGGTGGCTAGGTCCTTTTGGTGGCCTTCCTTGTCACGGGATGTGCGTTCTTTTGTGCAGTCTTGTGGGACTTATGCTCGGGCCAAGCCCTGCTGTTCTCGTGCCAGTGGGTTGCTTTTGCCCTTGCCGGTCCCGAAAAGGCCCTGGACGCATATTTCCATGGATTTTATTTCAGATCTTCCTGTCTCTCAAAGGATGTCTGTCATCTGGGTGGTTTTTGATCGCTTTTCTAAGATGGTTTATTTGGTACCCTTGCCTAAATTACCTTCCTCCTCTGATTTGGTGCCATTGTTTTTTCAGCATGTGGTTCGTTTGCATGGCATTCCGGAGAACATTGTGTCGGACAGAGGGTCCCAGTTTGTCTCTAGGTTTTGGCGGTCCTTTTGTGCTAAGATGGGTATTGATTTGTCTTTTTCTTCGGCTTTCCATCCTCAGACAAATGGCCAAACCGAACGAACCAACCAGACTTTGGAAACCTATCTGAGATGCTTTGTTTCTGCTGATCAGGATGATTGGGTGACCTTTTTGCCATTGGCCGAGTTCGCCCTTAATAATCGGGCTAGTTCGGCCACTTTGGTTTCGCCTTTTTTTTGCAATTCTGGTTTTCATCCTCGTTTTTCTTCAGGGCAGGTTGAGCCTTCTGACTGTCCTGGTGTGGATTCTGTGGTGGACAGATTGCAGCAAATTTGGACTCACGTGTTGGACAATCTGACGTTGTCCCAGGAGAAGGCTCAACGTTTCGCTAACCGCCGTCGTTGTGTTGGTCCTTGACTTCGTGTTGGGGATTTGGATTGGTTATCTTCTCGTTATGTTCCTATGAAGGTTTCTTCTCCTAAGTTTAAGCCTCGTTTCATTGGTCCTTATAAGATTTCTGAAATTCTCAACCCTGTGTCATTTCGTTTGGTCCTTCCAGCTTCCTTTGCCATCCATAATGTGTTCCATAGGTCGTTGTTGCGGAGGTATGTGGCGCCTATGGTTCCCTCCGTTGATCCTCCTGCTCCAGTGTTGGTTGAGGGGGAGTTGGAGTATGTGGTGGAAAGAATTTTGGATTCTCGTATTTCGAGACGGAAGCTCCAGTACCTGGTTAAGTGGAAGGTCTATGGTCAGGAGGATAATTCCTGGTTTGTTGCCTCCGATGTCCATGCTGCCGATTTAGTTTGTGCCTTTCATTTGGCTCGTCCTGATCGGCCTGGGGGCCCTGGTGAGGGTTCGGTGACCCCTCCTCAAGGGGGGGGTACTGTTGTGAATTCCATTTCTCGGACTCCCTCCTGTGGTCATGAATGGTACTTTGGTTAGTTCTGCTCTTGGACTCCCTCTGGTGGCTTTGAGCGGAACTGCTGGTCTCTGAGGTTTGCTTCCTCAGCTGCCCTCGTTTATTGTTATGCTGGCTTCCCTATTTAACTCTACTTAGATCGTTACTTCATGCCAGCTGTCAATGTTTCAGTATTGGTTCAGATCTCTCTTGGACTTCTCTGAGGACCTGTCTACTCCAGCAGAAGATAAGTCCCTGCTAGTTCATTTGTTGTTACTGCTGCCTGAATATATTTCTTAGTACTGCTAAATTCTAGTCCAGCTTGCTATCATGATATTTACTTGCTAGCTGGAAGCTCTGGGAGTGCAGAGTTGCGCCTCCACACCGTGAGTCGGTGTGGGGGTCTTTTTGCATACACTGCGTGGTTTTTGTAGTTTTTTGTGCTGACCGCATTGTTTCCTTTTCTATCCTCTGACTATTTAGTGAAGTCTGGCCTCCTTTGCTAATACCTGTTTCATTCCTGTGTTTGTGACTTTCCTCTTAACTCACAGTCAATATATGTGGGGGCTGCCTTTACCTTTTGGGAATTTCTCTGAGGCAAGGTTAGGCTTCTATTTCTATCTTTAGGGGTAGTTAGCTCTTAGGCTGTGAAGAGGCGTCTAGGGAGAGTTAGGTACGCTCCACGGCTATTTCTAGTGTGTGTGATAGGAGTAGGGTTTGCGGTCAGCAGAGTTCCCACTTTCCCAGAGCTTGTTCCGATTACTAGTTTACTCATCAGGTCATTCCGGGTGCTCCTAACCACCAGGTCCATAACAGAGGACCCTGTCCTTGTGAACATAAATTCTATGGGATAACGGGGACGAGACAGAAGGTCTGGTGGTGGTGAGGAGGCAGAATGGTTATTGCAGGCTGTGGGCTTTTCTGAAGAGATGGCTTTTCAGGTTCTATCTGAAGGATCCGAGGGTGGTGGATAATTGGACGTGTTGAGGCGTGGAATTCCAGAGGATGGGGGATATTCGGGAGAAATCTTGGAGGCGGTTGTGTGAGGAACGAATAAGTGTGGAGGAGAGTAGGAGGTCTTGGGAGGATCAAAGATTATGTGAGGGTTGATATTGGGAGATTAGTTCTGAGCTATAGGGAGGGGACAGGTTGTGGATGGCTTTGTAGATCAGTGATAGTAGTTTGAACTGGATTTGTTGGGGAATTGGGAGCCAGAGGAGGGATTTGCAGAGGGGAGAAACAGGGGAGTAGCGAGGAGAGAGGTGGATTAGCCGGGCAGCAGAGTTGAGGACAGACTGGAGTGGTGCAAGAGAGTTAGCGGGGAGGCTACAGAGGAGGGTGTTGCAGTAATCGAGGCGGGAGATGATAAAGGCATGCACAAGAGTTTTAGTATATTGAGAGCTGAGGGAGGGACAGATTCTGTCAATATTTTTGAGCTGGAGGCGACAGGAGGTGGCAAGAGTTTGGATGTGCGGTTTGAAGGACAGGGCAGAGTTGAGAGTTACACTGAGGCAGCGAATTACAGGTGCAAGAGAGAGCGTGAGGCCGTTTACCATAACAGATAGATCGGGTAGGGGAGATACACGAGATGGAAGAAAGATGATGAGGTCGGTTTTGTCTACATTGAGTTTTAGGAAGCGAGAGGTGAAGGAGGATATGGCTGATAGACACTCCAGGATTCTGGACAGCAGGGAGGTGACATCTGGGCCAGAGAGGTAGATCTGAGTGTTGTCCGCATACAGGTGGTACTGGAAGCCATAGGACTTTCTGAGTTGTCCTAGGCCAAGATAATAAATGGAAAAAAGTAGGAGCCCCAGGACAGAACGACAGAACCTTGAGGGACACCAACAGAGAGAGGGCAGGATGAGGAGGTAGTGTGGGAGTGGGAAACGCTAAACGTGCGGTCGGAAAGGTATGGGGCAATCCAGGACAGGGCAAGGTCTTTGATGCCAAGGGAAGAAAGAATCTAGCAGTAGGCAGTGGTCGACTGTGTCGAAGGCAGAGGACAGGTCGAGAAGGAGGAGGATGAAGAACTGTCTGTTGGCTTTGGCTGGGAGTAAGTCATTAGTAATTTTGGTCAGGGCAGTTTCGATGGAGTGATGGGGAGGAAGCAAGATTGGAGGTTGTTAAGGAGAGAGTGGGATGAGAGGTAGGAGGAAAGTTGAGCATGGACATGCTGCTCAAGGAGTTTTGAAGCAAACGGGAGCACTGATATGGGGCGATAGCTGGGCATAGCAGTTGGGTCAAGGTTTGTTTTTTTGCAGATGGGGGTGATGGTGGCGTGTTTGAAGGCAGAGGGGAAGATACCAGAAGATAGCGATAGGTTGAAGAGATGGGTTAGGGCTGGAATAAGCATGTTAGTGAGGTTGGGGAGCAGGTGAGAAGGGATGGGGTCAAGTGCACAGGTGGTGAGGTGTGATTTGGAAAGGAGGTGAGTAAGCTCTCCTTCAGTGTTGTTGGAGAGGGAGGTTATTAGGGAAGGGCAGAGGTCTGGTATATGGAGTAGTTGGGGTGGTGGAACAGTAAAGGTTTGCCTTGTTTGGTCTATCTTATTTTTGAAGTAGGTGGCAAAGTACTCGGAAGAGATGAGGGGAGTTGGAGGTGGCAGTGGTGAGTGGAGGAGAGAGTTAAATGTGCTGAACAGTTGTTTTGGGTTGTAGCATAATGAAGATACAAGGTTTTGTGAAATAGGTCTGTTTAGCAGAGGTGAGGGCTAATTTGAAGACAAGTGTAGCTTGTTTGAAAGCAGTAAAGTCATCTGGCAGGCGTGTTTTCTTCCAACGCCGCTCTGCAACCCTGGATGCTTGTCGAAGTTTTTTGGTGAGATTGTTGTGCCAGGGTTGCCTATTGATTCGTCACACTTTGCCATGCATGAGAGGGGTGACTGAGTCTGTGGCTGATGTGAGGGTGGCGTTATAGAAAGCGGTGGCGCTGTCCGTGTCATGGGGTGAAGATATGGAGGACAGATGTAGAAGAGAGTCTGAGAGTCTGTGAATGTCTAGGTGTGCGAGGTTTCTGCGAGGATGTGCTAGTGGCTGGACATGGGGGGCAGGTGAGGAGGACAAGGATGAGAAGGTAGTAGAAGGTGGTCAGATAGGGGGAAGGGAGAGGTTGTGAGATTAGATAGGGAACGGAGGTGGGTGAAGATGAGGTCTAGTGTATGTCCGTCTGTGTGGGTGGCTGTGGAGGACCACTGAGTAAGTCCAAAAGATGAAGTAAGGGACAGGAGTTTGGAGGCTGTTGGCTGGCCGGTGTCAGTAGGGATATTAAATTCATCCATGATGATGGTGGGGATGTCAGCAGAGAGAAAGTGAAGAACCCAGGTGGAGAATTGGTCAATGAAGGCAGTGGCTGAGCCCGGTGGTCGGTATATGACAGCCATTTGGAGATTAGAGGGAGAGTAGATACGGACAAAGTGAACCTCGAAAGAAGGGAGGATAAGAGAGGGTGGGGGTTGGATAGGGTTGAAGGAGTAGTTTTTAGAAAGAAGGAAATCCACTCCTCCGCCATGACTGTTGCCAGAGCGAGGATTGTGGGTAAATTGGAGGCCATCGTAACTCAGTGCAACAGGGGAGGCTGTGTCATCGGGCATCAGCCAGGTCTCAGTGAGGGCCAGGAAGGAAAGGCTGCGGGAAGTAAAGAGATCATGGATCACACGGAGCTTGTTGCAGATGGAGCGGGCATTCCAAAATGCTCCAGAGAGAGGAAGCAGGGGGATGGGGTCAGTGGCACAGATTTTAAGTGTGAGGAATTGTGGTAGTTTCTCTTAGGCCGGCATCACACACAACATATAAAAAAATCGGTCCGTTTTACACGGACGAGAATCGCAGAATTGTTCCCTGAAAAGTGATCCGTATGTCATCCGTGTGCAGTGCGAGGATGTGATTTTCTCACATCTAAGCATCAGTGTGACATCTGTATGGCGAGATTTTCTCGCCGGCTTGCAAAATGGACATATAATGGATTCATGGGCTCAAATATTTGTGAAAACATATATATATATAGTCTATATGTATATATACATATATATATATATATATATATATATATATATATATATATATATATTTATTTATTTATATTTCATACTTTCATACAGAGCTAGATAGCAGAAAAGCCGGCAATTCATTTGTCGGCTTTTGCTAAATCATTACCGATCCCGACAGGATAGGAGACCTTGTTTACATACAGTAAACCATTGCATATCCGTTATATTTTTATATTTCCCTCCCTAATAAAGTTAGTAGTGTGTGTGTGTAAAATTTGAGAGCTGTAGGTGTTAAATTAAAGGATTAATTCATGGAAAAACTGGTGTGGGCTCCCGCGCAAGTTTCTCCCCCAGAGAGGGAAAGCCAGTGACTGAGGGCAGATATTAATAGCCCAGAGAGGGACAATGGTTATTGCCCCCCCCTGGCTAAAAACATCTGTCCCCAGGAAGATGCGCCTATTCCGACACTTAGCCTCTCTCTTCCCACTGCCCTGTAGCATAGGCATATGGGGTAATAAGGGGTTAATGTCACCTTGCTATTGTAAGGTGACATTAAGCCTGGTTAATAATGCGGAGTTGTCAATAAGACACCTATCCATTATTAATCCAATAGCATGAAAGGGTTAAAAATACACACACATTAAGAATAAAGTATTTTAATTAAATAATTAAACACACAGGTTTTAACATCTTTATGCACTCTCAATCCAAGTGAAGCCCTCGTTCTCCTGTAAAAAAAATTCCAAAATAAAAAGCCAACAATATCCCATACCTGTCCGCTGTACAGTCAAGTCTCATGCTGTAAATCCATCTCAAGACGTTAAATAGTTTACAACCTGGAGCGGTGCTAATGCTACCGGCTGGGCTGTAAACCATGGAGGAACGAATGAAAAGCAGCCTGCGCAGCCTACCCGCCTGACTGGACATGATCTCTGTAGCGAGGGAAAGTTTCTGATTATTTTCCCACGCTGTCAAGTTCACCTCAGGTCAGGCGAGGCCAACTACTGCTGACGTCACTGAGCATGCGCAGACTCCCCGCCTGACCCGCTGTTCTGCAATGGTTTACTGTATGTAAACCATGTCTCATATCCTGTAGGGTTCTGCAATGATTTTACAGATTCCGACAATTGAATTATCGGCTATTCTGCTATCTAACCATCTATGAAATATAAAGATATATATATATATGTGTCAATGACATATATATATATATATATATATATATATATACATACACACCTATACTATGTGTATACATTTATTTTATCTATTCTATTCTAACCTGTCAGTGTGATTTTACTGTACACTGCACTGAATTGCTGGCTTTTCTAAAGGACACCGGTGCGTATTTCTCGCAAGTCACACTGATGGTCCGTGTGGTGTGCGAGTTTTTCTCGCACCCATAGACTTTCATTCGCGAGTCTCGGCCGATATACGGTGCAAATCGCAGCATGATGCAATTTCTCTCGCACGTATAATACAGCCAAGAAAACAACGGATGATAGGAGCTGCCCTATAGATTAACATTGGTCTGAGTGCTATGCGATTTTTTTTATCTCATAGCACTTGTACGTATTATGGTCTAGTGTGACTCTAGCCTTAGTGTGAGAAGGATAGGAGTGAGAATTACATGATGTAAAAGAAAACCGTGATTTATCAGTCCAGATCACTTTCTTCTATTGCTTCATTGCTTCTTCTCATGCCTTTTCTAGATGCTTTCAGTGGTGAACAGGGGTCAGCATGATACAGAGCAAGTTGTTGTGCGTGTACTAACACCATTTTACCATAGAAAGCCTTAAAAGCAACCTCTCAGCAGTTCTGACCCTGTGAAACTACTGGCAGCTTTAGATATGTGACCTGAAACCTGTTTAAATATACCAATGTGGATGTACTTAGCAAGCAAAAGAGGCTTCACTGGCAAGTACTGTTATGCCAAGTATTCACTGGACTTTCACTAGCAGGGAAGTATCCAGGACTTTCAGCAGTAAATAATCTCACAATCCCTCCGCTTGCCTCTTGAGTGACAGCTGTAGTCATCTGCTAGATACAGCTGTCACTCAAATAGATGGGAGTGCTCCAAACATTTCACTCTTAAGGCCCCGTCTCACTTAGCGACGCTAAAGCGATCCCGACAACGATACGACCTGTCAGGGATCGTTGCTGTGTCGCTATGTGGTCGCTGGTGAGATGTCAAACAGTGAGATCTTCCAACGATCGCTGCTGCGATCTCACTGTTTGACATCTCACCAGCGACCTGTAGCGACCTGTACAACGATGTCACATGGGAGCTATTATGACGATTCAGTGTCTGAGTCGTCAACGAGGTCGTTGGTAAGGTGTCAAACACAGCGATGTGTGCTACCCAGCGGGACCTCAACGATCAAAAAAAGGTCCAGGCCATTCCGACACGACCAGCGATCTCACAGCAGGGGCCTGGTCGCTGCTACGTGTCACACATAGCGAGATCGCTACTGAGGTCGCTGTTGCGTCACAAAACTTGTGACTCAGCAGCGATCTCGCTAGCGATCTCGCTTAGTGAGATGGGGGCTTTAGGGAATGCCCAGTAGACACTAGGCATAGCGGCCTTTTATTCCTACTGATAATAAAGAAATCACAGTGCAGTGCTAACCACTGAGCACAGTGGCTCAGTGGTTAGCACTGCATCCTTGCAGCGCTGTAGTCCTGGATTCAAATCCCATCAAGGACAACATCTGCAAGGAGTTTGCATGTTCTCCCCGTGCTTGCGTGGGTTTCCTCTGGGTTCTCCGGTTTCCTCCCACATTCCAAAGACATACTGATAGGGAGTTTAGATTGTGAGCCCCATCGGGGATAGTGATGATAATGTGTGCAAACTGTAAAGTGCTGAGGAATATGTTAGCGCTATATAAAAATAAAGATTATTATTATTTATTATTAAAAAATATCCACACAGGTACGTTTATACAGATTTCCTGGTCACATCTCTAAAACAGTGTCATCAGATTGGAGGTGGAAACTGCTACACATTCCTTTTAATCTGTTTAGCAATTTGTGGAACTGGAACAGATTGGCTAGGCTTTACTATCTGTTGCTGAGTCATTGGTTGTTCTGTTTTTGACCATTTTTGGTAGGTACTACTAACCACTGCATACTGGAAACATACCACAAGACTTGCTGTTTTGGAGATTCTTATATTCAATTGACTAGCCATCATAATTTGGTCATTGACTAAGATCCTTAGAAGTGCCCATTTTCTAGCTTCTAATACATCACCGTGCAATCCTCATACTTCCAGAGCAATATATTCCTCAAAGTTAAAATTATTATTATTATTCATTTTTATAGCACCATTTATTCCATGGCGCTTTACATGTGAAAAAAGTGGCATACATGGACAAGTACAATAAATATGAGCAATACAAGGCACACACAAGTACAGAAAGCTGCAATCTCAACAAGGAAAAGTCGTGAAATTGTGAAAATCATTGGACTGACAGACATGTTAATTATATGCAAATGATGAAAAAATGGAAGTTATTCATTATCAAGTATAAGCACCACGCGTTGAAATACACTACTGAGACACTTTCATGTTCCCTTGTGAATGCCTCTTCATGGTGTTGCCCACGTGGTCTGAAGACCAATCTCCTGCTATCAGTGTGTCCATGGCAAAAGCATAACTCATCGACAAAATGACAGACGTCCATTCGGCTTCGGCCTCCATTGTCCGCTTCCTCAACACCATGATAGCCTTTGAGAGTGGTGGCACAAGGTTAATGGAACACCTACAGCTGGACACCTGGCTCGCAGACCAGTGTCGTGCAATCATCTTCTGATGATTTCATAGACACTTTTTGATGCTTTAGGCTTGGTAAGTCATGTCTAATTTCCCTTGAAGTACAAAATTAATTACTAAGCACCATTCTTCAAATCTGACTAGACCATGTGGGCAAGGCCATGAAGAGATCTTCATGAGGGAGGGAAGGTCACACTGGTTGTTTTCTTGGGATTATGATGTGGTCAGACCCCTCTACTCTTTATTCCAGCTACACTAACAGCTTGACATTACATTGATTTCGTGGTAGAACCCATGGTACCGCCATTTTGCCAAAGTGTCCCAGAAGCTGTTTTTCAACACAACACCAGACCATATATTGCTTGTGCTACGATGAGCAGCCTTTGTGGCCTAAACGTGCGCCTAAACGTGCTACCATGGTCTTCAGCGAGTGTGGACTTGTCTCCCATCTGGGATGTAATCGTTTTTCAATTGAAAAGGGAGCTGCTAGCAGCGGATCTTGATGATTTTCAGGACCAAGTGTATTCAGCATGGTAGAACATTCCTCAGACAACCATTAATAGCTTCACTGATAGCAGCCAAGGTGTGTAAATGTGGGGATTTCTGCTTGTAGCTCTCATACTCGATACTGAATAAAGTAAAGGTACCGTCACATTAAACGACGCTGCAGCGATAGCGACAACGATGTCGATCGCTGCAGCGTCGCTGTTTGATCGCTGGAGAGCTGTCACACAGACCGCTCTCCAGCGACCAACGATGCCGAGGTCCCCGGGTAACCAGGGTAAGCATCGGGTTACTAAGCGCAGGGCCGCGCTTAGTAACCCGATGTTTACCCTGGTTACCAGCGTAAAAGTAAAAAAAACAAACAGCACATGCTCACCTGCGCGTCCCCCAGCTTCTGCTTCCTGACACTGACTGAGCTCCGGCCCTAACAGCACAGCGGTGACGTCACCGCGGTGCTTTCACTTTCACTTTAGGGCCGGGCTCAGTCAGAGCAGGAAGCAGACGCGCAGGTGAGTATGTACTGTTTGGTTTTTTTACTTTTACGCTGGTAACCAGGGTAAACATCGGGTTACTAAGCGCGGCCCTGCGCTTAGTAACCCGATGTTTACCCTGGTTACCAGTGTAAAACATCGCTGGTATCGTTGCTTTTGGTGTCAAACACAACGATACACGGCGATCGGACGACCAAATAAAGTTCTGGACTTTATTCAGCGACCAGCGACATCACAGCAGGATCCTGATCGCTGCTGCGTGTCAAACGAAACGATATCGCTAGCGAGGACGCTGCAACGTCACGGATCGCTAGCGATATCGTTTAGTGTGACGGTACCTTTAGATGTTTTGAAACATTTGTTTCAATTTTTTTTATCATTTACATTTCATTAATATGACTATCCATCCTGTGGTTTCCCTAATTCCACGACTTTTCCTTCTTGGTGTTGCAATTTCAATGTTGAGGAGTGTATGTCCCAAACCTTTGGTGTTGCCATTGTAACGAGTTAATCAGTGTTATTCCCTTCACCTCTCTGTGGCTGTAATGTTATGTCTGATCAGTGTTTGTTCCCACTGTGTTTGCGTGGGTTCCTTTCATACGATGAAAGCATACTGATTGGTTGATTTGGCTTCCTATGAAGTCGGCCCTGTTATGTCTGAGATAGAGGCTGGTGTGACTGTTGATATCTGTGATGCAGCAGTGCAGCAGAATATGCAGAATGTGTTGGTGCAATATAGGCAACCGGGAAAGAAATGGCTGCTTATCTCTATGGACTGCCAGGAAAAACTATTGGGAACATGAAATGAATATACAACACAGCCTGTGCTATCTCTGCAAACAGAGACTTGGATTTCTTGACCTTATTTTTGCTTCTTTGCACTTGACAGACATTTTACACCAGTTTTGTAAGGTGTCGATAATCTGGATTAGTGCACCTGCTCGGCACTGACAGTTTATGAGAGCGTGTTGGAGCAGCAGATGCCTCTGGAAGAGCAGTACTGTTATTTTTCCTAAAATTATATAATAACATGTTTTTCAGTAGAAATACTGCATATAGAATGGTTGGGATGGATAGTGTTAAGCTTTTGCACTGGTGCTAATTTTTCTTTCCCCAAGGCTGGCATCATTACATGTGCAGAGGAAGGAGGATTTGTCATAGTCCATAACTAACCGCCTCACACTGCATTTAGGGTTGGTGGTGATGAATGACCACTGTCTCACCTCACACCCTCCTTGGCACAAAATGCCATTATTCCTTAGAGAAAAAAAGACATGGAAAAAGAACTGGCTGAGTGATTAGAAGGACGATGAAGGAAGAAGGGTGGGTTTGCAGATGATGAAAACAGACACAGATTGAGAGGAACAGCAGTAGGGAAGGTGGGATAACTGATGTGCGGAGGGGGTGGGCAGGCTTATATACAGTATATATTGTATAGGAGGTGTCAGCATTACAGCCTGTGACGCTCTGCTGCAGCATGCATTAATATGGATGGGTAAGCGAGGGGAGGGGGTGCTCTTGTTCTTTCACACCCCCAAACAGCCATGAAAAGACATCTGTGTGGGTGTAGTAAAGATATTTTTTTCTATGCCAATCTGGGGTAATAGACAGCAAGAGCAAGGTATGAAATACTGATAAAAAGCAGAGCAGTGGTTTTCTTATCCAATCCTTGACATGTAACAAGAATACTTATTTATTAAATGACAGCGACAATACTTAATATAAGAACAATTTATATATGTGACATCAGGACTACAGAATATAAAAAAGTGATCAGAAAATTATGAATTTCTATGTATGTCCTAGTGGATGTTTATATATAATGTCCAGTGATCTCCTGACTATGGATTATCAGGAAAGGATCAGACTCTGCTGGGATCTTTATATTGCCAAGTGATCTCCTGACTGTGGATTATCAGGAAGGGATCAGACTCTGCTGGGATTGATATAATTTCCAGTGATCTCCTGACTATGGATTATAAAGATAGGATCAGACACTGATAGGATTTATTTAATCACCAGTGATCTCCTGCCTGTAAATTATCAGGACAGGATCAGACACTGCTAGGATCTATATAATGTCCACTGATCTCCTGACTGTGGATTATCAGGGCAGGATCAGGTACTGCTGGGATCTTTATAGTGTCCCGTGATCTCCTGACTGTGGATTATTAGGACAGGATCAGATATTGCTGGGATCTATACAATGACCAGTGATCGCCTGTCTGTAGATTACCAGAACAGTATGAGATATTGCTGGGATCTATACAATGACCAGTGATCGCCTGTTTGTAGATTATTAGAACCATATCAGATATTGCTGTGATCTATATAACGTCCAGTGATCTCTTGACAGTAGATTACCAGGACAGGATCCGATATTGTTGGGATCTGTACAATGACCAGTTCTCGCCTGTCTGTAGATAATCAGGACAGGATCAGACACTGCTGGTTTCTTTATAAAGTCCAGTGATCACTTGAATGTGCATTATCAAATAGGATCAGACATTGCTGGGATCTATATAATGTCCTGTGATCTCCTGACTGTAGATTATCAGGACAGGATCAGACATTGCTGGGATCTATATAATATCCAGTGATCTCCTGACTATGGATTAGGAGGACAGGATCAGACACTGCTAGGATCTATATAATCACCAGTGATCTCCTGACTGTAAATTATCAGGACAGGATCAGACATTGCTGGGTTTATACATGATACAGAAGGAGTATGTAATTGTCATGCCTGAAAATAGTGGTATAAATATGCATTATTATATTAGTGATTATCCAAAGATGATCATCGCTCCATAGGCGACATTCAGATGTCTCTTTTCGGTAGTTCCTCCATCCCTATGTGCTGACCCCAGTACAGGAAAAGGGATTCACATGTGATTGATTGCCAACAGGCCAGTCCCATGTAACAAGCTGGAAAGAGGAGGACTGTAACATCTAGATACTATAGAGGAGTGGGGTATTCAGTATGGTTGTGGCACACACTGGGGGCATTGTGACTGGCACGGAAAGGCACACTGTGGCAGCATGGCTTAGGGGTGCACTGTGGCTAGCAATGTATCTGGGTGCACACTACCTGGCACAATATGGATGGTCGAACTGTGGCTATTGTCAATGGCTAGCACACTATAGGGAGCACATTGTGACTAGCACTGGCCACACTGTAGATATATGTGTGTCGGTGGCATAATGTGGCTGGTGCTAAATGAAAAGTTGCACTATTGTTTGAAGTGAAATCGGGAAGGGCTGATGTAAGCATGTAATATTTTATTAAAAATGAAGTTCTGCAGCAGCTGAAAGGTGTAATGTAATGGATATTGTGCACCAATGTTACAGTTCCATTACCTGTATAACAGCTATGACCTTGCGTCAGTGAAGATTTAGGCAGTGATGAACCTAAATATTTGTGTTTAATTTTCATAATGCATTTTATAGGAAACGTGTCCAGTAATGTCCAATGCCCGTCAGTACACAGCGAACATTTATTGCTTGTCTCCCATATCACTAGTCTGTGTGTAGATAATTTATCCCTTTCTCCTTTCTTGCAGCCTACAACAGCCTGAGGAGTCATAATGACCACAGAGGTGGGGGCTGAAACTGAATTCAATCCTGGTGCCGATGGTCATGCCCAGGATGGAGTACATAATCCTGCGCTGCTCCCACCTGACACCCCACAAACCCCTGCCAACAATGTAGACCGGACAGGAGTCAATGAGAATTCAAGGAGACATGTGGAAGTAAGTATTCAATTATATTTTACAGAAGATCCTACTACCATTCGATGGCTCAAAAAATAATTCTGGGGCATCTTTCCTGTGGTTGCTCTGTTATTCCTTCTCAAAAAGCATGAATAAATTGAAAACCGAATCCATCATTCACGTTGTAAAAAAAATAAGTAAACAATTGATATTGTTTTGACATTTTTGCTAATTGGACCAATAAGGAAAGTACCAAACAAACAGGTGGTCCCAATTAGACAATGTACGATAATCTCTATGAGCACCAGTCATGTGGCCACCTCTGATAGACTGCAGAGGTGGACAGTTGCCTAAGCAATGAGCAGTAAACAATTTCTAAAAGGTAAATTGTGAAGTTTTACATGCAGTACAATTATACCTATTTATCATGATGAGAAAACCCTTCTATATATTTGGTATATATTAATATAAAACTATATAAATAACAGTACATGCTGATCTATTGGCTTCACCTTCTGTTTTTCATTTTGATTGAGATTTGAGAAAACCCTTCTATATATTTGGTATATACTAATACAAAACTATATAAATAACAGTACATGCTGATCTATTGGCTTCGCCTTCTGTTTTTACATTTTGATTGAGATTTGAGAAAATCCTTCTATATATTTGGTATATCTACTACAAAACTGTATAAATAACTGTAAATGCTGATTTATTGGCTTCACCTTCGGTTAATAAATTTTGACTGAGATTCTAACTGGTAACTGGACACTCATTATTGTAACCTGTAGAGTGAAGAGAGACTTGAGGTCGCACAAGACAGAACGACACCATCTCACAATCAGCGATCGCCACAGAAAACATCTAGAAAACCCAAGAGTGCCGTTTGTAGGGTGACACTCCTGGACTCTTCCCATTATGAATGTGAAGTGGAGGTAAAAAATAAGTGTCAGAATAGAAGAGAATTTATCACTTACATCTCCGATCGATAATGTGAGGGCTCTTTTGTCTGGTGGCTTCTTGTGTTTCAGAAACATGCTAGGGGGCAGGTCCTATTTGATACAGTATGTGAACACCTCAACCTGTTGGAGAAAGATTACTTTGGTCTTACATTCTGTGATTCTGACAGTCAGAAGGTAATGCTTCAACAATCCACTGATGATATTGGGATCTCGTCTGATGTGAGTGCAATACGATAATTCATCCTCCTACTTGATAAATTATACTGCTATACATACTTTTCATTTTTAATGCCTCCAAATAAAACTAGCTGTACTGAGGACAGCTTGTACATGTTCCTATGCCTCCAGAATAGAGTTTAAAAAAATAATAATAATAAACATTTTCACAGTTGCTTTTAAGAATATGCATCATAGACTAGGGCTGAGAAGCGGCACATATTGTAGTAACATTACAGTGGATGCAGAGGTCCTCCCACTGTGGCCAATACATTGCTCTCATGAGACGTGTTTGGGTTGTTTCCACCAAATGGTGTGCTTGTCGAATGACAGGATGCACTTAACATCTGGTCATCCTACAATATCATTATTCTCTGGGCCGACCAGTGGCCTCATATATTTACTGCCAATTAGTCATCCGCCAAGACTGTATCCAAGCTAACAGCTTGTTTCCTTTTCACTTTCCTAAAGGGGTTGTTCAGTTTAGAAAACCTATTTTCACATCCTCTATTATGGAATTCTGAAATATTAGAGAGGAGGGAATCTGCCATTATGGACCCTCATCTATTAAGAAGATCATAAAATGGCTATAAAGAGCACTAGTCTCTCTAGATAAAGGACCTGTCGTATAGCTACATTAGCTTGATTTAAAGGGTTATTCCCATGTACTCAAATCAGCAGTGTACTGCTCCCCAGCCAGTTGACCCCCTGATTGCTGGGGAGGGGCGGGCGCTCTGCATTGATTGACAGTTTGGACGAAGCATCATTGCAACTTTGGCCAAAACCATGCACTCCTGATGCTGCTATATGGAGCAGCTTTATATCTGCAGTAAGGAGACATATTGGCATTGAAGCTAGCAAGAATCTGGCTACATATATCTCGGCCTGCATTAGAGCATCAATTACAAGCTCTATTAAAGAGAGCTTGTGAGAACTGCGCATGTTGGGCCACCACTGTTTGACAGCAGCAGTGGTCGTTCCCTAGGGCATCAAACAATACAAAAGCAAAATAATTTACAATATCAAGGGAACAATGCAAAGGTTTAAAAATTTGTAAATGACAAAATTTCTTGTATTTGCATGCAATATCCAATTAAACCCATCAGTGCAGATGGGATTAACCCTTTAAGTGGAAACTGTATGTAATATTTTCTATGACCTGTGTTTGTGCAACAAAATAAATAAACATTTGCAGTTGGGTTTCCTACTAATCACTGAAAAATGGCTAAGTAGTTTGATTAACTTAATGTTGGCGAAAAAAGGGATCTATTAGAACTGTGCACCCCAGTAATTTTGATGTTGAGCAGTTATCAGCATTGTGCTACTATAAGTAGCAATAAACAGGATTATGGAATTGTCTGACCACATCTGTATGGACATGTACTAGAATATGGCTGGGTCCCTCTAGAAGTGATTGTTTGGTTTCACCAGTAACACCAGACAGCGGTGTGATTTCTTGGTTCTAACATTGACGCTTTGGTTTTACAGAATTGGCTGGATCCCTCCAAGGAAATAAAAAAACAGATCCGAAGTGAGTGGTAAAACTCATGCTTGACATTGCCTTTTCTTCACGTTTTAGACACGTCAGTGGCTTCGTTGGGGTTTCTGTCTGAAGCCCTGAAAAATGGGGAGTCACTTTGTGCTCTGTCCGACCTCATTTTTGGCATTGTCTGTTTTTTGATAAGGGCACAAAAGCGCAGTCAACCAGGTCAGACAGAGCACAACGTGATTCCATTAGCTTCATTTAAGTCAACGGCCCCATTCTTGAGTCTTGCTTTTTAGGGCTTCAGGTGGACACCCCAACCAAGCTAAAACATGACGTGAATCCGGCCTTATGTTATTGTTTTTTACTTTATAATAATTATATCTATTCTATCCATACACTTAATATTCATTGTCCTTGTGCCATGTTTGTCCACATATCTAACCAGCTCTACCTCTGTCTTCAGGTGCTCCCTGGACATTTGGTTTCACAGTGAAGTTTTATCCTCCTGATCCGGCTCAACTCACAGAAGACATCACAAGGTATGAGGCATTTACTAATGCTGGTACAGGCGGCATCTTTAAGATTGTGGCAATGACTGTGAAATAGTAGATGAGTTATTTTTCATTCTAAGGGGACATTTTTGAGAGAAAATGGTACCTAGTGTAATCAATGAAATACATATCTTTCAGTGGGGATTTTCCATGTGTTTCACATGTAGATTTTGATGTGGATATCAACTAATGTGTTATTATGCATAGCTGAAATTCACCATGCTGCTGCAGTAATATCCTGTGGCTTTTTCACCTGTAAATATGGACAGAAAATCTGCATTGTTTCCACTGCGTGTGAATATTCCCTTATAGTCCCTCTTACAGTCAAAGGATGCTAATGTCAGGTGGGGCAGACATTTAAAGGGAATGGTTTAGTGACCTATAGTAGAATAGTTTCACTGAAAATGTCACCATGTCCAAGTTAATAACATTACTACCGTAATCATAACTGATGTAATAGTGTTCCATAAGCTGTAAGCCTCATTGTATGCTGCGGGTGTTAGATAAACTGGTGGCCAATCAATGACCTACAAATGAAAGATGAGTGAATCTGAGATGATTCAGGTTCTTGAATTCCTCATTTAGATTCATGAGTTCTATTTTGCTGGTAAGGAGCATATCCAATAGAAAGAAGGTTGCTTAGCAACACCAGGGATTCCGCTTTATTGACTACACTAAACACCTGTGGTGTCTAGGAGCGTTGAGGCTATAAACCATAACATGGCAAAGTGCTGCATAAATATTCAGAGGTATACCAGGCAAAGGCTTCACACTAGAAATCAAATAATAAAGAGCAGAGCAGAAAAAAAACATATATTAATGAATGGCAACCCTTACCCCAAATACATAGGCATCCATAATAATATTACTGGGCTGGGAAAATATTGTATATTGGATTCTATAGTTATGTCTGTTGTACAAAGTATTGGGACACCGGCACATTACACCCGTAGGAGCTGTTATAACACCCCACCTTAAATCCTTAGAGAGACCTTAGTTGGTCGCCATTTTGCAGCTATAACAGTCTCTGCTCTTTTGGAAAGGTTTTAGACTGATTTTGGACTGTGTCTGTGGGAATTTTTGCCCATTTGTCCAGAAAAGCCATGGGACACTAATGTTGGATGAGAGGGCTTGGCTTACAATCTCCATTCTAGTTCATCATGAAGGTGTTTGATGGGGTTGAGGTCAGGGCTCAATGTGGCTAGTCAAGTGTTTAGACCAAATTCACCTAACAGTCATGCTAAACAGGGCCTTCACCAAACTGCTCCCATAAAGATGGAAACTACTATTGTCCAAAACATCTTGGTATGCTGAAACATTAACATTTCCCTTGAATGGATCTAATGGGCCAAGGCCAACTCCTGAAAACCAACCTCTTAGCATTATCACTCACTCCATAAAATTATACAGCTGGCACAATGCAGTCAGGCAGTCAATGGTCTTCTGGCTTTCACCAAACCTAGACTCGTCCATCCTACTGCCAGACAGAGAAGTGTGATTCATCATGCAATTGTGCAACGAGCCTTTGATTAATGCAGCCCGTGGTTTGGGCAGCATGAACTGACTGATAGGTTCCCTTTAGCGCTAGAGAAGTTTGGAACCAGCAGCTATTGAGTCAGCAGAGCGTTGGCGACTTTTATGCACCATGAGTCTCGGCAGTCGGTGACCCCACTTAGTAATTTTACGTGGTCTGACACTTCATGGCCGAGGTGCTATGTGTTGTGAATTTGCTTTTTGCTCCCTCTAGTGGTTACTAGTTTTTTGACTCTGGTTTTTCTGTCATTCCTTTTATCCGCACCTGGGTCGTTAGTTAGGGGTGTTGCTATATAAGCTCCCTGGACCTTCAGTTCAATGCCTGGCAACGTAGTTATCAGAGCTAGTCTGCTGTGCTCTTGTCTACTGATCCTGGTTCCAGTTATATCAGCTAAGTCTGCCTTTTGCTTTTTGCTATTTGTTTTGGTTTTGTATTTTTGTCCAGCTTGTTCCAAATCTATATCCTGACCTTTGCTGGAAGCTCTAGGGGGCTGGTGTTCTCCCCCCGGACCGTTAGACGGTTCGGGGGTTCTTGAATTTCCAGTGTGGATTTTGATAGGGTTTTTGTTGACCATATAAGTTACCTTTCTTTATTCTGCTATCAGTAAGCGGGCCTCTCTGTGCTAAACCTGGTTCATTTCTGTGTTTGTCATTTCCTCTTACCTCACCGTCATTATTTGTGGGGGGCTTCTATCCAGCTTTGGGGTCCCCTTCTCTGGAGGCAAGAAAGGTCTTTGTTTTCCTCTACTAGGGGTAGCTAGATTCTCCGGCTGGCGCGTGTCATCTAGAATCAACGTAGGAATGATCCCCGGCTACTTCTAGTGTTGGCGTTAGGAGTAGATATATGGTCAACCCAGTTACCACTGCCCTATGAGCTGGATTTTTGTATTCTGCAGACTTCCACGTTCCTCTGAGACCCTCGCCATTGGGGTCATAACAGTTTGCCAGGCCAGTATTAAATGTTTAATGCATTGCAGAAGAGGGATTATAAGAAAGAAGATTCTGAGTTTTTTTTTTTTTTCTTCTTCCCCTTTACCTCAGAGTGGCTATGCTTGCTGCAGACATGAATGTCCAGACCTTGATTACAAGTGTGGACCAGCTGGCTACTCGTGTGCAGGGCATACAAGACTATGTTATCAGAAATCCTAGGTCAGAACCTAAAATACCGATTCCTGAACTGTTTTCCGGAGACAGGTTTAAGTTTAGGAATTTCGTGAATAATTGTAAATTGTTTTTGTCCCTGAGACCCTGTTCATCTGGAGATTCTGCTCAGCAAGTAAAAATTGTTATTTCGTTCTTACGGGGCGACCCTCAGGATTGGGCTTTTTCGCTGGCGCCAGGAGATCCGGCATTGGTTGATCTTGATGCGTTTTTTCTGGCGCTCGGTTTACTTTATGAGGAACCCAATCTTGAGATTCAGGCAGAAAAGGCCTTGCTGGCTATGTCTCAGGGGCAGGACGAGGCTGAAGTGTATTGCCAAAAATTTCGGAAATGGTCCGTGCTGACACATTGGAACGAGTGTGCACTGGCCGCTAATTTTAGAAATGGCCTTTCTGAAGCCATTAAGAATGTTATGGTGGGTTTTCCCATTCCCACAGGTCTGAATGATACTATGGCACTGGCTATTCAAATTGACCGGCGGTTGCGGGAGCGCAAAACCGCAAATTCCCTCATGGTGTTGTCTGAACAGACACCTAATTCGGTGCAATGTGATAGAAAAACCGCAAATTCCCTCATGGTGTTGTCTGAACAGACACCTGATTTAATGCAATGTGATAGAATCCTGACTAGAAATGAGCGGAAAATTCATAGACGCCGGAATGGCTTGTGCTACTACTGTGGTGATTCTACACATGTTATCTCAGCATGCTCTAAACGTATAGCTAAGGTTGTTAGTCCTGTCACCGTTGGTAATTTGCAACCTAAATTTATTCTGTCTGTAACTTTGATTTGCTCACTGTCATCTTATCCTGTCATGGCGTTTGTAGATTCAGGTGCTGCCCTGAGTCTCATGGATCTCTCATTTGCTAAGCGCTGTGGTTTTACTCTTGAACCATTAGAAAATCCTATTCCTCTTAGGGGTATTGATGCTACACCATTGGCAGCAAATAAACCGCAGTATTGGACACAGGTTACCATGTGCATGACTCCTGAACACCGCGAGGTGATACGTTTCCTGGTTTTACATAAAATGCATGATTTGGTTGTTTTAGGGCTGCCATGGTTACAGACCCATAATCCAGTCCTGGACTGGAAGGCTATGTCAGTCTCAAGTTGGGGCTGTCGTGGTATTCATGGGGATTCCCTGCCTGTGTCTATTGCTTCTTCTACGCCTTCGGAAGTTCCGGAGTATTTGTCTGATTATCAGGATGTCTTCAGTGAGTCTGAGTCCAGTGCACTGCCTCCTCATAGGGACTGTGACTGTGCTATAGATTTGATCCCAGGCAGTAAATTTCCTAAGGGAAGACTGTTTAATCTGTCGGTACCTGAACATACCGCTATGCGTTCATATATCAAGGAGTCTCTGGAGAAAGGACATATTCGTCCGTCTTCTTCCCCTCTTGGTGCGGGATTCTTTTTTGTGGCAAAAAAGGACGGATCTTTGAGACCTTGTATTGATTATCGGCTTTTAAATAAGATCACTGTCAAATTTCAGTATCCTTTACCGCTGTTGTCTGACTTGTTTGCCCGGATTAAGGGTGCCAAGTGGTTCACCAAGATAGACCTTCGTGGTGCGTACAACCTTGTGCGCATTAAGCAAGGTGATGAATGGAAAACCGCATTCAATACGCCCGAAGGTCATTTTGAGTACTTGGTGATGCCTTTTGGGCTCTCCAATGCGCCTTCAGTTTTTCAGTCCTTTATGCATGACATTTTCCGGAAGTATCTGGATACATTTTTGATTGTTTATCTGGATGATATTTTGGTTTTTTCTGATAATTGGGATTCGCATGTGGAGCAGGTCAGGTTGGTCTTTAAAATTTTGCGTGAAAATTCTTTGTTTGTCAAGGGCTCAAAGTGTCTCTTTGGTGTACAGAAGGTTCCCTTTTTGGGGTTCATTTTTTCCCCTTCTGCTGTGGAGATGGACCCAGTCAAGGTCCGAGCTATTCTTGATTGGACTCAGCCCTCGTCAGTTAAGAGTCTTCAGAAGTTCTTGGGCTTCGCTAACTTCTACCGTCGTTTTATCGCTAATTTTTCTAGCATTGTGAAACCTTTGACGGATATGACCAAGAAGGGCTCCGATGTAGCTAACTGGGCTCCTGCTGCCGTGGAGGCTTTCCAGGAGTTGAAACGCCGGTTTACTTCGGCGCCTGTTTTGTGCCAGCCTGACGTCTCACTTCCCTTTCAGGTTGAGGTGGATGCTTCGGAGATTGGGGCAGGGGCCGTTTTGTCGCAGAGAGGCCCTAGTTGCTCTGTTATGAAACCTTGTGCCTTTTTCTCTAGGAAGTTTTCGCCTGCCGAGCGAAATTATGATGTGGGCAATCGGGAGTTGTTGGCCATGAAATGGGCATTTGAGGAGTGGCGTCATTGGCTCGAGGGTGCTAAGCATCGTGTGGTGGTCTTGACTGATCACAAAAATCTGATGTATCTCGAGTCTGCTAAACGCCTTAATCCGAGACAGGCCCGCTGGTCATTGTTTTTCTCCCGCTTTGATTTTGTTGTCTCGTATTTACCAGGTTCAAAGAATGTGAAGGCCGATGCTCTTTCTAGGAGCTTTGTGCCTGATGCTCCTGGAGTCGCTGATCCTGTTGGTATTCTTAAAGATGGAGTTATCTTGTCAGCTATTTCTCCGGATCTGCGACGTGTGTTGCAGAGATTTCAGGCTGATAGGCCTGAGTCTTGTCCACCTGACAGACTGTTTGTCCCGGATAAGTGGACCAGCAGAGTCATTTCCGAGGTTCATTCCTCGGTGTTGGCAGGTCACCCGGGAATTTTTGGCACCAGAGATCTGGTGGCCAGGTCCTTTTGGTGGCCTTCCTTGTCAAGGGATGTGCGGTCATTTGTGCAGTCCTGTGGGACTTGTGCTCGAGCTAAGCCTTGCTGTTCTCGTGCCAGCGGTTTGCTCTTGCCCTTGCCTGTCCCGAAGAGACCTTGGACACATATCTCCATGGATTTCATTTCTGATCTTCCGCTATCTCAGGGCATGTCCGTTATCTGGGTGATATGTGATCGCTTCTCAAAGATGGTCCATTTGGTTCCTTTGCCTAAGCTGCCTTCCTCTTCCGATCTGGTTCCTGTGTTTTTCCAGAACGTGGTTCGTTTGCACGGCATCCCTGAGAATATTGTGTCAGACAGAGGATCCCAGTTCGTTTCCAGGTTCTGGCGATCCTTTTGTAGTAGGATGGGCATTGATTTGTCGTTTTCGTCTGCTTTCCATCCTCAGACTAATGGACAGACGGAGCGAACCAATCAGACTTTGGAGGCTTATTTGAGGTGTTTTGTCTCTGCTGATCAGGACGATTGGGTGACATTCTTGCCGTTGGCTGAGTTTGCCCTTAATAATCGGGCTAGTTCCGCCACCTTGGTTTCGCCTTTTTTCTGCAACTCTGGTTTCCATCCTCGCTTTTCTTCGGGTCATGTGGAGCCTTCTGACTGTCCTGGGGTGGATTCTGTGGTGGATAGGTTGCAGCAGATCTGGAATCATGTGGTGGACAACTTGAAGTTGTCACAGGAGAAGGCTCAGCGCTTTGCCAACCGCCGCCGCGGTGTGGGTCCCCGACTACGCGTTGGGGATTTGGTATGGCTTTCTTCCCGCTTTGTTCCTATGAAGGTCTCCTCTCCCAAATTTAAACCTCGTTTTATTGGGCCTTACAAGATATTGGAAATCCTTAATCCTGTATCTTTTCGTCTGGATCTTCCTGTGTCGTTTGCTATTCACAATGTATTTCATAGGTCCTTGTTGCGGCGGTACATTGTGCCTGTAGTTCCTTCTGCTGAGCCTCCTGCTCCGGTGTTGGTTGAGGGCGAGTTGGAGTACGTGGTGGAGAAGATCTTGGATTCTTGCCTCTCCAGGCGGAGGCTTCAGTACCTGGTCAAGTGGAAGGGCTATGGTCAGGAGGATAATTCCTGGGTGGTCGCCTCTGATGTTCATGCGGCCGAGTTAGTTCGTGCCTTTCATGCCGCTCATCCTGATCGCCCTGGTGGTCGTGGTGAGGGTTCGGTGACCCCTCACTAAGGGGGGGGTACTGTTGTGAATTTGCTTTTTGCTCCCTCTAGTGGTTACTAGTTTTTTGACTCTGGTTTTTCTGTCATTCCTTTTATCCGCACCTGGGTCGTTAGTTAGGGGTGTTGCTATATAAGCTCCCTGGACCTTCAGTTCAATGCCTGGCAACGTAGTTATCAGAGCTAGTCTGCTGTGCTCTTGTCTACTGATCCTGGTTCCAGTTATATCAGCTAAGTCTGCCTTTTGCTTTTTGCTATTTGTTTTGGTTTTGTATTTTTGTCCAGCTTGTTCCAAATCTATATCCTGACCTTTGCTGGAAGCTCTAGGGGGCTGGTGTTCTCCCCCCGGACCGTTAGACGGTTCGGGGGTTCTTGAATTTCCAGTGTGGATTTTGATAGGGTTTTTGTTGACCATATAAGTTACCTTTCTTTATTCTGCTATCAGTAAGCGGGCCTCTCTGTGCTAAACCTGGTTCATTTCTGTGTTTGTCATTTCCTCTTACCTCACCGTCATTATTTGTGGGGGGCTTCTATCCAGCTTTGGGGTCCCCTTCTCTGGAGGCAAGAAAGGTCTTTGTTTTCCTCTACTAGGGGTAGCTAGATTCTCCGGCTGGCGCGTGTCATCTAGAATCAACGTAGGAATGATCCCCGGCTACTTCTAGTGTTGGCGTTAGGAGTAGATATATGGTCAACCCAGTTACCACTGCCCTATGAGCTGGATTTTTGTATTCTGCAGACTTCCACGTTCCTCTGAGACCCTCGCCATTGGGGTCATAACAGCTATGGTTCCTAAACTCTTCCACTTTTCAATAGCATCATCCACAGTTGGAACATTTAGGAGGGAATAAATGTCATGAACTGACCTGTTACAACGGTGGCGTCCTATTACAGGACCACGCTGGTGTCAGTTGTCTCTTTAGAATGAGCCATTCTTTCACAAATGTTAGTAATGGCAGATTGCATTCCGGGGGGCAGGATTTTACACCTGTGGCACTGGGAGTGAATAAATAACCTGAATTGAATTTATAAAACTTGTGTCCCAATACTTTTATCCATATAATGTATGTAACATCTTATAATGGGGGGTATAATATAGCTTTACAATATTGGGATTCAATCATAGGAACATAAAATTTGATGGAATAAGAACTTGCGTTTTGATTGTGAATTTGACAGCGTGTACAACTGTTGCTAGGATACGCGAATGACCTCACACACCCTCGCTTGCTTTTGTGCTCTGACACATCCATTTTAGCTTTTACTTTGCAACTAGCTGGGCATATCACAGTGCTAGTTTATGTGATCATATTCTATATTACTGCAAAATGTGTGCTCATGCCTGTCAAATGGAAAAAAAATGCTATTTTATCTCAAACTGGTAGGAAAACATAAAAGCAAATCGATATTTTCTGCAGGGAGCACAATCTCTCCATCTGTGTATCTGCCTTCAAGAACATATGTAGCCTAGAAACAGCTACTGTGCCTGCTTTGAAATCCATAGAGAGGCACAGTTCCGGATGCTATTCTTATGGGTCTAGAGAACCTAGCCAGGACTGAGGGTTCAGCCATCTTTCTCATATAATGGAGGTGAAGGAGCAGGTGGGGGTTCGTTTGGGTTTCTCTGCCACATAATGTGACTACATGGGTGGCTTGAACCATTTAGTGCAACCATTTAGTTTTACATGCACAGTAGTGTACAAATATTTCTTTATCATTATATACTTATATTATAGGACCCGTCCGCTCATGTGACATGTCCCTTTTAGTAAACTCTGGAGCAATTTTTCTTAGTACTCTACATAACAGAGAAACATCACAATGCAGAGTTAGGAAAAAAGATGCCCCAGAATTGTTATTTCATGGAGAATATAAGTATATAAGGATTTATAAAAATAGGCACGTCAGGATAGCTGACAGATCTTCTTTATAGAGGACCCATGTCATGGATGTGTCAGAGGCTACAGACAGTCACTCTGCATCTATCCGCAGAAGGTCTCTGCGTTTGGCCTTGCAGACACCTTCTTATCCCTTCTACTCAAGATAAGTGTTCCCCTTGTTCGTCTATCCCAATTGTCTTTAGTGATAGTGGGGATCGACTTGTGCATACCCCGTCATTCCCTAAGTAGGGCTTATCACCAGAGTCAGGTAGGGATTAGGTTCCTGCTCAGTGATAGGTGTAAAACCTATATAGGGATGTTTTTGGCAGACAGGGTGACTTTAGATCTACCTAGGGGTCTCCACTCCTCCCTTCCCTAGTGTTGGACTCCCTTCCCCTCATCCCTTCGTGTTTTACTTAGTCTTTCCTACACTGTACGTGACAACCCATAACTTGTTCAAAAATCGAGTTTCCATAATTCTGACTCTCTTTTCCATTTTGTGCTACGTCACTCCATTGCAGAGATATTCATTTTTGATGCTTGTGGAGCCCAGTACGTGAAATCTCTTCTAGCAGTTCATCTGAGTGTTTCTTCACCATTTCAACTGTAGCGCTTTCACCCTTCACTCCCAGATACTGCTTATTACAGCTTAGCAGTGTCTAAATCTGCTAGATCAGCTGCCGATTTGTGATTGGCAGCAACTGGGAGGGAGTGATGAAAGTGCACACCTCCAGAAAAGGCTAAATAAACTCCTACTTGGTCTGCAAGAAGAGATTTCACATACTGAACTCCAAAATCAACAACTGTAAATATCTCTGAAATGAAGTGACGCTGCTCAAAACGGAAAAAAATGGCAGAATCAGAGGAGCTCTAGGGAAAAATGTATTTACCTACTTTTTATTAATAAGTGATAGATCCTCTCTAATTTAAGAAATGTTAGACAAATAATAAATTCTACTCTACAATTGTATAGAAAAGGAGTAAAGCTAGCCACAGAAACATAACCAAAGCAGGGACAAACTCCGAAGGTGGCTTAAAATGAACCTGAAACATTGAAAATACTGTCTTATCTGCATGCAGCAGAAAAAAGCCACAGAGATTAATATATAATTTAGTGAGAAAATATTTAGTAGCACTGGTATTTTGTTAATTAAAAAAAGGACATTTCTCCCATTTTAGCATGCTAAACTGGCTACATCATAAAGCAGTGGCTGCAGAGCTGACACATAAAACATATAATCTAACTTGTTATCTCCATTGTGGAGATAATAGCTTTTATAGTTTAGATTCTAATCTGGAGAAAACCAAATGGGGCGTTAGTAAAGATTCATCTTTGGGAGTGGAAGTGAGCAGAGTTAAGGCTAGGTTCACATTGCGTTAAGTGTAGTCCGTTCAACATATGCGTTGAACGGACTGCGCAACGCAAGTGCCTTATAAAGATCGCGTTATGCAATCGCGCTAGCGCAGATGCTCCATCTGTGCTAGCGGTGACGGACCCGAAACGCTGCAGACCGCGTCCGAGGGTCCGTCACAGAATGAAGGCACATCGCTAACACATGCCGATTATGACATGCGTTAGCGATGCGCTACATAATGGCAGTTAATGGGTGCACTAATGCATCCGTTACATAGCGTTAGTACCGCTATGTAACGGATGCCGTCAGCGCATTGCCATTAACGCAATGTGAACCTAGCCTAACAGTGTTGTGAAATGAGAGCTACAGATGCAAACAGCTCTGCTTTTCTCCCCACTCACTGACTACCATAAAAAATAGAGCTGCAAGAAGTGTTTGTAATGGCACACAGCTCAGCTCTACTCCCCTCCCCCCACCTGTAATCACAGTAGTTGCTGGCAGTGAGATCAGTGAGTAGAGCAGGGTTGTCTGTCATTACATGTCTTACACAGAGAAAACAGATCTGACCAACTATTAGGGAGTTGCAGAGTGTCTGTAAGTACTTTATCTAGCTTTGCAAAACTGTTACAAGTCTGTAAAAGCTATTTTCTCTCAATGTTAGAGATACCAACAGAGAGAGAAATCGAGCTGTACACCAGAGCTGCCAGGTTAATTTTTTTTTTCTGGACATCTTTGAAAAAATCACGGACAGCCAACATATTTTTAGACATACTGTAAAATGATAAAGTCCATAGTGGGCATGGATATAATTTAATAAACTACAAGTTCCAATGAAACTTTTCCCACAAAATCATGTATCAATCTTCTTAGCTTCTCCAGCTCTGTATTATGCGGCTTTTAGATTGGACTGAATTTTCAACATGATAGATTGCCTATACGCAGTGGGGTGAAAATACTTCCCCTATTCATACATTTTTTTGTTGCGCTTCTTTCATTTTGTTTGCATGGTGTGTTCAAAAAAATTAAAAGATATTAAGGAATTGATGTCTTAGCAAAGAAAATACAAAATAAAATACAACACTTTATCTCTTTTTTTCCTTTTCTCGCTACTCCAGTGTAGATTCTGTTTTTTGGGGTTTTAAATATGGAATATGGTTCCAGAGATATCGGCCTTTTTATTTAGTGCATCAAATAGGCAATGAAATGCATACAATGTGCTCTTGGTAAGGACAATAAAAAATAGAATATTGGGTGCAATAAATAAAAAGGCCCATATGTATCGAACTCCATGTCTGACTTAAAAAATATAAAAAAGTAAAAAATGCAACACTCATGGAGGCATCGAGAGTATAATAAGAACAAAAACCGGTGAAAGGTTCTCTTTAAATAAGGGCTTTTATTACTCATCTCTGTCCAAACTCAAATCTTCTATTTCAGTTTATTTTCATAATTTTTGGCAGGTATTATCTGTGCCTACAGTTACGTGCGGACATCATCAGTGGCCGCCTACCCTGCTCTTTTGTTACTCATGCCCTATTGGGCTCTTATACTGTACAAGCTGAACTTGGTGACTATGACCCTGAAGAACATCATGGGAATTATGTGAGTGAACTTCGATTCTCCCCTAATCAGACGAGAGAGCTGGAAGAAAGAGTAATGGAGCTGCACAAGACATACAGGTAACAGCATATAGATGAGGTATAAAGCTAACACCATCCAGGTTGACTGTTTAAATAATTAATGTTGAACTCAATCACAGTTTATATATAGATAGAACTTAATAAAAATAAGGGCTGAGTTAATTTCTTGTATTGCACTGGTCCAGAGTTAGGTAGTTATTCAAGAGCTGCATTCACAATTCTGACATATTTGATGAGCAAATTCCTATCAGTTTACCTGAGCTCCTGCAAAGCTATGTGGTGCACCACATGTCATGAATGATCGGACCATGCTTCCTGAAATGCAAATCATCATATCAATCTGGCGGCAGGGAATGTTGGAAGAGTTCTGCTCTGAAGGCTGCATAAATGTGAATGCAGGTAAAGAATATAAGACAAGTAATAAATTAGGAATGCTACAAGACAATGACTCGATATGTAACTTAGTGTGATATTTAATAAAAATCAGCTGAAAGGTGTAAGGACCCTCTGAGTATGTGCATATAATTCCTTTTTTTTAGGCTGATACTTAAGGAATCACCAGCATTTTTTTTTCGTGAAGCATTTTTTGGCATCTTTTTAAGAAGTTTCCTGAGCACTTTTTCATTTTCTTTATTCGCCAGGAGGTTTTGTTTTAGCGTATTTCCCCTATTTTTGTGGCATCTTTTATATTATCATTTTCTGGATGTGTTTTGAACTCCATTCATTTATGAAGAAACCACGAGTGGTTTTTTGAGCAAAAATTCTGGCAAAACATTCAGGAAAGCAGCCGGGTATCTTTTGAGCCTTCAGATTGCCTTGCATTTTAAAGTATAGAGCACCACTTTTAACCACTTGGTGTCTTTGGAAACCTGAAGCAGTTAACGCTCAAAAGACTGAACATATGGACAGCCAGGTGCTTTTTATATAGAAATGCATGGGTTCGTTCATTTGAGCATTTTCTGGATGTTTTTTCAAACGGGTTTCAGATCAGATCAGATCATATCCTAAGATAGTAATGTTGGTTGCGGTCTATGAGTGAAATATGAAGCTGTTGCATATTTTTCAAAGATGCTCAGATCTGCTTACAACGTTCTGCAAGTGTAACCCACTTTCTTTGCTAGTACTTGCGGCACTTATCGATACGCGCATCCCACACTTTCACCCTAGGGCCAAAGCGGGATAAAAAATACCTCCAGTCTGTAACACTAGAGTGAGGACAGAAAAAGCAATGCTAGTCCTGCCTTGGCAGGTGAGACGGATGCAGAGAAGCTAAGGCCCCTTCAGAAACAATGAACATTCTCTATGTGGCAGTGAGGTCGGAAGTTCTGTACCTTACCCCTGCAGATGTTGTATCATGTGATAGGGGAACACTGCTTACCATTGTTTGTCCTGTGTCACTACTAAGGATTCAGAAGGCTGCGATTATCTACATGGAAAAACTAGTTTATCTGACACCACCCTATGTATACTGAACAAAAATATAAACGCAACACTTTTGTTTTTGCTGCCATTTTTATTTAGCTGGACTCAAAGATCTAAGACTTTTTCAATGTACCCAAAAGGCCTTTTTCTCTGAAATATTGTTCACAAAATAGTCTAACTCTGTGTTCGTGAGCCCTTCTCCTTTGCTGAGACAATCCATCCACCTCATGAGTGTGGCATATCCAGATGCTGATAAGACAAGATTATTGCACAGGCGTACACAATAAAAGGTCACTCTAAAATGTGCAGTTGTACAATATTGGGGTGATCAGAAAACCAGTCAGCATCTGGTATGACCACCATTTACCTCGCGCAGTGCAACACATCTACTTCACATAGAGTTGATATGGTTGTTGATTGTGATCTGTGCAATTTTGGTCCACTCCTCTTCAATGGCTGTGCGAAGTTGTCTAATATTGGCAGGAACTTGAACTGTCATATACGCAGATTCAGAGCATCCTAAACATGGTCAGTTGGTGACATATCCGTAGAGTATGCCGGCCATGCAAGAACTGAGATGTTTCCAGCTTCTAAGAATTGTGTACAGATCCTTGCAACATGGGAATGTGCATTATCGTGGGACAACATGAGGTGATTGTCATGAATGAATGAATGACACAACAATGGGCTTCAGGATCTCGTCATGGTATCTCTGTGCATTCAAAATGGCATCAATAATATGCACCTGTGCTTGTTATCCATAACATACCCTGGACCATACCATAACCCCACCGCCACCATTGGCCACTCGATTCACAAAGTTGACATCATCAAACCGCTCACCCACACAATACCATACAAGTAGTCTGCCATCTGCCCTGAACAGTGAAAACCGGGATTCTTCCGTGAGGAGAACACCTCTCCAACAGCCTAAGACACACCGGCAATAATCATGCTAAATAGTCAGCATCTGAATATGCCACACCTGTGAAGTGAATGGATTATCTCGGCAAATGAGAACTGCTCACTAACACAGATCTAGACACATCTGTGAACAATGTTTGAGGGCAAAAGGACTTTTGTGTACATTGAAAAAGTCTTAGATCTCTGAGTTCAGCTCATGAAAAATGGGAGCAAAAACAAAAATGTTTAGCACCGTATATATTTTTGTTCAGTGTACATAGCTTCCATTACAACTGTACGTGTATTTGCTTTTGCTATATGTTTGGGTTTAAGCTGTATTCCACATTTATTTATGCTATTTTCATATTTGTATATCTCTAACCAGAGGAATGACTCCTGCTGAGGCCGAAATTCATTTTCTAGAAAATGCCAAGAAGCTGTCAATGTATGGAGTCGATCTTCACCATGCCAAGGTAATGGGACACAAAGCTCATTCCCCATTCTGTTGGTTTTGAATGATCCATTTCGTACTCATAAATTCAAGAATTGTAAGAAAGGCCTGCAAATGAGATTTGGTTTAAGAGGAAACTACTGCTTAAAAGACAATTCCTTTAAGGGTGCAGTCAGACGGCCATATAAATTGGAGCAAGATGGGAATGCAGTGCACGGATTGGCAGTCAACTCTCCCAAATCGAGCATGACATCTGCATGGAAATATATAATGCTGTCACGCTAGGGTCGGGACAGCCGTCGGCCAGTCCTAGCACTGCGTTCTGATCTTGTTTCGATTTATACGGCCATCTTACTGCGCCCTAATAGTAGGCGGAGCATTTGAGCAAAAGATATCTCAGCAATTCCTTTGTTGTTTCTTGAGAAGACAGAAAGATAAAATTGAAGATTGCAGATTTACAACAGCTTAGACTACAAGCTTAGGAGGTGACAAACTACGGTACATCTGAATCACCAGCACCAGTTCCTTCACCAGAGTTCATTTTGATAATAACATTATAGAAATGGATTATTAATTAAGCATTTGTTTTTTAGAGGGTTGTCTTAGATTAGAAAAAAAGGTATATTTGTTCTTCAGCAATAATGACAATGTTTGTGGGGAATATCTGCCAAGAGAGGGCTAAACAGCTGGCAGAAAAAAAGCCTTTACTTACACACAAAAAAATGTCAGGGTTGTTTTCAGTTTGCCAAAAGAGGAATCCACAAATGTATGGAGAAAGTTTCTGTGGTCAGATGAGACCAAAATTGAACTTTTTGGCCACCAAAGTAAATGTTATGTCTAGCATCAATCCAACACAGTTCATCACCACAAGAACCCCATCCCCACAGTGAAATATGATGGTGGCAGCATCATGCTGCGGGGATATTTTTCAGCAAAAAGGACAGTAAAAATGGCCTGAGTTGAGGAGAAGATGGACAGTGCAAAACATGGGGAGATTCTTCAGCAAAACGTGTTTCAGTCTGTCAGTGACTTGAGACTGGGACTGAGGTTCACTTTCCATCAAGATAATGGCCCAAAGCATACTGCTAAAGCAACACTCGAGTGGTTTTAGGGGTAACGTGTAAATGTTCTGGAGTGGCCTAGTCAAAGCCCAGACCTTAATCCAATTGAGAATCTTTATTCAGACTTGAAGTTTGCTGTTCACTAGAGGAAACCATCTAACTTGAAGGAGCTGGAGCAGTTTTGTGTTGAGGAATTTGCAAAAATCCCAGTGGCAAAATGTGGAAAGCTCATAGCGACTTATCCAAAGCGACTTGCAGCTGTAATTGACGAAAAAAGGAGGCACTACAAAGTACTGACTCTGGGTGGGGGAGGGGTGAATAGTTATGCACACTGAAGTTTTCAGTAATTTTGTTCTATTTGTTGTTTGCTTCACAATAAAAGGAAAACCAAAGGTGCACAGTTATAGGCATGTTCGTTACAGCAACTGGTGCTAGCCATAAAAAAGTGACATTCCAGGTTATGAGGTAGACACGAAAACACGAAACATGCCAAAGGGGGTGGGTGTGTGTGAATACTTTCCCAAGCCACTGAATGAAGGAAAATGAGTAATACAAGGTAAAAAGTGCTTGTAGTCGGCGATCTTGCCATCTTTATAAGAAATAAAAGCATTCATTTAGATCTGCATGAACCAGTCATCAGCCAATATCTGTATGTGTTCAGATAAAAAGTGCTACTATGTGCTTGGGAGGGTGTGGGGACAGATGATAGAAAGGACCAGATTCTGTGAAAAATGTAGAAAGTGAGAACTGGGAACAGTTAGATTAATGAGGTGATGTGATGAGCCTGTCTACAAAGATCAGCGCACTCTTAAAACTATGGATATTGGGAACTAAACTGATTGTTCTCAGTAGTGCATTCCAGAAAAATGGTGCAGTACAAGAAAAGTCTTGGAGATGGAAGTGGGAGGTTCGGATTGGAGGATTATGGAGGATGTTAATGCAACCTCTTTGTGGCTAGTAATAGCTCAAGTTGTCCTATGTATCTAATCCTGACTTGTTTTTTTTTCCTTGTCTCTGTAGGACTCTGAAGGTATAGATATAATGCTGGGAGTTTGTGCAAATGGGCTCCTGATCTACAGAGACAGGTTGCGAATAAACCGGTTTGCATGGCCTAAAATCTTAAAGATTTCTTACAAAAGAAGCAACTTTTACATTAAGATCCGACCAGGGGAGGTAAGTGACCTGACAAGTGTTATAGAGAGACACAGGAAAGGAGAGGAATGTTGTATCTAGGATTGGTGTCAACATTTCTATAACTTTCATCTGGAGGTTTTCTTATTTGTTTGGAGTATTATCTTTTCCTTATTATCTGTTGTAGTATGAGCAGTTTGAAAGCACGATCGGATTCAAACTACCTAATCACAGAGCGGCCAAGCGGCTTTGGAAAGTCTGCATAGAACATCACACGTTTTTCAGGTTAGTATTTCAATCTCCATCATGGGGTGGAGGGTTATTGTCATTAGTTTGTATTTGTATTGTACCCAATTTATTACAAATTGAAGCAAAAGCTATGACAGATCCCAATGACTGAGAGTATCCTTCAGGTCTCCATTTTTACTAGATAGAATAGTGTAGCAAACTATGATGTCACATCCACCAAATGAAACCTGACAGAATGAAGGCCAACTGATGATATCAGAGCCTCCCTAAATCCCAACAAACACTAGCTGAATATTCTATGTTTTTCTGTAAAAATGACAATAGAGAATATCAGCTGAGAGAAGTGGGCATAGTCATTGGCAAGCTGTAATTGTACTTTTAGACTTTTTTATCCAAGTAAACACCATTTAGCATATAGAAAGATATTAGACCACATAAGGAATTAAATAGCTCTTTTTTGGAATATACCAAGAACCTTAAAAAAATACAAATCGGTTTAGAAGCAAACAGCAACATGCAGATGTCAGGAGGAAAGAGCTCATGGTACAAAACAATCACATATATAGCAATTATTAAAAAAAAAACACAAACGTGCAATAAAACAATAAACCAATGCAGAACACCTAAATGTTTAAGGAAGAATTCCTTAGATCAACATTGAATCATCGGATGTGTACAGCACAGGAAAAAAAAGTATGTAGTTATATATAAAACATTACCCCGGATAATACAAACATAAGAATACGAATGTTTCAGATAATTAAAAGAATAAATAATTGTAGGCAGACCTCTTAAACATCCACCCGAACAAATGAGAGTTTCGCCAACATCTTCATCTGGGGTCATTGATCAAAAGTAAAAAAAAAAAAAAAAAGTTATGACGTCTTCACGTGATGCTTAAAAAGAAATTGAACCAATCCGTTCCAAATGCACGGGATTTATTAAGAGGAGAAAATGCATCCCAAATACTTTCTATAATTTTATTGGTGCAAAATACTCCATTGTATTGTACCACCATTGACACATCAAGTGAAGTGAAGATCAAAGAACATTAGATACCTTTTGGCAAAAAGCTATCTCTGTGCTGAGCATTCATGGGTCCTCTGGGCGGGTAGTGGAGTACCGGAAGTTGCTGGCAGACGCATCCAGCAGCAGTTTATCTCTCTGCAGAACAAAATGATCGTCCATTAAAGTCAAACCACTTATCATCGCCAGCATCATCTGTAGGGGAGAGTTGACCAATTCAACCAAAATCAGCAGAACTTTTATATAAAGTGTATGACGGTTTAATATTTTGTTTTACGATTTAAAATACTTTGTAAAGTTTATGCCATTTACTACATAAGGCAAATAGCCATGACTTACCTGAAGAATACTCTTCCACTATAACACCACTGCTCTCCACAAATTACTTTACTATCGGAATTATATACGCCATCTATGTGACCACTGCTGCCAATTACTGGCGTCCGCTGTGACAGTGAGGTGAACGGCACAAGACCACTGAGGCCAATAAAGCAGTAGTCATATGGATATACAGTATACAGCAGGGAAGTATAAAGAGACTGGCAGCAATGGTATTGAAGCAACTAGTAATTTGTCCAGTAAGTAATGGTTGATTTGGTATTTTATTCCCTTTTCTGCCTTTAGGCTTTTTTCTCCAAACCCCTTTAAGCCGACCAGAAACCAACAACAATTCACTAATCAACTTCAAAAATAATGAGTTTCATAAAAAAAATAGAATTGTTCTCCTTCCAGAGCACATTTTTCAGAAGACTACTTATTCTATGAAATGGTTCTAATAATGAATGCGGCTCAGGGCATTAATATGCAGGTTACATCTTGTTCATGTTCAGGACAAGAGGGTTGGCATATCTCATCCCAACACATGACAGCTGAGTTAATATGCAGATCATGATGGCACTGCAGTGACAGCGCCATGTGTAGGGTCAGAGTAGGCTGGAGAAGAATGACAATGTTTCCTGTGAGAAGGCCACATCTATAATAACACAGCAGGCGGAAAATATTTTTGTATAAACTCTGTGTGCTGTGTGCAAAGAAGAAACATTAAAACCTTTCTTTTCATATTCCAGACTGGTGTCCCCAGAACCTGCCCCTAAGGGTTTCCTAGTGATGGGCTCAAAATTCAGATACAGTGGACGAACACAAGCTCAGACGCAGCAAGCAAGCGCTTTGATAGACAGGCCTGCCCCTAACTTCAAGCGATCCGCCAGCAAACGGTACACACTGTCCCAGAGTCATGAAGGAGGTGAGTATAGATGCAGAGGCTTAAAGGGAATCTGTCAACAGGTTTATGCTATCTTATCTGAGAGCAGCTTGATGTAGGCAAAGAGAAGCTGAATCCAACGATGTATCATTTAGTTTACTGGGTACAGCCGTTCTGACACAATCAGAGCTTTTAGATTTAGTAATGCAGCGGAGCTGAGTAAGCTGCCCCCGCCCAGCCCAGTCATTGTATATACCATGATCAACTCCGAATAAATGAAACCAAAAAGAAATGGAGTAAAAAAGTCCCAAACAACATAGTTTAAAAAGACAGGTACAAAATGTATTAATCAACAACATATAACAACTATACAGTGCCTACAGGTTGTATTCAACCCCCTGCAGATTTAGCAGGTTTACACATTTGGAATTAACTTGGCATTGTGACATTTGGACTGTAGATCAGCCTGGAAGTGTGAAATGCACTGCAGCAAAAAAGAATGTTATTTCTTTGTTTATTTTTTTTTTAAATTGTGAAAAGTTTTTTCAGAGGGTGATTTATTATTCAACCCCTCAACCCCCCAGAATTCTGTTTGGTTCCCCTAAAGTATTAAGAAGTAGTTCAGGCACAAAGAACAATGAGCTTCACATGTTTGGATTAATTATCTCTTTTTCCAGCCTTTTCTGACTATTTAAGACCCTCCCCAAACTTGTGAACAGCACTCATACATGGTCAACATGGGAAAGACAAAGGAGCATTCCAAGGCCATCAGAGACAAGATCGTGGAGGGTCACAAGGCTGGCAAGGGGTACAAAACCCTTTCCAAGGAGTTGGGCCTACCTGTCTCCACTGTTGGGAGCATCATCCGGAAGTGGAAGGCTTATGGAACTACTGTTAGCCTTCCATGGCCTGGACAGCCTTTGAAAGTTTCCTCCCGTGCTGAGGCCAGGCTTGTCCGAAGAGTCAAGGCTAACCCAAGGACAACAAGGAAGGAGCTCCGGGAAGATCTCATGGCAGTGGGGACATTGGTTTCAGTCAATACCATAAGTAACGTACTCCACCGCAATGATCTCCGTTCCAGATGAGCCCGTAAGGTACCTTTACTTTCAAAGCGTCATGTCAAGGCTCGTCTACAGTTTGCTCATGATCACTTGGAGGACTCTGAAACTGACTGGTTCAAGGTTCTCTGGTCTGATGAGACCAAGATCGAGATCTTTGGTGCCAACCACACACGTGACGTTTGGAGACTGGATGGCACTGCATACGACCCCAAGAATACCATCCCTACAGTCAAGCATGGTGGTGGCAGCATCATGCTGTGGGGCTGTTTCTCAGCCAAGGGGCCTGGCCATCTGGTCCGCATCGATGGGAAGATGGATAGCACGGCCTACCTGGAGATTTTGGTCAAGAACCTCCGCTCCTCCATCAAGGATCTTAAGATGGGTCGTCATTTCATCTTCCAACAAGACAACGACCCAAAGCACACAGCCAAGAACACCAAGGCCTGGTTCAAGAGGCAAAAAATCAAGGTGTTGCAGTGGCCTAGTCAGTCTCCTGACCTTAACCCAATTGAAAACTTGTGGAAGGAGCTCAAGATTAAAGTCCACATGAGACACCCAAAGAACCTAGATAACTTGGAGAAGATCTGCATGGAGGAGTGGGCCAAGATAACTCCAGAGACCTGTGCCGGCCTGATCAGGTCTTATAAAAGACGATTATTAGCTGTAATTGCAAACAAAGGTTATTCCACAAAATATTAAACCTAGGGGTTGAATAATAATTGACCCACACTTTTATGTTTAAAATTTATAAAAATTTAACTGAGCAACAAAACTTTTTGGTTTGTAAGATTTATGCATCTGTTAATAAATCCTGCTCTTGTTTGAAGTTTGAAGGCTCTAACTTATTTGCATCTTATTAAACCTGCTAAATCTGCAGGGGGTTGAATACTACTTTTAGGCACTGTAAGTGTATATCTGCTGTATGCAGTATATACCAAACAGAAAGGTATGGCAGAGGAAACATATCGATACATCAGGTTACATACGGTCAACATTATCCATCTCTGGGGTACACACTAATCAATGTATATGTCAAAGGAAGGGGTCCTGAAATCATATAGTAATTCTGGCCAATCAGCCCTGTACATATCACAGTATCCCCATAATGGTGACTCAAAACGGCCTCGGACGCGCGTTTCGCGGTTAGCTTTCTCAACAGGGGGTTGATATTGTGTCCATTTCATGTACTTAAATATAAGCAAAAGTGGAAGTGGAGCCGGAAATTGGCGCATGTGCGGCAGCGATCCCACACACGCCACAACTGCAGCGGTCATAACACAGCGCACATGTGGGCGGAACTCCACCTTATAACGTCATATGACATGCGCGCTGTGCACATAGAGATAGCCACTCTAAGGGGGCGGGCGTCAGGAGCGACGACCGCGCATGCGCACATATATACCATGTTCATAGACAGTGAGGTGATTATCACAGAAGGGGGCGTGCACGACCAGGAGACTCATGCTGCTTTGTCCCAGCATTCATAAACTCCTGGTGCTAAAACAATCATTGTAAGCAAACAAAACATCAGAGCTTGATAAGAAAAGCATCCCTGAAATCTGTATTTCTCTGTATAGAGAGCGAATGTAATGAATAGATCCTAGTAAGTAAGGGCTTTACCCACTTTAAAAACCATGTAAAAAACCTCATATTCACATACCCTTAATAGTCACCAGGTTGCATATTAAAACTTAAAGGGGTTGTACACCTTTGGGATTTTTTTTTTACTTAAATGGATGTATTTGCCACTAAAAATTATTTTTTGCTATTGGGTTTGATTAAAAGTGTTGCTCCATTTGGCTTTTGCAGGCTCTTTGTGTTCCTACACATTCAATGTTGATGTGGTTTGTGGTCATATCATAAATCAGCTGAGAGGAGCAGAAGAAAAGACAGAGGAAACACTTACAAACTCCTTGTTAGACCATCATAGCGAGTTTACTGATGGATTCTCAGTTAATTTATTATTTAGCCAGCATCAACAGTGAAACACAGAGGCAACTGAAGAAAAACGGTGCAACATTTTTAATGAAATTGCAAATTTGATTTCAATAATATACATTTAAGTAAGAAAAAAATAGTGGGTGGATGACCCCTTTAAATTAATTTTGCCCCCTATTATTGACATAATTCATTGCTGTTTTCAGGATTTTCTAAACAGGCTGCAGTCAATGAAAACCATGAGTCTACACCAGAGAAAAACCATGAACCATCTCAGCACGAGGAAGAGGAAGAAGGGGAGGAAGTGACAACTCCAACCAAAATCAAGGAGCTGAAGGTGAGTTGTAGGTTGTTTCTAATGGACAGATAATTGTGTAATACTGAAGTGTGTACAATGAAGTTCTCATTCCAGGATAAAAAAGGTTTTCCGATTTGTAAATTAAATTATTAGCTAGCCCTTTGAGATAATGATTATCTTAGAAAAGATCAAAACAATGATTACAACTTTTGGCAATGTAAGAACTGGTGAATTAAAGCTTTTCACACATGGTAGATAAACAGCTCCAATTTTCAGGAATACATTGAGTGGTGCAACATTCGCATTTATATGTAACGCTCTTGAAACACAGTATATAGATATTATAGTATGTTAGAGCTGGAGGGGACCTCAAGGGTCATCATGTCCAACCCCCTGCTCAATCCAGGATTCACTACACCATCTCTGACAGATGTCTGTCCAGCCTCTGTTTGAAGACTTCCATTGAAGGAGAACTCACCACCTCTCGTGGCAGCCAGTTCCACTCATTGACCACCCTGTCAAAAAGATTTTTTTTATGGGGGAAAAAAAAGTTGCACAACTGCATGTGTAACACAAGCTTTTCCATTTGGACAACCCATCCTCCGCTGGCCATCTGCTGATCACCCGTAGGGTATGTGCACATGTCATGTCTTATAGTCACTAGTGTACCTGCATAGGTTTTCATGCAGAAGGGACTATTCATGAAAATGCTGATGGTGTTCTTGTGGCGACTTTGCTCCCAGCTTTCTTTTTAATATCTTACATATAAACTCGTCAGGAATGGTCAGATCATTTTTTTAGCAACTAAACTTTGCAAAAAACTGAAAATGTGCACAGTGAGTCGTTTTGACATAGCAGTGCAGATGTTAATTCTTTGTTATGTTTTTAGTGCTTTTTCAGGTGGTTTTTAGGCAGTCTCCGCCTGAAAAAGTTGTTCTGTGCACTTACACATAGGCTCTTTTCAGACGTCTCGCAGGTCTCTGTTATACGTGTTCTATTCTTATTTGTCACTGAGAGAACATGTACCCATTGTATTCTATATTTTCACATGCACTGATGGTCTTCAAATAACAACAGTGAATTGTCGAATTTTGATCTGGTTGGCGGATCAAAATTTCACATTGAAGTCATTGGATAAAAAAAGGACAGCAGACAGATGCCATCCGGGTGACATCTTATTGCTCTTTGTTTTTCACTGTCTAATAGGTAGGAGAAGCTTAGAAATGTTTTTTTTTCTTTATAAGAGAAACGGATGCCACCACTGATTGTAAAAACTAACATGTAGACCAAAAATTGATGAAAATTGGAACCAGCACACTGACGGAAAAAGATCCGTTTTTCTCGTATGAACAAAGTAAAAAAAAAAATTTTCGAATGCGGTCTTAATCTGGCAGTTGAATCTCACTGTGATATATTGTCATCTGCAGTGGCCGCTTTCGGAAAAATGTAGTAGTAATACATGCGGTCTAATTTAATGAGTAGGCCACCATACAATGCGCTGCGGATTCTTCCAGAGCGGTTGCTGATTTTTGCAGAGGCTCTCCACTTTCTGACTTACCAAGAAGGACCCTGGGTATCCATCTGCCCTAAACCATTATAGGCATAGTGATTGTCCTAATGAGACACAAGGGGATGTTTACATTGACTAGAGTGATTATTAAATCAATGCGGCATAACCATTATACTATAAATTAAATTAAAATGATGACACAGTACCACAGTAGTAAAAATATACGAGTAATTAATATTCAGATATGAAGCAGTGCTTGCAATATCACTTGTACATGAATGAAGTTAATTAGTAACAAATGCTTGTACTGTAGCGGAAAGCTCCTTGTCAACTGCGAGTGTGTCCAATAGTTACATTTTCTTATTTGTTGTGACTAATAAATGTCATAAAGCTTCTTTCAATGCAGTAACAGAATTGGTAGCTTACATTACAATCAAGCAGAACACTAGAGTGCATTTGTCACTTTCAGGCCTCATTCACATGTCAGTGTTTTGCATCAGTAAATGTAAATTCAACCGGAAGTGGCTCCAAAACACAGAACAGATTTAATCAGATTCTTTCATATAGGCCCCCTTCACACTTTCAGTATTTGGTGATTTTTTTACCTCAGTATTTATAAGCCAAAACCAGGAGTGGGTGATAAATACAGAAGTGGTGACGTGTTTCTATAAGGCTACTTTCACACTAGCGTCGTGCACTGCACGTCGCTATGCGTCGTTTTGCAGAAAAAACGCATCCTGCAAAAGTGCTTGCAGGATGCGTTTTTTCTCCATAGACTTTTATTAGCGACGCAGTGCGACGCATTGCCACACGTCGCAACCGTCGTGCGACGGTTGCGTCATGTTGCGTCGGACCGTCGCCACCAAAAAACGTTGCTTGTAACGTTTTTTGATGCGTCGTTCCCGTCTTTTCCGACCGCGCATGCGCAGCCGGAACTCCGCCCCCTCCTCCCCGCACCTCACAATGGGGCAGCGGATGCGTTGAAAAACAGCATCCGCTGCCCCCGTTGTGCGGCGCATTCACTGCTAGCGTCGGTACGTCGCAAAGACGCAATTCGTCGTGCGTCGTCCGACGCTAGTGTGAAAGTAGCCTTAGGCTATGTTCACACTTTGCGGTTTTTGCTGCGGATCCGCAGCGGATTCGTTTTCCATGCAGGGTACAGTACAATGTTACCCTATGGAAAACAAAAACCGCTGTGCCCACTTTGCGTTTTTCCGCTTGAAAATCCGCGCGGATTTTCAGCGGAAAAAAAGAAGTAGCATGTCAATTCTTTCTGCGGATTCCGCAGCGGTTTTCCACCTGCACCAATAGGAAAGTGCAGTTGGAAACCCGCAGTAGAAACCGCACAAAAAACCGCAGTGAAAACCACCGCGGTTTTGCACTGCGGTTTTTCCAAATCCGCAGCTGAAAAATCCGCAGCAAAAAAAGGAAAGTGTGAACAAGCCCTTATACTTTTCCTCTGATTGTTCCACTCCTGGTTTTCACTTACAGATACTGAGGTAAAAAACTCACCAAATACTGAACATGTGAATATGGCCATATAGTTGTTCCCCCTATCCTGATTTTGGCTTACAAATAGTGATCCTATAGAAACATATGATTAAGGCCTAAGGCTACTTTTGCGGCATGACAAGACTTCCTTCAAGGTCAATATCATCAGTAGCACAATTTAACAACCTTGACACGCTTGATAGTTTTTGCAAAAAAAAAAGTTGCATGAAAAGTTCATGTCTGGATCATTTATTGGAAAAGAAGAGATGGCTCCAGGAATAAAATGTAGAAACTTTTTATTAGTACGTATTAAAACGCTGCTGAAACATGACCAACATGGTCGGTGGAGGAGAGAAACTGAGGACTAAGAACACGTTTGTGTTCGAAACGCGTCCAGTCGGATGTTGGTTTCTCTCCTCCACCGACCTTGCCGGTCATGTTTCAGCAGCGTTTTAATACGTACTAATAAAGTTTCTACATTTTATTCCTGGAGCTGGAGCCATCTCTTCTTTTCCAATACGTTGTTCAGCGTTGTGGCAGCAATACTTCGTCTCCGTGCTCGGACCAATACTAACCACATCGGATGGAATAGCAAGGGTGAGCTGAAATATATTTTTTTCTTCTGGATCATTTATGCAGTTTGGGTCCAGTTTTGTGAGCTTAAAAGGGAACCTGTCACTCCCAAAATCGAAGGTGAGCTAAGCCCACCAGCATCAGGGGCATTACAGAATGCTGTAGATAAGCCCCTGATGTATCCTGAAAGATGAGAACAAGAGGTTAGATTATACTCACCCAGGGGCGGGTGGCCTGATCCGATGGGTGTCACAGTCCGGGGCCTCCTATCTTCATAGGATGACGTCCTCTTCTTGTCTTCACGCTGCGGCGCCGGCGTACTTTGTCTGCCCTGTTGAGGGCAGAGCAAAGTACTGCAGTGCGCAGGCACTGGGCCTCTCTGACCTTTCCCGATGCCTGCGCACTGCAGTACTTTGCTCTGCCCTCAACAGGGCAGACAAAGTACGCCGGCGCCGGAGCCGCAGCGTGAAGACAAGAAGAGGACATCATCGTAAGAAGATGGGAGGCCCCAGACCGGACCGCGACACCCATCGGATCGGACCGCAGCAGGACTGCCCCTGGGTGAGTATAATCTAACCTCTTTTTCTCATCTTTCAGGATACATCGGGGCTTATCTACAGTATTACAGAATGCTGTAGATAAGCCCCTGATGCCGGTGGGCTTAGTTCACCTTTGATTTTGGGGGTGACAGGTTTCCTTTAAAGGGAATCTGATAGTAGGATCATCCTTCCTAAGCAGTCTATATAGGCATGTAGGTTGTAAGAATTGGAATTCCTATGATTCTCTTTAAGCCACGAGTGAACTAAAAAAGAATGGTGCATTAAAGGGATTGTCAGGTGCCACTCACTTCCGTGTCAGGAGGTGAGCGGTGCCAATGACATGATGTTTATAGATGCCTGCTAGGGCATCTGCATGATCAGCGAGTAAGGTGGAATATCTGAGAGGACCATCCATATTGTATCCTTTACACATGAATATATCCTACAGGTTTCATGCATATACAACACAATGTAGTTCTGTGTCAATGGAGCGGTCTCACTGCAAAAAGACTGCAGGAAAATGTACTTAAACTGGCATTTCTAAACCCAGCATAGGACTGTTTTTGCACTAGAGTAAAAAGCACCCCTCCTCATAAATTTGGTGCAACAATCCCAGAAAATTAAGATTTGCCCAATTTCTGGAATAATAAATGTGTCAAACCAATCATGGCTCTAAATATGGTGTGCAACAAAATTTCTAACTTATTTTTCAGACAGTGGTGCGAATCCATACATAAGTTTCCTTATTTATCTCTGACTAAATATTCCGTTCTGTACAGTGATAAATAATCATTTTGGCATTTGCTTGGTTCTTTTGGATGATAAAATAGACAAAGTTGGGGTTTTATCAAGTGTGGAAATTATTCCCTATCCATTGGATAGGGGGTCATTTCCAAATTGTTGCAGGTCCAACTGTTGGAATCCTCCACCGATCCCCGATCCCAAGAATTTGGGCTCTGAGGAACACAATATGAATGGAGTCTTGGTCGACCGTGTGCACATCTGCTTCATTCATTCTTAATGGGGGTGCTGAAGATCAGCTGAAAGCTGTGCTTGGCTATCTTGGGCAGTGGATAACTTCCAATCTTGGTACAACCCCTTTAAGTATCAGAGCATGAGTACAATATATATCATATCATGTGGTGTGGTGAAGATTATGCTTAGTTCTTAGAAAGTTGTAAGAGCAAATCTCCAACAGACAAGTGAGAACATTTTTCTGGCATCTACATTATTTGGCTATGCAATACCATAGTAATAGGGGGTGCCGTCTTATTTTTGCTTTGCCCACACACAATCCAATGTACTGTAAAGGCAGTAAAAAGACCACGCTATAATGCACAACTGTAAAAATACAGACTGAATAAATCCTTATTTATTCATTTACTGACTTTTTTATTTCAAATGCTTCTATTCCAATCCACATTGGGTTTTACAGGTTGCTAAAGTTCCCTGCAGAACACTTCAGAACACAAGCGTATAAACCTCAGAGCAAGATTCCCACACTTACTGCGAAACATGAGTTCTGCTAGCAGAGAAGACCAGAACGTCACAGCCATAGCATTGGTAGCTTGCAGACACCGTTCTCATGCCTGGTACACATATATTCACAAACAATAGAAATCCCAAGAAAACCTCCCACCATGAAGATGCACGGACCACCAAACCAATACACTATATGTAACTAGAATGAAGCACATTATTTCTTCGGTAGTGGGGACCCAAGCCTAACCTTCCATGCCCCAAAGGAAATGGTGCACGGGCACAACTTGTATCTGGGCTAATCTGTGTGGTTGCTTCTGATTTGCGTATAGAGAAAATGACAGATGTTATGCAGTAAGTGTATTTAAGGGAACCTGTCATCCAGGCAGGATGTTAAAGAGCAGGAGGAGCGGATCAATTGCATTTGTATGGGAATAGATTCCGTATAATTTGTATTTTATTACTTAAAATCCCTGGTATTTGTATGTATATGAGTCCAGTGGGCGGTCCTATTCAGTCTTCCCAGTATGACTGTGCATGCAGAGATCACTGTTAATCACTCGTAAGACCGCCTACTGGACTCAAATACATACAAGTACCAGGGATTTTAATTAATAGAATACAAGTTATACTGAATCTTTTCCAACAAACCTATATGTTATTCTGCTCAGTCTCTCATTCTCTATATCGTACTGCATGTACAAGGTGACAGGTTCCCTTTAAGGGGGCTTTCCCTCTGCATTTAGGCTCCCGTTCAGTGGCTCCTGCTGGGGCTTATGTTTGAATCCCCCGTAAAACGGGATTCTTGTGTATGTGCTGACGGAGCCATAGGCTATTATGGTGCTAACAGAGTGAACATGTGCTCTGCCATACATCATTTTCAGGAATATGCACCTACTGGAGACGGACACCCAGACACAGTCTACTACATCTGAGTGCCCACCTCCAGTAGGCGTACACGCCTGGAAATAGTGCACCGCAGAGCGCATGTTCACTATCGGCACCATTATAGTCTACGGCCTCGTCGGCACATACGCCCAAATCCCATTTACGGAGGTTTTGGACATAAGCCCCCAACGGGAACCACGGAACGGGAGCCTAAACGCAGTCTAAAAGCACCCTAAGCCATTTGATTTTGTCCATGTGTTTCTTGAAATTTCATGTGCATTTTGTATTTTATTTTGAATGTTATGCATCTTGTGTGTTTATAGGCTTTTGTATTCTTATGTGCACTTACCTTGCTGCATATTTTCAGATATGAGTATATGATTTATGTCATTTTATGTCCACAAGTAAAACACAGATCTAGATGTTTTGTTGTTGCTTATCTATACTCTTGTGAATCCATGTATGTCTGTATGTGCAGCTGTGTTTCTCACACTTGCTTGCTTCTGTTTCTTGCCTATTGCTACCAGTCGGAGCAAGAGAGCACGCCCCGGCACAAGGAGGTACCCACCTGTAACCAAACATCCATTTACCTACCCTAGTTCCCATTTACCTTCCCTAAAACTAGCATCCGGCTAGTACCCATCTATTCCCTGATGTACCTTAGTACTTTTGTCACTGTGGATCCCATCAGCCTATCCTAAAATCTATCCTACATCCTATTCACCTATTAACCCTTTTCTAAATGCATTAAATCAGCCCTTTGGTGACTAATGTAATAGATTATTGGTCCTCAGTTTATTTTGGAAAGTATTTCTGTGCACACGTGTATATTTTATTATACTACACAGTAATAAAAAAAAAAAAATAGCATAGTCCTAGAGAACATAGTCATAATGACTGCGGACAATTCTGTTTTCATTTTTGGATTCTAGTGCCTGTAAAAAGTTGCATACTTGACAAATGAATTACAGTCCTTTACATTGCACTTTTGGATTTAGGTATATGAACCTAATTTTAACCCAGACTCTAGAACAGAAAATGGAAAACATACTTAAAGGGAATCTGCCACCATGAGCATTCAGTCCAGTCTGCAGGCACCATGATTTAGAGAGTAAGAAGATGAGCAGATATGTAGTTTTGTGAGAAAAGATTCAGAATAACTTGTACTTTGATCATTTAATCCTCTGCTCGTTCTGGGATTTCGGTCCAGTGGGCAGTTCTATCAGTAACTGACAGCTTTCTTTGTAAAACAGTGCATACAGAAATGGCTGTCAGTCACTTATAGGACCGCCCACTGGACCAAAAATCCCAGACAGAGCAGGGGTTAAATGATCAAAATACAAGTTATACAGAATCTTTTCTCACAAAACTATATGTCTGCTCATCTTCTTATTCTCTATAACATGATGCCTGCAGACTGGACTGAATGCTCATGGTGGCAGGTTCCCTTTAAGACTGTGTCTTTCAGGTACTGAAAGGAACATTTGAGGAATTACAAATAAACCACAATGTACACAACAAGAAATAACATTTAGAATATCGTGTTAGAGCATATCCACACAAGGTTGTGACATCTGGGACGTTCATGGCATATCGACATAATATGCTAAAAATATAGAATACTTTGAGAACAAGAGCCTATTGACCACTGTCAGAAATGGAGTAGTTGCCATAGCTGTGCATGTGTGTCCATCTTTCCATCCCTGGCAGCGCATGACCGGGCTCCATTACCAAGAGAGATGCGGATCCCAGTGCTCACACCTGCATCTATCAAACATTTATAGCATCTTTTGTAGATATGCCATAAATGTTCCAGATGGGAATACCCCTTTAAAAGGATCTTGGAAGAGTATGCTCACAGAACAGGACATTGTAAAAGAATCTGGCCACACAGACTATTGCTGAAGAGCCTATGCATGCTAAAGAAAATTATGGGAATGTTGCAAAGGTAATTCACAACAAAGGATATTCTGAAAAGTGTTGCCAAAATAGAGCAAGATATAAAAGGGATATTTACAAGATATTATTGGCATAAGTACATTAATTTCTGAAAACACTATCACTTTTTGCCATAAACCGTGGTGGTAATTGCATTCATTAAGTGAATCTCAGACTTGAAGACATTGATCCATGTCACAGTGGTTGTATAATCCTTGATATTAAAATAAGCATTTGATTAGCCTAGGAAAAGAGAGAGGCAAGTGTACTACTAAGCTAAATGCAAGTTATTTCCACCTATCCTGATTGACAGCTCCTCAGTGTCCCTCTTCCCTGCTGCTGCTCTCACACTGCTCAGTACAAGTCGCAATTGCAAGTCAGACTGGGTGGGTTGGCACAGATTGAGTTTAGCTCAAGAATACACGGTAATATCAGCTCTCTTATTCTCTTACTGAACTCAAGGATTATATAGCCTTATCAGGTCTTAAAAAAAAACCTATATAGAAATGTGTACAGTTTATACTTTAGATCTTAATTTTTTTACATGTATAAAGTCTACTGATTTATAAATCTACAAATCCTTTTTTTTTAAATTATGTCACTGTCTTTTTATTAGTAACTCTGGACATATATATTCATATATTCTCTGATACTGGAGTATTCTGGGGTATTCTCTAATTCTTTGTTCAGCAAGTGACAATTAAACTTGAAAGTCAGCCCCTAAATTGGATATTAGTGCCCCTAGAAACTAGATAATTTTGATAGAGCACAGAGTTGCCAAGTCTGGTCAAGTCAGTAGAATAGAGGCACGCCACAAATGCTCTCTAAGTCACCGTCTGTCCTTGTTTCCTACCCACCCTGCATCTTTCCTGCATTTATTTCCCCATTTTAATAAAACATTATCAGTTTAGAAGATCCGTGGTGGACATGTCTGCTGAAACTCTGCATCCTTCATGGCCATTTTATAATCACAAGTTGTTTGTTTTTTTTTTCTTTTAAATATAGGAACCCCTTCACTGCCAGAGGTCTACAGCATGTGGTGGAGTGAAGGGGTTAGGAGTTGAGCACTGACACCTTTTTGTTATATCCCTTTCTTAGTTCCTGGACAAGTCTCAGGATGTCCTACTGAAGCACCAGGCTAGCATTAACGAGCTGAAGAGAACTCTGAAACAACCCAACAGCAAACTAGTCCACAGAGAGCGTGGGCGGGAAAAGAGGCTGCCCTCCTCGCCTACATCGTCTTCCTCTAAACATGAGGTCAGTAATGGATCCCCATTTAAAGGACTGCTCAGCGTGTTACCCATTGTGCAGTCCTTTTCGGAGTTGAGCCATAACTCGGGCATTTACAGAACTCTTGATGAGCTATAAATCCACTCTCAGACTTTAGGGATATGTGTAGTGTTTCTGAGCTGGCCAAAAGTAGATAGGTAATTTATATGTGCTCTTATGTGTAAGTAATTTGTATTCAATGCGTAGTAGATTTCAGGGCTAATGAAAGTGATACTAGATGTCGGAGTAACAGGCATACCTACAAGCTTGATAACAACCAACAGGTAGAAACTCATTCTGTTCCATCACTTTTTTTTTTCTAATAAATTATTTCATCTGAGGTGTCAAAATATATTAATCTGATAAAAATCTGACTGTTCAGAGCCTTGATAGCATAGTTGGTGATTGGCATACTTTTTTATGGTTGGTACTTGTTTCAATTCACAAAATTATTTCGACACCTTTTCATACTTTCACTCATTGGCTGGGTATTGCACTGTCTTTAATGTTTCAGGATCTCTCTCAGAAAAGTAGATGAAAGGCAATAAGCCAGCTCACCCTCCACCAGCTGCAGCAGGTCCGGGAGTCCATGATCAGCGCCGCTGTGAGCGCTCAACTAGATGCAGGAAAGAAAGAGATCCAGCTCCCGGCACGTTATAGACAAAATCGAAGATTTATTCTTGTTCATTTGAAAGAAGATATCCAAAAACATTTACCAAAAAGATTTGGAGAAAAGGGGGAAACAAGGGAGGAAAAACATATAGTCACCAGACGCATTTGAAACAGAACATGTTCTTAGACTTGGTAATTCACACTAAGTCTAAGAACATATCCATTTCGAAATGCGTCTGGTGATTATATGTTTTTCCTCCCATGTTTCCTTCACACCAAGTCTAAGACCATGGACTGTTCGAAACGCATCTGGTGACTGTTTTTCCTCCCATGTTTCCCCCCTTTCTCCAAATATTTTTGGTAAATGTTTTTGGATATCTTCTTTTAAATGAACAAGAATAAATCTTCGATTTTATCCATAACGTATCGGGAGCTGGATCACTTTCTTTCTTGCTCTCAGAAAAGTGACAACTGTAAGCATGAAAGTCAGTGTCAATTGTAGACCCAAGAGGGATCATATGACATAAAGTAAAGTAACAGATTCTATATTTCTACTGCTCCACTGCAGTGCTTGATTGAGAGCAGCACTTCAGTGAAAAATTTTACTCCCAACACAAAAACAATTAAAAAAATCATCATGATTGCAACAGTAGAAACACCCTAGCGGTGGCAAAGATGCTCATGGCACTGCTCCGCTTGGTTTTTCCTCTGTTGTAATGGACAGCGCTGGCTTGACTGACTGCTGTCAATCACTAATGAGGGAGGCGGGTAATGCAAAACCAATGGGTGGAACAGTGCACTGAGCTTCTTGGCAACACCCAGGGTGCACTAAGCTCTCTAATTAGTATGTTTGGTCAAGCTTCAGTTTTTGCAGGACAGAGACAGTGAATAGAACAATGGGGTTGTATCCATTAGAGATGAGTGAACATCGTCGGCTCCCTCCTTATTCGGCAAGCTATAGCGCTTACCAAAGAATGCATCGGGAACCTGGATACCTGGAGAGCTCCAGACGATCAGCTGTTCGGCTCCGCAGCTGCATGTGTTGCGGCTGTGTGAGAGTCATAACAGGCTCTCCATGCATGTGTTGTGTCACACAGCCGCGACACATGCAGCTGCGGCGCCGGACACCTCATCACGGACACGGTCATCGGGAGCGCTCCAGGTATCTGGGTTCCTGATGCAGCTTCTTCGGTAAGTGCTATAGTGTGCCGAATAAGGAGGGAGCCGATGATGTTCGCTCTTCTCTATTATCCACTACAAGGTTGCGTGCTTATTTTGTACTTTCAGTTTGGACTGTAATACTCCCTTTAAGGCTAGAATAACACGTCGAGCTTACCCTGGAAACTAATAAGAGCCTATTACTAGCTCATTAAAGAAGGAACAGCATTGTGGGAGGGGTAAGTCCAATGCTCCTGAGAGCGACAGAACATCATAGCAGCTAATACAATCCCATTTTGGAGATGACATTATGAAAAACAAGACTGGTGATTTTCTTTGATAAGGGGGTGTGTTGATGTTAGATGCTCTTGATTCATTTAGAGGCATATACCAAAAAAATCGTACTCTAGTCTCTAACTGGAGTAAGATTTCTGGCGTAGGAAATGCCACAGGTGAGCTATAGGATCACACCCCTGATGTATCCCTGTCCCGTCCCAGCTCCACCCATTTTGGCAGAGCCGAGAGAAACTGGCATGAAAATGACAGAGGTTGCAAAATTGTTGCGCAACAATGTTGCAACTTTTCAAAGTAATGTACACCAAAATTCTGGCATTATTGCTTTGATAAATTGGTGACTAGATTTCTATTGGGCAAATGTTTGCTTGGCTACCGAATATTCTTGCTAACCACCCCATACATGTACACGCGAAGTGGCCAAGCATGCGGTACGTCCTGAATGAGTAGAGAGGAGACTCCTCTGATGCCAGATTCCTGGAGGCTTATCTTCCCTGAGTACAAAAGGATTAAGCATGTTGTCCCCTTGGCATCTGTCATTGGGGGGAAATTGGGACTCCTTACAAGAAAAGCAGGATGAACTGTCACTAATCTGATGTTTACGGTTATACTAACAATTCAAAATACAGACTGCAGAAAATAAAATCCATCATACAGGTGACAATGTAATAAAATGGTAATTCTTTTGGAATGAGTTGTATACTTTGATAGTTTGCTCAGTTAACCAGCGCATGTCAAACACAGATTCTATGATTGCGCTGAAGTGCTGCAGTTCCTTACGTTATCCTCCCAGCCACACACTGCTATAGAATGAATCCCCCGCTCTTCTGTCACTGTGCACAGGACCTTGGCATTCCTTTTACTCTGTCAGCACACTGTACACCAAGCCCTAATGCTACCTACGGTATTTTTTAGTGGTCTTGCCTATATAATTCATACCTAAAACATTCTCGATTCCTGCTATTCTGTTTATGAGAATAAAAATATACACCCTATTGCAAAATGGCATCTGATGATCTAACATTTAATGGAAAAGATGGATCCCAAGTGGCATTTTCAAATAGGTATAACTAATGGTATCTAAATGGATTTAGTGACCGATAGCGGTTCATCCTAGCGTTTTATCAGTGACATAATCAAGCTGTAGTCGATAGATATTCTTTGTTTTTCTTTTGATGTCTAAGGAGGCCAGAATTTGTCCGTGATCATGTAGAGAATTTTAATAACACGTTGCAGTCTTCCTTCCACGTAGATATAGCGTGGCAATCGCTTCATTAATCCAGAACCCCATAGAGAGTTTTCTTCTGAAGGTTCTGTCTGGAACATCTTAATTCAGCTTGATCAGATTTCTACTTCTCTTAGTCTCCCCAGAGATTTATCAAAGCGTTTACCTAGGGGCTGGAGCTTTATTGGAGGCCTCGGCTGCAGCGCACCACATTTTGATTGGCCTAAAGCAGTAGAAATGTATTTTTTTTCCCCTGCAACCATCTCAGCCTTCTTTATTTTTTAAGATGGCATGTTCTATATTTTTCAGCTCTTATTAACATATGGCACCATAACTTAACAGTCTGTTGCTCAGATCTTTCTCCTGTCATAATGTTCTATTTTGTAACCTTCAATGCCTCCTTCCTGGCTAATTATGAGTGCAAGTAACACTATTACTCTGGTTAACTAGTTCAAGAGCAGACCATGTAGTTTAAAAATCTGCCGTTTTTTTTTCTCTTTTTGCATCTTTTTTTTATATATATATATATATATATATATATATATATATATATATATATATATATATATATATATACACAGTACAGACCAAAAGTTTGGACACACTTTCTCATTTAAAGACTTTTCTGTATTTTCATGACTATGAAAATTGTACATTCACACTGAAGGCATCGAAACTATGAATTAACACATGTGGAATTATATACTTAACAAAAAAGTGTGAAACAACTGAAATTATGTCTTATATTCCAGGTTCTTCAAAGTAGCCACCTTTTGCTTTGATGACTGCTTTGCACACTCTTGGCATTCTCTTGATGAGCTTCAAGAGGTAGTCACCGGGAATGGTCTTCTAACACTCTTGAAGGAGTTCCCAGAGATGCTTAGCACTTGTTGGCCTTTTTGCCTTCACTCTGCGGTCCAGCTCACCCCAAACCATCTCGATTGGGTTCAGGTCTGGTGACTGTGGAGGCCAGGTCATCTGGCGTAGCACCCCATCACTCTCCTTCGTGGTCAAATAGCCCTTACACAGCCTGGAGGTGTGTTTGGGGTCATTGTCCTGTTGAAAAATAAATGATGGTCCAACTAAATGCAAACCGGATGGAATAGCATGCCGCTGCAAGATGCTGTGGTAGCCATGCTGGTTCAGTATGCTTTAAATTTTGAATAAATCCCCAACAGTGTCACCAGCAAAGCACACCCACACCATCACACCTCCTCCTCCATGCTTCACGGTGGGAAACAGGCATGTAGAGTCCATCCGTTCACCTTTTCTGCGTCGCACAAAGACACGGTGGTTGGAACCAAAGATCTCAAATTTGGACTCATCAGACCAAAGCACAGATTTCCACTGGTCTAACGTCCATTCTTTGTATTCTTTACCACAAACAAGTCTCTTCTGCTTGTTGCCTGTCCTTAGCAGTGGTTTCCTAGCAGCTATTTTACCATGAAGGCCTGCTGCACAAAGTCTCCTCTTAACAGTTGTTGTAGAGATGTGTCTGCTACTAGAACTCTGTGTGGCATTGACCTGGTCTCTAATCTGAGCTGCTGTTAACCTGCGATTTCTGAGGCTGGTGACTCGGATAAACTTATCCTCAGAAGCAGAGGTGACTCTTGGTCTTTCTTTCCTGGGGCGGTCCTCATGTGAGCCAGTTTCTTTGTAGCGCTTGATGGTTTTTGCAACTGCACTTGGGGACACTTTCAAAGTTTTCCCAATTTTTTGGACTGACTGTCCTTCATTTCTTAAAGTAATTATGGCCACTCGTTTTTCCTTACTTAGAATTTGTATTATGGCAAGAAAAAAGCAGCTAACAGTCTATTCAGTAGGACTATCAGCTGTGTATCCACCAGACTTCTGCTCAACACAACTGATGGTCCCAACCCCATTTATAAGGCAAGAAATCCCACTTATTAAACCTGACAGGGCACACCTGTGAAGTGAAAACCATTCCCGGTGACTACCTCTTGAAGCTCATCAAGAGAATGCCAAGAGTGTGCAAAGCAGTCATCAAAGCAAAAGGCGGCTACTTTGAAGAACCTAGAATATAAGACATAACAAAAAAGTGTGAAACAACTGAAATTAAGTATATAATTCCACATGTGTTAATTCATAGTTTTGATGCCTTCAGTGTGAATGTACAATTTTCATAGTCATGAAGATACAGAAAAATCTTTAAATGAGAAGGTGTGTCCAAACTTTTGGTCTGTACTGCATATAATCTAATTTTGATATTTTCATCCTTTCTTTTTATTTTTCGACTTTTTTATGATCACAAGGCCACTGAAATACATGTTAAAATTTGTGCTCCATTCCATAAAAATTATTTTTATATATTTGACACAGTTTAACGGGGGTGGGGCTAGTAAAAGCAATTACGATTTTTTAAATTTGTAATTTATTTAAAAGTCTTTTGGGGCACTGGATCGGACACTGCCAAGATTCCACTGTATTCTATATGTGGGTGGGCAATTAAGTGAGCACATGTGTGCGATTCCCATACTTGCGGTCATATGCCGATTAGCCTCACCTGGCTTCTGGCTTTTCTGAGACTAGAGAACCCCTGTAAACATGGTTATGACTCATGCACTATGAGTGGTAATGTGTACAATCACTGTATACACCATATGTCTATTTTAGGCATTTGGGCAGTGGACATAAGCATAACTATTTAAAACTGCTTTTTAATATAGGGTGTACTTTTTAACAATAGACGTCAAAAGCGCACTTATTCCTATACATCAATTGCACTTTTAGATGCCCAGCATAATTATATACAGTACATCTAGTACTGTTAGATACACTTAGTATACAATTGTATACATCAGATATACGTTATACACTAAGGGTGAGAATCATAAAGACAAGTCACAATTTTTTTTCTGCAAATACCGTACTTATTGCACAAACATTTGTGACTTTTATGTTATTTTTAGACATAATTTTTTATATTTTATTACGCAACTTTAATACAGAATTTTGTAAATCATTATGGATTCCACACTTTGTAAAGTAACACTAATATAATGCAAAATTACAATGCCAACATGCAACATCTACGCTGTTTTAAAGAATGCCCTCATGAACTGGTTAACTGGCTATTCATTTGTTCTGATAAATTTCTTCCAAATATTGTGAATTCTTTATGCATAAAGTTTACATCTGCACCAATATTTGTGCAGCAAAGTGAGAAAGGTCAAAATTTATATCAAAGATTTATATAAATATGCAAAGACCACAATTTGACTTTTTTGCCTTATTATAGGTTGTGGGTTTCTTCTGTCCAGTGGTTCTTGAGCATTGTCTGGATGCCACAACATTTAGTTTACCCCTGAATTTTGAGCACGCTGGCACCCGACTGTTCAGAAGGCATTGGAGTGTGTAAATATTTATAGTGTTTAGTGCAGAACAATTGCAGTACAGGGATATGTGACGTCCAGAATCATTTAGTATGTATTTACATAGAAAGTAGTAAAAGCACTAATGCGTGGAGAACCCATCAACGTGTTACAGGCACATCACCATTTTATAGCCAGAACAATCAGCAAGACAACAAATTGCAATTTGCAGATGCTTACTGAGATATGATTATTATATTCTGAAATATTCCAAGATCGTCTGATGATGGGTTGCATGATAACAACCAGTTATTATTATAGTGCTCCCATTTCTAAAGGAAGACAATATTTTGGAGAATATTTTGAAGAACTGTGATTTTTGGAATTGTCCAATATAAAAATAAAAAAATATAATAAAAAAAAGGCAGGTGTCCACAGCATATAACCCTGTATTTAGGGTCCACATCTCATCTTATGAGAGCAGACGATAAGTTCCTCCACTTGCTGTAATGTGTCTTAATTTTCCTTTTTATGGTTTTCAACAGGACACAGAAGAATTTGGCAAAAGAGAGGAGGATGAGCATGATGCCGCTGCTGCCCAAGATTCAGATGTTTTCACCCAAAAAAGCTTGGCTTCATCTCCTGAGGTGCCTCACCTTACTTTATATATTATTTACTTTGATTAATATGTTATACCGATTTCTTCAATCTAGAAATTGACCAGTTTACCAGGATCTGAAATCTCTCAAAAAACATAATTCTTTCATTTGTATACAGATTTATTTTGCATTATTATGTGCAGCTGTTACACATCTTTCACTAGGATCCAAATCTAAAATTTCATACTTGATAAGTTTAGACTATGTGTTCCCCATTTTGTGTTGTATGTATTCTTTCGTAACAGCAATTTTTGGTTAAACTGGTCATCACTTCAGAGTATTCAAGCCCAATCATAATAGAATGGGGGAAACACTGAAACATTACTAAACTTCCTGGGATCCCTTATCCTCATTCCTACCCCAAAGAGACTCATGTAGGGAAAGGTAAAACATTCAATAATTCTACTCAAGCACTATATTCAGATTTGTAGTGATTTATTACTGTGTTCCAGCAACCCCCTGACCATATTCCAGGTTAATAACGCAAGGAACCCTGGTTCAGAACCACTGCTTTACATACTTGATGACAGTTGACTAAAAATTTGTTTAGTTTATTGCCATAGGAAAAAAAAAGATAAGTGGCCCCCAGACACATCATTTCCTATTTAACACTTAGTAGGCATCACTGATGACATCCATCATACTCAACAGGTGACAGATAATCTGAAGGTATTGATGTTTAAAAGGCCACTATAACATAAACATATTGAGGGTTGCTAAATATTTAAGATGTGCATATGAATTTACAAAGAAGTAGAAGCTCTAATGTTTATTGGTTTTTTTACCGTTTCGGTGTTGTTCATATATTCATGTTTTTTTTACATGTGGATGATAGAGCGGCATAGCGTACCAGTAAATCACTGTAATATATGCATAAAAAACATGACTCAGATATGACACAAAAGACCCATTCAAATAGAAGCAAGGAAAAATATTATTTTCTTTCATCAAAGACAGTCTTATTGTGTTTTAAGTTATAAGATTAGCGCCATCGTTTCTTTTAAAAACATTGTCCACTACTTTATCATTGATGGCCTATCCTTGGAATAGGTCATCAATGTCTGATCAGTCAGGATCTGACACCTGGTACCCCCGCCGATCAGCTGTTCTCAGTGTTGGCTGCTACCAGAAGTGCTCATTTGCGGAGCTGCCCCGTTTTCTAATATTTGTCGCAATCGGGTACTGCACATCCGCCTCCTATTGATTTGAATAGGGAGCAGCTCCGCAATTGAGCACTTCCAGCCAGAGGCATCTAACACTGAAAACAGCTGATTGGTGAGTGACGGGTGTCCGACCCCGACCAATCAGACATTGATAATTTACCCTAAAGGTCATCAATGATATAGTAGTGGAGAACCTAAATGATACATGTATAGTTTTGAACTTAAGACACACAAAACAATCTGTTTTTGATAGTTTGATAGTTTTTCCAAAACATTATTAAAGGATCTCTATTAGTATTTGTTATCAATGATCTGATTTTGATGTTCAGTATTAGTCAAAAATGTGGACACATCTGTCCATGCAATATTTTTTCCTGTTCTGATTGGAATGTGAACATTGTAAATTCAGAGTGAATGAAGCTAAACCAGAAGGGGACACATATGGAAACAAGGAGTAAAGAAACATGTGTCAAACATACCAGAATATGTTGTAAACCTTAAATTCCTCAAGGTAATTTTACTCTGATGTCAGCTTTTTACCCCCTGGCATTCTCTCAAGCAGTTTTTTCAGGTAGTCACCTGGAATGGCTTTCCAACAGTCTTGAAGGATTTCCCATATGTGCTGTGTACTTGTTGGCAGCTTTGCCTTCATTATGTGGTCCAACTCATCTCAAACCATTTCAATTGGGCTTAGGTCGAGTGATTTTGAAGGTCTTCTCATCTCATGCAGCTCTCCATTCTTCAGCCACTTGGTCACATAGCCATTATATAGGTCTTAGTCCTCTTGCAATACAAATTCTTGTTTGCTGTCCTCACTAGTGGCTTCTTATCAGAAATTCAACAATAATGCCTGCTTCTTGCAAACTCATCCTGACAATTAATGTTGAGATGTATGTGCTATTCGATGCCTTTGCATTATTAATGAGGGCTGTGATCAGAGTTGCTGTCAATTTGGCATTTCTGAGGCTGATAAATCTTATTAACTTATCCTCTGCAGCACATGTAATTCTAGGTTTTCTTTTCCTGGGACGGTTCTCAAGAGAGCCACTTTCATCATTGATTGTTTTCATGACTGCACTTGAGGATGCCTTCAAGGTCCTAGCAATTTTCTAGATTGACTGACCTTCATGTCTTAAAGTAAAGATGGATTGTTGCTTCTCTTTACTTACTTGAGTGGTTCTTTCCATATTCTGCCTTAGAACGGTTGTGGACCTCGACTCAGCACTGTATGGAACTGTGTGCCAACAATGCCTCTGCAAAACAGAATTTATGGTCGCTAACACTTTGTGAAGGCTGGTGATTCCACAAATGAACGCTTGAAAATGCATACTTCTTGGAACCTAATTTCAAATGACTACCTGTTAAAGCCACTTAAGAGACTGCCAAGGGTGTGTAAAGATGTCATCAGAGTAAAGGGGGTACTTTGAGGAATCTAAGGTTTGACACATATTCTAGGTTGTGTCACACATGTTTCTTTACACCTTGTTTGTGTGCCTTCATGCTTATGGAAAACCATAGGATGAACAGCTGTGTCCAAATTTTGACCCATAGTGTATGTCAATATTTTAAAATAGCAAAATATATATAAAAAAATAGTTTGTGCATCCACCAGGGCTCACAAGGGCTTATCTTAAAAAGCCTAGATTCACACATGCAGTTTTTAAATATATAACACTTCGGTATTACATAAAAAGTGAGAAGAATTAAGTATTTTGTTAATATGTTTTTGTCTTTAATTTTCTCTTAAACCAAAAGCTACTTCAGTGCTACTAGACCTATACTCTCCTGTTTACATCACTGCAATGTTGAAATGGTGTACCAATATATTATTCCTAGAGATGAGTAGGATTCACTGGTCTCTGCTACATCTGCTACATCAGTGGTCGATGGCCACTGTTTTGGAACCTTACAAACTGCCTGCTGGAATACCTGACACCACTTCTGATTTGTATGCCCAGAACAACATCATTGTTGCAGTGTTATGCATGTATAACATAGCACCAGACTTTTTAATCAGAAGTGGTGTTGAGTATTCTGGTATATAGGAGGTAGTTTACAGGCTCCCATTTGATGGCCATGTCATCACTAATGAGCCAATCATTGGCCTTAGTGGCTTTGTCAGTATGTGTGATGTGATCCCAGTGGCGTGATGAGACTTATTTTGGTATGGCACATCATCAATGCAGCATTGTTAACAAAGATCACTGTGGGATTACCTGGAAGGTGCGAATGAAGCAGTGAGGGCTTTAAAGCTAGTCATTATTTTGTGATGCAATAAGCTGCCAGGATTTTTTTTATAGCCTGAAAAATGTTTTTATCCTGTGAGAACAATGAATTATATAATTATATATTAGCTTATAGTCAGCTCTCGTGCCTTTTGATAGCATTGTATTACTATTAAGTACATCCAGAAGAAATTACATTTATCAGTCTGAGTTTTGTGAGATAAGACATTGTGTTTCATTAAGGAATTTAATTCTGTGTTGAAATCTACTTCTCATGTATTCATCTCTTGAGGACTGTTTCTGAAGTTATGTTCTTCAGCTATATACATACTGCAAGCACAAGTACTTTTTTTCTGTGCAAGCCCATATAACACTTTTTGTTCAACTGATCAATTTGAGGAGCACATTCCCTGAAAGTTTGAATGACTCACTGCTCATAGCAGCTACAGGAACTTATCTCATTATTCGTTATTGCTGTACTGCTTTCAACACCCTTGCACATATAACAGGGCTGTGTTTTGTGTGTAAATGTCTAATTTTATATGATCACAAACTTTAATAATGTTCATTTGTCAACAATGTTTACACGTGTCCTTTTGAGAGAAACAAATGTTATATTATAATATAATGGACATTTTTAGTGTCACTGTGCATTAGCAGCTAACCCATCTTGCTCTGATTACTGTACAGGGCATGGAGCATTGGGTTTTTATAGAAAGGAGTACAGAAAACTTTAATACGTCCTTTGAAGAGGTGCCAAAATCTCAAACTGTCCACATCAGTGGGCAGGATTTGACCCCCGACATGGAAGAACACTTCCAACTTCCAATCGATAGGGTGGAAAGAGAAACTGAGGACCCTCACAAGGAGAAAGGGGCCGAGACAGACAAAGCAGTACCAGTGGTAAAGGGAGTGGAGAGAAGAATCAGGTTAACCCAAAGGGAACAGCGTCTTGTAATGGTAACTGGAGAATGGGACACAGAGGAAAGTAAAGCCAGGACAGCACCAGATGGTGCTCCTGCAGATGATAGCAGAGAATGGGCTATAAAGATGGACAATGTAAAACAAGGCCAAGTCTGGAGTAGGGGAGAAGAAGTAGATGGAGAAGATCCCTCTATAAAGTGGACAGAGAGGGGATTGCTAGCTTCTGGATCATCAGAAAGGTCTCATGATATGAGCAGGACCATTGTGGAAATTGGAGAGAGCAGGCGTGTTATTTTATGTGACGAAGAAGAAGCTGATGACAGCGCTGATGAAACTGAAGGCGAGTGGAACAATGATGTTCACTGGGAAGACCAACAAAAAACGTTAATATGGTGTGAGAGTTCTGGGTACCAGCAACCCAAGAAATCAGAAAATACAGAGGAAATGGACATATTTACATCATTCCAGCATCGTCATGAGCAAATGCAATCTGTATTAAATGGTAGAAAGGAGAGTCAACATGATGAAACATTAAGGGAATATGTCACGACTGATATCCTAATGCCAGATGATCATCCTGAAGAAATTATTGAAGATGGCTGTGCAACAGGCAGAGAAAACACAGAAGAGGTTTTGGAATCAAAACGTCCGAATGAGCCTTTGTCTTCAAGTGTACAAATGACAGCTGAGAGGGGCACAGAAGATTTACCTTTGGAAGATTGGGGTCCACCAGTGCTTCACTTTATGCTACCAACCATCATACCACTGCCAGTGAGCCTTCCCAGAGAACGGGGTCATCAAGAGCCAGCTGCAGTCAGCAATCAAAGTGAGCAAATTCTTGTTCAATCAAATCCTAGGCACCATGCTGGTCCTTATCAAGAAGGAAATGCCAGTCCTGCTGAATCCACAACAGACACTCCTGGAGACCTTTCATCTCCAGACTCAGGCTGTGAAATAACACTCACCGATGCAGCGGTAACTGTGCTAAATCCTCAGCAGTAGCATGTTTGTAAGGGGGGAGGGATGGAGGCACCAAACCTGCTTGGTATTGGAGTGTTGTGGTTTGGCTAGCACGCCAGGTTCCTGTTTGTGTATACGAAGGGGCATGGTATCATAATGGGATCTGTCTGCCTGTCTGTGCCAATACTCTCCTACCATCTGCTTCTGGCTGGAGTACCATCTGGCTTAAAATACCCCGTCCCCAAATATCAGTCTGAAAAGCATGGAAGCAAAAGAGGAGACGGGAAGGAGAGCTGTTGGAAAGATGAAGAGAGGTGAAGCTACATCCTCTTCTTAACTAATCTGGTAACATCACTAAAATACATCTTCCCCACTCCAGGAATCAGGCGCTTTCAATGACATGACAGTGGTTTATTGGCTCCTGCAGTAATTTTCTTAGTCGTCTGGGAAAATCAATGCTTGGCAGGTACCCTGCAGTTCATGTCCCACATTAAATGCATAACTGGATTGAAACGCCTTGCGATTTGCGCCTTCATGGATAAGAAGGAGTTAGTAATCTCCATCCCACCTCCTCCCCACTCACTGCACTGAGGCTGCTGTTTTCTTGCTTTTGTGCTATGCATCTGGACACTGATTCACTGAGCTGTATTAAGTCTTGGAAGAACATGAAATATATTCTTAAAGCAATTCTACAATCTTAACCAACCTATCCACACTGAGATGTCTATAGACTTCTGACTAGTGATGAGCGAGTGTGCCCTTTACTCGAGATTTCCGAGCATGCTCGAGTGATCTCCAAGTAGCTTGGACGTGCTCGTAGATTATGTTTGTGTCACCACAGCTGCATGATTTGCGGCTGTTAGACAACCTGCAGGGATTACCTGTTTGTTAGGGAACCCCCACATGTATTCAGGCTGTCTAGCAGCTGCACATCATGCAGCTGCGCGGACACAAACATAATCTACGAGCACGCCCAAGATACTCGGAGATCACCCGAGCATGCTCGGAAATATCGAGTAACGGGCACACTCGCTCATCACTACTTCTGACCTCTTTATTTTATTTCTACATTCATCAGACTTTTCCCTATATTTCCTTTTAGTTACTGTTTCGCTTACTGTATATATAGAAAAACAGACTGCACATCCAATAGGGCCCCTTGGTAACAATTTAATACAACTTAGTGAATCAGCGTCCATTCGAGCCTCGCTTTGATGCTGCGCTGCCCAGCATCAGTCTCATGCATTGTGCTGCAGGTCTTGCTTCCTGCCCCTTGAAAATTCTTCACTCTAACCCTTCTCTCCTGCTCTAGAGTCAACCACTTGAGTCAACATCTTGGGAGGAAAGGGACATCCCGTCTGCTCTCAGAGAGGTCTCCCTGCCGGACCAGGGTTATAGAAAATCCGGGATTGTCCTTTTTCAGGTCAGGGCTATGGCCTGCCCTGATTCTGCTTGCATTTTGTTAGTTATTATACACCCAGGGGGCTGCAGAATAAATGTGACCTTTGGTTTATATCAAGCAAAATATGGTTTATGAAAATAAAAAAAATATATTGTTATATATAAATGTTAAACATTGTAACACAACATACAAATATATTCTATATCTGCATAATATTCAGTTTTAGTGTAGTTTTACTGACATATTTAATATTTCTTCATATTGTCACAATGGTGTAGAACTACATTTACAGGGGTCTAATGAGAGTCTGGTGCTATATACAAAGCCTAAATGTGCTTGATAACCTCAACTAACACGGAACTGCTATTATTTTCCACAAAACATTATTTTCACATAGGAGGAGCAGTAGGATTTGAATTTCATTTACATTGCTGTATCTAATTACATATGATACCTATTGCAAGGGCTACCAATTTATAAAAAATGGTATGTTAATAGTCTTGTGCATAGATTTTCCATTTTTATGAAAAGGCATGATCACAAATCCATCTGAACTCACCATGCCACTCTCCATATCTTTGAGTAATGTCGCACTGAGACCTTTCGCCATCATGGCTTTTTGAATCCCTTTAGAGAATGAGCAGCAGGGAAGCAGATGAAGGACGTCCATCAGTAGAAGAGGAGCAAAGTGCAGGGCTCCTCAAAGAAAACCAACTGAGCATTGAGAGGAAGTGCTCAAGCATTACCGTCAGTTCTACATCCAGTCTAGAGGCGGAGGTGGACTTCACAGTCATTGGAGATTACCACTCGAATGTAGGCTTTGAGGATTTCAGACGTAGCCTGCCAGAGTTGCATAGAGACCAAGGTGATGGTGCTGGAGGTGCAACTGACAACCTTGCAACTGCATTCCAAGAAGTACATGATGGAGACAAGTCAGAGGAAGAGACAACGGAGGTACAAAGTTACAGCATGGAGTTTCCAGACATACCCTTGTCCATGTTGTCAGTTCTACCAATAAATACTTAACCTGAGGCATCTAAAATTGGCTGCCCAGGTTTGCAGTACATCTCAGAAACATTAAAAAGTGCATCGAAGGTGCTGGAAATGCATGATGTGGCCAAACATGTCAATGTTTATGTACATCTCTACATCCATCATCTATCCTTGTTGTGTTTAGTATTCCCAGCTTGTTACTAGCAATTGCATGTGATTGTACTATGATACCACCAGGTGCATGCTGAAAGCATCCGTCTGTTCAGTCTAGTAATGTCCACGATGTCATCTGTGCTGACCAATGACATCAATAGATTTTCTAGCATGTTAATGTTCATCATTTTATTAAACATCATATACCCATCCTGTGCATGTTTTTTAAATTGTTATTTACATCACACGTATTCATAAGCTATTTTTTATGTTGGTTAGTTGTCTAAATCCAGTAACCTTATTCTTTTGTCACATAGTCACACCTGAAGACAGTGCAGAACGAGGTCATCACTAGTATGGATGCAGTCGGCAGAACAGATGGAGAAACTAATACGCAAACACAGATTTCTACTGTACAAACCACTCAGGTAACAATTTTAAAATAAAGGAGCCTAATTTAAAGAGAATCTATAAACAGGTTTTTGCTATGTAATCTGAGAGCACCATGATATAGGGTCCTGATTCCAGCGATGTGTCTCTTACTACTCTGCATGCTGTCATTTTGATATCACAGTTTTCTCTGTTGCACATCTATCAGTTCTCTAAGTTCCCACTCACACCAGTGATTGACAGCATTCTGCCTATGCACAGTGTACACAGAAAGCTGTCAAACAGTAGTGGGGTTGGGGTTATACAAAACTCAATATTATGGAGGACTACATAGTATGAAACAACTAGTCATCCAGTGTTAATCTCCTGATGATAAGACAAATGATTTTATTGAGACTACAACAAACAGCCCAGTAAGTTATACATCAATGGAAACAGTCTCAGTCCCTACATCATGTCTAACTCAGGAAAAGACACCCATGAATGACCCCAGACTGTACATTTGTGGTGTAACTTTGTATTAACCCTACCTTTTGGAGGATTGCCCCATCATTCTCTGGATTAGTGGCATGTAGTGATGAGCGAATTTACTCGTTACTCGAGATTTCTCGAGCACGCTCGGGGGTCCTCCGAGTATTTTTTAGTGCTCGGAGATTTAGTTTTTCTTGCCGCAGCTGAAGGATTTACATCTGTTAGCCTGCATAAGTACATGTGGGGGTTGCCTGGTTGCTAGGGAATCCCCACATGTACTTATGCTGGCTAACAGATGTAAATCATTCAGCTGCGGCAAAAAAAACTAAATCTCCGAGCACTAAAAAATACTCGGAGGACCCCCGAGCGTGCTCGAGAAATCTCGAGTAACGAGTATATTCGCTCATCACTAGTGACATGTATGCTATTATACAACTTCTCTACCTACTTTCATTGAATGGAACAAATGTTCTTTATTCATTGTGTATTTTTTTGGTATTCAAATGTGTTTCACTGACATAGAAACCAACTATAGTTTAGAAATCACCTTAACGAAAGATCTTTCCAATACAATGCTGATTAAATAGAAAGTGCTATGGAATATGCTGGTGCTATAGAAATGAAAAATATTATTATATTTATGAGTAAATAATTACAGTGTTTTATAAGCTATCCAAATGTGATATGCACTGTACCATTGTTGGTAAGAAGATCATTTGTAGTCTTGGTATCCACTATGGGGCACAGAAGGGATAGTCCAGGGTTCAAATTGACCCTATTTCAGTGTTCGATGGGTGGAAAACCTGCACAGATAACTTTCCCATTAAAGCCCAAGGATAATGCCACACTCACAAGAAAGCAAGAAAAATAGTGAATGACATGCCCATTGTTCCTCTCTTTCTCAATATTTTATTATATATAGGGTTTACTCCTCTGTGTAACACTGTCTCTGGGAAGAGCATCAATACGTGTGATGGAGTAGGCCCATTCTGTTGGAAGTAACATGGTTGAGACTTGGTAGACTACAACTGATTTGGGTAGAACCACACACAGTATATGTTATTTTGCCTTTTTAACAGCCTCCCAAGCCTCCAGCACCTATTAAAAGTCTGATATTTTATAGGTGATAGAAAGTAATTATGACCTGTGGTGACCAGGTGCCAGCAGTTCTTAACCTCCTCCCACCATGTTCCCAATTGCAAAAACTCTGCTTTTTTACATTGCCTTTTTTTTCTGTCGGTGTTCATACCAAAATACACCCTAGCAATCTGCTACGACTGTTGGATTTTTTGCTGTGTTTTTGATAAATTATATCCTTTTTTATGCATTTTTGGTGCAGATTTTTAAGAAGTGTAGAAACGCTAAGATTCATCACTTAAAAGCATGACTATGTTTTTACAGGTATTTTTTAGGTTGCCCATAGAAACCTATTGTAAAAAAACACAAAAAACAGCGTACAATGCTCATGAGTCTACATAAAATCACATCTGCTTTGCTGGAACTATTAAACTATTAATATTTTCTGCAAAAAATGGGCAGAAGGGAAAAGGCAGCAGAACGGTGGGAATATGGCCTTAGGGTATGCCACTCTCTGTACGGATGGTGGTAATATTTATGCAATTGCTTTTGAACTACAATAGACCGATGGCATCTAGAGACTGATAACATCTTTAAAACTTCAAGCATTATTTCTATAGCCATGAATCCTAAACTGCTCGGAATAAAGAAAACATCCGGTAAGGTATGGCTACTGATTGTTGTTGCATCTTGACAGGCTGAGGAGAACAGGACAGACCTTGGAGGAGGCGATCTGATAAAAGTTGTAGCACCTGGTGAGAGCGTCCAACCTCTACAAGCCGATGTGGCTCGTACCCAACATGTAAGTTATACAAGAAAGCGCAGAATCACTAGGCTGTTCATGTTAGATTAAATACTGTTACCGAGTACATTTGTTCCTTAGGTTTCCCATACGGCAAATATTACTCACGGCACGGCAGAAACATTGTCATCATCCACAACTACCCATGTGACAAAGGTGAGGACATTTCAGCCAATACATGCTAAAATTATGCACATTTTTTTAATACTCTTAAATTGGCAGATTTATTAGGTGATTAATGTTTTTGTTTTTCTATGTCATTATTTAGTTTTTTAATTGGTTCCGACTAGTTTCTGGGACTGATGAACATAGATCACTATTCACTAATAATTCAGAATATTTTAGAACCAAATTGCTGAAACAGTAGCTGGGCATAACATGTAGATTAGAACAGCCTGCAATGGGTAGATACCTAAGAGAATACAAAACAGGTGATGTATCTTAGGCCCAAGTCAGGCCTAAATCAGAAAAGCCCTACTAAGACTAGGCGGTGGGTAAAAAAGTGTCCTTTTGACCTCTGTCTGGTATATGTCAAGTGTTCTGCAGTTTACAGCATACAGAAAAAAACCTTAAACTGCGCTGTATACGGCTCTTTACAATATAGCTAACTTATTCACTTTATTTTAGTTTCCTGTAAAGCTTGGCCACAGACAATTAAGATGATCACACATTTGGGGTGACCGTTATCAATTCTTATTTAGGTAAAATTCAGAGTTCCTAATTCTACATAGAAAATGCTTAATGCTACTGATCATATCAAGCCCCATTGTACTTTAATACTAAGTTTTCCTGTATAGAGTAGGGCGAGTCTTTCTGATATGTACATAACTAGGAGAACGTATGTTGTATGTGTGGAATACAGTGTATAAATGAATTACGTGGAAACTGAATATCGTTAACCTATTATATCGCTGCGCTTACCTTGTTCTTTTATGGTATAGCTGATTTCATTAATTTCTTTGTCCAATATGCCCAAGCAGACAGTAAAAGGTGGATTTTCAGAAACAAGGATAGAGAAGAGAATAATTATTACTGGAGATGAAGATGTGGATCAAGAACAGGTAATGCTGCAGTATGTGACAGCTCAGAGTACAGCAATGTTACAGCAGTACTTCAGTACTTACCTCCTTAACGCAGGACTCAGTGGGGTAAATAACAATTTCAGAGTTAAAAGCCAATTTTTGCACAAGCCTTATTTGTGTTAAAAATAATGACTTTTTGCCCTTCTTGCTTGTATATTAAGGGGTTGGTAAAGATAGCTTTTATGTGAACGAGATTTCAATTTAATGTTCACCAATGGGAATAGGTACCTTAACTAGATCATAGATACAATAACTAAATAAATATAAAATAGAGACAATGACATATTGCTGAAAGAAGAAACCCCTTTAAAGCACCACTCCAGCATTCTTTTTTTGTTTTTGTGTTGTTTTTATTGCAGCGCTGGAGTGATGCTTCTAATGTAAGGTCCCTGCCCTTAGTTTTTATATTTACCCGCTGCCGTCTTCACCTTCTATTATCACCGCTCCTGGAGGTCACCAGCAACAATACACGTCTATGAGAGCCTCATACATTGAGAGCTTGTGATGTAACTTCTGAGTGGCGCTGAAAAAATGTGAAGCCAGCAGTGGGTAAGTATAAGACAGGGACCTTAGTTTATTAGCAGTACTCCAGAACTGAAACTAAACAAAACGCTGTAACCCAAAAATGTAAGTCCCCTGCCCCTTGGCTCATACTCACTCGCCACCGCCTTCATCCTTTTCCAGCTTCACTCCAGTCTGTCTCCTTTGAAAAGTGACCTGCCGGCAGCTCCAGTGTTTCATGGAGTGACGCGGAAGTCACTTTACAGTACGAGTCTTGCATTGAGCTGTTTTGACGTAACTTCTGACTTACTGACAGTCAAAAGCTACGATCATAGGATGGCGCTGCGGGACCTGTGCGGTGCCTAAAAACAAGGACGCCGCCGGAGGGTGAGTATATGTCTGGGAGCAGGGGGCTTACAAAGAATAAAACAAAATGCCTGAGTGGCGCTTTAACAGTAATTTTTTTCCCCCAGACCAAGTTAGGTTTTACAAAACAAAGACACATAAAATGTATAGATGTAAAGTACATATTCAACAATAATGGCTCACCCAAAAAATGTACCAATTAAAAAGTAAATTTTAATATTAAATCTCTAAAAAGTCTAGTTTAGTCAATGACATAAAATACTTTCTAAATATAGGTAAACGCACTTATAAGACAGAGTGAAACGGAGGCCAAAGGGGATTGTACCAGATAGTAGGATTATTTAGACCTGTGGTACACCCTATCGTATCCCTAATGCTAACCTGCCTGGCCACTGAGGATTTCACTCTAAATCATGTGTCGCCCCTGCTCAGTGATGGCTGAGCCTGATATCCCCTATTGCATCCTATTTAAACTATAATCAAATGGACTAATATGTATCCAATAGTCTGTACTTACCGGTAGGTAAATCAAAATGGCACCATATGACTGTTGGAATAATCTGTATCCAAAGTCTCTACTTGGTTAGATATAGCGTTAGGTCACTAATCAATATCAAATACATCCACTGGACTAGTCCAGCGTAACTATATAGTAATTCAAGCACAAATGATGGAAGTGACCAACTGTTATCAGTAAACTGTATAGTGTCGCACATAACAAACTTCTACCATGGGCGATATACTGTATATTGTACAATCAGATCCAATATCAGAAACTTACAAATAATATCATAGACCAACCTCTATCAAAGGAGGCATGTCTTAGATAATGAAATCAGTGTCAAATAAATACTCAGCCTTGTCCAAAGGGAGGTTTACTCTATATAACCAGATCCAGTGTCAAAAAACTCAACGCTTTTCCCCTATTTAAAAAGTTCTTCAGGAGTGATAGCCAGCTGGTGTGTAAGTACTATAGAAAATTATGCACTTAGCTTTCGTTGTGTGTACGAAAACAAACTGTGCTTTACTTACCCTGCTTAGGGCCAGCGTTGTGCCTCTTCTACCGACCAGTCTCTGTTGTATGACTGCAGTGACGACATCATGTCGACATTATTGCAGCCAGTGAATGAGCTCAGGGGCTCACGCCATAGCTTTTCCATAGAACTCAGAAAGTGTCAGAAAAAAAATGCATTTTCGAAGTGTAGCAAAATAAAAACCATCACCAAAAAAACTGTTGAAATGCATGTTTTTTTTAAAAAAGCATTTAACACACTGAACAAAAATGTATTTGAAGCAGTCCTACACAAAATATCAACCGAACCATATTATCCTAAACCTGTTTGATTCTAGGCCCTAGCCATGGCTATTAAAGAGGCAAAGCTGCAACACCCAGACATGTTGGTCACCAAGGCGGTGGTATACTGTGAAACAGAACCTTCTCCTGAGGAGCCTAGCGAGAAACAGCAGGTAGAATGCCCTACATTTTACAGAGGCTAAGATACATGATAATCATTTATATTAACAATATATTTTTTTTTCCATTCTCCAGCAATCTTGACCTTGGATTTTGGATGTGAATCCTCCCTTCCATCTCCCTTTCTCTACCCCTGTCTCATAAAATAAAGACTGTCCTCCCTTCCCTGATCCTACAGCTCATGCCAGCTGCAAAGCCCCAAAATCGGCAGGAGGCCTCTGAAACCATGCTGACAGCATTCCCTGACAATGAAAGACTTGTCACCTTCCTGGGAGCAGAGTACCATCTCTTGTGAAGATGACTATGGGACACTTCCTTCTTGTGCATCCGCTCTACGACAGCTCCTCTTCTGAGAAGCATGCCTAGCAATGCGTGACTAGAATGCATGTGGCATCTGCAGAGTCAATTTGATCTGCGCAGTTAGGAAATTTGTGCTTTGTAATATTGAAGATTTCACTGAAGGGAATCCCTCGACATTCTTCAGGGTGCTCCAGCAACAATGGGGTTAATAATTCTTCATAAACTCATCATTTGTTATACGCATTAGAAACCTGATATACTTCAGCCAGGAAATCTCTCATATAGATACTTAGCGCTGTACGATTCTGTTCTGATAATCTGCAGTGGAATTGTCACATTAGATAGAATTGCAGCAGTGGAGTCTGTTCTGATCATACAATGTTTGACCCTGGTCCCGTTTAGTATGATTTTCTGTTCTGCACAGCTAGTAATATGGAAATGAAAGGCGACTGAAATTTTCAAATACTCTTATTAGACTCTTGCTCTTTGGACCTCGCTAGTAGGACTTTCTGCACAATTAACCCATTTGTTGCCGGCTGTGGAGTCAGATGTCCTAGCTAGTTGGGGGGAAAGGCTGAGCCATATGTGTTAAAAGGTTTTAACGTCGCACAGGGGGAGGCCTGATCCACTGCAATGCTGTGCTCTCCCCCAGTCCCTCCTCCTCCCTGTGCACCGTGATCACTGCTCTATAGCCAATAAAAACAAAGTCAGTGTGACATGTGACTTCTTCCTTATTCTGAGTATCAATCATTTCAAGGGGATGTGTAATAATATTACAATTGAGATAAACAGTGGGAGTAGAAAAGAGCAAGGAGGCAGCGAAAGGCTAAACTTGCCTTGCCCATCCCGCAGGACGAAGCTCCTTCTATGTCCCGAGAACTGTACACCCAGATGGGGCTGGAGCAGAGCTACCATAATAGAGCATACAAATTACATAATGACCACAATGTGTGAATAGGCCAAGGACACCAAGGGAAAACTTCCATGCTTCATGCGGTTGTTGTTCTGCTCAGATTCAGACCCCAGTGTTCCTAGGTAATATTTATACTCACAAAGTCACCAGATTATCCACTGGGAAATAAACTCAAGACTATTGCAATCCCTGTCTCAGGATTTTCTGATGTCTTAATGAAAGCAGATCTTGGCACTTTGTAAAGCACAGATCATTTCAGCAATATAATGGCTTTCAAAAGAAAAAAAAACGGATGGTCTTGATCTCCTTATTCACTATAAATCACGGCATAGCTCTAATCTAGCACCGATGGGATGCAGGAGACATGTAAGGTCCCAATCAACCTTCATTATATTTATTTATATATTTTTTTCTATTGACACAAGCTGTCCCATTTAATAATATTTCACAATGAAAAAGGAACAAAAGAGAAGATGAAGGGCAGAATGTCATTGTACATTCTATGGAAAATATCATATAACTATAGTCCTTCCATGTTCATCCCCTACTCCATTCATGCTCCTTCTCGCTAAGGTCCTATGGATGGTGAGGGGGTGTCTCTGTTTTGAGCCACTACTGATTTAGCTTTTATGACCTATACCACTGATAGTTAAGTTATGGACATTTAGATCAAGCTAAACCAATGGGGGACTATATATTCTTTTGCTTACAAGCACTCCTATCAAAATGTTTATCTTAATATATTGCAACTAGATGGTAGCCCGATTCTGACGCATCGGGTATTCTAGAATATGTATGTAGTTTATTTATGAAGATTTTAGAATAATACATTGAATACACAGGATTCGGCCGGCCGCGACAAATTAGCAAAGCGTGGTTCAAATCCCGCGCCAATTTGAGGCCGGACTGCGCCTGTCGCTGATTGTTCGCGGCCGGCCACGTAGTATATAGCACAGCCACATAGTATATAACAGCTTACGTAGTAAATAGCACAGCCACGGAGTATATAACACAGCCCACGGAGTATATAGCACAGCCACGTAGTATATAGCTCAGCCCACGGAGTGTATAACAGCCCACATAGCATACAACACAACCACGTAGTTTATAACAGCCCACATAGCATATAACACAGCTCACGTAGTATATAACAGCCCACGTAGCATATAACACAGCTCACGTAGTATATAACAGCCCACGCATGCAGTATATAACACAGCCCACGTAGTGTATAACACAGCCCAAGTAGTGTATAACACAGGCCACATAGTGTATAACACAGGCCACGTAGTATATTGCACAGCCCACGTAGTATATAGCACAGCCCACATAGTACATTGCACAGCCCACGTAATATATTGCACAGCCCACGTAGTATATAGCACAGCCCACGCAGTATATTGCACAGCCCAAGCAGTATATTTCACAGCCCACGTAGTATATTGCACAGCCCACGTAGTATATTGCACAGCCCACGCAGTATATAGCAATGTAGGCATCATATCCCTGTTAAAAAAAAAGAATTAAAATAAAAAAATAGTTATATACTCACCTTCCGTTGAAGCGGTTACTGATGCTCCTCGCGCGCTTCGGTCCCAAGAGTGCATTGCAGTCTCGCGAGATGATGACATAGCGGTCTCGCGAGACCGCTACATCATCATCTCGTGAGACCGCAATGCACGGAGCGGTCACCGGAGCGTCGCGAGGAGCTGGAAAGGCCTGTTGTGGATCCGAGGGGCCGACAGACGGTGAGTATATAACTATTTTTTTTTTTTTTATTATTTTTAACATTAGATCTTTTTACTATTGATGTTGCATACTGTATATCACATCAGTCACTGCAAAAATCCCTGGCAGGGGAAGGAGGGATCAGCTAAAGAGGGGAGTGATAAATGCAGGGATAAAAAACTTCCTGTTTCTACATAGAGCAGAAAAAAAAGAGAAGAAAAAGCTGGGCAGAAGGGCAATATGAGCAATTGTAAGAACACAGTGCTATATAATATTATGACTGCAATATATTAAGAGAATAAAAACTTTGATGAAAATCCTCACACTGCATGAGCGGGGGGTCACAAGAACAGTAGCTGGTGGGTGGGCCAGTGGTTGGGCGAATGAGGGGTCAGATGGAGGAATGGGAAGGTGGATGACGAATGGGTGAGTGCACGCTTGCACCTCATTACTTTTGGGCTCTCAACTGCTACATATAATGTGCTGCAAGGACTCGAGGAACACCGGCAGCTTAGGAACAGAGGGCAGGCCGGTAGCGTCTAACGTCACTGATGTCAGAAACGGCCAGCTGCCTCTGCTGTGGCCAAACCATGCCTTTCCAGCTTTGTGTTCGCCTGGTCTCCTGGGGCTTGCGTGACGTTGTTATGTCACGCAAGCCCTGCAGCCAAGCAGCGGCTGCTTCCCTTTCACTTCTTTCAGACATTTGAAGGCAGACAGAAACCAGCAGCAGCTCTAACTTCTTCTGGGTGTTTTGTCAAAAGGAAGTGAGAGTTAACCGGCGCTGATTAGCTGCAAGGCTTACAAGACATAATAAACGCTGGAACGGCAATGGCAGTGGAGGTGAGTTTAGACTGTGTTTATTTTACATGGGGGAATATAACATTTGAGAAGAGGTTGTCTAATATAAACATAATACTTATCAGTTAAAAAATAGTAGATTATTTTTCACATAAAATCCAATCTGAAGACAGACAATGAGATACAGTTGGGCTTTCCCTACTCGTAAAGATAACTGACATTTATAGCCAACTCTAGTGAAAACATAGCAAATACAAGAAAAGTTATTATAGCCTGCTACAGAGAAGCCATGTGAGACAATAGATGATACCAGGTGTATGTCGGCTACACATTAACCCCTTTGAGACGAAGCCTGTTTTCACCTTCCTGACCGGGCCAATTTTTACAATTCTGATCACTATCACTTTATAAAGTAATGACTCTGGAACACTTCAAAGGATCCCGGTGATTCTGACACTGTTTCCTTGTGACATATTGTACTTTATGATAGCGTTAAAATTTCTTCGATAGGACTTGCATTTATTTATGAAACACTTTGAGGGGCCTATATGACAGAAAATACCCCAAAATGACACTATTCTAAAAACTGTACCCCTCAAGGTGCTCAAAACCACATTCAAGAAGGTTTTTTAACCCTTCAGGTGCTTGACAGGAATTTTTGGAATGTAGAAGGAAAAAATAAACATTTACTTTTCTTTCACAAAAATTTTCCTTTAGACCTAATTTTTTTTACTTTTGCAAGGGTAACAGGAGAAAAAGGACTATATATTTTGTTGGGCAATTTCTCCTCAGTACGCCGATACCCCATATGTAGGGGAAATCTACTGTTTGGGTGCTCGGAAGGGAAGGAGCGCCATTTCACTTTTTGAATGTAAAATATGTTGGAATAATTAGCAGTTGCCACGTTGCATTTGGCAAGCCCGTGATGTGCCTAGACGGCGGAAACCCCCCACAAGTGACACCATTTTGGAAACTAAACCCCTTAGGGAACCTATCTAGATGTGTATTGAGCACCTTGAACCCACAGGTGCTTCACAGAAGTTTATAGCATGGAGATGTGGAAATAAAAAAAAAATCACATTTTTCTCAAATAAATCTTTTGTAGCTCCATATTTTGCATTTTTATAATGGTAACAGGAGAAATTGCTTCATACAATTTGTTGTGCAATTTCTCCTGAGTACACCGATACCCCATATGTGGGGGGAAACCACTGTTTGGGCGCACGACAGGGCTTGGAAGGGAAGGAGCGCCATTTGACTTTTTGAATGCAAAATTTGATGGAATAATTAGCGGACGCCATGTCGCGTTTGAAGAGCCCCTGATGTGCCTCAAACTGCGGATGTAGTGACCAGTATGCTGTAGTGACCAGTACGCTGTAGTGACCAGTACATTATGCCCAGCTCATGCTGGAGACACGCACCTGTAAATTAGGTGAGCTCTCATCACTACAGAAATGCCAAACATGTGGATTAGGCACACTGGGGCTCAGAAGGGAGGGGGGCATTTGGATTTGGGAGCGGAGAATTTGCTGAATTTCTTTTGGAGGGGGAGGAGCCATTTTGCTTTTCCAGAGCCTTTGTGCTACCAGAAAGGTGGAATCCCCCTATATTTCCATTAACAGATGACAGATCTGAGTGGGGACTTGCTTTTTTTGTGGATTGAGTGGGAGCTTTTATTGGGAACATTTTACATAACGTTTGGTATCACAGTTATCTGGCGCTCTACACTGAGCACTTACTTTGGGGTTTCCATCTAAATCTCTGAGTGACATGATTCGGATGATACCCCCGAGGGATCCATTGACTATGAGTCAGCAGAGTTATTCTTGACTCCATCTGGCCTCTGTTCAGCAGTGTCCTTCTTTTCAGAAGTGCACAAAACTGTGGCCAACGGCACTTTTATGCAATCCTAAATAGATGGACACTGCCGGATTACAGGTCAGACAGCGTCCACAGTGCCTCCATCTGCCTCATTATAGGGAATCTTCCACCAGAGGTTCTGTCTGAATCATGTATTTCAGAGATTTACATGGAAACCCTGGTTCCATGCAGAGCGCAGGCTAAATGTGCGCTGAGCCTTAGGCCGGCCTCACACTCAACGTATGTAAATACTGTCCGTTTTTTACGGCCGTAATATGCAGAAAAGTCCCCAAAATAGTGGTCCGTATGTCATCCGTAGGCAGGTTGTGTCAGCGTATTTTGCGCATGGCATCCTCCGTATGTAATCCGTATGGCATCCGTACTGCGATATTTTCTCGTAGGCTTGCAAAACCGACATCTAATGGATTTATGTGCTCAAATGTTCGTTAAAACATATATACAGTATATAAATGTATGTCATTGAGACACATATATATATATATTCTGTATTTATATTTAATTCAGCGCGATATATGTGAAAAGCCGGTAATTCAATTGCCGGCTTTTCATTTCTCCTTCCCAAAGCCGACAGGATATGAGACATGGTTTACATACAGTAAACCATCTCATATCCCCTTTTTTTTGCATATTCCACACTACTAATGTTAGTAGTGTGCATGTGCAAAATTTCGGCGCTGTAGCTGCTAAAATAAAGGGTTAAATGGCGGAAAAAATTGGCGTGGGCTCCCGCGCAATTTTCTCCGCCAGAGTGGTAAAGCCAGTGACTGAGGGCAGATATTAATAGCCAGGAGAGGGTCCATGGTTATTTGCCCCCCCTGGCTGGAAGATGCGCCTATTCTGGCACGTGGCCACTCTCTTCCCACTCCCGTGTAGCGGTGGGATATGGATATGAAGGGTTAATGTCACCTTGCTATTGTAAGGTGACATTAAGCCAGATTAATAATGGAGAACTCATGAACTGGAGCCTTGTAAAAGTTCCCACGCTCGAGATCATATGAGTTCATCCAGCAGAGGGCGCCTCACCGCGACTCAATGTAAGTACAGATCACCCAGCTTTCCTTTCAGCACCCGGGGTTTACAGGCACGAGCGAGTGCTTTAGCACAGCTCCTGCCTGTAAAATGATTTAACCCCTTCAGATGGATTTACTTCGTGGGACGTGACAGTTCATCAGAAGGTATGTATATTGTTGGTTTATTATTTTGCCAAGCGAGGGTTTTCAGGTGGATTGAGAGAGCAATAAAATATTAAAACAACCTGTGTGTTTATTTCATTAAAATACTTTTTAATAATAATGTGTGTGTGTTTTTTAACCCTTTCATACAATTGGATTAATAATGGATAGGTGACATAATTGACGCCTCTCCATTATTAATCTGCCTTAATGTCACCTTACAATAGCAAGGTGACATTAACCCTTCATTACCCCATATCCCACCGCTACACGGGAGTGGGAAGAGAGTGGCCAAGTGCCAGAATAGGCGCATCTTCCAGATGTGCCTTTTCTGGGGTGGCTGGGGGCAGATGTTTGTAGCCAGGGGGGGGCCAATAACCATGGACCCTCTTCTGGCTATTAATATCTGCCCTCAGTCACTGGCTTTACCACTCTGGCGGAGAAAATTGCGCGGGAGCCCACGCCAATTTTTTCCGCCATTTAACCCTTTATTTTAGCAGCTACAGCACCCACATTTTGCACATACACACTACTAACATTAGTAGTGTGGAATATGCAAAAAAAAGGGGATATGAGATGGTTTACTGTATGTAAACCATGTCTCATATCATGTCGGGTTTGTGAAGGAGAAATGAAAAGCCGGCAATTGAATTACCGGCTTTTCACTAACACCGCTGCGTATTTCTCGCAAGTCACACTGCAGGTCCGTGTGGAATCCGTTTTTTTCTCGCCCCATAGACTTTCATTGGCGATTTTTTTGCGCAATACGGTGACAAACGCAGCATGCTGCGATTTTCTACGGCCGTACAAGACCGTATATTACGGATGCGTAATATACGGCAGATATGAGCTGGGCCATAGAGATTCATTGGGCCGTGTGTAATGCGAATTTTACGGACGTAGTTTATGCGCTCATACGTCCGTAAAACTCGCTAGTGTGAGGCCGGCCTTACTGTGATCTTTGGGAGGCAGAATGAAAAAATCAACAGCATGCTCCTTAACATGTGCCACCCTGTTTTTAAAGGGACCAAAAGTAATTGGACAATTGACTCCAAGGCTATTTCATGGACAGGTGTGGGAAATCCCTTCATTATGTCATTCTCAATTAAGCAGATAAAAGGCCTGGAGTTGATTTGAGGTGTGGTGCTTGCATTTGGAAGCTTTTGCTGTGAAGTAAACATGCGGTCAAAGGAGCTCTCCATGCAGGTGAAACAAGCCATGCTTAAGCTGCAAAAACAGAAATAACCCATCTGAGAAATTGCTACAATATTAAGAGTGGCAAAATCTACAGTTTGGTACATCCTGAGAAAGAAAGAAAGCACTGGTGAACTCATCAATGCAAAAAAGACCTGGGCGCCCACGGAAGACAACAGTGGTGGATGATCGCAGACTATTCTCCATGGTGAAGAAAAACTCCTTCACAACAGCCAACCAAGTGAACAGCACTCTCCAGGAGGTCGGCGTATCAATATCCAAATCTACCATAAAGAGAAGACTGCATGAAAGTAAATGTAGAGGGTTCACTGCACGGTGCAAGCCACTCATAAGCATCAAGAATAAAAAGGCTAGACTGGACTTTGCTAAAAAAAATCTAAAAAAGCCAGCACAGTTCTGGAATAACATTCTTTGGACAGATGAAACCAAGATCAACCTCTACCAGAATGATGGAAAGAGAAAAGTATGGCGAAGGCGTGGTACAGCTCATGATCCAAAGCATACCACATCATCGGTAAAACACGGCGGAGGCAGTGTGATGGCTTGGGCATGCATGGCTGCCAGTGGCACTGGGTCACTAGTATTTATTGATGATGTGACACAGGACAGAAGCAGCCGAATGAATTCTGAGGTATTCAGAGCCATACTGTGTGCTCAGATCCAGCCAAATGCAGCCAAACTGATTGGTCGTCGTTTCATACTACAGATGGACAATGACGCAAAACATAAAGCCAAAGCAACCCAGGAGTCTATTAAAGCAAAGAAGTGGAATATTCTTGAATGGCCAAGTCAGTCACCTGATCTGAACCCAATTGAGCATGCATTTCACTTGTTGAAGACTAAACTTCAGACAGAAAGGCCCACAAACAAACAGCAACTGAAAACCACCTCAGTGAAGGCCTGCCAGAGCATCAAAAAGGAGGAAACACAGCATCTGGTGATGTCCATGAGTTCAAGACTTCAGGCAGTCATTGCCAACAAAGGGTTTTCAACCAAGTACTAAAAATGAACATTTTATTTAAAATTATTTAATCTGTCCAATTACTTTTGGTCCCTTTAAAAACAGGGTGGCACATGTTAACGAGCTGAAACTCCTAAACCTTTCATCCAATTTTAATGTGGATACCCTCAAATGAAAGCTGAAAGTTTGAACTTCAACTGCATCTGAATTGTGGTAATGTCTATAACCAAAATTAGAAAAATGTTGTCTCTGTCCAAATATATATGGACAAAACTGTATATGGGGTTTTTATGTTTGGCTGCTGTCACACACTAAACAACCCTTTTAATTGCGAAAACGAAAAAATTTTTTTTTCATATTTCGGCCAACAGAGTCATGTGAGGGCTTCTTCTTGCAGGACGAGCTGGCGATTTTATTGGTACCATTTTCAGGCACATGACATTTTTTGATCGCTTTCTATTCTGATTTTTGGGAAACAGAATGAACAAAAACGAGCAATTCAGGAATTGCTTTTTTTTTTTTTTTATACATATCTGCATGTGGTAAAATTGGTAAGACAGGTTAATTCTTCAGGTCAGTATGATTACAGCGATACCTCATTTATAAGCAATAAAAACTTATAGAAAAAATAATTATTTTTGCATCATTTTATTCTGAGAGCTATAAATAAATATGGGGGCTTGTTTTTTGCGGGACAAGATGACGTTTTCAGCAGTACCATTTTATTTACATCCGTCTTTTTGATCATGCTTTATTGCACATTTTGTTCGGCGGTATGATGATAAAGCATTGTTTTTAGCCTTTTTTATGGTGTTTACTAAAGGGGTTAACTAGTAGGACAGTTTTATATAGCGGGTCGTTACAGATGCGGCGATACCAAATATGTGTACTTATATTGTTTTTTTTGTTTACATAAATGTATTTATTGGAAAAATATTTATTCATTTTGGGATTTTTTATTTTTTATTTTTTTACACATTATAATATATATTTTTTAACTTTATTACATTGTCTCACTATGGGACATTACTATATTACATCACTGATCTGATTCTTTGCACAACAGAGTGTCAGATCAGGATCTGACAGGTAGGGAAGGAGGCATGCCGATACCTGCTCTCAATCAGGCGCTCACAAGCCACCTCCCTGCACGACGCAGAAGGACCCAACGGCCATCTTGGTGCCAGGGGTCTCCATGGAGACCATCAGAACAACACGATCGCATCACGTTCTGAGGGAAGCACGCAGGGATGCTTCTCTATGCCGCTGTCACTACTGACAGTGGCATCAGAGGGGTTAAATGCCCATGATCGGTGCTAGCAACGATCGTAAGCGTTGCAGTGGGGTGTCAGCTGTCACAGCCGACACCAGCACGTGATTTCTGCGGCGCTAAGCGCGAGGCCGCAGCAAGTGCGGCGCCGTACTAGTAATGCTCTGGGCACAAATGCACCTCCTGCAAAGGGGTTAAGATGAGAAACAAAAAATTCCACCAAGAAAAAGCATTACAAACATTTTTTACATTAAAATTACTTAGCGGGTTCTTAGTTGGATGCTACTGCTGTCACTCAAGAATAGGGGGAAGCTGTTATAGGCTCACCATGTGAGCGCAATTCTCTAAGCTGTAGGTCAAGGTGAGCAATACAGCAGCATGGACTGAAGGCGCTGGAACAGTGGGTAGGACATGCTGGATGACGAATCAGTAAGGACTAGGACTGCAGTATATTTAGGAAATCAGGAAGACAAGCGGAGCAGGAAATACCAGAAGACATAAGGCTAGGAGTGTGGATATACACAGGAACTGTATACAGTCAGTCCAGAAATGGTTAATGATAGAGTTGTATGCCATCAGAAGAAAGTGAATGGCAAAGATGTAGGCAATCAGCAAACAAACGTTTAAACGCAGGCAGATGTTATGAACAGTCAAATTGGATAATTGCTTGTAGAGATGATTACAGATGGTTGCAGCAGTGTTGTAGAGTGAACAGTGCCAGTATAGCAGAGAAGAGTTTGTTATGCTTACAACAAACAGATGGTTAACCACAGGTCTGAGCCTAAAAGTGAATACAGAAAGATGATAAACTACTTAATTAGCCAGAGAGAAAAATGGATGATGAGGCAAACTCAATAAGTACCTGTATAACTAAATGCAAAGTTTACTGAATACTCAGACAGAGTATAGCTGTCTGAGTTGGTCTTAAAAGGCCTTGTGTGATGATGTCAAAGTTAGTTGCCATGTCACAACAGAAATTTAGCATGATCTTATAGAAACGGAATTAGCTCCAGGGGAAGAAAAAAAAGAGCTGGCATCTGAGCCAAGACAGGTAAATAACAGCAGTAAGGAGCCATTGTTCCATAGAGACAACTGCACTTAAGAATTAGGGACAACCTTCTGGACAATTGCAGGAGACGAGTACATGATTAAAACTACGGTTTCTCGTTTATGCCGCTGCTATAATAATACCGAAAGGAATGTTTAATAAGCTGAACAAGTCTCCTACCTAGCGCTGTTGGCAATTTGGCAGGGTCCAGACTTCGGACAGAACTCTTTTAATATTTGTTTCTCCATTTTTTTTCTGCACAGAAAATACTAACCTTCAGTCCCTTCTTCTTATATAATCTCTAACAAACGCAAAACTAGTTTCACGGGAGACCAATTTACAAGCCAGTTTATGCTCAATGGGAAAGTGTTCAACCGTGGAAAGAACAATGAAAGTAATTTAATTGAAAAAATCTACATGGAGAGAAGGATATTTCTGGTATAACCCGCACCACAACTTGACATCACAAAAATAAAAAATATTCAGCACTTTCCATCAATTGCCTTACAGCAGTCATATTTTCTTCTTCAGGCTTTCTCAAAAGGTAGGAGCCTTCTAGACCAAAGGACAGCACCACTTATTTCTGGTGTTTACCTTCTCGATACAAGGCAGGAAACAAAGGGAATATTGGCTGGTAACAAACGTTAAGCACAATAAAATTGACCAAATGAAACGTAATAATTTACATGTGTTCAGCCACTTGTGTTCACTTTGCTCAATCCACAGCTTAATGTTGAGTCCTCCTCATGGTTTTAAAAGTACTTGTCTATCTGATTTCAAATGTCAGTAGCTAAATGCTCAAAGCAAATAACTTTTCCGCCCATGATCTAGGTCTCTAGCACCCTGACTAATTGGAGTAATGGAAGACAAAGCTGCCAAGTTATGGAGAAATAGGAGTAAAGCCGGGGTCAGGAATACTTTATTAGATATACTTAAAATGGACTACCTTCCATTAATTAACAAACAAAATAACACACTGTAAAAAACACTGATATTATACCAAGATATGCCAACTCACCCTACTAGGAAACCTGATTCTGAGACTCTACCTATCAGCGGAGGGTGGCATCCTAAAGGAGTTCGACAATGGCGCTCCCGCTCCTCGGTGGCTGTCCCTGGAATCTCTGGTGTGCCCTAATTTGGGTATATAATATACAACATTGTAAACACAATCACTGATACAAACATTCTGTATAGTGCAAAAGGACCAAACATGTCCAATGCTGCACCACTATAATAATAGGATGAGATAGTACTGCATTTTATATACTGTATATTGTTTTTAAGGGGTTTACACATGTTAGTCGATGTTGAGATCTCTCTGTATTGCTAATATGTATAAGGCCGGGGTCACAGTTTCATACACACCCACAGACTTGTACGGATGCACATGATCCGAATTCCGGAGGCATTTGCAGCATACTGCAATTTTTTTTACAAGACCGATTCAGTCTGTGGAAAAAGATTGCAGATCTGCACTGACCCATTGCATAACATTGGTTCTAGTGCATTCTGATGAAACATCAGATAGCACTCGCCCATATTCTACGCTCAGGTGACCAAACTGAAAGGGGGTATATGTCACTCCATACTTTGGCAGATTTGAGAGCACCTGTTGTGTCGAAGATGGTGTCTTATCAGCAGGCATCATTTTCTAGAGCGAGGGGTGGAGGGGGAATGTGCAGATTGATACAGTGAGGAAAATAAGTATTTGATACACTGCCGATTTTGCTAATTTTCCCACCTACAAAGAATAGAAAGGTCTATAATTTTTATTGTAGGTACACTTCAACTGTGAGAAACAGAATCTTAAAAAAATATCCAGAAAATCACACTGAATGATTTTACATAATTAATTTGCATTTTATTGCGTGAAATAAGTATTTTATACAATAGAAAAACAGAACTTAATATTTGGTACAGAAACCTTTGTTTGTAATTACTGTACAGAGGTCAGACGTTTCCTATAGTTTTTGACCAAGTTTGCACACACAGCAGTGGTGATTTTGGCCCATTCCTCCATACAGATCTTCTCCAGATCTTTCAGGTTTCGATGCTGACGCAACATTGAGTTTCAGCTCTCTTCAAAGATTTTCTATTGGGTTCAAGTCTGGAGACTGGCTAGGTCACTCCAGGACCTTGAAATGCATCGTATGAGCCTCTCCTTAGTTGCCCTGATGGTGTGTTTCGGGTCATTGTCATGTTGGAAGACTCAGCCACCACCCATCTTTAATGCTCTTACTGATGAAAGGAGGTTGTTGGCCAAAATCTCGCAATACATGATCCCATCCATCCTCCCTGTTACAGTGCAGTCGTCCTTTTCCCTTTGCAGAAAAGCACCCCCAAAGTATGATGTTTCCCCCACCATGCTTCACGACTGGGACGATGTTCTTGGGGTTGTACTCATCCTTCTTCTTCCTCCAAACACAGCGAGTGGAGTTGATACCAAAAAGTTCTATTTTGGTCTCATCTGACCACATGACCTTCTCCTATGTCTCCTCTAGATCATCCAGATGGTAATTGGAAACCTTCAAATGGACGTCGTAATGTGTTACTAAAGGCAATATTTGAGACTGTGGTCCCAGCTCTCTTCAGGTCATTGACCAGGTCCTCCCATGTAGTTCTGGGCTGGTTCTTGACCTTTCTCAGAAGCATTCTTACCTCATGAGGCATGGAGCCCCAGACAGAGGAAAATTGACAGTCATCTTGTGTTTCTTCCATTTTCTAATAAGTGTGCCAACAATTACTGCCTTCTCACCAAGCTGCTTGCCTATTGTCCCATAGCCCATCACAACCTTGTGCAGGTCTACAATTTTGTCCCTGGCGTCCCTAGACAGCTTTTTGGTCTTGGCCATGGTAGAGAGGTTGGAGTGTGATGGATTGTGTGGACAGGTGTCTTTTATACAGGTAACGAGTTAAAACAGGTACTATTAATACAGATAATGACCGCAGAGTAGGAGGGCTTCTTAAAGAAAAACTAACAAGTCGGTGTGAGCCACAAATCTTGCTGGTTGGTAGGTGATCAAACACTTATTTCATGCAATAAAATGCTACTTAATTATTTAAAAATCATACAATGTGATTTTCAGTTTTTTATTTTTAGATTCTCTCACAGTTGAAGTGTACCTATGATAAAAAATACAGACCTCTCAATTCTTTGTAGGTGGGAATGTTTGCCAAATCGGTAGTGTATCAAATACTTATTTTCCCCACTGTATATAGTTATAGCATAACTATACATTTATTACCTCTGTTCGTTCTGAGTTTAGGAGTCTAGTAGGTATTCCCGCTCAATGACTTCTAGCCTCCTTGAGTAATAGTACAAGAAGAGATATCAGTTAATCATTTCTAACACTACCCGCTGAACTCATGAGGCTAAAATGAATGTTATACTTTACAATTTCCTAACTTTCCAAACCTTTATATCAATCTGGTCAGCTCCTCTTGCTTCATGGTATGCATCCTGCAGATCAGACTGCAAGTCAAAATGTCAAGTTCCCGTTAAGAAAGCAAGAAAAGCAGAGTGAAATAATTTTTAGGATCTACACTATATGGTCAAAAGTTTGGACACTTCCACATTACACCTACGGGAGCTTTTATGGCATTCCATTTTAAATCCATAGGAGTTAATATGGAGTTTGTTTGCTCCTTGCAGCTATAAGGTTTTACTCTCTCTTATGGGAAAACTTTCTTCAAAATTTTAGAGTGCTTGTGGGAATTTTTGCAAATTTGAGGTTAGACACTGGTATTGGACAAGAGTGCCTGGCTTGAGACCTCCATACAATTGTCAAAGATTTCCCTTGAAGAACAAAACCCATAGCATTATCCTTCCTAGTTCAGACTTCACAGTATATTCATTTTACTCACTTATACAGCGCCATTAACTCCATGGAGCCTTATAGACATCATCATCACTTTCCCCATTGGGAATCACAATCTAAATTCCCTATTAGTATGTCTTTGGAGTTTGGGAGGAAAAAATGTAACTATTTTTCTTTTCACTGCCCAATGGTATAAAATTATGTAAACCACATGCGGTGTCAATATGATCACTGCACCACTAGATTAATTCATTGAGAGGTGTAGTTTGTAAAATGGGGTCTCTTATGGAGGGTTCTGCTGTTTTGGCACCTCAGGAGCTCTGCCAGTGTGACATGGCACTCTCAAACCAGTCCAGCAAAATCTGAACTCCAATATGACACTTCTTCCCTTCTGAGCTTTGCAGTGTGCCTCAAAAGTAGTTTTTGACCACATATGGGTTATCAGCATACTCAGGAGAAATTGTACAACAAGTTTTGGGGTCCATTTTCTCCTGCTATGCTTGTGAAAAAAATTGGGGTCTAAAACAACATTTTTGTGGGAAAAATATATATTATTTCATTTTCACAGATTAACGTTGTAAATTTTTTTTTAAGTACCTGTAGGTTCAAAGTGCTCACCACACATCTAGATAAATCCTTGAGGGGTCTAGTTTTCACTTGTGAGGGATTTTCCACTATTTAGGCACATCAGGGGCTATTCAAACACGACATGACATCAGCAGACCATTTCATCACAGTCTGCATTCCAAATCGTCACTCTTTCTTTTCTGAGCCCTGCCGTGCCCCCAAACTGTAGTTTATCCCCACATATGGGGTATCTGCAGACTCAGGAGAATTTGCACAACAAATTTTGCATTCCATTTACTCCTTCGGAAAAAAAAAAAAAGGAGTTAAAAACATTTTTGCTTGAAAAGTGCATTTTTTTAATTTTCACAGCTCAATATTACAAACTTCTGTGAAGCACCTGCAGGTTCAAGATGCTCACCACATATTCAGGTAACTTCCCTGAGGGGGTCCAGTTTCCAAAATAATGTCGCCTGTGGGCGGTTTCCACTGTTTAGGCATATCAGGGGCTCTCCAAACGTGACATGGCGTCCCATAATTATTCCAGCAAATTGTACATTCAAAAAGTCAAATGGCGCGCCTTCCCTTCCGAGCCCTGCTGTGTGCCCAAACAGTACAGGGTGGGCTATTTATATGCATACACCTAAATAAAATGGGAATGGTTGGTGATATCAACTTCCTGTTTGTGGCACATTAGTATATGGGAGGGGAAAAACTTTTCAAGATGGGTGGTGACCATGGCAGCCATTTTGAAGTCAGCCATTTTGGATCCAAGTTTATTTTTTTCCAATGGGGAGAGGGTCATGTGACACATCAAACTTATTGAGAATTTCACAAGAAAAACAATGGTGTGATTGGTTTTAATGTAACTTTATTCTTTCATTAGTTATTTACAAGTTTATGACCACTTATAAAATGTGTTCAAAGTGCTGCCCATTGTGTTGGATTGTCAATGCAACCCTCTTTTCCTACTCTTGACACACTGAAAGCTACTTGTAAATAACCCATGAAAGAATAAAGTTATGTTAAAACTAGTCACACCATTGTTTTTCTTGTGCAATTCTCAATAAGATTGATGTGTTACATGACCCTCTTCCCACTGGAAAAAATAAAGTTGGATCCAAAATGGCCAACTTCAAAATGGCCACCATGGTCACCACCCATCTTGAAAATTTTTCCCCCTCCAATATACTAATGTGCCACAAACAGGAAGTTGATATCACCAACCATTCCCATTTTATTTAGGTGTATCCATATAAATGGCCCGCCCTGTAGATTTCCCCCACATATGGGGTATCGGCATGCTCAGGATAAATTGTACAACAAATTTTGGGGTCCTTTTTTTCTTGTTACCCTTGAAAAAATAAAAATGAATTGGGGTCTAAAGTAAAATTTGTGACAAAAAGGTAAATGGTTTTTTTTTTCCCTTCCAAATTCCAAAAATTCCTGGGAGGCACCTGTTGGGTTAATAAACTTCTTGAATGTGGTTTTGAGCACCGTGAGGGGCGCAGTTTTTAGATTGGTGTCACTTTTGGGTATTTTCTGTCATATAGACCCCTCAAAGTCAATTCCAATGTAATATGGTCCCTAAAAAAATGGTTTTGTAAATTTTGTTGGAAAAATGAGAAATCGCTGGTCAACTTTTAACCCTTATAACTTCAGAACAAAAAAATTATGGTTCAAAAATTGTGCTGATGTAAAGTAGACATGTGGGAAATGTTATTTATTAACTATTTTGTGTGAGAAAACTGATTTAAGAGCATACAAATTAAAGTTTGAAAATTGCAAAACTTTCAAAATTTTTGCATAATTTCCGTTTTTTTCACAAATAAACGTAAGTCATATCAAAGAAATGTTACCACTATCATGAAGTACAATGCGTCACGAAAAAACAATCTCAGTGGGATCCGTTGAAGTGTTCCAAAGTTATTACCACATAAAGTGACACTGGTCAGAATTTTAAAATTTGGTCTGTTTATGAACGTGAAAACAGGCTTGGGGGCTAAAGGGGTTAATAAGATATATAGTAGAGTGGCTAAAGGGACACTAAACTTCAAGAAGGCAAATTTCAAACAGCTGAGAGATCATGTTAGTGCCATAAGCTGAGACAATGTCCTTGAAAATAAAGCACATAAAGTAAATTGGACACTTTTATTAGCATCCTGAATAGGACCTGTGCACAATATACACCCTGTGGGAGCAAACAAGCTAGAAATGGGAGAAAACCACTATGGCTAAACAGACCTGTAAAGGGGCAAGATAAATGACAGAATGAAAGCGTTTAGGGAATTAAAGCAAGAGGTGAAGAGGTATGAATTACCATATATACTCGAGTATAAGCCGACCCGAGTATAAGCCGACCCTCCTAATTTTGCCACAAAAAACTGGGAAAACTTAATGACTCGAGTATAAGCCTAGGGTGAAAAATGCAGCAGCTACCGGTAAATTTCAAAAGTAAAAATAGATACCAATAAAAATAAAATTAATTGAGACATCAGTAGTTTAAGTGTTTTTGAATATCTATATTGAATCAGGAGCCCCATATAATGCTCCATAAAGTTTGATGGGCCCCATTAGATGCTCCATATTAAAATATGCCCCATATAATCCTGCATAAAGGGTAATAAGGGCCCCATAAGATGCTCCATAGAGATATTTGCCCTATATAGTGTTGCACAAGCGTTATGGCCCCATACAGATGCTCCATACAGCCACTTGCCCCTTATAGTACTGCACAAGTGTTATGGCCCCATACAGAAGCTCCGCACAGCCACTTGCTCCTTATAGTGTTGCACAAGCGTTATGGCCCCATACAGATGCTCCGCACAGCCACTTGCCCCATATAGTGCTGCACAAGTGTTATGGCCCCATAAGATGCTCCGCGCAGCCACTTGCCCCTTATAGTGCTGCACAAGTATTATGGCCCCATACAGATGCTCCGCGCAGCCACTTGCCCCATATAGTGCTGCACAAGTGTTATGGCCCCATACAGATGCTCTGCACAGCTACTTGCCCCATATAGTGCTGCACAAGTGTTATGGCCCCATAAGATGCTCCGCACAGCCACTTGCCCCTTATAGTGCTGCACAAGTGTTATGGCCCCATACAGATGCTCCGTGCAGCCACTTGCCCCTTATAGTGCTGCACAAGTGTTATGGCCCCATACAGATGCTCTGCACAGCTACTTGCCCCATATAGTGCTGCACAAGTGTTATGGCCCCATAAGATGCTCCGCACAGCCACTTGCCCCTTATAGTGCTGCACAAGTGTTATGGCCCCATAAGACGCTCCGCACAGACACTTGCCCCTTATAGTGCTGCACAAGTGTTATGGCCCCATACAGATGCTCCGCACAGACACTTGCCCCATTTGCTTTTGCTGCCATAAAAAAAAAATCACATACTCACCTCTCCGTCGCTCAGGACCCCGGCACTTTTACCTGCTCCTCGTGCGGCTCCGTCTTCGGCACTGACGTTCAGCAGAGGGCACGCACTGACTACGTCACCGCGCCCTCTGACCTCAGCGTCACTGCCAGAGGACGATGAAGACAGAGCCGCACTGGAACGAGGAGAGGTAAATATCGCGCTGCGCTCCCCCTCGCCGTATACTTACCTGCTCCTGGCGCTGTGTCCCTGCTTCTTCCCTGGCGCTGCATCTTCTTCCTGTATTGAGCGGTCACCGTTACCGCTCATACATTAATGAATATGCGGCTTCACCCCTATGGGAGGTGGAGCCGCATATTCATTTCTGTAATGAGCGGGACCATGTGACCGCTCAGTACAGGAAGAAGCTGCAGCGCTTGAAGAAGCAGGGACGTCCAGGGACCGCGCCGGGAGCGGTTAAGTATAATTACACATCCCCCGCCCCCCCTCACCTGCTGACCCCCGGGTATGACTCGAGTATAAGACGAGAGGGGGACTTTCAGCCCAAAAAAATGGGCTGAAAATCTCAGCTTATACTCGAGTATATATACGGTAACTATAGAGGAAAAAAATATAATTGTGTAAAAAGCAAATGAATGTGGCAAAGACAGAGAGACTCATTGAAAAAAGTAAAAACAATTCCAAAAATATCCTTCAACTACATAAACAGTAATAAGCGCAAAAACATAGTGTTGGCCCCCTCAAAAATAGTCTGGGTGAAATGGTGGTAGAGGATGAGGGAAAGCCAATCTACTAAATGACTTTTTCTCTACAGTATTTAAACAAGAAAATCACATGAAAAATAACATGATCAAGGATGCTAGAAATTATGTCATCAGCTTAACCCAGCAGCAAGTACAACGTTGCCTCAAAAATACTAAAGTAGACAAACTCCCGTACCTGGATGGTGTATACCCCAAAGTATTGCAGGAATTACTGTAAGTACTGAGATACAGACTGCCATTTCTAATATTCAAGGAGATCACAACAGTGTCTGTACCACAGGACTGGCGTATAGCAAATGTGATGTAATATTCAAAAGACAAAAACTGAACTCGGAAATTATATGCCAGTAAGCTTAACCTCTACTGTGGGTAAAATACACATGCTTCCTAGAGTATCTCGATAAGAATAACCTCATAACCAAATATAAACCTAGGTTTACAAGTGATTGGTCCCGTCAAACTAATTTGATGAGCTTCTATGAGGAGAGAAGTTCCAGACTGGGCCAGGGTAATGCTGTGGATGTTGTCTATATGGACTTCTGAAATGTGTTTGATACCGTACCACATCAAAGGTTGGTACATAAAATGAGAATAATGGCACCTGGGGGAAAATATGTGTAACTGGGTTAACAACTGGCTAAGTGATAGCCAATAAAGTTAACACTTTTAAAATACTTTTCTCTTTTTTGGGCATAAAATTATTTTCATAGATCTGCAAATATTAAAATTCTATGCCTTCTACAATTTGTTAACCCAGTTACACATATTTTCCACTGGTCCAAGTGTTCTCATTTTATGTAGTAACCAGTGATGATCGAGCATGCTCGACACTGCTTGATTACGCATTGGGTGCTTGAGTGCCATGCTCGAGTCCCCGTCCCATATTTTTTGTGGCTGTTTTTCAGCCACCAAACATGTGGGCATTGCCTGCCAATCTGTCACGTTACTGGCGACACAGGACTGAAGGTCAGTGGCCGAAGCAGATGTATACAAGTGACCGGATAGTGGAAAGACCTCTGGAGATGCAATATATGGCAGTGGCAGTTCAATATATCCGCAGATGCAGGGACCAGCCCGAGCAAGGGCCGGCCTGGATCACACACGTGCACAAAGTCCGTATGAGCAGCAGGAGTTCAGGGTAGTAGCAGCAGAATATCAATAAGAAGCAGGGAGATGTCAGCAAGACACCTTCCAACCAGGAGCTCAGAGTTTGCTTCACTCAGACTGAGCACACAAAACACTCAGCAACAGGAAGCTGCACAGGGCCAGGTATATATAGCAGGTCCAATCAAGCTCAGTCAGGGTGGGGACAAATCAGCAGGGCAGGTGATGATCTCTATCCCAGACGAAGTTCATATGGTTTCAGGCAGAAGTCAAGCAAGTTCCAAATAGCTCATCAAGGAAAGGAACAGACTAGCAAACAAAGAGTCACAGGTTCAAATCCTAACAATACTCCCTTCTTAATGGCGGCCTCTGGATGCAATTTGCCCAGGCTTTGCAGGATACCGCTGATGAAATTGTCTAATCAAACGGGGAGCATTGACATTGCCTACCGGTTCCCATGAATTTTCTTCCGTGTCGTAGCCCTGCCATTTGATCAAATATTGTAAACCATTTCTATGAATTTGAGAATCCAAGATCTTCTCCACCACAAACTGCTCCTGTCCGTCCACTTCAATTGAATCGGGAGGCGGAGGGGATCGCTCTGGGAATGGATTGGCTGTGGCGGCTTTCAACAAAGACACGTGGAATACGGGATGAGTCTTCATTGATTTTGGTAGCTGTAAACGTACAGCCAATGGACTCACAATCTTATTAATTTGTATGGTCCCACAAACTTCTGTCCTAATTTAGGAGAAGGAATCTTCAATTTCAAATTCTTAGTGGATAACCACACTCGATCTCCAATCCTAAACGTGGGAGTGGGTCTACGATACCTGTCAGCAGCTTTTTTATATTTCTCCTGAGCTTCCCTTAATGCGTCTTTCAGGACATTCAGATTTTTCTGTAGGAGAGAGATTCTTTCTGCGACTGCTGGTATTAATGGCGCCACAGGATTCTTGGGAAGGATGTTTGGATGATATCCAAGATTTGCAAAAAATGGTGTCTGTTTCGTAGAGGCATTCTGTGAATTGTTGTATGAAAACTCCGCAAATGGCAACAAATCTACCCAGTCGTCTTGCAGATGGCAAATATAACACCGAAGATACTGCTCCAGCGTCTGATTCGTACGTTCTGTTTGACCGTTAGATTGCGGATGATAAGCGGTTGACAATCATACCTTGATGTCTAGTGCTGAGCACAAACTGCGCCAAAATTTAGATGTAAATTGCACACCTCGATCTGAGACGACTTCATCCGGCACTCCGTGGAGACGAAAAACATTGCAAATTATCAGATCAGCTGTATCTTTTGCTGAAGGCAGACCTGTACACAGGATAAAATGCGCTGCTTTCGTAAGTCGATCCACTACTACCAGAATGGATGTCTTTCCCTTGGAATCAGGTAGATCCACTATAAAGTCCATTGAAATCGATCCCCATGGCCGTGTTGGAATGGCGAGAGGCTGCAATAGTCCCTACACGTGGGGTCTTATGTCTGGCACAGATGTCACAAGACTTAACGTACTTCTTCACGTCTTCTTGAAAGTTCGGCCACCAAAAGAAACGTGACAAAAACTCCTGCGTTTTCGGTACCCCTTTATGCCCTGCATCTTTAGAGTCGTGCACTAGTTGTAGAACTTTTAACTGAGCTGCTTCTGGCACATATAGTCGTCGACCATCAGTCCATACTTGATTTTTGAAAAATAGGTGTACCTCCCCTGATGGACGTGATAGAAAAGAGTCTGTTTCGTATGCTGCTTTCAGATCTTCCAGCAAATCTCCATCATGTATTACTCCCACGATTTTATTATCGGCCACAATAGGTTTGGGTGTTGTTACGAGATTAACATCACTTGAAAACATTCGGGATAATGCATCTGCCTTCTTGTTACGGGAGCCTGGTCGATATGAAATTACAAAATTAAACTGATTCAGAAACAGACTCCAACGGGTCTGCTGAGGAGAGAGGTATTTTGCAGACCTGATAAACTCTAGATTGCGATGATCGGTCAACACCAAAATTTGCTGTGCAGCCCCTTGAAGATGATGTCTCCACTCTTTGAATGCTGATATAATGGCGAGCAATTCTTTATTACCCACCTCAGTTCTTTTTAGCTAAGGACATCCGTTGTGAGAAAAATGCACATTGATGCAGCAACTTCTTTTCCCCTGTCCTCTGAGAGAGGATAGCACCAACCGCACAGTCTGAGGCATCCACCTCGATGATGAATGCCAATTCTGGGTCAGGATGGCGTAATATGGGAGCCGTCGTGAATTTCATTTTTAAACGAGAGAATGCTTCTTGCGCCTGGGGAGTCCAGATGACGTTTGCTCTTTTTTTGTCAGTTGCGTGATGGGTGCCACAATTTCTGAAAATTTTTTAATAAAACGTCTGTAAAAGTTGGCGAACCCCATAAAACGCTGGATCTCTTTCACATTTTTAGGGATAGGCCACTCGGTGATAGCTTGTGTTTTCTTAGCATCCATCCGTAATCCTTGAAGTGAAAATGACGTATCCCAAGAACTGGATCTCGTCTCGATGGAATTCACATTTTTCTAATTTAATATACAATGAATTCGCTCTTAAAATGTTCTAGCACTCGTCTTACATGCGTCTGATGTTCTTCCACAGAGTTAGAAAAAATCAGGATGTCGTCTAGTTAAACGACCATGAACTGGTCCAACAGGTCTCGGAAAATATCATTCACTAAGTGCTGGAAAGTAGCTGGAGCATTGCAAAGTCCGAAGGGCATCACTAGACTCTCAAAGTGTCCGTATCGGGTACAGAAAGCTGTCTTCCACTCATCCCCAGGTCTTATACGTACTAAGTTATATGCCCCACGTAAATCTAACTTAGTGAAGATCTTCACACATCGCACCTTATCTAGGAGTTCCGGGATCAACGGTAAGGGATAACGATTTTTAATCGTCACTTTATTAAGCTCCCTGTAGTCCACTACTGGCCGAAGTGTTCCATCCTTCTTTTTAACAAAGAATATAGGAGCTCCAGCGGGCGAGGATGATGGACAAATGAATTTTTGGTTTAGATTTTCTTCAATAAATTCTTTGATAGCCTTTAGTTCAGGACCTGCTAGAGGGTAGATAGTTCCAAACGGTATAGCCGCCCCCGGGAGTAGCTCTATTGGACATTCGTATGGTCGATGCGGGGGAAGTGTATCCGCCCCCCCCTCTTGTCATAGACATCTAGAAAATCTTAATACACCGATGGTAGCTTAGGTAATTCTGAATTCTGGGCTGTTTCTAATGTTGACTCACTTGGAACTTCCGCCCGAACGTCCATTACGGGGAAACTGATCTTTTTCATCTCACAGTCGATGCTAGGATTTTGCTTCTGTAACCAGGGCAGACCTAAAATAATGGGAAAATGTGGGGAAGAAATAATTAGGAATGTCAATATCTCGCGGTGCTGTGGCTCAATATAGATCTCCAAAAGTCCTGTCTCATGGTCCACTGGCTCCGAATTCAGTGGAGATCCATCTACTGTCTCCATCACAATAGGTGAACATCTTTTCTGCACCTCTATGGCATGTTTTTGAGCAAATGCAGAATCCATGAAAGTCCTGCTGGCCCCAGAATCGATCATGGCTGATGCGGTGATCCACAGGGAGTTGACCTTCAGTTTAATAGTTACAAAATAATGGGATTCTCGGTTCTCTTTCCTAACATGTGGAGCTATGGTGTCATGTCGGACGCTGTTCAGACCAGGTCGTTCGACAGACAGCGGTAATTCCGCTTTTGACCACTATGTGCTCATTGGCGTCGGCTAGATTTTATCTAGCTGTTCCGGGGTTAATTTACCTTATCCTCGGATTGGAAGCTGGGCCATGCCCATTGCCTTTAAATAGTTCTCCTGATCATTGGGTGTCGCCGATTATAGCTTCTGTCTTGTGCGTTGTTATCTCGGTCTGGAGTGGAGAGCTGGTTGTTGGAGATTCGTTGCTGGTGGTGTATTTTCCTTTGTCTTATTTACTCCTTCCTATATTTGTATTTATTTTGCCCTGCACATTTATAGTGTATTCCTGAGTGACTGCGGCGTGGTGTATATTTTCCTTTATCCTTGTCTGTGCTAACTGTGGGTATTGGTGTATTACCTCTTCACTGGGTGGTGGGCGGAGGTTTCAGCCTAGGGTTGAAACAGGAGACAGGGTGAGGTTCGAGGCCTGGACATGCACACCATCAGTGTAAACTCCAGGTAGAGGGTCAGTCAGTATTTCCCTAGTCTGAGGGAAATTGCAGGGGCCCGGGTTATTAGCTCTCGCTCACCTAGTCTTCCCGTGACATAATAATCGGCCCAACAAAAAAAAAAAAAAAAAAAAAAAAGGGTTTCTTTTTTTTGTGTTTTGTCATGGATCCCATGACTTCCATAACCCGCCAGTTGGAGGCGCTGTCCCTACAGGTCACTGAGTTGAGGGGGGCAGTACAGCAACAGAGACTAGCAGTATCTAATGTGCAAGCTGGAGCGACAGGAAGAGTTGCTGAGCCTAAATTCCCTTTGCCTGAAGAATTTGCTGGGGAACGCAGTAAATTTGTTTCTTTTCGTGAAGCTTGCAAACTATATTTCCGTATGCGCCCGATCTCCTCGGGTAATGAGGCTCAGCGTGTGGGCCTGGTGTTGTCATTGTTAAGCGGGGATCCCCAAGCATGGGCGTTTTCTTTGCCATCTGATTCTGCTGCATTTGACTCTGTGGAGAGTTTTTTTTTCCTCTCTTGGAAAAATCTACGATGAACCAGACAGAATGGCTCTAGCAGAATCTAAGATACACACTATTCGCCAGGGGGAGCGAGTTGCAGAGAATTTCTGTTCTGAATTTCGGCGCTGGGCGATCGATACACAATGGAATGATCCAGCATTGCGGAGTCAGTTTATTCATGGGGTTTCTGGAAGGGTTAAAAAAGCCCTTCTGATGTACGAGACTCCTGCTTCTCTAGATTCCGCTATGAGTCTGGTTGTCTGCAATGATCGCCGTTTGCGTCAGGGGGAGCATGAGACACCGCCTATTGGAGAGGGTTTAGGTTCACGTGTGGTTGCTGCAGGTGAGCCCACTGAGCCTATGCAAATCGCAGGGGTGTCACATGTGAAGCGTCGAGCCCATGAGCTCAGGAAGCAGGGAGCCTGTTTTTACTGTGGTAAAACTGGTCATTTTATTAACATCTGTCCTCTGCTGTCTAAGAAAAATGCAACGGCGGAAAACTTCTAAGCTCAGAGGGTGTGGAGGAGACCAATCTGAGCTTATGTATATCCTCCATGGTGGTTTCTCAATGCATGCTCCCTGCTAAGGTTTTTATCGCTGGCAGTGAGCTGCCAATTACTGTTTTTGTGGATAGTGGTTCAGCCACAAATCTCATTGATGAGGAGTTTGCTCGCACAGCAGGTTTTAGGATTGAAAAACTGTCTCATCCTATCCGCGTGGTCACCATCAATGCTGCTCCTCTCTCTCAGGGGGAGATTACTGAATTTGTGGCTGAGGTGAAACTCCACATTGGGGTTCTACATTCCGATCGGGTTACATGTAAAGTGCTCAGGAATCTTCCTGCTCAGGTGGTTTTGGGTTTTCCTTGGTTGTCTATGCACAACCCGGTAATTGACTGGAAAACTCAGGACATAATTCAGTGGAGCGAGTTCTGCCAGGAGAATTGCCTGGCCACATGTGTGGCTGCGGTGACTTCAAGCGTTCCGGAGTCACTTCTGGATTTTGTGGATGTGTTCTCTGAGAAGGGTTGTTCAGAGTTGCCGCCACATCGTCCCTATGACTGTTCTATCAGGTTTAAACCAGGGGCCAAGTTGCCTAAAGCAAGGATGTTTAACATCTCCGGTCCGGAGAGACAAGCGTTAAAAGATTATATTGGTGAAAGCTTGAGCAAAGGGCACATCAGGCCGTCATCCTCGCCGGTGGCAGCAGGGTTCTTCTTCGTGAAGAAGAAAGATGGCGGATTACGCCCGTGTTTGGACTTCAGGGAATTGAATCAGATTACGGTTCGTGATCCATACCCTATGCCACTGATACCAGATTTGTTCAACCAGGTGGCGGGTGCTAAGTGGTTTACCAAGCTTGACCTCAGGGGGGCGTACAACCTCATAAGAGTCCGTCAAGGTGATGAGTGGAAGACGGCTTTTAATACCCCTGAGGGTCATTTTGAAAATTTGGTGATGCCATTTGGGTTGACTAACGCACCAGCAGTGTTCCAACATTTCATCAATGATGTGTTCTCGCATGTTTTGGGGAAATTCGTTATCGTGTACCTAGATGACATTCTCATATATTCTTGCGACCGTGATGCTCATTTAGATCATGTCAGGCAGGTGTTACAGCTTCTCAGAGAGAATAAGCTGTATGCTAAACTTGAGAAATGTGTATTTTTTGTTCAGGAGTTGCCTTTCTTGGGTTATATTGTGTCTGCTTCTGGTTTTAAAATGGACGTCGCTAAGGTGCAAGCGGTGCTGCATTGTGAACATCCTGATAACCTGAAAGCACTTCAGCGGTTCCTTGGGTTTTCTAACTACTATAGGAAATTTATCAAGGATTTTTCCATCATTGCTAAACCGCTAACTGACATGACTAAAAAGGGTACCAATTTCTCAGTTTGGCCTGAGGCTGCTGTGCGCGCATTTGAATTTCTTAAGAACAGTTTTGTTTCAGCCCCCATTCTTGTACAGCCAGACGTATCAAAGCCCTTTGTTGTGGAAGTCGATGCGTCTGAGGTTGGTGTGGGGGCGGTACTATCTCAAGGCTCATCTTTGAGTGGTTTGCGTCCGTGCGCCTATTTCTCCAAGAAACTGTCGTCCGCCGAACGTAACTACGATATCAGCAACAGGGAGTTGTTGGCTATTAAGTTGGCCTTTGAGGAATGGCGACACTTCTTGGAGGGGTCGGTACATCAGGTTACTGTTATTACCGATCATAAGAATCTGCTGTATTTGGAGTCAGCCAAGCGTCTGTCCCACAGGCAGGCTCGCTGGGCATTGTTTTTCACGCGGTTCAATTTTGTTGTCACTTACAGACCGGGGTCTAAAAACACTAAGGCGGATGCTCTGTCCAGGTGTTTTCCGGGGGGAGAACCTCGGGAGGATCCAGTACCCATCCTCCAAAAGGGTGTTGTGGTTTCGGCTCTCACTACCGAGGTTGAAGCCGAGATTGCCGAGGCTCAGGAGGAGGTACCATCTGAGCTTCCCATCAACAAATCTTTTGTACCGCTTCATCTCCGCTTAAAGGTTTTGGCGGAGCATCATGATGCTGTCCTGGCTGGCCACCCAGGGGTTAGAGGTACCTTGGAGTTGGTGTCACGTCGGTTTTGGTGGCCCAAGATCTCACAGGACGTGGTCTCATACGTGTCAGCTTGTACCACGTGCGCTAGGGCTAAGACGCCCCGCTCCCGTCCTGTTGGCACACTACTTCCTCTTGAGGTACCTAGTAAGCCATGGACGGAAATCTCCATGGATTTCATCACTGATTTGCCCTCATCAGCTGGGAACACGGTCATCTTGGTGATAGTTGATCGGTTTTCAAAAATGTCGCACTTTGTGTCTTTGCCTTCGTTGCCTAACGCTAAGACTCTGGCTCAGGTATTTGTGCAGGAGGTGGTCAGACTTCATGGGGTTCCATCTGACATCGTGTCTGATAGGGGGTCTCAGTTTGTGGCAAAATTTTGGAAAGCATTTTGCTCACGGCTGGGGATCAAGTTGTCTCATTCTTCGGCGTTTCATCCTCAGTCAAATGGTCAGACTGAGCGTATGAACCAAAATTTGGAACAGTACTTACGCTGCTTTGTCTCTGATAACCAGGAGGAGTGGTCTACGTTCCTTCCTTTGGCTGAGTTTGCCATCAATAATCACTGCCAGGAGTCGTCTGGGGAGTCTCCGTTTTTTTTGTGTTTACGGGCTACATCCTCAATTTTGTACTTTGAGTCAGAAGGGCTCTTCCGGCGTTCCGGAGGAGGACCAGTTAGGAGCACAATTGTCGTCAGTCTGGAGGAGAGTTAAACAGCGCGTGTTGATTGTGGGTGCTAGGTACAAACGTGTGGCTGACAGTAGGCATGTGCCAGGTCTGGACCTGAGTGTGGATGACTGGGTGTGGTTATCCACAAAAAACATAAGACTCAAAATACCGTCCCTTAAATTGGGTCCACGGTTTATTGGTCCATTTAAGGTCATCGCCATCATTAACCCAGTAGCATACCGATTGGAGCTCCCTACGGTGTATAAGATACACAACGTGTTCCACAAGTCTCTTCTAAAGAAGGTGGTGGGTTCTGTAGATGCAGCGCCTATGCCACCTCCAGTCTTGGTGGATGGTAATTTGGAATTTGAAGTCTCCAAGGTGGTTGACTCTCGTGTAGTGCGCCGCACTTTACAGTACTTGGTTCACTGGCGTGGTTATGGGCCTGAGGAGAGGTTCTGGGTACCAGCCTCGGACATTCATGCGGATCGGCTGGTCAGGTTTTTTCATCGTCGCCATCCAGACAAGCTGGGTCCTATAAGCCGTGAGGGCCCTGTGGTCCCTCGTAGAAGGCGGGGTACTGTCAAGTCGGACGCTGTTCAGACCAGGTCGTTCGACAGACAGCGGTAATTCCGCTTTTGACCACTATGTGCTCATTGGTGTTGGCTAGATTTTATCTAGCTGTTCCGGGGTTAATTTACCTTATCCTCGGATTGGAAGCTGGGCCATGCCCATTGCCTTTAAATAGTTCTCCTGATCATTGGGCGTCGCCGATTATAGCTTCTGTCTTGTGCGTTGTTATCTCGGTCTGGAGTGGAGAGCTGGTTGTTGGAGATTCGTTGCTGGTGGTGTATTTTCCTATGTCTTATTTACTCCTTCCTATATTTGTTTTTATTTTGCCCTGCACATTTATAGTGTATTCCTGAGTGACTGCGGCGTGGTGTATATTTTCCTTTATCCTTGTCTGTGCTAACTGTGTGTATTGGTGTATTACCTCTTCACTGGGTGGTGGGCGGAGGTTTCAGCCTAGGGTTGAAACAGGAGACAGGGTGAGGTTCGAGGCCTGGACATGCACACCATCAGTGTAAACTCCAGGTAGAGGGTCAGTCAAGATTTCCCTAGTCTGAGGGAAATTGCAGGGGCCCGGGTTATTAGCTCTCGCTCACCTAGTCTCCCCGTGACATATGGATGATATAGACTGGATCTCATCCTTAGCATAATCAGTCTCTGAAATATAAGACTTATCGTCGGAGGAGTCAGGGTCCATTATGGCCGCCACCATTTTTGGTGAACGACTTGTGGGATGACTTGGACAGTTAATGAGAAAATGTCCTGTTTCCCCACAGTACAGACATAGATTCTCTTTAAATCTTTGTTCTCTTCGTTCCTCACTCGCTCATCTCTGGATCGCATCTACTTGCATCGGCTCTGATTTTGTATCCCGGGGATCCCGGCTAGGCACTTTGATGACCGATGGCAGGGAAGGGTTATATGAGTTAGTTGAGCGATTCATGGAATTCCACTTCTCTTGTCGCTGTTCACACAGATGGGTATCAATCCGGATGTAATGATTGATGAAATCATCCAAATCTGAAGGGCTCTCTCCATGGGCAAGTTCGTCCTTTACTGCACTAGAAAGTCTTCTTTTAACCCCTTCACCCCCAAGGGTGGTTTGCACGTTATGGACCGGGCCAATTTTTACAATTCTGACCACTGTCCCTTTATGAGGTTATAACTCTGGAACGCTTCAACGGATCCCGGTGATTCTGACATTGTTTTCTCATGACTTATTTTACTTCATGATAGTGGCAAAATTTCTTTGATATTACCTGCGTTTATTTGTGAAAAAAATGGAAATTTGGCGAAAATTTTGAAAATTTTGCAATTTTCCAACTTTCAATTTTTATGCAATTAAATCACAGTGATATGTCACACAAAATACTTAATAAGTAACATTTCCCACATGTCTACTTTACATCAGCACAATTTTGGAACCAAAAATTTTTTTTGTTAGGGAGTTATAAGGGTTAAAATTTGACCAGCAATTTCTCATTTTCACAACACCATTTTTTTTTAGGGACCACATCTCATTTGAAGTCATTTTGAGGGGTCTATATGATAGAAAATACCCAAGTGTGACACCATTCTAAAAACTGCACCCCTCAAGGTGCTCAAAACCACATTCAAGAAGTTTATTAACCCTTAAGGTGTTTCACAGGAATTTTTGGAATGTTTAAATAAAAATGAGCATTTAACTTTTTTTTCACACAAAATTTACTTCAGCTCCAATTTGTTTTATTTTACCAAGGGTAACAGGAGAAAATGGACCCCAAAAGATGTTGTACAATTTGTCCTGAGTACGCCGATACCCCATATGTGGGGGTAAACCACTGTTTTGGTGCATGACAGAGCTCGGAAGCGAAGGAGCGCCATTTGACTTTTCAATGCAAAATTGACTGGAATTGAGATGGGACGCCATATTGCGTTTGGAGAGCCCCTGATATGCCTAAACATTGAAACCCCCCACAAGTGACACCATTTTGGAAAGTAGACCCCCTAAGGAGCTTATCTAGAGGTGTGGTGAGCACTTTGACTCACCAAGTGCTTCACAGAAGTTTATAATGCAGAACCGTAAAAATAAAAAATCATATTTTTTCACAAAAATGATCTTTTTGCCCCCAATTTTTTATTTTCCCAAGGGTAAGAGAAGAAATTGGACCGCAAAAGTTGTTGTACAATTTGCCCTGAGTACGCTGATACCCCATATGTGGGGGTAAACCACTGTTTGGGCGCATGGGAGAGCTCGGAAGGGAATGAGCGCCGTTTGACTTTTCACTGCAAAATTGACAGGAATTGAGGTGGGACGCCATGTTGCGCTTGGAGAGCCACTAATGTGCCTAAACATTGAAACCCCCCACAAGTGACACCATTTTGGAAAGTAGACCCCCTAAGGAACTTATCTAGAGGTGTGGTGAGCACTTTGACCCACCAACTGCTTCACAGAAGTTTATAATGCAGAGCCGTAAAAATAAAACAAACATTTTTTTCCCACAAAAATTATTTTTTAGCCCCCAGTTTTGTATTTTCCCGAGGGTAACAGGAGAAATTGGCCCCCAAAAGTTGTTGTCCAATTTGTCCTCAGTACGCTGATACCCCATATGTGGGGGGGAACCACTGTTTGGGCGCATGGGAGGGCTCGGAAGGGAAGGAGCGCCATTTTGAATGCAGACTTAGATGGAATGGTCTGCAGGCGTCACATTGCGTTTGCAGAGCCCTAATGTACCTAAACAGTAAAAAAAAAAACCCACAAGTGACCCCATTTTGGAAAGTAGACCCCCTAAGCAACTCATCTAGATGTGTTGTGAGAGTTTTGAACCCTCAAGTGTTTCACTACAGTTTATAACGCAGAGCCGTGAAAATAAAAAAAAAAAATTTTCCCCCAAAAATTATTTTTTAGCCCCCAGTTTTGTATTTTCCCAAGGGTAACAGGAGAAATTGGACCCCAAAAGTTGTTGTCCAATTTGTCTTGAGTACGCTGATACCCCATATGTGGAGGGGAACCACCGTTTGGGCGCATGGGAGGGCTCGGAAGGGAATGAGCGCCATTTGGAATGCAGACTTAGATGGAATGGTCTGCAGGCGTCACATTGCGTTTGCAGAGGCCCTAATGTACCTAAACAGTAGAAACCCCCCACAAGTGACACCATTTTGGAAAGTAGACCCCCTAAGGAACTCATCTAGATGTGTTGTGAGAGCTTTGAACCCCCAATTGTTTCACTACAGTTTATAACACAGAGCCATGCAAATAAAAAATATTTTGTTTTCCACAAAAATTATTTTTTAGCCCCCAGTTTTGTATTTTCCCAAGGGTAACAGGAGAAATTTGACCCCAAAAGTTGTTCTCCAATGTGTTCCGAGTACGCTGATACCCCATATGTTGGGGTAAACCCCTGTTTGGGCGCACGGGAGAGCTCGGAAGGGAAGGAGCACTGTTTTACTTTTTCAACGCAGAATTGGCTGAAATTGAGATCGGACGCCATGTCGCGTTTGGAGAGCCCCTGATGTGCCTAAACAGTGGAAACCTTCCAATGATAACTGAAACCCTAATCCAAACACACCCCTAACCCTAATCCCAACCCTATTCGCAACCGTAGATGTAATCCAAACCCTAACCCTAATTTTAGCCCCAACCCTAACCCTAACTTTAGCCCCAACCCTAACTGTAGCCTTAACCCTAACCCTAGCCCTAACCCTAGCCCCAACCCTAACCCTAGCCCCAACTCTAACCCTAGCCCCAACCCTAGCCCCAACCCTAACCCTAGCCCCAACCCTAACCCTAATCCTAGCCCTAACCCTAGCCCCAACCCTAACCCTAGCCCTAACCCTAGCCCTAACCCTAGCCCTAACCCTAGCCCTAACCCTAATGGTAAAATGGAAATAAATACATTTTTTACATTTTTTTTATTTTTTCCTAACTAAGGGGGTGATGAAGGGGGGTTTGATTTACTTTTATAGCGGGTTTTTTAGCGGATTGTTATGATTGGCAGCCGTCACACACTGAAAGAAGCTTTTAATTGCAAAAAATATTTTTTGCGTTACCACATTTTGAGAGCTATAATTTTTCCATATTTGAGTCCACAGAGTCATGTGAGGTCTTGTTTTTTGCGGAACGAGTTGTCGTTTTTATTGGTAACATGCTCGGGCACGGGAGATTTTTTGATCGCTTTTTATTCCGATTTTTGTGAGGCAGAATGACCAAAAACCAGCTTTTCATGAATTTCTTTTGGGGGAGGCGTTTATACCGTTCCACGTTTGGTGAAATTGATAAAGCAGTTTTATTCTTCGGGTCAGTACGATTACAGCGATACCTCATTTCTATCATTTTTTTATGTTTTGGCGCTTTTATACGATAAAAACTATTTTATAGAAAAAATAATTATTTTGGCATCGCTTTATTCTGAGGACTATAACTTTTTTATTTTTTTGCTGATGATGCTATATGGTGGCTCGTTTTTTGCAGGACAAGATGATGTTTGCAGCAGTACCATGGTTATTTATATCTGTCTTTTTGATCGCGTGTTATTCTACTTTTTGTTTGGCGGTATGAGAATAAAGCATTGTTTTTTGCCTCGTTTTTTTTTTGTTTTTTTTTACGGTGTTCACTGAAGGGGTTAACTAGTGATATAGTTGTATAGGTGGGGTCGTTATGGACGCGGCGATACTAAATATGTGTACTTTTATTGTTTGATTTTTTTTATTTAGATAAAGGAATGTATTTATGGGAATAATATATATTTTTTTTTTCTTTATTTAGGAATTTTTTTTTCTTTTTTTTTTTTACACATGTGGGAATTTTTTTTTAAACTTTTTTACTTTGTCCCAGGGGGGGACATTACAGATCAGTGATCTGACAGTGTGCACAGCACTCTGTCAGATCACCGATCTCACTTACAGCCGTGCAGGCTTACAAGCACCTGCACGGCACCCGGAAGTAATCCCTGCAGGACCCGGATGCAGCCCCGCGGCCATTTTGGATCCGGGGCCTGCAGGGATAGGAGGTAGGAGACCCTCGCAGCAACGCGATCACATCGCGTTGCTCCGGGGGTCTCAGGGAAGCCCGCAGGGGCACACCGCCGGCACACCGCGATCATGTTTGATTGCGGTGTGCCGGGGGTTAATGTGCCGGGGGCGGTCCGTGACCGCTCCTGGCACATAGTGCCAGATGTCATCTGCGATAGGCAGCTGACACCCGGCCGCGATCGGCCGCGCTCCCCCCGTGAGCGCGGCCGATCGTGCTGGACGTACTATTCCGTCCTTGGGAATTAGGGCCCACCCCACATGGACGGAATAATACGTCCATTGGCAGAAAGGGGTTAAAGAAGGTTACTTTTGCTGCATTAGTCCATTCAGTGTCGACGGCCCACCTCCTATACTCTATAGCATATTCTGTGACGGGACGTTTGTCTTGTCGTAATGCCAGCAACGTTGATAAAGCTGTAGCTGCACGATTTGGGTCATCAAACATCTGCTGCATCGCCCGAATAAACTCATTCAAATTGTATAAACGTGCGTCCCGAGTCTCAATCAGAGGATTAGCCCAAGCGACCGCTTTGTGGGTTAACAGCGTAATGATGCATAACACCTTTGACCTATCGGTCGGGAACTGATTAGGATGTGTATCGAAGAACAGATAGCATTGGTTCAAAAATCCACAAAATTTATCTCGATCACCTCCAAAATGAAACGGTGGCAATTTGGGGGGCCTGTCAGACGCTGAGACGGAAGCTTGTCCTTCTAGCTGTGTAATTTGGACAGTAAACACCTGTACCGTATTCTGCAAATCTTGGATAGTTTGTTGGAGATTCTGGACATTATAGTCGTTTTGTATAATAAATGCGTCCATCCGTGCTTTTCCATTCATCTGTTCGGCATGCAGATTGGACATTGCACCCTGCAGTTTTCTGACACGTGTCTCCATAGTTTCTGCCCCAGCGGCCTCCATTTTTGGGCTGAGTATCCTGTCACGTTACTTGGCGATACAGGACTGAAGGTCAGTGGCCGAAGCAGATGTATACAAGTGACCGGACCGTGAAAAGACCTCTGGAGATGCAATATATGGCAGTGGCAGTTCAATATATCCGCAGATGCAGGGACCAGCCCGAGCAAGGGCCGGCCTGGATCACACACGTGCACAAAGTCCGTATGAGCAGCAGGAGTTCAGGGTAGTAGCAGCAGAATATCAATAAGAAGCAGGGAGATGCCAGCAAGACACCTTCCAACCAGGAGCTCAGAGATTGCTTCACTCAGTTAGACTGAGCACACAAAATACTCAGCAACAGGAAGCTGCACAGGGCCAGGTATATATAGCAGGTCCAATCAAGCTCAGTCAGGGTGGGGACAAATCAGCAGGGCAGGTGATGATCTCTATCCCAGACGAAGTTCATATGGTTTCAGGCAGAAGTCAAGCAAGTTCCAAATAGCTCATCAAGCAAAGGAACAGACTAGCAAACAAAGAGTCACAGGTTCAAATCCTAACACAATCACTAAAATGCCGTAGCCATGCTGGCTACTGGCATTGCGTTGATTGGCCGTGAGAAGTCATGTCATCTGATTGGCCGTGAGAAGTCATGTCATCGGGTTTATATAAAACCCAGTAACGTGAAGCTCACCACACTGTATCCCAGAAACAAAGTAGGGATAGCTCCTGGGAAAGGGAAAGCTTGCATTACAGACAATTACAGACCTATAGTCAAGGTTTATATTGCCCATCCGTCTTTCCTACTGAAACCTATAACCAAATAGTCCTTATCAGGGCTACATCTATTCTATTCAATATAAATACCACTGTTAGCTATATGTAGTGTAGGGAATGCTGCTGGAGAAGAGTTAGCAGTACATTACAGGTCTTTAGTCAGAGTTTATATAGCCCAACAGTCCTTCTGTTTGAAACCTATAACCAAACAGTCCTTATTAGGGCTATATGTATTCTATTCAATATAAATCCCGCTGCTAGCTGTACTTAGTGTAAGGATGTCTAGGGAAAGTTTGCATTGCAGGCCTACAGTCAGGGATTATATTGGCTTACAGTCGTTCCTGCTGAAACCTATAACCAAATACTCCTTTTCAGGGCTTCATCTATTCTATTCAATATAAATACTGTTTTTAGCTGTATTTGGTGTAGGGATAGCTGCTGCAGAAGGGATAGTAGTGCATTTCAGGCTTATAGTGACGGTTTGTAGCCTTAAAATCCTTGCTGGAGAAACCTAAAACCAAAACTCCTTATCAGGGCTATCATAATCTTTTTTATTCTATTAATACCACTCTTAGCTGCATACCTACTTTAATATGCGCAACGTGTGGGGTAAGGAACAGGGAAGTGGACATACTGCTGATGGTGCACGCAGAGGCTGAAACCATGGGTCAGTTGAAACTGTGCCTGCTGTGGAAGCACAATAAACACGCTCAACCACGAGACCTAGCTTCATGCTCCACTTTGCAGGGGCGGGGCACAGGGCAACACTCTAGAAGCTACAACATTGCAATCACTTGGATGGCAGATAATGCTTCCAGTATGTTTCCCAGCACCACCCTGTCTTTCACATAGTTGAGACTCACTAGCCATGAGCCTGGACGACATAATCCTCAACCTGATCCTTCTTCCTCCCACCTTGGCGAGTCCCAGGAGACAAATGATTTCACACTCGGACACTCCGAGGAGCTCTTTTTCAATTTATTGATTCTTGCTTCTTGCACTGCACGTTTCAAGAGGGACATGAGGAGATGGTGTGTAGTGAAGCCCAAATATTTGAGCATCCACAATCGACAATTAGTGTCTTAAGAGGTAAATGATGATTCCAACAAGTCAGGAGGAGGACCAGAGTGCGTAAATGGAAGACATGGTGGTGGATGATGATGTCACTCACCCAACCTGGTAAAGTTGCATGCAAAGAGAGCCCAGCAGCGTAGAGGTGGAGGGATCCGCAGCACCACAATAGGAGGCAGTGTGGTGACCAACTGTTCACCAGAGCACTTACACACGGCAAGGTCCCAGGCCAAGGATGAAGTGTTCCCCAGCCAGTTGGTGTTTTTCTTAGAAAGTGCTGACAGCAAGAATCTGTACTGTACTAAGATCAGCCGGGGCCTGGCCAGTACTGGAGGGCCACCAACAGCATGCTGAGGCATGTCATCCACTCGACTAGGTGGTCCGAACCCCTGGGTCCACAATCAGTTATAGAAACTTGATTCCAGCTCACCTAGTAGCTCTATGATCATGCATCTGGGGCTCAGACAGCGGCCTCGCCCTGGCCTCACAACAAGGAAAATAAAAAAAATTTGGAGTCAGGCTCAACAATATAGTGCATAGAAAAGAAAAATTTACATGGTAGACATGACCCAGTCGACGCATTTCGACTGCACTAAGCAGTCTTACTCATGAGTCATGAGTAAGACTGCTTAGTGCAGTCGACACACGTTGACTGGGTCATGTTGACAATGTAAATGTTTCTTTTGTGTGCAATATATTTTCTTTTGAAAAATAAAAAGAAAAGGAAAATCCAGTCCAGTTGAGCCAGACTCCAATTCTTTCTATTGTCCAGTCAGTGTATGCGGGTGACACCACTGCCTTTTCCACTGTGCTATGTGCTTGCCAATCCCCTATCGAGGACGCAGATACCTCCCACCCTGCACCTGTCGTTGCACATTTGCAATGACCATCATCAACCACGTCCACTTTCTTGTCCCAGCGCAGTGTTCAGCTGTCGCAACCCCAGGCCTTGGAACACAACCAGAAATATGCAGCCACCCACTCAAAGGCCCAAACACTAAACGGCTACATTTCTAGACTACTTGCCCTGGAAATGCTGCCGTTTAATCTTATGGACACTTAGGTGTTCCGCAATCTCATGTCAGCGGCTGTCCCTCGGGAGTCGGCACTCGGTCACCAGCGGTCACTATTTCTACCGTTGTGCCATCCCCGCTTTATACAAGCACGTATCCCATAACATCACACGTGCCCTGACCAACGCAGTTTCTGAGAAGGTCCAATAACGACCGACACATGGACAAGTGCTTGTGACCAGGGACACTACATTTACCTGACAGCACACTGGGTGAACGTTGTGGAGGCCGGAGAAGAGTTGGACCCTGTGACAGCACATGTGCTACCAACGACTAAAATTGTGGGTCCTAGTTCCATCAGGGTTTCCCCCACCTCCTACACCAGTTCCTGCGCCCCCCTCATCTTCTATCTCCAAATTATTGTCCATATTGGTCACAACTCACAAGCTGGAAGCACTGCCTTGGTGAAGTGGCAACAAGCTCTGCTGAAACTAATTTGTTTACGTGACAAACAGCACACCACCACAGAGTTGTTGAAAGGACTAACATACTAGACAACTGTGGCATATTTTGCTTTCTTTGGTAATGAGCCTCTCTTTCTCAATCTTTGCTGCCTTTTTTTTTTTAAACTCAATTTAATTTTTCTTTGTTTTTCAAATGCCTCGTCACAACACTCTTGCTTTAGTTCTCTACACTTTATTTTTTTGTAATTTATTGTCCCCTTTACATCTCTATTTAGCCATACATTGTGCTCAGTAACTTTACAGTATAGCACAAAAGTGAGTACACCTCTCTCACTCTCTCATACTGATCACTGTAAGTTTAAGATTGCACCTCATGGCAGAGAATGCTCTTAGGATCTGAACAATAGAATTGTTGCTCTACATAAAGATGGACTAGGCTCTGTAACTGACCTGCAGCAGGGTGGCCAAGACCATACAGCGGTGTAACAAGACAGGTTCCACTCAGAACAGGCCTTGCCATGGTCAACCAAAGAAGCTCAGTGCACGTGCTCAGTGTCTTATCCAGAGGTTGTCTTTTCAAAATAGACGTATAAGGGGTGATAATATTGCTGCAGGGGTTAAATGGGTGGTGAGTCAGCCTGTCAGTGCCCAGACCATACAACACACACTGCATCAAATTGGTCTGCATGGCTGTCATCCCAGAAAGAAGACTCTTCTAAAGATGATGCACAAGAAGGCAAGAAAACAGTTGCTGAAGAAATGCATACTGAGGACATGGGTTACTGGAACAATATCCTGTGGTCTGATAAGACCAAGATAAATTTATTTGGTTTAGATGATGTTAAGCGTGTGTGGAGGCAGCCAGGTGAGGAATACAAAGACAAGTGTGTCTTGCCTACAGTTAAGCATGGTGGTGGGAGTGTGATGCTTTGGGGCTGCATGAGTGCTGCCTGCTGTGGGGAGCTACAGCTCATTGAGGAAACCATGAATGCCAACATGTACTGTGACATACTAAAGCAGAGCATGATCCCTTTACTTCAGAAACTGAGCGCAGGGCAGTACTCCAACATGATGAAGACTAGTGATGAGCGAATATACTCTTTACTCGAGATTTCTCTAGCACGCTCGGGGGTCCTCCGAGTATTTTTTAGTGCTTGGAGATTTAGCTTTCCTCACCTTTAGTTGAATGATTTACATCTCTTAGCCAACTTGATTAAATGTGGGGATTCCCTAGCAACCAGGCAACCCCCACATGTACTTATGCTGGCTAACAGATGTAAATCATTCAGCTGCGGAGATGAAAACTAAATCTCCGAGCACTAAAAAATACTCGGAGGACACCCGAGCGTGCTCAGGAAATCTTGAGTATCGAATGTATTCGCTCATCACTAATAATGACCCAAACACACCTTCAGGATGACCACTGCCTTGCTGAAGAAACAGGGTAAAAGGTGCTGAACTGGCCAAGCATGTATCCAGACTTCAACCCCATTGAGCATCTGTGGAGCATCCTCAAACAGATGGTGGAGGAGTGCAAGGTCTCTAACATCCAAGCTTCGTGATGTTGTCATGGAGGAGTGGAAGAGGATTCCAGTGGCAAGCTGTGAAGCTCTAGTGAACTCCATGTCCAAGAAAGTTAAGGCAGTGCTTGAAAATAATGGTGGTAACACAAACTATTGACACTTTGGACACAATTTGGTCATTTTCACTTAGGGGTGTACTCACTTTTTTTTTTTTTTTACCAGCGGTTTAGACAATAATTGCTGTGTGTTGAGTTATTTAGAGGGCACCAAATTTACACTATTACACAAGCTGTACACTGACTACTTTACATTATAAAAAAGTGTCATATCTTTAGTGTTGTACCATGAAAAGACAAAATATTTACAAAAATGTTAGGGATGTACTCACTTTTGTGATATACTACATGTGTTTAACCACTTTCTGGCTGAGCTGCTGTGGTTGCTAAACAGTTCAATTTTTCAATAGTAACACTCAGAGTTGATCGCGGAGTAATTAGGAGAGAACAAACTCACTTGTTACACCAGTGGCTTCCCATTACAGCAGGACACGAATTCAGTTAGCTCTTTAAAATTACCATTTTTTCACAATTATTTGGAAAGACAAACTGCATGGCTAAAAACTGTATTTTATATGTCTATGACAATGGGACTGAATTAAAAAATCTATATTCAATGATTAAGAGGTGTGTCCCTATATGTTTGTCTATAGAGTGTATTATGGTGGTTGTAGAGGGAAAGTGCCCCAAAATGTACATCTTTACATGGAGATGTGTTTATACCTATGTATAATTACCTCACATGTGCTTAGTAGGCCCCCTCCTCCACCTTGCTCATTCAGGATTGAGGGGATGTACCTTTGCCAGTGGATAATAGACTTGTGACCTCATCCCGACACACCTGGGGCTGGGCACACCTCTTCTTGGCTGGACATAAAAGGGACAACACATGTGCTTGGGGGCCTCTTTTTTGCTTTGCCTGCATCCTGGAATGATCATGGAACCACATGGTGGATAAGTATACTCTGTATCCCCTTTTCTTACTAGGCCCTGTAACCTCTTAGGCCTTAGGGTTAGTAAGCTATAGATTGGGAGGGCTGATATTGCATGTGTGATTTGGGTAATCGGGCAGTTAATTGTAGGTTTTTATATTGTGGTGATATTGTTGTGATATTACTGGACATTGTAGGTTATAACTGTGTCATAGTGTTGGGATATCACTGTATACTGTAGTGATATTACTGTATTAGAGTTGTAGATCCGTATATTTATATATATATTTATAGTCGCCAACTTTGGTATAAATATATGTATGTTATAGACTGCAGACGTGTGTGTAATAAATACCTTTTAATTGATACACTGGTTTTGTCTCTTAGTTGATAGTATAAGGAAAAGATAACGTTGCGGCATATTTAGTGGATAATTGTTAATAGTCAAGTTTGGCATTAATAGTTAATATCGGACCTCAATAGAGGTGTAGGGAGAGTTCCTCATTTGGTAACCATAAGGGTTAATATTTTGTGGAGGAAACCCTGTTCCTTTTACAGTGGCCATATTAATTGTCAAATATACGGTAACGAAGAAAGGAATTGAAAGAATCAGTAGCAAATTGTCAGAACAGGACAAATCAAGTCGATATATACTGGAGATTTTTTTCTTTTAAAATGTGAAATACTCCTTAACAGGTCACTAAATTTGTTTTGACATTATCTGTCATCTGCATTTCTATTCAGCAAAATGCAGCACTTCTGCTGCAGTGGTCTAAAGCGAAAGCTAAGAACAACTTGACATGCTGTTTGCAGATAGCAAGTCTGGCTTGTGTAGATATAATTTGATGGCTTGTATATGCAGTTTTCCCACTTGAACAGTCACCTCACAATATAAGAAAATAATCAAATTCTCATCTGAGGATCCACACTATTCACACATCACAAAGACATGTATAGAAACACTTCCTATAACAGCTTATATGGAAAACTGCATTATGTCATGATTCCCCTTATCCAATTGGGGAAAAGTGCCATATAAAAAAATAAAGTTTTATGAATTTTATGAAAGTCATGGAAATCCTGTGTAGAGGACGTGTCTTTATTAAACCTAATGCTCACTGTAAACACACAGTATGTTATCCTGCCAAGTACACTATAGTGTTAGTACAATTATTGAGTGCTTAAGGGGGATGCAATACACTTAAAGGGAACCTGTCACCCCGTTTTTTGAAGATGAGCTAAAAATAGCGTTAAATAGGGGCAGAGCTGGGCTGTTACATTAGTGTCTTTTGTGTGCCTTTGTTACCCACCATGTCAGGAAAATGGCCGCGGGATTCCGCGCGTGCGCAGATGGAGATCGCGGCGGCCATTTTCCTGAAGCCCCGGGCAGCAGAGTGCTCCATCTGCGCACGCGCGGCCACAGGAAAGATGGCCGCGCCCACCGGTAAACGGCTGAATAGCGCAGATCGCGCTCTTTTTCTCCTGGGCAGTGGATATTCTCTGTTGGACATGGGCACACCACTACGCCACCAACGTAATGATGAGCCTGATCTGGGGGAGAAACAGCGCTGTCACCACGCCCATAGGACCAGACCAGCGTGAGTGACAGCAGAAAACGGCGACTTTACAAAGGTATTTCAGCAGCATAGGTGGGTAATAAAGGCACACAAAGACACTAATGTAACGCCCAGCTCTGCCCCTATTTAACGCTATTTTTAGCTCATCTTCAAAAAACGGGGTGACAGGTTCCCTTTAATGAGAGTGGTTGGGTGACCCTGCAGTTATTAGCTCTGTTGGCTGGATGTAAACATTGACCAAATCTGGACAGCACATTTCTGTTCAATGTGTGACAGCCGGGTATTGCAGATCAGCTTTTCTAATCCATAAACTAGTGCCAGAGTACATTTACCATGTGGATTTAAAGATAACCTATCAACGGACGCCCTGAAGAGGTCCAATGTGAAAGGCGTGTTGGAATGCGGGGCGACATGGACACATCTCCAGCATGAACTTGGGTTAGTAATTCCCCCTTTCCATGTGCTCAGGTATTATACCTTTTCCTGCCACTACTTACTTACTGTAATGGATCACACAGGGGAAGGGGTGTGTCGACTTCACTCACCTTTGGGGAGGGGAGAGAATGACCCAGCAGGGATCAGCTCTCTGGGCCACCACTCACCCCAGGTCAGTCAGGGAACTGCACCAAGGGCAAATGGTCGCTGGAGAGGCTTCCTTTATAGGTGCTAGTTATTGGAGCGCTCCCAGTGAGGGGGGATATACACCACCAGTGCAGGCTGGGGATATATATATAAACCCCCTGGACGTCACTGTCAGGGCTCCTTACTAAGGGCTGGTTTCACATTTGCGTTTTTTGCCGCTGCGTTTTACTGCAAAAAAACGCATGCGTTTTTTTTCCTATACTTAACATTAAAAACGCATGCGTTTTTTTTGCATGCGTTTTGCCGCATTTGACAACGCATGCGTTTTTTCCATGCTTGGGTTTTGTTGCGGAAATGCAGCATGTAGTAATTTCTAGAGGCTTTTTTTGCCGCAAAAATATCGGATTACGTACCGGTAATGCTCTTTTATAGAGCCCACGACAGCACCCACTGAGAGAGGGGATCCGCCCCTGGGAACAGGAAACCTACAGAGAGATAAAAGGGGCGGCCCCCCCTCGCTCCTCAGTTGTTTTACAGAGAATAAGGAGGAACCGCCGCCAGGCTTATTAGTTCAACAGGTTCAGTTATATATACATATTTACAACTTCATAGTCTCTTACTCTATTATATACATCTCCCTTCAAGACACCACGTGCAACTAAATAAAGAAAAGGGAGGGAATCGAATGGGTGCTGTCGTGGGCTCTATAAAAGAGCATTACCGGTACGTAATCCGATATTTTCTATTCGCCACGACAGCACCCACTGAGAGATTTACAGAGATTATAGATTGGGTGGGTTAACTGAGTCAAGAACCGAAACCCCAAAGGTTAGATCAGAAGCAGCAGATAGGTCTAGTCTATAGTGCTTATAGAAGGTATTAGGCGAAGACCAAGTTGCAGCCTTACATATAAGGTGTATTGGCACGTTCGCTCTTTCTGCCCAGGAAGTCGACACGGCCCTAGTGGAGTGTGCTCCGATATGCAGAGGAGGATCTCTTCCCTTAGATTTGTACGCCAAGATTATAGCATCCCGGATCCAGCGCGACAGTGTGCACTTTGTGACTCTGGATCCTTTGTTTTTCCCCTGGAAAGACACAAAGAGAGACCTACTCTCCCTCCAGTCCCTAGTTCTTTCTATATAGGTTAGAATAGCTCTTTTAACATCTAGGGTATGAAGCCTAGCTTCTTCTGGAGTCGAGTGGTTCTCATAAAAGGTAGGTAACAAGATCTCCTGAGACCTATGAAAACTAGTGGCTACCTTAGGGAGATAACATGGATCTGTTTTTAAAACTATTCTGTCAGAAGTCACTGATAGGAATGGAGGATCTACTGATAAGGCATGGAGATCACTCACCCTTCTGGCAGATACTAATGCCACTAGTAATATCGTTTTTAATGAGACATGCTTCAAAGAGGCTGTCTGAAGCGGTTCAAAAGGGCTTTGTGTCAATGCATCCAGGACTAACGTCAGATCCCACTGAGGAATCTGTGGTACTCTAATAGGTTTTGATCTCTCGCAAGCAGAAATAAACCTAGATATCCATCTATTGCCTGCAATATCGGAATTAAATAGAGCTCCTAGAGCCGAAATTTGGACTTTTAATGTGCTAACCGAGAGTCCCAAGTCCAGACCCTTCTGTAGAAATTCTAATATTGAGAATATAGGAACTTCCGAAGAGAGTTGTGCAGTGTGGAATTCAAGAAATTTCTTCCAAATCCTAACATAAATTCTGGTAGTGGAAGGCTTTCTACTCCTCATGAGGGTATTTATTAGCCCCCTAGAGAACCCTCTAAGCTCTAGTAATTGCCTCTCAAATTCCAGACAGTCAAGTTCATTCCTTTCACTTGAGGATGTAGGAACGGCCCCTGAGATAGAAGGTCTTTGGTCTGAGGCAGAATCCAGGGGTCTGAAATTGACATCGCTCTGAGCCACGAAAACCATGGCCTCTTGGGCCAGAATGGGGCTATCAGAAGGACTCTTGCTCCTTCTTCCCTTATCTTTCTTATGACCACTGGCAGTAGATTCCATGGAGGGAATGCATAGGCTAGGTCGAATGCCCATGTTATATGGAGGGCATCGAATATGTCCGGATTGTCCTCTCTGCATAGAGAGACGAACATCCTCACCTGACGGTTTGCTCGTGTGGAGAACAAGTCTATCTGGGGTACACCCCATTTGGCTGTTATTAACTTGAACACTTTCCTGTTGAGCATCCATTCCCCCTGATGCAGAGTGTGGCGGCTGAGGAAGTCTGCACGAAGATTGTCTATGCCTCTGATATGAACTGCCGACAAGGATAGTAGGTGACCTTCGGCTAGCTCCATGATGTCTGAAGCAACTCCCATAAGATTTTCTGACCGAGTACCTCCTTGACGGTTCAGATAGGCCACTGCGGTTGTGTTGTCGGAGAAGACCCTTGTGTGAGAGCCTCTCAGCTGAGGGAGAAAGTGGAGCAGGGAATAAAATATAGCCTTCAACTCTTTTACATTAGAGGAATTCTCAAGCTCTGCATAAGACCAGAGACCCTGGGCTATCTGATCCTGAAAGTGTGCTCCCCAGCCATCGGGACTAGCGTCCGTGGTAACGTTAGCGGATGAAGTGATAACCCATAAAACTCCCTTAGATAGATTGTCCCAATCTAACCACCATGCAAGGGAGTGTATTACATCTGACGTTAGAACGACTGTGTCATCCAGCTTTCCTTCCCTCCTAATGTCCTCTTGTAATACAAATTTCTGTAGCTGTCTAGTGTGGAATTGCGCCCATTGGACAGCGGGAAGACAGGAAGTCAGGGAACCTAATAAAGACATGGCATTCCTCAATGACATACTACGCTTACTGATGGCTATACTCACTTTATGTATTATGGTGGTCTTTTTCTCATCAGGAAGCCTACATATCTGGTCAACTGAGTCCAATAGGAGCCCCAGAAATTTCTGACATGTCACAGGCTGGAGCCTGGATTTTTCCCAGTTTATAATCCAGCCCAGTTTTTGCAAAGAAAATACTACTTCCCCCAACCTCCTCTCACACTGTAGGGAATCTCTACCTACAATCAACAGGTCATCTAGATACGGAATTACTAGTGTGTCCCTTACTCGTAGGAAGGACATTACCTCTGATAGTAATTTGGTAAAAACCCTTGGAGCCATGGATAAACCAAATGGCATAGCCCGGTATTGTAGGTGACAGACCTGCCCCTCTATAACCACTGCTACCCGGAGAAATTTTTGGTGTAACTGGTGTATGGGGAGATGGTAGTAAGCATCCTTAAGATCCAATACTACCATGTAACAATTTGGAAACAAATTTTTAATAGCTGAACGAATAGATTCCATTTTAAATGTTCTGGGTTTTATAAAGGAATTTAATTTTCTCAAATTGATTATGGTTCTGAAAGAGCCGTCCGGCTTAGAAATTAGAAATAAGGGGGAGTAGAAGCCCTTCCCTATCTGGGATGGTGGTACTTTTATTAATACATGTTTGGATATGAGGGATTTAATTTCCGTTTCAAGGGCCTCCTGCTGAGGCCTAGATTTTAAGGATGTAAGAAGGAAGGAATCCGGAGGTGTTTGGATGAAATCTAAAGCGAGGCCTGAAGAAACTAAATTGATGGCCCACGGATTGACCGTTATTTCCTTCCATTGCTCTGCAAAGTGTAGAAGTCTAGCTCCCACTGGCAGAACCGGGTCAACGGAATTTATCCGCTGGCTTAAAGGGACGTTTATTGAATAGATTTCCTTTTTTGAATTCTTTATTATTATTCCATCGGTCTTTAAAGCCTCCCTTCTTGCCGAATGGTGGCTTCCTGAACGCCCTTCTGTAAGAAGGAATAAAGGGATTAGGGAACCCCTTCTTCCTTTCACCCGCCTTAGTGAGTATTTCGTCTAATACTGTTCCGAAGAGGTACTCACCCTGACAGGGTATGGCACACAATTTAGACCTGGACTGGGCATCTCCTTTCCAGTTTTTTAGCCATAAGGCTCTACGAGCCGTGTTAGTAAGACTGGCCGTTCTGGCCGCTAGACGGAGTGAGTCAATAGAGGCATCAGAAATAAATGCCGCAGCCCCCTTAATTAAAGGAATAGCGGAGCGCAATTTTTCCCTGGATACTCCGGCCTTAATGTTTTGGTCCAGCTGGTCGAGCCAAACTAGCATAGACCTGCTAGTAGATGTGGCTGCAATTGCAGGTTTAAAGGCAGTTACACAGGCCTCCCATGACTTTTTAAGCATTGTGTCAGATTTCCTGTCCATAGGATCTGATAATGAACCTGCATCTTCGACTGGCAGGGAGGAACGGCGGGAGGTGGATGCCACAGCCGCATCCACTTTAGGTACTTTGGACCAAGTGGTCAAGTCCTCATCATCGAAGGGGTATCTCCTTTTACATGAGACTGGCACAAACCCTTTTTGTCCTTTATTCCATTCCCGTTTAACCAGGTCCTTGATGGCCTGATTCACTGGAAATACATGGCCTTTCTTTTGCGAAAGACCAGCAAACATAGCGTCCTGAGGTGTCTGAGGTTCTTTAGACTCTGATACTCCCATAGTACCCCTCACTGACTTAATCAGACTATTTACACTGTCTGTAGGGAAACAGACGTAATCCTCGTCATCCGAGGAGCCCGATCTTTGAGAAACGTCTGAGCTGACCTCCCCACTTTCTGCTGACGTGTCTGCTGCAGGAGAAGGCGCCTTCCTGGTTCTTTTTCCCACATTCACCGCCGGACTACTACCCAAGGACTGAAGTTCTTCCCTTATCATGAGACGAATCTCCTTCATCCTGACCGAACTCTCCTGCTGCAAGGTGTAATCTATGCAACTCTGACATAATCTTTTAATATAGGAGTCCGGCAGGGGCTCATTACACATCGCACACTGCTTGTGCCTAGATTTCTCCGTCCGCTTACCCTATAAGATAGAAGCAGGAGAAACTACCATTAGCCCCCATAAAGCCAGCTACACATTTACCCAGGAGTAAGGTTAAATACCGTCTGCCGGGTTGTACGATCAGCTTTTGGTGCAGAGCGGCCTGGCTTTTTCACCGATTTCTCAGTGGAGTCACTCCTCTTTGAGTGTCCACTGCCTTTCTCTTTGGCATCACCACTAGGCAGGATTAAATCCTCCAGTGGGCGCTCGATATCCTCCTGGGACGACATGTTGCGCAACCAGGAGAGCTCTAAACTGCCTTATATAGCACAGCCTGTGCCTCACAGCTGAGAAAGCACTCCCCTTTTTTTTTTTTTTTTTTTTTTATATCTGATCAACAGAGGAGATCAGCGATTATCCCAGGTGTGTGGCCCGCAGTCTCCTTCTCCAGCCGCAGATGCTTGCAGTAATTACCGGCAACCGCTGCGCCCATAGACGAGCCCAGGCTGCCCCCGCGACCCCGGAAGTTGAACCAAGCATTTCCGGGACGCCGCTGCTACTGCGCATGCGCCGGCGTCTCTGCTACACGCTGGAAGACGCTCTAGCGCTGTACCTGCAGCCCTGTTAGCTTCACTCTGGAGGGACCAGGAGGGGAACAAAAAAAACCCCCGGGGAGACGCCAGCCTACCGCAGCTCCACCAGGAGCATATCTTCCTACCTGCCCCGGACCCCGGACTGGACGAGGTAGGTGCCGCTCCGCAACATCGGTGGCCTCATACAACAGTGTCCCAGCAGGGAGACTGTTGATGGCTTCAGCAGATGAGGGGTCCACAGGATCATCCCCCCCGTCTCTGTTTACCCGCTCTGGAGCCCCTGCCGCTCAGCAGAGTCGTACAGGCGGCAGTCCAGGCGGGTCTTCCTCTTGATAGCAACTCCATAGAGTCTTCTCTGTGGGTTCCCGTCTAGGAACAGGAAACCAACTGAGGAGCGAGGGGGGGCCGCCCCTTTTATCTCTCTGTAGGTTTCCTGTTCCCAGGGGCGGATCCCCTCTCTCAGTGGGTGCTGTCGTGGCGAATAGAAAAAACCGCATGCGTTTTTTGGCCGCAAAAAAACGTATTGCTGTCTATGTAAACACATGCGTTTTTAAGCACATGCGTTTGTTTGCGTTAAAAATGCATGCGTTTTTATAGAAAAAAACAAGAATACACACTGATAAGCCACCCCCCACCATCAAAGTGATAAAGGGATCCTAACCCTACCCCTAACCCTAAAGCCGGTAATTCAATTGCCAGCTTTTCATTTCTCCTGCCTAAACCCGACATGATATGAGACATGGTTTACATACAGTAAACCATGTCATATCCCCTTTTTTTTTTTGCATATTCCACACTACTAATGTTAGTAGTGTGTATGTGCAAAATTTCGGCGCTGTAGCTATTAATTTTAAGGGTTAAATCGCGGAAAAAATTGGCGTGGGCCACAGGGTCTATGCCTTTTGGCCCCCCTGGAGAGAGCTACAAAGGCCTGTTTGCTAATTAAAACAAACATTGGTCTGGGGGAATGAATGCCAAAGGTGGGGGCTGAGTTTGGAGCAAGTATTTCTGGGCCAAACTGCCTATGATAGAGAATTCCATCAGATATCAAAATGATATTAAATAGAGACCATTTTCCCATATCTCACACTTACATATCCTCATGACTATTATCATTTTTGCATTAGTCATTTTTTGTGCACTTGAACTTTATATACTTGTTTCTTTAGACCCAGCACTTTACACATACAGTGTTGCTGATGCTTCTTTGCATCTCCTTTTATTTAAATGTTATTTTTCATATTATCTTGCATGTTTTTATTCTGTTTGTCATGTTGTGTCTTCAATAATAAAATAATACTAATTTATTCTACCGTGCTATCTTTACTCTTTATTTTCCCATGTAGCTTTTCTTTTATGATTCTATCTTGGGATCCAAGAAGTATCGCTTATCCTTGCGGAGAGACATGTTAAGCATGTTGAGATGAGGAGACTTAAAGCTGCAATGCTCTTCTGGGAAATATGAAAATTGTCTCTTCAGAGAGGAAGACTAGAACTCTAGTGCCACTTATTGGAAGTAGCAATCCTAAAACTCAATGCCGACCCTTTAAAAAGCCTTGTCACATGACTTAGGATAAAAGCCAAATCAGAATCTCAATTTGCAGACACTGTGTTTCGGGGTACTGCCCCTCGTCAGTGCAAAGTGGAGATCTGGTTTGGCTGAGTGAGAGGCGTCTGACGGGATCCAAAAAGTATCGTTTCTCCTTGTGGAGAGTGACATGTTAAAAATGTCAAGGTAAGGAGACTTAAAACCGCAATGCTCCTCTGGGAAATATGCAAATTGTCTCTTCAGAGGGGAGGACTTTTTCTTTAGAATCCACTTTGACTTAGTTTTATTAAATCTGCAACTAAGAGAACGGTTTGAACTCGTCCTGTCCTGCATTTTGGAGGTGCTAATTCAATATTGCTAGAATTACACATAAAAATATACTGTTTGTGAAAATGTTACAATGAAGCGATATAAAGTAAGGTGATTTATTATGGATAACACTATATATACTGACAGGCTCACTGGCACTGTATGTGAGCGGAGATGTGTGTCACGAAGATTGCTTTCTTCCGTGATCTAAAAAACCCATAAGTTTCTCTCCAGCATGCAGTGTGCTGTATGAGTTAATCAGCCATGAGAAAGGACCTGGTTTGTTAGATGAGTAGGTGGGAGATGGGCAGGACGCCTGCTCACCATATCTCCACCTCAAGGGTGTGGCTAGGAAGTTAAATGCTCAGCCACAGGTTTTTTTTGGCCTGTGTGTGTGTGTTTGGAGAGGAAAGTCTCCAGATTTGGCTGCATGAGGAGCTGAAGATATCTGGTGGTCTGAGCGGGCTAATCCTGCAGACATAAGGACTTTGCTGTGACGTATCTTTTATTTTGCCGTTATACCAGAAAGGCCATGTTTATTTTGTTAAACCCTGCCTCGGTTTATGCTGTTCCATAATTAACCAGCAAGTGAGTTACCTAAGAAGCGTTCTTTCGTCTACCTTTAAAGGCAGCTGAGTGACTCACCCCTCACAATAAATAAATATATATATATATATATATATATATATATATATATATATACACACACACGCACGCACACACACACACTGCTCAAAAAAATAAGGGAACACTAAAATACCACATCCTAGATATCGCTGAATGAAATATTTAAGTTGCAAATCTTTATTCATTACATAGTGGAATGTGTTGAGAACAATAAAACATAAAAATGATCAATGTAAATCAAAATGAATATCCCATGGAGATCTGGATTTGGAATGATACTCAAAATCAAAGTGGAAAATCAAATTACAGGCTGATCCAACTTCAGTGGAAATACCTGAAGACAAGGAAATGATGTTCAGTTGTGTGTGTTTTGCCTCCATGTGCCTGTATGACCTCACAACAATGCCTGGGCATGCTCCTGATGAGGCGGTCTCCTGAAGGATCTCCTCCCAGACCTTGACTAAAGCACCCGCTGGCTCGTGGACAGTCTGTGGTGTAACGTGACGTTGGTGGATGGTGCGAGACATGATGTCCCTGATGTGTTCAATCGTATTCAGGTCTGGGGAACAGGAGGGCCAGTCCATAGCTTCAATGCCTTCATCTTGCAGGAACTGCTGACACACTCCAGCTACATGAGGTCTGGCATTGTCCTGCATTAGAAGAAACCCAGGGCCAACCGCACCAGCATATGGTCTCACGAGGGGTCTGAGGATCTCATCTTGGCACCTAATGGCAGTCAGGCTACCCCTGGCGAGCACATGGAGGGCTGTGCGGCCGTCCAAAGAAATGCCCCCACACCATTACTGACCCACTGCCAAACCGGTCATGCTGAAGGATGTTGCAAGTAGCAGATCGCTCTCCATGGCATCTCCAGACTGTCACGTGTCACATGTGCTCAGTGTGAACCTTCTTTAATCTGTGAAGAGCACAGGGCGCCAGTGGCAAATTTGCCAATCCTGGTGTTCTGTGTCCAATGCCAATTGTCCTGCACGGTGTTGGGCTGTGAGCACAACTCCCATCTGTGCACATCGGGCACTCAGACCATCCTCATGGAGTCGGTTTCTAACCGTTTGTGCAGACACATGCACATTTGTGGCCTGCTGGAGGTCATTTTGCAGGGCTCTGGCAGTGCTCCTCCTTGCACAAAGGCTGAAATAGTGGTCCTGCTGCTGGGTTGTTGCCCTCCTATGGCCCCCTCCATGTCTCCTGGTGTACTGGCCTGACTCCTGGTAGCGCCTCCAGCCTCTGGATACTACGCTGACAGACACAGCAAACCTTCTTGCCACAGCTCACAATGATGTGCCATCTTGGATGAGCTGCACTACCTGAGCCACTTGTGTGGGTTGTAGAGTCTGTTTCATGCTACCACGAGTGTGAAAGCACAACAAACATTCAAAAGTGACCAAAACATCAGCCAGAAAGCATTGGTACTGAGATGTGGTCTGTGGTCCCCACCTGCAGAACCACTCCTTAAGGCTACGTTCACATTTGCGGTGTGCGCCGCAGCGGCGTCGCCGCATCGCAACGCATGCGTCGTGCGGCCCTATCTTTAACATTGGGGCCGCATGGCGCCGCATGTACATGCGTTGTCATGCGTTTTGGTGCGTCGTACGCCGCATGCGGCGTTAGGGCGCACCTGCCAGGGCGCGGCAAACGCAACATGTTGCATTTTTTTGGCGGCGCAGACTTTTTAAAAAACGCATGCGTCGTGTTTGCGTCGTGTTTGCGTCGTGTTTGCGTCGTCGATGCGCCTTTTTTCCCATTGACTTGCATTGACAACGCAGACGATGCAAGTACTTGCGTCGTGATGCGTTGTACGACGCATGCGTTTTTCTTTCAAAAATGCAAAACATTGTCTAGACTTTGTCTAGACACTTAAAATAAGCACTATATATATAAAAAAGGGGGGGGGGTTTGCCATTGTCTTTCACAGAGCACACAGAGCAGACAGAAGAGAGGAGCAACCTGCTTTCCAAACCTGTAAGTATATATTTCTCTTAGCATAATTTTTTTTCTGTGTTTTATTTCTTGTTTTTGATTTAATTTGTGCAATGTTTGCTCTGTGATATTGTACGGTTATGGCACTGTAGGTTGTTATTGAATACTAACATTTTTTTTTAATGTGTTTCTGATATATGCTGGCGTTTCTTGTGTGCGGCCTTGCTGGGTTTGGATTGGTTTTGGATTTATTTTTGGTTGTTCTTGTGTCATGCGGATGTTCAATGCCTTTTTTTTGTAAGATTTTTTATTGTAAAATTTGTGGTGCATGTCTTTTTCTGGCTTCTATAGTTGGGGTAACCGTATGGCGTTTTCTAGGCTCATGGTTATGCTGTTGGCATTTTTTTTTCTTTCCTTGAGTGTCTTTTCTTGCTGGTGGGGGGCTACATTTATGATGTTTAATTTGTATATTATTGTTCCGTGCTGCTATATGCCATTATATGTTAAATTGTATTATGGTTACGTCGTTTTCTGTATGGCTTCCATATATATATCTCCTGTATTGAATGTTTCCATAGCCAAGTGTGTAGTTAAATTTTTATTTTTTTTTGTTTGGGCCCTTTTTTAAAAATTTCTTGTGTTCTCTTTTCTATTTGACTATGGTTTTTCTTTTGGTTGCTGTATATTGTAACAGCGGTTGTCCCGTAATGTTTATTGCTTATTATCTAGAATGGTATTTATCGCCTTTTTCAGATGTATTTCTGTGGTAGATGTCACCAGATGGTGTTGTTTTGGATCATGTCTTGTTGCTATTGTAAAGTATGGCGTGCAGTTTGCTATTTCATTGTGCCTTTTTTTTTCCTCTTTATTTTTTAATTTTTTATTTTTTAAAATTTGGACATAGGTGTCTATTTTTGCTTAATTTTGTTTGGGTCTATTCTTGTATTGTTTCTTCTATTGTATTCTCTTGCAATGTATGGCGTTGTGGTGTCGCTTTTTGAGTTTGCATTGTCCTATCAGTCAACAGTCAATTGTGGTTGTTTTAATGTTTTTTTGTATGTGGCATTGTTAGCTTTGGATGTGATTTTTTGCTCATTTTTTCATTGCAGAGCAAACTTCCAATAATGGCGAGTGACTCTGAGCATAGCCAATCGGCGAGGGGGAGTGCGGTGAGTAATTATGTCCAGTTGCTTACTATTCGCTGCCATTTGTAGCATTGTCACTAATTTTTGTATACATTTTTTTACAGGCTTCTTCAAGTGAGGGGGAAGGCACACAACGGGAGCAGGGAGATCGGTGCCAAGATGTGGCGTCAGGCCGGCAAGTGAGTATTTGTTTTTTGTTTTTTTATCTTTTTTTTTGAGTAGCATCCTGCTGGGAGGAACATTAGGAGCAACCTGGTTTCACTAGGGATGTTTACTAAGCTTAATTACATATAGCTTTTCAGGGCAGCAAGTATTTGGGGGAAGGTAACATACAGTTGAACTCCCTGCACAAAAACATTCAAAAATACAGGTGTAGAAACCATCAATATACATACATCAAATGGCAAAGGATAGGGCAAAGGTACAAATCATGCCAGGTGCTGATGATGGTTGTTTATATTTGCCTATTTGTAACCTTTTTGTTTTCTATTTTTTCTAGGTTTCACAACGGGACCACAGGGAGAGTATAGATGTGGAGCTCCTGATCTCCAGCATCCAGGAGCGTGGCCCGTTGTGGGACAGCCGTGACCCCCGGCACATGGACCAGGTGGTGTCGAGGCGTTTGTGGGCAGAGGTGGCAAAGTCGCTGTGGGATGGCTTTGACAGTGCCTCAGCGAAGGACAAAGGCACCTTTAGTGAGTATTGCTGAGACGCTGCTATGACCCATCTTGCCCGGATAAACACAACCGTGTGTGATGCTATCAACGCCTAAACTTTGCATCACACACGGTTGTTTTATCCTTTTAAAATGCTACATATGTAACCTTTTTTTTTCTTTGCATTCACAGTGAAAAAGTTGAGGACCAGATGGCGATCCATAAAGGACCGTTTCAATAAGGGGCTGCGTGCTGAGGAGGAGCAATCGAGGAGTGGTGCTGCGGCGAGCAAGTCGGTGCCCTACAAGTACAACAGGGCACTACAGTTCCTAAGACCAATACTTGGCCGCCGACAGTAAGTATTTTGTCCACATACCATATTGCACATTGTACATTGCCCAGACACATAACATATTGCACAGCCACATAGTTCATTGCCCAGCCACATAGCATATTGCACAGCCACATAGTACATTGGCCAGCCACGTACATTATGCATCCACACACATAGTATATTTACAGGCCACTATATCGCAGCAACATATTACACGTTCTAGCCACGTATCCACATAGTACATTTCCCAGGCACATAGTGTATTGGCCATCAATGTAGTCAGCGTAGCATATTGGCCATCCACGGTAATTTTTTTAGGTTAAGCGAGAGTCCTTGTAGTCCATGACAGGTTACGTTCTGAGTCAGTGTAGTTCTGATCGCAGGAATAATGATGACGTCTCGATCACATGATCCTAACGTCATGGACATTCCTGCGATCAGATCAGCAAAGTCTGGTTTTTTTTTTTTTTTAATTCTTTTATAGACCTTAAATTTTATATTATTTTTGCAACATAGCCGGCATCTTGAAATTAGTTTTTCACACAATAATTTTTTAAAAATATGACAGGGGTATGCATTGCCTTTGGCAGAGGGAATGTACAGTCATTTTCTGCCGTCGGTATGTCCATGATTGTTATCGTGAGCCCTAATGGTCAGCTGGCGATAACAATCAGCAATTTATTATAGGCCACACAGACTGAGAGACAGGGGATTGTAATGTTTTGATGTGTCATGTAATTTTTTTGACAGGAGTTGGCGTATGTGATAGGTTATTAATTGAAGACTAATTTTTTCATTATCTTTTCACAGGACACACAGCAGCACCCTCCAGCGAGCTCCCCCCTGTGAAGCGGAACTTCATGGATCGCCATCTGAGCCGTCACAGCCATCCCACAGCGACAGCAGGCTTGCACCACCATCATCTGGAGAACCGGCTGCCGGTACGTCAGGTTTTCCCCTGCCCGAGGCCTCTGGCGCACCTTCGTTCGGGTATTCCCGACAGCGCCAGCGGGCCTCGGACAGGTCAGTCATGCCTGAATTTTTGCACTTGGGCACGGTGTTCCAGAACGGTTTCAAGGCGTTGAGAGATGAAATGTCCAGTATGGGACGGCGCCTTGAAATCCTGGAAGCCGAGCTCTCAAATCCGGCAAAACATTTCTTTAGCACAATTGCTAAAGGCATGGTGGAAAACCTTACGCCGGAACTCCAGATTTCGGTGATGCAGGACTGCAACAATTCTTACGTGAGGGCTCTGCAGCAGGCTCGGGTCGTGCAGTCAGCGACACTGCCCGTAGTGCCGTCGCTGGCTAGCATGACTCCGACTCCTGCTGCAGAGTCACTCCAGCCACCCCACCCTGGTCCAAGTGCCGAGCGACGCCACCACAGGCACCATACTAGTGTGCGGCCCACTCCTGCTCCTGACAGGCCCTCATCCTCCCGTAGGAGTGCTTCTGGGGGAGATGCCGCAGAAGCCAGGAAAAAAAAAAAAAAAAAACATAAGAGGAGGCACACAGACACACACACAGAGGCACAGGTTCTGGCTGCTCCAGTACAGACACCATCTCATCGTGGCTCTAGCCACAGCAGGAGCAGCCAGGGCCAACCAAGCCAAAAACGCAGGCGGCTTGTGTTGCCTCCTCTCTCCCATAGTGATGATGCGGTCTCCCTAGTGTACCCTGCGGGGGGTTTGGACCTGCCGTCAAGCCTCCTTGACTATGGCTCCTCCTCCTCCTCCTCCTATTCCACTCCCAGTCCACGTTCCAGGACTCAAAGCTACCGGTCACCGGTGGTAGCGGAAGTTGATCCCCCCTCGGCTGTTTATGATACCCCCTAATTTTCTTTTCCCTTTTTTTTCTGTTTCCCCCAAATAAAAAATTATTTTATTGAATAAAATATTTGGTCTTCTTTTAACGTACACTTCTCGGCAATTCACTCCGTGCGCCGTTTATTTGTGCTTCAAACACCTCATATATGCAATGTCAGACAGTATTTTTTGATTTTTTATTTTTAACGTTTCTTTGGGTGTCTCACATTGCTGTATGAGGTGTTTCCAAGTGTTTCCAAACACTAAAGTGTATGAGTTGTTTTCAAAGAAAAAGGGTATGTGTCCACGCTCAGGATTGCATCCGGATTTGGTCAGGATTGTAATTCAATATTTGTAGCCAAAACCAGGCGTGGGTGATAAATACAGAAGTGGAGCATATTTTTCTATTCTACTTTTCCTCTAATTGTTCCACTCCTGGTTTTGGCTTACAAATACTGATGAAAAAACATGAGCAAATCCGGATGCAATCCTCACCGTGGACACATACCGTAAAGGTACCTTCACACTTAACATTGCTGCAGCAAAACAGACAATGATGCAATTCACTGCAGCATCGGTATTTGGTCGCTGGAGAGCTGTCTGTGTGACAGCTCTCCAGCGACCAACGATGCCGAGGTCCCCGGGTAACCATGGTAAACATCGGGTTGAAGTGCAGGGCGCACTTCTGATGTTTACCATGGTTACCAGTGTAAAATGAAAAAAAAAAAAAAATTCACAATCGCATCGCCCGGCGTCAGCTTCCCTGCACTGACTGAGTGACGTCCCTCACAGCAAAGCGGTAAAATCAACGCTGTGCTGTGAATTTACTTTACGGCCGGCGCTCAGTCAGTGAAGGAAGCGGACGCCAGGGGACGCGAAGATGAGTATATTTATTTTTATGTTTACATTTAACACTGCTAACCAGGGTAAACATCGGGTTACTAAGCGCGACCATGCGCTTGGTAACCGTTGTGTACCCTGGTTACCAGTGTAAAACATCGCTGGTATCGTTGTTTTTGCTGTCAAACACAACGATACACGGCGATCTTATAAACAAATATGTTATATGCTATGGCATAAATTTAATTGAAAAAGGGTAGAAAAATTAGAAATATTTTTTATTAAACAACATTTTCAAAAGAGGGTTATCACATTAGTGAACTATAGGTAGGTGCCAAATTTGACATAAACAAACCAACCTAAACGGATTTATTGCACAGCATGTAGAATTATTTTATTACTACAATCACAATACAGGGATTTATTGGTGTATTTAAATCCAGAATAAAGTCCAAACATAAAAACTACACCATTGTATCTTGCCAGGACACACGGCCAACATCTGACACAAAATAGGCCGCAAAACGATCCCTCATCTGTGCAATTTCAACACTTGTCCTCAGAGGATGATCCTGGTAATCGGGCAATGGGTTGGCTATGGGTTCATCCAGTTCAATGTTCAGTCTCTCTTTGGTCAGAATATAATTGTGGAGAACCACACACGCCTTCACCACCTCATCCACTGTCTCAGTTTTCAGATTAATGGCGGATCCTAATATCCGCCATTTGGACACAAGGATGCCAAAGGCGCACTCCACAGTCCTTCTGGCCCTGGATAGTCTGTAATTGAACACCCTTTTGGTATGGTCCAGGCCCCGACTGGAGTAGGGTTTCAATAGGTTGCCAGACATTTGGAATGCCTCATCCCCAACCACAACAAATGGCATCGCAGGGCCTTCGGTGTGGGGAAGAGGTCGTGGCTGGGGGAAATTAAAATTGTTGTTATATAATTTTTGGCCCATATCCGACTCCTTAAATGTCCGTGAGTCATTTGAACGGCCAAATGCCCCAATGTCCACTGCGAGAAAACGGCAGTCGGCACCAGCAATTGCCATTAGCACAGTGGAAAAATATTTTTTGTAGTTGTAGAACATGGATCCACTTTTCCCTGGCTTGGTAATCCGAACATGCTTTCCATCCACCGCGCCAATGCAGTTTGGAAAAGAACACAACTGCTCAAATTTCTGTGCGTTTTCCTCCCAGATTTCTCTTGTAGGGACGGGTAAAAATTCCTCCCGGAGATTATCCCACAAAGCGCGGCAGGTCTCAGCAATAATTCCGGAAAGGGTGGAGACTCCAATCCGGAACTGAAAATGAAGGGATCTCAATGTCTCTCCGGTAGCCAGGAAACTGCAAAGAAGATAAATAAATTACATTAAAGTACATTGTAATTTATAAAAGTACATTGACCATACCAACCCCCCCCCCCCAAAAAAAAAATAAAAAAAAAGGGGAAGAACATATCACAGTCATTCAGCTACGTACTGTAGAGTCACCAGAAGCCGCTCCTCTGCGGATATAGCTCTCCGGAGCTGTGTGTCCCGCCTGCCAATGGATCCTTCCACCCGACGCAGCAGATACCGGAAGCTGTCCTGAGACATCCTGGTGTACTCAAAATATTTTTCCAGGTTCTCATTCAGTTCGCCAAACAAGCTATGGTATGCTCCACGGCTCTCCCGGACTTCCAAGATAGGGTGTATCCAAAAACGGCGACGACTCCATCTCCGTTTTTCCCTTTCCCTTTGATGACAACAGGCAACAGCATAGGCATGAGCAAAGGCTAATTCCATCTCCATATCCATGATAACACTGTCGATGGGACGCTCCATCATGAATACCAGCAAAATGGGAGGAATTCATGTCTGCCAAGGTATATATACACAATTGCATAAACACCAACCCTCTTCTAGCCATTGGTGGTCCTTATCTATTGTGTAGACCCTTTTTTTGAGGGGGTGGGTTGAAGAATGACTCACTGTACAAAAAACGCATGCGGCGCAAAACGCTGCGTTTTTTGTTGAAAACGCAACTGCGTTTTCAAAAAACGCAGCGTTTTGCGCCGCATGCGTTGAACGCATGCGGCGCAAAACGCTGCGTTGTGCATGCGTTTTGCTGCGTTTTTGTTTGTGTTGTGCGTTGCGGCGACGCCGCTGCGGCGCACACCGCAAATGTGAACGTAGACTTATTGAGTGGATCTTGATAAGTGCCAACAATTTCCATCTGTTGTCTATTCAATTTGCAAAACAGCATGTGAAATTGAATGTCAAACTGTGTTGCTTCCAAATTGGACAGCCTGATTTCACAGAAGTTTGATTTACAAGGAGTTATATTCTGTTGTTTAAGTGTTCCCTTTATTTTTTTGAGATTATATATATATATATATATATATATATATATATATATATATATACACACACACACACACACACACACACTAGATAGTTGCCCGATTCTAATGCATCGCATATTCTAGAATATGTATGTCCACGTAGTATATTGCTCAGCCACGTAGTATATTGCCCAGCCACGTAGTATATTGCCCAGCCACGTAGTATATTGCCCAGTGACGTAGTAGTATGCCCAGCCACGTAGTATATTGCCGAGCCACGTAGTATATTGCCCAGCCACGTTGTATATTGCCCAGCCACGTAGTATATTGCCAAGCTATGCAGTATATTGCCCAGTGACGTAGTATACAGCAGAGCCACATAGTATATTGCCCAGTGACTTAGTATATTGCCCAGTGACGTAGTATACAGCACAGAGCCACGTAGTATATTGCCCAGCTATGTAGTATATTGCCCAGCTATGTAGTATATTGACACAGGTAAAAAAATTAAAAAATAAACATATACTCACCTTCCATCGTAGCTGTGTCACCTGTGTGCGGTGCAGGCAGCAGCTTCCGGTCCCCCAGGGTGTGATGACGTCGCGGTCACATGACCGTGTAGCGGTCACATGACCGTGTAGCGGTCACATGACCGTGACGTCACGGCAGGTCCTTTCCGTGCAGGACTTGTGATGACTTCGCGGTCACATGACCGTGACGTCATGGCAGGTCCTTCTGCCAGACCATCCGTGCAAACGGAACATGCCGGTTGCATCGCGAGGAGCGGGAAAGGCGGCGTAGGTGAGTATATAATCATTTTTTATTTTTTTAATTATTTTTAACATTAGATGTTTTTACTATTGGCGCTGCATAGGCTACGTCAATAGTAAAAAACTTGGTCACACAGGGTTAATAGCAGCGGTAACGGAGTGCGTTACCCGTGGCATAACGCGGTCCGTTACCGCCGGCATTAACCCTGTGAGCGGTGAGCGGAGGGGTGTATGCGGGCGCCGGGCAGTGAGTGCGGTGACTAAGGAGCGGCCATTTTCTTCCGGACTGTGCGCGTCGCTGATTGGTCGCGGCAGCCATGACAGGCAGCTGGCAAGACCAATCAGCGAACGATTAACCGTTACAGACAGAAGGACAGACGGAAGTACCCCTTAGACAATTATATAGTAGATATATACAGTTAAGTCCATATACAGGTCCTTCTCAAAAAATTAGCATATAGTGTTAAATTTCATTATTTACCATAATGTAATGATTACAATTAAACTTTCATATATTATAGATTCATTATCCACCAACTGAAATTTGTCAGGTCTTTTATTGTTTTAATACTGATGATTTTGGCCTACAACTCCTGATAACCCCAAAAAACCTGTCTCAATAAATTAGCATATCAAGAAAAGGTTCTCTAAACGACCTATTACCCTAATCTTCTGAATCAACTAATTAACTCTAAACACATGCAAAAGATACCTGAGGCTTTTAAAAACTCCCTGCCTGGTTCATTACTCAAAACCCCCATCATGGGTAAGACTAGCGACCTGACAGATGTCAAGAAGGCCATCATTGACACCCTCAAGCAAGAGGGTAAGACCCAGAAAGAAATTTCTCAACAAATAGGCTGTTCCCAGAGTGCTGTATCAAGGCACCTCAATGGTAAGTCTGTTGGAAGGAAACAATGTGGCAGAAAACGCTGTACAACGAGAAGAGGTGACCGGACCCTGAGGAAGATTGTGGAGAAGGACCGATTCCAGACCTTGGGGAACCTGAGGAAGCAGTGGACTGAGTCCACTGTGTGCAGGAAATGGGCTACAGGTGCCGCATTCCCCAGGTAAAGCCACTTTTGAACCATAAACAGCGGCAGAAGCGCCTGACCTGGGCTACAGAGAAGCAGCACTGGACTGTTGCTAAGTGGTCCCAAGTACTTTTTTCTGATGAAAGCAAATTTTGCATGTCATTCGGAAATCAAGGTGCCAGAGTCTGGAGGAAGACTGGGGAGAAGGAAATGCCAAAATGCCTGAAGTCCAGTGTCAAGTACCCACAGTCAGTGATGGTGTGGGGTGCCATGTCAGCTGCTGGTGTTGGTCCACTGTGTTTCATCAAGGGCAGGGTCAATGCAGCTAGCTATCAGGAGATTTTGGAGCACTTCATGCTTCCATCGGCTGAAATGCTTTATGGAGATGAAGATTTCATTTTTCAGCACGACCTGGCACCTGCTCACAGTGCCAAAACCACTGGTAAATGGTTTACTGACCATGGTATTACTGTGCTCAATTGGCCTGCCAACTCTCCTGACCTGAACCCCATAGAGAATCTGTGGGATATTGTGAAGAGAAAGTTGAGAGACGCAAGACCCAACACTCTGGATGAGCTTAAGGCCGCTATTGAAGCATCCTGGGCCTCCATAACATCTCAGCAGTGTCACAGGCTGATTGCCTCCATGCCACGCCGCATTGAAGCAGTCATTTCTGCCAAAGGATTCCCGACCAAGTATTGAGTGCATAACTGAACATTATTATTTGATGGTTTTTTTGTTTGTTATTAAAAAACACTTTTATTTGATTGGACGGGTGAAATATGCTAATTTATTGAGACAGGTTTTTTGGGTTATCAGGAGTTGTATGCCAAAATCATCAGTATTAAAACAATAAAAGACCTGACAAATTTCAGTTGGTGGATAATGAATCTATAATATATGAAAGTTTAATTGTAATCATTACATTATGGTAAATAATGAAATTTAACACTATATGCTAATTTTTTGAGAAGGACCTGTATATTTGGACAGAGACAACATTTTTCTAATTTTGGTTAAAGACATTACTACAATGAATTTTAAACAAAACAATTCAGATGCAGTTGAAGTTCAGACTTTCAGCTTTCATTTGAGGGTATCCACATTAAGGCAGGCGTCACACTAGCGAGTTTTACAGACGTATGAGAGGCGCTGAAAATACGGATTGCATACGGTACAATGATTCTCTATGACCCAGCTCCTATCTGCCGTATTTTACGGATCCGTATTATACGGTGTTGTACGGCCGTAGAAAATCGCAGCATGCTGCGTTTGTCACCGTATTGCGCAAAAGAAAAAAAAGAAAAAATCGCCAATAACAGTCTATGGGGGCGAGAAAAATACGGATCACACACGGACCAGCTGTGTGACTTGCAAGAAATACGCCAGACATCTCCAGGTGCCTGGAATTGTGCCAAGCCCTCAATCAGGAAGTTCAGACATGCTAATTAGCTGAAAAAGCCAGACATCCCGGAAGTCTGGCGCTCGCCTCCACGGAGTTCCAAGCAGCATGGCCAGCATAATCAACGTGGATATGCTCCTCATCCTGGTCCAAGAAAGGCCAGAAATCTGGGACCAGCGGGATCCAAATTATGCCAACCGGTCTAGGAAAGAGGCAGCTTGGAGGACCATCTGTGGGATCCTATTCCCAGATTATGCCCAACGGCCACGTGCAGAGCAGACACAACTTTGTAAGTACACTCATGTTGCAACATTAATTAACCTTGAAAAATGCTTTACCAACATGATTACAGGAAGAATATTTTTTGCCTTAGTATGGTATTTTTTTTTTTTTTTAAAAACAAAGATGATTAACATGATAAAGTGTTTACGTACATAGCTAATATTGATGTTGCGTTGCTTAACCCCTTCACCCCCAAGGGTGGTTTGCACGTTAATGACCGGGCCAATTTTTACAATTCTGACCACTGTCCCTTTATGAGGTTATAACTCTGGAACGCTTCAACGGATCCTGGTGATTCTGACATTGTTTTCTCGTGACATATCGTACTTCATGATAGTGGTAAAAATTTATTTGATATTACCTGCGTTTATTTGTGAAAAAAATGGAAAATTGGCGAAAATTTTGAAAATTTCGCAATTTTCCAACTTTGAATTTTTATGCAATTAAATCACAGTGATATGTCACACAAAATACTTAATAAGTAACATTTCCCACATGTCTACTTTACATCAGCACCATTTTGGAACCAAATTTTTTTTTTGTTAGGGAGTTATAAGGGTTAAAAGTTGACCAGCAATTTCTCATTTTTACAACACCATTTTTTTTTAGGGACCACATCTCATTTGAAGTCATTTTGAGGGGTCTATATGATAGAAAATACCCAAGTGTGACACCATTCTAAAAACTGCACCCCTCAAGGTGCTCAAAACCACATTCAAAAAGTTTATTAACCCTTCAGGTGTTTCACAGGAATTTTTGGAATGTTTAAACAAAAATTAACATATAACTTTTTTTCACACAAAATTTACTTCAGCTCCAATTTGTTTTATTTTACCAAGGGTAACAGGAGAAAATGGACCCCAAAAGATGTTGTACAATTTGTCCTGAGTACGCCGATACCCCATATGTGGGGGTAAACCACTGTTTGGGCGCATGACAGAGCTCGGAAGCGAAGGAGCGCCGTTTGACTTCTCACTGAAAAATTGACAGGAATTGAGATGGGATGCCATGTTGCGTTTGGAGAGCCACTGATGTGCCTAAACATTGAAGCCCCCCACAAGTGACACCATTTTGGAAAGTAGACCCCCTAAGGAACTTATCTAGATGTGTGGTGAGCACTTTGACCCACCAAGTGCTTCACAGAAGTTTATAATGCAGAACCGTAAAAATAAAAAATCATATTATTTCACAAAAATGATCTTTTCGCCCCCAATTTTTTATTTTCCCAAGGGTAAGAGAAGAAATTGGCCCCCAAAAGTTGTTGTCCAATTTGTCCTGAGTACGCTGATACCCCAAGGAACTTATCTAGAGGTGTGGTGAGCACTTTGACCCACCAAGTGCTTCACAGAAGTTTATAATGCAGAGCCATAAAAATAAAACAAAAATTTTTTCCCACAAAAATTATTTTTTAGCCCCCAGTTTTGTATTTTCCCGAGGGTAACAGGAGAAATTGGACCCCAAAAGTTGTTGTCCAATTTATCCTGAGTACGCTGATACCCTATATGTGGGGGGAAACCACCGTTTGGGCACATGGGAGGGCTCGGAAGGGATGGAGCGCCATTTGGAATGCAGACTTAGGGTACTGTCACACAGTGGCACTTTGATCGCTCCGACGGCACGATCCGTGACGTTGCAGCGTCGCTTGATTATCGCTCCAGCGTCGTAGACTGCGGTCACACTTTGCAATGCACGGCGCTAGAGCGATAATTTCATGACGTAGTTGCGATGTAGAAGTCATACAGGACATTGGGAATATCGTGCACACCTTTGTTACACGCTGCGATCATGCCGCCACAGCGGGACACTTGACGACGAAATAAAGTTTCAAACGATCTGCTACGACGTACGATTCTCAGCGGGGTCCCTGATCGCAGTAGCGTATCAGACACAGCGAGATCGTAAGTATATCGCTGGAACGTCACGGATCGTGCCGTTGTAGCGACCAAAGTGCCACTGTGTGACAGTACCCTTAGATGGAACGGTCTGCAGGCGTCACATTGCATTTGCAGAGCCCCTAATGTACCTAAACATTAAAAAAAACCCACAAGTGACACCATTTTGGAAAGTAGACCCCCTAAGGAACTCATCTAGATGTGTTGTGAGAGCTTTGAACCCCCAAGTGTTTCACTACAGTTTATAACGCAGAGCCGTGCAAATAAAAAATATTTTTTTTCCACAAAAATTATTTTTTAGCCCCCAGTTTTGTATTTTTTCAAGGGTAACAGGAGAAATTGGACCCTATATATTGTTGTCCAATTTGTCCTGAGTACGCTGATACCTGATAACTGGGGGGGAAGCACCGTTTGAGCACATGGCAGAGCTCAGAAGGGAAGGAGCATCATTTGCAATGCAGACTTAGATGGATTGGTCTGCAGGCGTCACATTGCGTTTGCAGAGCCCCTAATGTACCTAAATAGTAGAAACCCCCCACAAGTGACCCAATATTGGAAACTAGACCCCCCAAGGAACTTATCTAGTTGTGTTGTGAGAACTTTGAACCCCCAAGTGTTTCACTACAGTTTATAACGCAGAGCCGTGAAAATAAAAAAATAAAAAATTTTCCCCCCAAAATTATTTTTTAGTCCCCAGTTTTGTATTTTCCCAATGGTAACAGGAGAATTTGGACCCCAAAAGTTGTTGTCCAATTTGTCTTGAGTACGCTGATACCCCATATGTGGGGGGGAACCACCGTTTGGGCGCATGGGAGGGCTCGGAAGGGAAGGAGCGCCATTTGGAATGCAGACTTAGATGGAATCGTCTGCAGGCGTCACATTGCGTTTGCAGAGCCCCTAATGTACCTAAACAGTAGCAACCCCCCACAAGTGACACCATTTTGGAAAGTAGACCCCCTAAGGAACTCATCTAGATGTGTTGTGAGAGCTTTGAACCCCCAAGTGTTTCACTACAGTTTATAACGCAGAGCCAAGCAAAAAAAAATTATTTTTTTTTCCACAAAAATTATTTTTTAGCCCCTAGTTTTGTATTTTCCCAAGGGTAACAGGAGAAATTGGACCCCAAAAGTTGTTCTCCAATGTGTTCTGAGTACGCTGATGCCCCATATGTTGGGGTAAACCCCTGTTTGGGTGCACGGGAGAGCTTGGAAGGGAAGGAGCACTGTTTTACTTTTTCAACGCAGAATTGGCTGGAATTGAAATCGGACGCCATGTCGCGTTTGGAGAGCCCCTGATGTGCCTAAACAGTGGAAACCCCCCAATTATAACTGAAACCCTAATCCAAACACACCCCTAACCCTAATCCCAACGGTAACCCTAACCACACCTCTAACCCAGACACACCCCTAACCCTAATCCCAACCCTATTCCCAACCGTAAATATAATCCAATCTTTAGCCCCAACCCTAACCCTAACTTTAGCCCCAACCCTAAATGTAGCCTTAACCCTAGCCCCAACCCTAGCCCCAACCCTAACCCTAACCCTAGCCCTAACCCTAGCCCTAACTCTAGCCCTAACCCTAGCCCTAACCCTAACCCTAGCCATAGCCCTAGCCCTAGCCCTATCCCTAGCCCTAACCCTTACCCTAACCCTAGCCCTAACCCTAGCCCTAACCCTAATGGGAAAATGGAAATAAATACATTTTTTAAATTTTTCCCTTTCTAAGCGGGTGATGAAGGGGGGTTTGATTTACTTTTACTTTTATAGCGGGTTTTTTAGCGGATTTTTATGATTGGCAGCCGTCACACACTGAAAGATGCTTTTTATTGCAAAAAATATTTTTTGCGTTACCACATTTTGAGAGCTATAATTTTTCCATATTTGAGTCCACAGAGTCATGTGAGGTCTTGTTTTTTGGGGGACGAGTTGACGTTTTTATTGGTAACATGTTCGGGCACGGGAGATTTTTTGATCGCTTTTTATTCAGATTTTTGTGAGGCAGAATGACCAAAAACCAGCTATTCATTAATTTCTTTTGGGGGAGGCGTTTATACCGTTCCGCGTTTGGTAAAATTGATAAGGCAGTTTTATTCTTCGGGTCAGTACGATTACAGCGATACCTCATTTATATCATTTTTTTATGTTTTGGCGCTTTTATACGATAAAAGCTATTTTATAGAAAAAATAATTATTTTGGCATCGCTTTATTCTGAGGACTATAACTTTTTTATTTTTTCGCTGATGATGGTGTATGGTGGCTTGTTTTTTGAGGGACAAGATGACGTTTTCAGCAGTACCATGGTTATTTATATCCGTCTTTTTGATCGCGTGTTATTCCACTTTTTGTTTGGCGGTATGAGAATAAAGCGTTGTTTTTTGCCTCGTTTTTTTTTTTTACGGTGTTCACTGAAGGGTTTAACTAGTGATATAGTTTTATAGGTGGGGTCGTTACGGACGCGGCGATACTAAATATGTGTACTTTTATTGTTTGATTTTTTTTTTTATTTAGATAAAGAAATGTATTTATGGGAATATTTTTTTTTTTTTTTAATTTATTTAGGAATTTTTTTTTATTTTTTTTTTACACATGTGGACATTTTTTTTTAACTTTTTTACTTTGTCCCAGGGGGGGACATCACAGATCGGTGATCTGTCAGTTTGCATAGCACTCTGTCAGATCACCTATCTGACTTAGAGCAAAGCAGGCGCGGTGTGCCGGGGGTTAATGTGCCGGGGGCGGTCCGTGACCGCTCCTGGCACATAGTGCCGGATGTCAGCTGCGATAGTCAGCTGACACCCGGCCGCGATGGGCCGTGCTCCCCCCGTGAGCGCGGCCGATCGTGCTGGACGTACTATTCCGTCCTTGGGAAGTAGGGCCCACCCCACATGGACGGAATAGTACGTCCAATGGCAGAAAGGGGTTAATATTTTTTGTTACGCCAAACTGGTACAGAGGGGTGTGAACCCTGTCGTTTATTTTTTTTTTTTATATTTTGTTTGTTTTTTCAGCAATTGTAACTTTACGCAAATCATTTAAGAATTCATTTTATTATAATCGTTCAAATATGATCTATCAATGCCAACTGGTTTAAGCAATGTGCAGAATGAGCTTAAACAATATTTGTTACCATGAAATTGCAGTGGATGATGTTATGGCACGATGGCGCAGCATCAGGGACCACTACCGGCGGGATAGGCAGCAGCGGGCAAGAAGTGGGTCAGCAGCACCACCCATAAAAAGGAAATACATTTACTACAATCGTCTGTCCTTTTTGGATGCCAGTATGGATCTAAGGCAGTAAGTCAAAACAACAATACACATTTTTTTAAAGAAAATATGATTATTAATCTTATTTTTTCTGGTTATTCCATGGCGCTTTACATGTAAGGAGGGGTAAACATTTTCTAAAAAATATTATAAAAAATAATTTTTGTAAAAAAAAGGTCCAGGAGGAGAGAGGACCCTGGCCGCAAAGCCTCACAAGCTCCAACAAGGGATGGGTGAGAATAAAGTAGGTGAGGGTAGAGCTGTTCATGCAGTGGTTTGGTCGATCGGTGGTTACAGCAAGTTATCTGATTGTTGGAAGAGGAGATAAGAGGGGAGTAGAGAAGGAGATCTTGTGAGGATCGGAGGTTGTGTGTTTGTAATTATCGGGAGACGAGGTCACAGATGGCTAATAAAATTATGTTACCAAATTACTCAACTATTAATGTTTTTTTTTTTTGCTTTATTGTTTAACAACAGAACACAGTCCAACCTCACAGAGAGGGAGACCGGGTCTGATTCAGAGGCTGTAATCGATCCCGTTAGTGTGGAAGAAGAGGTAGCAGGCCCATCTTTGGCCTCTTCTACCTACATCCTTCAAGGTCCATCGGCTTCGGCATCACTACAGACAGCAGCAAGTGTCCAAGATGCAGCACCACCACCCTCAGCAGCACCTGATCATGTAAGCCATGAAGAGCAGGCCACAGCAGCAGCCCTACTGGCCCACTGGTGTCCTCCCCACAGGCAGCTGGGGCTTTACGCAGAGGCCGCAGAAGGAGAGAGCTGCAAGCCACTAGGAGGGATGTAGACGCTGGGGTCCTCAATTATTTGGCCAGGGCAGCCACGGATGATGGAGAGGAGGCCTTTGCTCGGAGCCTTGCCCGGTACCTTCGTCCCCTTCCCCGTGAGGTGAGGCTACGTGTGAGAGGGTGTATTCAAATCCTGATTGATTTAAGCACCCCTCCAAATAACCCCTATGAGGTGTTTCAATTTCTTGAGAGAAGGCAGCTTTTCCAAAATAACCTCTTAAGCCTTCAAATAACTCAACAGGTGCATGATCAATCAGGATTTGAAACACCTCCTCCACGTATGCCTACACCTCAATCCCTCCCAACCCAAAAATCTACAAAGGCCAGCTCTGTACCAAATGGCACCCTACAACCCACATTCCCAATATGGCCACTTTTCCAGACCCAGTGATGTAGGCTGGTCCCAACCTAGGTTTGGACAACATGGCCATTTTGGGGTTGGGTATGAATCCAGCCAAAATGTCCGTCAGCATGAGGGCCAGAGACAATTTCCCTATGGCCAACACCAAACTGCCCAATATGGACAAGGCCTGTATTCGGCTCAGCAACCCACAGCATCCTCACAGGGTGAAGGACAATTGGCCCAACAAAGGCCACCTGAACAGGAGCCTGAGCTGCTGCCATCTCCACGGCCAACTTACAGGGATCTGTAAGGCAATTTTTTATAACAAAAATTCTTTTTTTTGGTTATGCAAAACCATGTTTTTGGTTTTTTTGTGCAGTATTTGCACTTTGTTGTGTTTGGTTGTTGGCAAAAAATACCAAAATGAGCAAAAAAACCCCATATGCCAAAAATATGGTTAAAAGTTTAAAAAAAAAGGCTTTTGCTCTTAGTAAAAAATGTTGTCAAAAGCCAAATGATGTTTGTGGACCAATCATTATTACATCACACACATATGCTCTGTTCATAATCATATGGTAATTAAGGAAATTCAACACAGAGTACTGTTTCTTTTGCAAAAAACATTTGATTTTTATAATATGTTTATAAAAGAAGGAAATCACAACTGAGAAACAGCATAATCTTGCCAGGGAGTAGCACCCTGCGGAGAAACGAAATAATTTGTGAAAACATCCCTAACTTTTATGCCAGAAAGGGGACGGCGCGGAGGAGGGCCATGTGGTGTAGGCCTTATCACATTGCTCAACATGTGTTCATCAATATCAGCTGAGGAGCAATCATGTATGCGGGTATAATTGTGCAAAATTACAGAGGCTTTTATGACTTCATTCACTGTATCCTCACTGAGCTGAATGGCAGACTGGCGGACATGCCATTTGGCCACCAGAATACCAAAGGCGCACTCCACCAGTCTCCGCGCCCTAGAAAGCCGCAAATTAAAGATCCTCCGCCGGTGGTCGAGGTTGCGCCAGGGATAAGGCCTCATGACGTGTCTCGTCCGTTGGAACGCCTCATCTCCAACAAGAACAAAAGGCACTGCTTCCGCATTGGAGCCTGGGAGTTGTTGTGGTGGTGGGAGGTCTAACTGGTTGTCACGTAGCCGCCGACCCATAATGGATGAATTGAAGACCCTAGAGTCTCCAGTTTGGCCATAGGCCCCAATGTCTACAATTATAAACCTGTAGTTACTGTCAATTACAGCTAACAGAACTACAGAGAAAAACTGCTTATAATTGTAGAATTGGGAGCCTGAGTTCGGCGGCTTACTTACCCTGATATGTTTCCCATCCACGGCTCCAATGCAGTTTGGGAAGTCACAATTGTCCTGGAACCCAACGGCTATTTTGAGCCAATCAGCCTGTTTTGGCTCAGGCATCACAAGTTCCTTGAGTTTATCCCATATTTGAATACAGGTTGACCGCACAATGCCTGAAATTGTCGACCGGCCAATCAGAAACTCCAGGTGTAGCCCCGCATACGACAAGCCAGTGGACAGGAAGCTGAAAGTATAAAAAAAGGAAAGGTTAAAAAAGGTAGGTTAAAAGAGTTCACACAAAACATGAAGAACAAGTAGATTGTATACTTTCAAATACATGCTTTACGCTGTAAAATGAAAAATGTACCAAGGGTACTTAACTATAACATTAAACACACTTTTTAAGATCTGCTTGTGACATAATGTACACATATACATGAATAAACCTGCTAGAACACAACACAAAAAAAAATCATCAACATACAGTATGTGAGGATGTTGAATACATACCGTAAGGTAAGGAGAAGGCGCTCCTCTGCGGATATGGCTTTGCGCATCCTTGTGTCCTGATAAGTGATACCTGGAGGTAATATCTCCAACAATATATCAAAGGTTCTGATGGTCATGCGACAGTACAGATAGAACTTGTCAGGATGTGCCCTCAGAGCTGTATAGAGCCTCTGAAAATGGCCTTTAGTGAGGCGTTTAGTCAAAAGAAGATGCACCCACATTCTTCTTCTCCTTCATGGATCTACAATCACAGGGTATGGCTGGCCAAACCGACGCGACAAGACCCAGTTAAACAAAACCCGCTGAGTTGGGGTGAAGTGCAGTAGGTCACACATGGTGCAAACGTTACCACAACACACACCAACAGATGCACAACCACAAAATGGCCATATGGGAGGTGCCACCTGTTGTAGAGGCCTTAAATAGGGTTGATGATGGTGATTTAAATCAATTTCAGCCTCAAAGTCCGTTAAATGTCCATTTTGTCAAATTGCGTGAAAAAAACGCATTACGGATGCCATATGGATTACATACGCAACATTACATGCGCAAAATACGCGACCACACCTTGCCTACGGATTACATACGGATGACCATTTCTGGAATTTTGTGGCGTATTACGGACGTATAATACGGACCGTATTTCCATACGCTGAGTGTGACGCCGGCCTAAAATTGGATGAAGGGTTTAGGAGTTTCAGCTCCTTAACATGTGCCACCCTGTTTTTAAGGGACCAAAGGTAATTGGACAATTGTTTTGTTTAAAATTCATTATGGTAATGTCTATAACCAAAATTAGAAAAATGTTGTCTCTGTCCAAATATATATGAACTTAACTGTATATATATATATATATATATATATATATATATACTGTATATATATATATATTTATATATATACAGCTCTGGCAACAATTAAGAGACAATCCAAGAAAAAAGAAGCAAAAACAGCCGCACAAATTTATCCAAATTTTAGGTCTTTGGTTCCAACCACCGTGTCTTTGTGCGACGCCGAAAAGATCAATAATGGACTCTACATGCCTGGTTCCCACCGTGAAGCATGGAGGATATATATACAGTACAGAGCAAAAGTTTGGACACACCTTCTCATTTAAAGATTTTTCTGTATTTTCATGACTATAAAAATTGTAAATTCACACTGAAGGCATCAAAACTATGAATTAACACATGTGGAATTATAAACTTAACAAAAAAGCGTGAAACAACTGAAAATATGTCTTATATTCTAGGTTCTTCAAAGTAGCCACCTTTCGCTTTGATGACTGCTTTGCACACTCTTGGCATTCTCTTGATGAGCTTCAAGAGGTAGTCAACTAGAATGGTCTTTCAACAATCTTGAAGGAGATCCCAGAGTTGCTTAGCACTTGTTGGCCCTTTTGCCTTCACTCTGTAGTCCAGCTCACCCCAAACCATCTCGATTGGGTTCAGGTCTGGTGACTGTGGAGGCCAGGTCATCTGCCGTAGCACCCCATCACTCTTTTTCTTGGTCAAATAGTCCTTATACAGCCTGGAGGTGTGTTTGGGGTCATTGTCCTGTTGAAAAATAAATGATGGTCCAACTAAATGCAAATCGGATGAAATAGCATGCCGCTGCAAGATGCTGTGGTAGCCATGCTGGTTCTGTATGCCTTCAATTTTGAATAAATCCCCAACAGTGTCACCAGCAAAGCACCCCCACACCGTCACACCTCCTCCTCCATACTTCACACTGGGAACCAGGCATGTAGAGTCCATCCGTTCACCTTTCCTGTGTCGCACAAAGACACGGTGGTTGGAACCAAAGATATCAAATTTGGACACATCAGACCAAAGCACAGATTTCCACTGGTCTAATGTCCATTCTTTGTGTTCTTTAGCCCAAACAAGTCTCTTCTGCTTGTTGCCTGTCCTTAGCAGTGGTTTCCTAGCAGCTATTTTACCATGAAGGCCTGCTGCACAAAGTCTCCTCTTAACAGTTGTTGTAGAGATGTGCCTGCTGCTAGAACTCTGTGTGGCATTGACCTGGTCTCTAATCTGAGCTGCTGTTAACCTGCGATTTCTGAGGCTGGTGACTCGGATAAACTTATCCTCAGAAGCAGAGGTGACTCTTGGTCTTCCTGTCCTGGGGCGGTCCTCATGTGAGCCAGTTTCTTTGTAGCGCTTGATGGTTTTTGCCACTGCACTTGGGGACACTTTCAAAGTTTGCCCAATTTTTCGGACTGACTGACCTTAATTTCTTAAAGTAATGATGGCCACTCGTTTTTCTTTACTTAGCTGCTTTTTTCTTGCCATAATACTAATTCTAACAGTCTATTCAGTAGGACTATCAGCTCTGTATCCACCAGACTTCTGCACAATACAACTGATGGTCCCAACAGCATTTATAAGGCAAGAAATCCCACTTATTAAACCTGACAGGGCACACCTGTGAAGTGAAAACCATTTCCGGTGACTACCTCTTGAAGCTCATCAAGAGAATGCCAAGAGTGTGCAAAGCAGTCATCAAACCAAAAGGTGGCTACTTTGAAGAACCTAGAATATAAGACATAATTTCAGTTGTTTCACGCTTTTTTGCTAAGTATAAAATTCCACATGTGTTAATTCATAGTTTTGATGCCTTCAGTGTGAATGTACAATTTTCATAGTCATGAAAATGCAGAAAAATCTTTAAATGAGGTGTGTCCAAACTTTTGGTCTGTAATATATATATATATAGTGTAGGGGTTGTACTCGAACATGAAAACCACAAAAAGAGGAAAATAATCCTCCAATATTCAAGAAAACAAACCAAAAACAGGCAGAGACGCTTACCTGTCTAAATGGGCCTCAATACAATTGCACTAACAGGGTGCAGCAGACCCAAGTAAAATGGCAACTGCACAGACAGGTGCAATATCAAATGAGACAGCCAGCCTTCAATCAGGGATTGGTCGTGTGGCACACCAATGCAAAAAAATATACTCTGTATGTGGCAATGTTCACACAAGGAATGCAGAGCATCTGGTTCTCAGCCTATTAATGACGCCCTATGGCGGGCTGCCCAGTGCTAACTATAATGCATCCTGTGTGAACAGAGGCAACAGTGTACAGAACCATTTGGGCCCAATTGCACCCCGAAAAAAATTCAACGTGCAAAAAAACCATATCAATATATGTAAGGTATTGGTTGATATTCTGGCCATAATATGTAAGCTGGCAACCCGCGTCAAGGGTCCTTACGTTTGCCAGTCCTACTCTAACATGAAAACCACAAAAAGAGGAAAAAATCCTCCAATATTCAAGAAAACAAACCAAAAACAGGCAGAGATGCTTACCTGTCTAAATGGGCCTCAATACAATTGTACTAACAGGGTGCAGCGGACCCAAGTAAAATGGCAACAGCACAGGTGCAATACCAAATGAAACAGCCAGCCTTCAATCAGGGATTGGCCGTGTGGCACACCAATGGAAAAAAATATACTCTCTATGTGGCAATGTTCACACAAGGAATGCAGAGCATCTGGTTCTCAGCCTATTAATGACGTCCTATGGTGGGCTGCCCTGTGTGAACAGAGGGTTGTACTCGCTCTGGTGCAGCGGGTGGCAGTCAGGAGGCACGTTCCTTTAACCCCTTCATGACCTTGGGATTTTCCGTTTTTCCGTATTCGTTTTTCGCTCCCCTCCTTCCCAGATCCATAACTTTTTTATTTTTCCGTCAATTTGGCCATTATGATTCTCCAGGTCAGTACGAGTTCATAGACACCTAACATGACTAGGTTATTTTTTATCTAAGTGGTGAAAAAAAATTCCAAACTTTGCTAAAAAAAAAAAAAAAAAAAAAAAATGCGCCATTTTCCGATACCCGTAGTGTTTCCATTTTTCATGAACTGGGGTCGGTTGAGGGCTTATTTTTTGCGTGCCGAGCTGGCGTTTTTAATGATACCATTTCGGTGCAGATACGTTCTTTTGATTGCCCGTTATTGCATTTTAATGCAATGTCGCGGCGACCAAAAAAAACGTAATTCTGGCGTTTCAAATTTTTTTCTCGCTACGCCGTTTAGCGATCAGGTTAATGCTTTTTTTTTTATTGATAGATCAGGCGATTCTGAACGCGGTGATACCAAATATGTGTAGGTTTGATTATTTTTTTATTGATTTATTTTGAATGGGGCGAAAGGGGGGTGATTTAAACTTTTATATATTTTTTTTTTTTTTCACATTTATTTTACTTTTTTTTTAAACTTTTGCCATGTTTCAATAGCCTCCATGGGAGGCTAGAAGCAGGCACAACATGATCGCCTCTGCTACATAGCAGCGATCTGATGTTCGCTGCTATGTAGCAGAAATGCAGGTGTGCTGTGAGCGCCGACCACAGGGTGGCGCTCACAGGTACCGGAGATCAGTAACCATAGAGGTCTCAAGGACCTCTATGGTTACTATTCTGAAGCATCGCCGACCTCCGATCATGTGACGGGGTCGGCGATGCACTCATTTCCAGCTGACATGTCCCGGCTTTGATGCAGGCTCACCGCGGAGCCCTGCATCAAAGCAGGGGATCTGACCTCGGACGTACTATCCCGTCCGAGGTCAGAAAGGGGATAAAAGTTCACAGGGTTTATTGCTTCACAAACCCGCAAAACAGAAAAACAAATAGCCTTTAGCTCAGGCAAAAGAGGGTATAAGAGACCAGTACTTCAGGCTCAGTCCTGGAGCCTCAACACACACTGGAGGCTTCCACCTCCCCACATACAGGTCCTGTGTTAAGCAGTAGCCTACATTATATAGCTATAACCACACCCAGGAACCCATTAAAATAGTCACGTGGTCGTGACATCACCGCAGGTCCTCAAACACATATAGAGGTATGGCGATGCCCCTAACCAGGGATGAGGTATATGGGTAGCCAGACCCTCCCATCTCTCACAGCTACCCGCAGCCCGGACCCAAGTGTGCTAAATGATCCCTTAGTGCTTATGTGCATTAAAGAAAACACTCCAGTTACATTACAGAGACAAGCCATCTCTGTGACACATACCTCCCGTCGACTATACGACCCTTAGCCACGCTACATATCTACCCCCTCTGCCTAAAGCCGTGGGGTTTGGCACTTTCCCCCACTAGACAAGGGATTCTTGAGAGGGCATCAGAATTACCGTGTAGCTTCCCTGCCGTGTGTTCTACATGGAAGCTGAAGTCCTGCAGGGTTAAGAACCAACGGGTGACCATAGCATTTCTACCCTTCGTTTCCCTCATCCATCTGAGTGGGGCATGGTCGGATATCAATCTAAACTTACGTCCCAGCAGATAGTACCGTAACGTGTCCACCGCCCACTTTATGGCCAAGTACTCTACAGCTGAGTAATTCCTTTCACATGAAGATACAGTTCTTTACCTGAGTAGGAAGTTATGCTCTTCTCCATGTATCTCCTGGGAAAGGACTGCTCCTACCCCAACATCAGAGGCATCTGTGTGAAGAATAAACTTTCTTCTTAAAGGGAACCTGTCACCCCCAAAATCGAAGATGAGCTAAGCCCACGGCATCAGAGGCTTATATACAGCATTCTGTAATGCTGTAGATAAGCCCCCCGATGTATCCTGAAAGATGAGAAAAAGAGGTTAGATTATACTCACCCAGGGGAGTGACAGGTTCCCTTTAAAGTCCGGGGCCATCAGAACGGGTTGCTTACACAGAGTCCCTTTCATTTCTTGGAAGGCTGACTGTCTCTTCGGACCATCTAACCATTACTGATTTTGCCCCCTTTAGAAGATCGGTCAGAGGCGCAGCCACCATGGCGAAGTTTAGGATGAACCTCCTGTAATAACCCACGATCCCCAGGAAGGCTCTAACTTGCTTTTTGGGGAGTGGTCTTGGCCATGTTTGAATTGCCCCCACTTTACTGATTTGGGTAATTCCATGGTGACTTGCGTTACATTCACAAGCCAAAAACTGGCCACAGACTGTTCTTTGAAGGCAGGCACAAAAAGGAGTGAATGTATATTGTACATTAACCTATTCTCAATAGATTTCAACAAAGTTTGATTTTTGAACAATAAAATTAAATACAAAATATAGTGTTATTACTTGGTAACTTACGTTACAAAAAAAGGAAAGGCAATTGTCCTTTATGAGTCTGCCAAATTTTCTGTTCTGGTGAACAGGGGAGAAGCACTATTTTTATTGTATTAAAACACCATAGTCCAAGCAACTTTAAAAAATGTATTTTAACCTCTCAAGTTAATAGCAACAGTTTTTATTACAAGAAATATAGATAACTTGCGTTACTGCATAGTATAGTAACTTTCGTTACTAAGCTGATGGTAACTTACGTTACAATATGTTACCATCCATTGGATTAAACTTATTGTAAGGTAAGTTACCATCATCTTTGTAACGTAAGTTACTATATTGTGTTGTAACAATAGCTACCATAGAATGGCCCATTTGGGGTTTTATTTCGCCACGACCCATTACATATCCCAGGTACTTGGCTTCTTCTTTACCCAAGGCACACTTCTTTGGGTTTATTGTAAACTCCGCCTCCCTTAGAGCATCAAACACTGCTTGGACCTTTTCCAGATGACTCTCCCAGTCCGGGCTAAAGATGACGATATCATCCAGGTACGCAGCAGCGTATGGATTATGAGGTGCAAAGATTCTATCCATAGCCCTCTGGAAGTTCGCCGGAGCTCGCTGCAGGCCAAGTGGCATCCGGACGTACTGGAAGCATCCGTCTAGTGTAGAAAACGCAGTCTTCTCCTTGGCTTCCTGTGCCATGGGGATGTGCCAATACCCCTTCGTCAAATCCAAGGTGGTTATGTACCTGGAGGGCCCAAGTTTTTCGATGAGCTCATCAACAAGTGGCATGGGATATGCGTCGAACTTGGAGACCTCATTCAGCTTCAGATAGTCATTGCAGAACCTCCATTCATCATCAGGTTTTGGGACCAGGACAACTGGGCTCGACCAACCACTCTTGGATTCCTCAATGACCCCAAGCTTCAACATACGCTCCACCTCCTTGGAGATTACCTCTCGACAGGCCTCAGGAAGCCCGATAAGGCTTCATTTTCACCTGCACATGTGGCTCTGTCAGGACCTCGTGCTCTACGACCTTCGTGCACCCCGGCAACTCTGAAAACAGGTCCCTGTTTTTCTGGAGTAACTCCCGGCACTGCTATTTCTGGGCCTTCGATAACGTCTCCGCTATAGTAACCCCTCTAACCTCACCTTCCGAGTTGCCCAGCAAGCACGGAGTTACCGATGGCTCTCTATCTTGCCATGGCTTGATGAGGTTGACATGGTAAACATGGATAAATTTCTGTCTTCCTGGTTGGTGAATCTTATAGTTTACCTCACCAAGCTTCTCCACCACCTCATATGGCCCTTGCCATTTGGCCAAGAACTTGCTCTCCACCGTCGGAACTAACACAAGAACTCGGTCTCCCAGATTGAACTGCCTCACTCTTGCTGACCGGTTGTAGACCCTGGCCTGAGCTTCTTGTGCCTGGCGGAGGTGTTCTTTCACGATGGGCATCACCTTCGCAATCCTCTGCTGCATCAGTGCCACATGCTCAATGATGCTTCTGTGGGGCGTAACTTTGGCTTCCCAGGTTTCCTTGGCTATATCCAGGAGACCTCGCAGATGTCGGCCATACAGAAGCTCGAATGGCGAGAACCTCGTGAAGGCCTGTGGAACTTCACGGATGGAAAACAGCAGATACGGTAAGAGACAGTCCCAGTCTCTACCGTCTTTCTCTATGGCTTTTCTTACCATGCTCTTCAATGTCTTGTTAAACCTCTCAACAAGGCCATATGACTGAGGATGGTATACTGAAGTTCTCAACTGGGAGATTTTCAGGACTTTGCACAACTCCTCATCACCTTGCTCATAAAAGAGGTCCCCTGGTCTGTCAGGATCTCCTTCGACAAACCTGTCCGGGAAAACACATGGACCAACTCGCGGGCTATACTCTTTGCTCAAGAATTTCTCAGGGGAATTGCCTCAGGATATCATGTGGCATAGTCTGATGACTAATATATACTGATGGCCCGGGACTGATTTAAGTAGGGGACCGACCAAGTCCATGGCAATTCTCTCGAATGGCACCTCAATAATGGGCAATGGCACAAGGGGGCTCCGGAAATGAGGGGTGAGGGCAGTTAACTGACATGTAGGGCAGGACCTGCAATAGTTCACTATTTCCTGGTGACACCCAGGCCAATAGAACTTCTGCACAACCCGTTCCTGCATTTTTCCACCCCCAGTTGTCCACTCAAGATGTGTGAATGGGCTATGTCCAACAACTTCCGTCTATAGAGACCTAGCACTATCAATTGCTCTACCAACTCCGCTCTTATTTTCGCGACCCGGTACAAGTCCCCACTCACCATAAAATAGGGAAATCTTGCATCTGCCCCAGCACCTGTGCAACCCCATTAATGACGGTGACATTGTTAAAGGCCTCCCTCAGAGTTGGGTCCCTATGTTGGGCAGTCCCAAAATTCACACCGGCCAACCCTAACTCCGGAATGTCAGATACAGGCGACACTTCCTCCTCATCCCCTACTAGGACATAAAAAGGAAACCAGTCTGCCTCTGGGTGTGGCGATAACTTGTTACGGTTCACTGGTTTCCTACTCTTGCTAGCAACCTCAGAACCCTTTCCCCACAGATCCCAAAACAAACAGAAATCCCGGCCTATAATTATAGGGTGCAACAAGTCCTGAACGACGCCGACTTCATGGGTCTCAGTGCCATGCGCCGTTTCAATGTCCACTCTGGAAATAGGGTAGTCCTTTGCATCACCATGTATAAATCAAACACCGACCTTCTTCCCCAGGAGTAGGTTGAGAGGAAAAGTGGCGCTCACAAGGGTCACTAAGCTCCCGGAGTCAGGCAGCACTGTTACTGCTCGACCGTTCACCTTCACGGGACACACTTGAGGCCCTTTGTTGGGTGGAGAGTTAACACTGCAGGCTGGATATGCATAGTATGAACTACGGCGTCCTATGCTGCAGCCCATCTGCTCGGTGGTCTGGGGACAACGAGCAGCTATATGTCCTGGCCTGTGGCACCTCCAGCAAATAACATTACCCGTAGGGACCTTGGGCACCACCTCCCCCGCCCCTTTTGGCAGTGAACACCCCACCCCTTTTTGGGACTCTGCCACCTGTAGGGACCGCCAGTACGGAATGGGCTGCCTCCCCAAGGAGCCTTCCATCCCCTGATATCTTTCGACCAGACCATCGGCATTCTGGGGATCACCCTGGGCAACCCAAGTCTGTATGGGCCTCAGCAGAGAGTGCACAAACCGATCCACCACCACTCGTTCTACCATCTGCGAAGGCGTAGAGGACTCTGGCTGCAGCCATTTCTGGACCAGGTGCAACAGGTCGAACATTTGGGAGTGAGACGGTTTCTCCCGTTGATAGGCCCAGCGCGGTGAACTCATAGAACAAGAAAGCAACAAAGTCCTCCAATACCAATAATTTTAAATATAAAGAGATTTTATTCAAAAGACAAGATTTTTAAAAACACATTTTAAAAAAATAGCAGATGCAAGTACACCATACAAGTAATGGCAAAACAGCAAACTCTGGACATAAGGTAAATGGAGTTATACCTAAAATAGGGAAGTATATACGAGTTATGTGTATATATATATATATATATATATATATATATATATATATATATATATATATATATATGGTATACCACATCTTAAAGCAACCACATAGCCAGTCTGAGTAGAGGTATTAGTAAAGCTAGATGCAAAATAAAGTGCATAGTGCTAAAAAGGTTGTCACTTTAAGTATGTAGCTGTATTTAAAGGTATAGGGTAATGCACAGCAGAGATAAGTAGATATTATCATTGATGTCAGGCTAAGTAGCCAATAACAATGTGCACACCATAACATTAAGGTAACCATTTATGAGTGAACTCGCTGTGCCCTGATAGTGTCACCCCCAAATGTGCGAGAATCTCAACTTTCAGTTTGTGATACTCCTTGGCATCCTGCAAGGTCAAGTCATAGTACGCCTTCTGTGGTTCACCCGTCAGGTATGGCGCCAGTACTTTTGCCCACTGCTCTGGCGGAAGTTTTTCCCTCTCAGCGACCCTCTCAAACACCGTCAGGAAGGCTTCAACCTCATCCCCGGGGGTCATTTTCTGCAATGCGCGTCTTACCGCCTTCCAGACATAGACATCATCATCCAGACCTGGGGTTGGGACACTCGTCCTGCCCTGGATGACGGTTGCCAGAAGCTGCATCTGCTGCCATTGCTCCTACTGGCTCTGTTGCAACAACAGCCTGTTGGTCTCTTGCTGCTGTGACTGCGACTAGACCAAGTGTTTTAACAGGTCTTCCATTTTTTCTGGCAATGCTTGCTGGCTTGCAACAGACTTGACCAAGGACATGCAGTAACAGTCTCACGTCTCTGCTGAGAACGCTGCCCGCACGACTAGCACCAATTGTAGGGGTTGTACTTGCTCAGGTGCTGCGGTTAGCAATCAGGAGGCACGTTCCTTTAAAAGTTCACAGGGTTTATTGCTTCACAAACCCACAAAACAAAACAGAAAAACAAATAGCCTTTAGCTCAGGCAAAAGAAGGTATGAGACCAGTACTTCAGGCTCAGCCCTGGAGCCTCAACACACATTGGAGGCTCCCACCTCCCCACATACAGGTCCTAAGTTAAGCAATAGCCTACATTATATAGCTATAACCATACCCAGGAAGCCATCACATGATTAGTCATGTGGTCCTGACATCACCGCAGGTCCTCAAACACATAGAGGTATGGCGATGCCCCTACCCAGGGGTGAGGTATATGGGTAGCCAGACCCTCCCATCTCTCACAGCTACCTGCAACTCGGACCCAAGTGTACTAAAAGATCCCTTAGTGCTTATCTGCATTAAAGAAAACACTCCAGGTTACATCGCAGAGACAAGACATCTCTGTGACACATACCTCCCATCGACTATACGACCCTTAGCCATGCCACAATATACATACCACATATATATATGTATATATTTATATATATATATATATATATATATATATATATATATATATATATATATATATATATATATATATATACTGCTCAGAAAAATAAAGGGAGCACTTAAACAACAGAATATAACTCCAAGTAAATCAAACTTCTGTGAAATCAAACTGTCCACTTAGGAAGCAACACTGACAATCCACTTCACATACTGTTGTGCAAATGGAATAGACAACAGATGCTAATTATTGGCAATTATCAAGACACACTCAATAAAGGAGTGGTTCTGCAGGTGGGGACCACAGACCACATCTCAGTACCAATGCTTTCTGGCTGATGTTTTGGTCACTTTTGAATATTGGCTGTGCTTTCACACTCGTGGTAGCATGAGATGGACTCTACAACCCACACAAGTGGCTCAGGTAGTGCAGCTCATCCATGATGGCACATCAATGCGAGCTGTGGCAAGGTTTGCTGTGTCTGTCAGTGTAGTGTCCAGAAGCTGGAGGCGCTACCAAGAGACAGGCCAGCACACTAGGAGACGTGGAGGGGGCAGTAGGAGGTCAAAAACCCAGCAGCAGGATCGCTACCTCATCCTTTGTGCAAGGAGGAACAGGAAGAGCACTGCCAGAGCCCTGCAAAATGACCTCCAGCAGGCCAAAAATGTGATTGTGTCTGCACAAACGGTTAGAAACCGACTCCATGAGGATGGTCTGAGTGCCCCACGTCCACAGATGGGGGTTGTGCTCACAGCCCAACACCATACAGGACGCTTGGCATTTGCCACAGAACACCAGGATTGGCAAATTCGCCACTGGCGCCATGTGCTCTTCACAGATGAAAGCAGGTTCACACTGAGCACGTGACCGACGTGACAGAGCCTGGAGACTCCTTGGAGAGCGATCTGCTGCCTGCAACATCCTTCAGCATGACTGGTTTGTCAGTGGGTCAGTAATGGTGTGGGGTGGCATTTCTTTGGAGGGCTGCACAGCCCTCCATGTGCTCGCCAGAGGTAGCCTGCCATTAGGTACCGAGATGAGATCCTCAGACCCCTTGTGAGACCATATGCTGGGGCGGTTGGCCCTGGATTCCTCCTAATGCAGGACAATGCCAGACCTCATGTGACTGGAGTGTGTCAGCAATTCCTGCAAGATGAAGGCATTGAAGCTATGGACTGGCCCGCCCGTTTCCCAGACCTGAATCCAATTGAACACATCTGGGACATCATGTCTCGCACCATCCACCAATGTCACGTTGCACCACAGACTGTCCAGGAGTTGCTGGATGCTTTAGTCCAGGTCTGGGAGGAGATCCCTCAGGAGACTATCGGCCACCTCATCAGGAGCATGCCCAGGCGTTGTAGGGAGGTCATACAGACACATGGAGGCCACACACACTACTGAGCATCATTTCCTTGTTTTGAGGCATTTCCACTGAAGTTGGATCAGCCTGTAACTTCATTTTCCACTTTGATTTCGAGCATCATTCCAACTCCAGACCTCCGTGGGATATTAGCTGTGATTTACATTGATCATTTGTAGGTTTTATTGTTCTCAACACATTCTACTATGTAATGAATAAAGATTTACAACTAGAATATTTCATTCAGTGATATCTAGGATGTGGGATTTTAGTGTTCCCTTTATTTTTTTAAGTAGTGCACATAAATACACACACACACAGAGCCCTATAGGTTTGGATTTCTTTTTCCCATAATAATAAAGGCCTTCATTTAAAAACTGCATTTTGTGTTTACTTGTATTATCTTTGACTAATATTTAAATTTGTTTGGTGATCTGAAACATTTAAGTGTGACAAACCTGCAAAAGAATAGGAAATCAGGAAGGGGTAAACACCTTTTTTTTTTTTTTTTTACACAATTGCATATAACAGTTATCACCATCAGATGGCAACAGAACAATCCCAATTTAAAGATTCCTGCTGTTAGAAATTATATTGTTTGGAAGGGTACAGAACGAAATGCACTGTATGCAGATTGTGACGAAAAAGAATACAGAGCCTCCAGATTTACAATAGTTTTAATAATGTGCTATTAACAGCAAAGAAACAGAATTGTATGGCAGTGATGAAATAATTACATATTTTCAGTTATCCCTCTTTAACATGTTAATTTTTCATGTACAAGCACTATCTGTTTTTTTTCATGGACAGTACTTGTACATGTGATTGTTTATGGAGCGGTTTACATGTCTTTGATTTTTTTGTGGACAGAGTGATCTGTATAAAATCAAAGAAGGTGGAGAGTCCGATTTTTGTACTTTAAAAAATTGATGTTTGAATGAGGCCGGTTTCACTACCCCATGAAACACAGGTCACGCTTGCAAGAACCAGCCCAATCATGGGGGTCTCCTAACAAGAGACAACTGCCTCTTGGCTCAGGACAAGATTCGGCCTTGGGTTGGGTCTTGAATTCAGAGTATGGGCCGTGTTTGGTGGACATTTGAAGCTGTCCGTAGACCCTCATGAGGGCATCAGAGCTGTGTATACTGAGCATGAAGGGCCTGCTGAGTGTGGCATCTGATGAGGCAAACCACCATTTTCCTGTTGGATTTGTATGTAACACAGGAGCACAGTTCAGCTTCCAGTAGAATCAAATTCTTATAAATAACTGTACAAAATGGAGCTGTCACACGGACATGTGCAAGAAGCCTTATGTCTAGGGATGAGTGGACCTGTGGATGTTTGGGTTTATCCAAATTTCTGTCCAAAGTTTGGGTAAGGGTATGTGTCCACGTTCAGGCTTGCTTCAGGCTTTGGTCAGGATTTTATGCAAGTAAAATCCTGACCAAAACTGCACCTGAGGTCACTGGCAGGTCACTGGCGGTGTGCCTGCGTGTTTTGCTCATTGTAGCAACATGCTGCGTTTTGAAAAAACGCACCGCGCATGCGTTTTCGCGGCAAAAACGCATGCGTTTTTTAACGCATAGTGGAGCCGGCATTTCATGAAATCCCCTCCATTATGCTGTAACATCTGGACGCTGCGTTTTTGACGCTGCGGAAAAACGCAGCGTCAAAAACGCAGCGTTTCCTGAACGTGGAAACATACCCTAACAGAACACAACCTGAACACCATAGAAGCCAATGGGGACCCAAACTTTGGGCTGTAACATGGTTGTAATAAGGGTTAGGGGGCTGCAAAAGGCTGGAGAGCACCCCCACAGAATCTCTCACTCTCCAAACACTAAGGCCGGGTGCAGGCCTGGAAGTAGCAGCACTTGATTCTGAGCATGTTCGCTGCCATCTTTTGAACACAGGTGAATCTGCATGTGGTCACTGAACCGTGCGGATTCACCGCTTCCAATACATTCTATTGGTGAAATTTCTCTTGCGGAAACTCGCATCTCTGCAACAGAAATTGCCATGCTGCGGTCTGGAGAGACACGCCACATGTCAGTGTCCACAGGTGAGCGGCGGGTATCTCTGGACACATAGTGGACATGGGATTTCTTGAAATCCCACCCACTATGCTGTAACATCTGGCCGCTGCATAAGTACGTAGTGTCAAATCTGTAGCAACTCCGGATCGTGTGCACGTACCCTAAAACGGACTTCCAGGAGAAGTCAGTGATCACAATTCAGGACCGGACAGACACTAAGTGTCCAGTACAAACCCTGATCTTTACTGTTTGGGTTCACTCATCTCTGCTTATGACTAGTCAGTCATACATGTCTGTTGTAAAATTATCTAAAGTTGGCGGAAATAACCTGGTGTCTATATGGCCACCAGTATGCCTGTGCCAATACACTGCGGGGACCTATAGCAGCAATGATTACCTCATGTTCTAACCTGCACTGTGACTATGGCAGCGCAGAGACCTCTCCATGATGCAGCACCGCCATCCATCAGGACTGTGTACATAGCTCCCAACCGTCCCTCATTGTGCGGGACTGTCCCGGTTTTCAGCCTTTGCCCCGAACGGGACGCTCTGATCCCGCAGACAGCAGGAACGACACGCCCCCTTGTTAGTTAAGCCATGCCCCGGGCCCTTACCCTTCTATATGGCTGCCTGCTTTCTGCGCACAGGACCTGTGAGGAGGTCACAGAAGGGGAGGAGTCAGGGGTCACATGATCGGCAGATCGGGACCTCCGTGGATTGCAGGACTCGGCTGTGCTGGTTGCTGCCACCTTGCCACATGGTCCTGCAGGAGGTAAGTAATGTGCTGCCGATCAATACAATCACTTTATTATTGCTGAATAATCTAGAAAGCACTGTCCGTACACAGCAACAAATAGGTGAAGTTCAGAGACATTTTCCATTGCTGTAATTCCTATGTGCTGGTAACACAGAGCAGCAGAGCAGGTGGTGGATGGACGGACAGGCTGTGTGCCCTGAACTCTCAGGAATGGACAGAGAGACCAAATCAATGGTGATATTCACAACTAGAGAGAAACAATGCGGCATCGCTGCAACATTACTGCAGCCAGTGACATGTGCGGGGTCCCTATAGGCAGAGGACAGGATGATGTGACCCCTCCTGTGCCAGGACCACCGACGAGTCTCACGGACACAGTGCTGTAGAGCTGACAAGGCTTGTAATGCCTTGTTTGGGGTCAGGAGGTGTACAGTGTGGATGTAGCAGAGCCATGTGTGTATGAGGTGTATGGAGCGGAGCCGTGTGTGTACGAGGTGTATGGAGCGGAGCCGTGTGTGTACGAGGTGCATGGAGCGGAGCCGTGTGTGTATGACGTGTATGGAGTGGAGCCGTGTGTGTATAAGGTGTATGGAGCGGAGCCGTGTGTGTACGAGGTGTATGGAGCGGAGCCGTGTGTGTACGAGGTGTATGGAGCGGAGCCGTGTGTGTACGAGGTGTATGGAGCGGAGCCGTGTGTGTGCGAGGTGTATGGAGCGGAGCCGTGTGTACGAGGTGTATGGAGCGGAGCCGTGTGTATATGACGTGTATGGAGCGGAGCCGTGTGTGTATAAGGTGTATGGAGCGGAGCCGTGTGTATACGAGGTATATGGAGCGGAGCCGTGTGTGTACGAGGTGTATGGAGCGGAGCCGTGTATACGAGGTGTATGGAGCGGAGCCGTGTGTACGAGGTGTATGGAGCGGAGCCATGTGTGTATGACGTGTATGGAGTGGAGCCGTGTGTGTATAAGGTGTATGGAGCGGAGCCATGTGTGTATAAGGTGTATGGAGCAGAGCCGTGTGTGTACGAGGTGTATGGAGCGGAGCCGTGTGTGTACGAGGTGTATGGAGCAGAGCCGTGTGTGTACGAGGTGTATGGAGCGGAGCCGTGTGTATATGAGGTGTATGGAGCGGAGCGCATGTGTACGGAGCGGAGCCGTGTGCAAAGTGTACGGAGCGCAGCCGCGTGTGTAGGAGTAGCTATGTGTGGCCATTATATGGTACGAAGTATCATGTGCGGCCAATATACAGTATGGAGCATCATGTGCGGTGATTAAACAGTATGGATCATCATGTGTGGCCATTATACAGTATGGAGCATCATGTGCGGTCATTATACAGTATGGAGCATCATGTGGGGCCATTATACAGTATGGAGCATCATGTGCGGTCATTATACAGTACTGAGCATCATGTGGGGTCATTATACAGTATGGAGCATCATGTGCGGTCATTATACAGTATGGAGCATCATGTGGGGTCATTATACAGTATGGAGCATCATGTGCAGCCAGTATACAGTATGGAGCATCATGTGCAGCCAATATACAGTATGGAGCATCATGTGTGGTCATTATACAGTATGGAGCATCATGTGGGGTCATTATACAGTATGGAGCATCATGTGCAGCCAGTATACAGTATGGAGCATCATGTGCAGCCAATATACAGTATGGAGCATCATCTGTGGTCATTATACAGTATGGAGCATCATGTCTGGTCATTATACAGTATGGAGCATCATGCGCAGTCATTATAAAGTATGGATCATCATGTGTGGCCATTATACAGTATGGAGCATCATGTGCGGTCATTATACAGTATGGAGCATCATGTGGGGCCATTATACAGTATGGAGCATCATGTGCGGAAATTATACAGTACTGAGCATCATGTGGGGTCATTATACAGTATGGAGCATCATGTGCGGTCATTATACAGTATAGAGCATCATGTGGGGTCATTATACAGTATGGAGCATCATGTGCAGCCAGCATACAGTATGGAGCATCATGTGCAGCCAATATACAGTATGGAGCATCATGTGTAATCATTATACAGTATTGAGCATCATGTGTGGCCATTATACAGTATGGAGTATCATGTGCGGCCAATATACAGTATGGAGCATCATGAGCGGTCATTATACAGTATGGAGCATCATGTGGGGCCATTATACAGTATGGAGCATCATGTGGGGCCATTATACAGTATGGAGCATCATGTGGGGCCATTATACAGTATGGAGCATCATGTGCGGTCATTATACAGTATGGAGCATCATGTGCAGCCAATATACAGTATGGAGCATCATGTGCAGCCAATATACAGTATGGAGCACTGTGTGTGGCCATTATACAGTATGGAGCATCATGTGGGGTCATTATACAGTATGGAGCATCATGTGCAGCCAGTATACAGCATCATGTGCAGCCAATATACAGTATGGAGCATCATGTATGGTCATTATACAGTATGAAGCATCATGTGGGGCCATTATACAGTATGGAGCATCATGTGGGGCCATTATACAGTATGGAGCATCATGTGCGGTCATTATACAGTATGGAGCATCATGTTTGGTCATTATACAGTATGGAGTGTTATGGACCTGGTGGTTAGGTGCACCAGGAATGACCTGATAGTTAAACACGGAATCAGGACGAGCTCTGGGGAAATGGGAACTCCGCTGACCGCAAACCCTACTCCTATCAACACAACTAGAAACAGCCGTGGAGCGTGCCTGACTCTGCCTAGATGCCTCTTCACAGCCTAAGAGCTAACTACCCCTAAAGAAAGGAAACAAAGCCTTACTTGCCTCAGAGAAATTTCCCCAAAGGTAAAAGCAGCCCCCCCACAAGTATTGACTGTGAGATAAGAGGAAATCACAAACACAGGATGAAATAGGTTTTAGCAAAGAGAGGCCAGTCTAACTAAACAGATTGAGGATATAAAAGGGATCTTTGCGGTCAACACAAAACGCTACAAAAACCACGCAGAGTGTGCAAAAAATACCCCCGCACCGACTCACGATGCGGTGGTGCCACTCTGCACCCCCAGAGCTTCCAGCTAGCCAGGTAGTTTCATGATAGCAAGCTGGACTAGAACTTAGCAAGAAAAACCATATGTAACAAATGAACAAGCAGGAACTTAGCTAGTGCTGGAGTAGACAGGTCCTCAGAAAGATCCAGGAGAGATCTGAACCAGTACTAGAACATTGACAGCTGGCATGGAGTAACGATCTGAGTGGAGCTAAATAGTGAATCAGCCTAGCCCCAAACGAGGGCAGCTGGAGAAGGAATCTCAGAACCAGCAGCTCCAATCACAGCCACCAGAGGGAGTCCACGGACAGAACTCACCGAAGTACCATTCATGACCACAGGAGGGAGTTCGAGAACGGAATTCACAACAGTACCCCCCCCTTGAGGAGGGGTCACCGAACCCTCACCAGAGCCCCCAGGCCGATCAGGACGAGCCAAATGAAAGGCACGAACTAAATCGGCAGCATGGACATCAGAGGTAACAACCCAGGAATTATCCTTCTGACCATAGCCCTTCCATTTGACCAAGTACTGAAGTTTTCATCTCGAAATACGAGAATCCAAAATCTTCTCCACCACATTCTCCAACTCCCCCTCGACCAACACCGGAGCAGGAGGATCAACGGAGGGAACCATAGGCGCCACATATCTCTGCAGCAACGACCTATGGAACACATTATGGATGGCAAAAGAAGCAGGAAGGGCCAAACGAAATGATACAGGATTAAGAATTTCAGAAATCTTATAAGGACCAATGAAACGAGACTTAAACTTAGGAGAAGAAACCTTCATAGGAACATAACGAGATGATAACCAAACCAAATCCCCAACACGAAGTCGGGGACCAACACGGTGACGGCGGTTAGCGAAACGTTGAGCCTTCTCTTGGGACAAGGTCAAATTGTCCACCATATGAGCCCAAATTTGTTGCAACCTGTCCACCACAGAATCCACACCAGGACAGTCAGAAGGCTCAACCTGCCCTGAAGAAAAACGAGGATGAAAACCAAAATTACAAAAAAAAGACGAAACCAAAGTAGCCGAACTGGTCCGATTATTAAGGGCGAACTCAGCTAATGGCAAGAAGGTCACCCAATCATCCTGATCCACAGAAACAAAGCATCTCAGATAAGTTTCCAAAGTCTGATTGGTTCGTTCGGTTTGGCCATTTGTCTGAGGATGGAAAGCCGAAGAAAAAGACAAATCAATGCCCATCTTAGCACAAAAGGACCGCCAAAACCTTGAAACAAACTGGGAACCTCTGTCAGACACGATGTTCTCCGGAATGCCATGCAAACGAACCACATGTTGGAAAAATAATGGAACCAAATCAGAGGAAGAAGGCAATTTAGGCAAGGGTACCAAATGGACCATTTTAGAGAAGCGATCGCAAACCACCCAGATGACCGACATCCTTTGAGAAACAGGAAGATCTGAAATAAAATCCATGGAAACATGCGTCCAAGGCCTTTTCGGGACCGGCAAGGGCAAAAGTAACCCACTGGCACGAGAACAGCAGGGCTTAGCCCGAGCACAAGTCCCACAAGACTGCACAAAAGAACGCACATCCCGCGACAAGGAAGGCCACCAAAAGGACCTAGCCACCAAATCTCTGGTACCAAAAATCCCAGGATGACCAGCCAACACCGAACAATGAACCTCAGAGATAACTCTATTAGTCCATCTATCAGGGACAAACAGTTTCTCCGCTGGACAACGGTCAGGTCTATCAGCCTGGAACCCCTGCAGCACCCGCCGCAAATCAGGGGAGATGGCAGACAGAACTACCCCCTCTCTGAGAATACAAGCCGGCTCAGGAACCCCAGGAGAATCAGGCACAAAACTCCTTGAAAGGGCATCAGCCTTCACATTCTTAGAACCCGGAAGGTACAAAACCACAAAATTGAAACGGGAGAAAAACAGCGACCAACGAGCCTGTCTAGGATTCAACCGCTTGGCAGACTCGAGATAAGTCAGATTCTTGTGATCTGTCAAGACCACCACGCGATGCTTGGCTCCTTCAAGCCAATGTCGCCACTCCTCGAATGCCCACTTCATAGCCAACAACTCCCGATTGCCAACATCATAATTACGCTCAGCAGGCGAAAACTTTCTCGAAAAGAAAGCGCATGGCTTCATTACAGAGCAATCAGAACTTCTCTGAGACAAAACAGCCCCTGCTCCAATTTCAGAAGCATCAACCTCGACCTGAAAAGGGAGCGAAACATCTGGCTGACACAACACAGGAGCCGAAGAGAAACGACGTTTCAACTCCTGAAAAGCCTCAACGGCCGCAGAGGACCAATTCACCACATCAGCATCCTTCTTGGTCAAATCAGTCAATGGTTTAACAACACTAGAAAAATTAGCGATGAAGCGACGGTAAAAATTGGCAAAGCCCAGAAATTTCTGAAGGCTCTTCACAGATGTAGGCCGAGTCCAATCATAAATAGCTTGGACTTTAACAGGATCCATCTCGATAGTAGAAGGGGAAAAAATGAAGCCCAAAAAGGACACCTTCTGAACTCCAAAGAGACACTTAGATCCCTTTACAAACAAGGAATTAGCACGAAGGACCTGGAACACCATTCTGACCTGCTTCACATGGGACTCCCAATCATCCGAAAAGACCAAAATATCATCCAAATATACGATCATGAATCTATCCAGATACTTTCGGAAGATGTCATGCATAAAGGACTGAAACACAGAGGGAGCATTAGAAAGGCCGAATGGCATCACCAGGTACTCAAAATGGCCCTCGGGCGTATTAAATGCTGTTTTCCATTCATCGCCCTGTTTAATACGCACAAGATTATACGCCCCTCGAAGGTCTATCTTGGTGAACCAACTAGCCCCCTTAATCCGAGCAAATAAATCAGACAGTAGAGGCAAAGGGTACTGAAATTTGACCGTGATTTTGTTAAGAAGGCGGTAATCTATACAAGGTCTCAGAGAACCATCCTTCTTGGCCACAAAAAAGAACCCTGCTCCCAATGGTGACGACGACGGGCGAATATGCCCTTTCTCCAAGGACTCCTTTATATAACTCCGCATAGCGGCGTGTTCTGGCACAGACAAATTGAAAAGTCGTCCCTTAGGGAACTTGCTACCAGGAATCAAATTAATAGCACAATCATAATCCCTATGAGGAGGTAGGGTACTAGACTTGGGCTCATCAAATACATCCCGGTAATCCGACAAAAACTCAGGGACTTCAGAAGGAGTGGAGGAAGAAATTGACAATAATGAAACATCCCCATGTACCCCTTGACACCCCCAACTGGACACCGACATTGATTTCCAATCCAATACTGGATTATGGACCTGCAGCCATGGCAAACCCAACACGACCACATCATGCAGATTATGCAACACCAAAAAGCGAATATCCTCCTGATGCGCAGGAGCCATGCACATAGTCAACTGGGTCCAGTACTGAGGCTTATTCTTGGCCAAAGGCGTAGCATCAATTCCCCTCAAAGGAATGGGATGCTGCAAGGGCTCCAAGAAAAAACCACAGCGCCTGGCAAACTCCAAGTCCATCAAATTCAGGGCAGCGCCTGAATCCACAAATGCCATAACAGAATAGGATGACAAAGAGCAAATCAGAGTAACGGACAGAAGAAATTTAGGCTGTACAGTACCAATGGTGACGGACCTAGCGAACCGCTTAGTGCGCTTAGGACAATCAGAGATAGCATGAGTGGAGTCACCACAGTAAAAACACAGCCCCTTCTGACGTCTATGTTCTTGCCGTTCAGCTCTGGTCAAAGTCCTATCACATTGCATAGGCTCAGGCCTCTGCTCAGAGGATACCGCCAAATGGTGCACAGTTTTGCGCTCACGTAAGCGCCGATCGATCTGTATGGCCAAGGACATTGATTCATTCAGACCAGCAGGCGTGGGGAACCCCACCATAACATCCTTAAGGGCTTTAGAAAGACCCTTTCTGAAAATTGCTGCCAGGGCACACTCATTCCACTAAGCACAGACCACTTTCTGAACTTCTGGCAATATACCTCCGCTTCATCCTGACCCTGACACAAAGCCAGCAAAATTTTCTCTGCCTGATCCACAGAATTCGGTTCATCATAAAGCAATCCCAGCGCCAGAAAAAACGCATCTACATTACTCAATGCAGGATCTCCTGGCGCCAGGGCGAATGCCCAGTCTTGAGGGTCGCCACGCAACAAAGAAATAATGATTCTTACTTGCTGAATAGGGTCACCAGAAGAGCGGGGTTTCAGAGCAAGAAACAGTTTACAATTGTTTTTTAAATTCTGAAATTTAGATCTATCCCCAGAAAACAAATCAGGAATTGGAATTCTAGGCTCCAACATAGGATTCTGAACTACATAATCTTGAATGTTTTGTACCCTTGCAGCGAGTTGATCTACACTAGAGGACAAACCTTGAATGTCCATATCCACACCTAAGTTCTGAACCACCCAGAGTTTAAGGGGAAAAGAAAGGCAAAACACACTGCAGAGAAAAAAAAAAAATGGTCTCAGAACTTCTCTTTTCCCTCTATTGAGATGCATTAACACTCTGTGGGCCAGCTGTACTGTTATGGACCTGGTGGTTAGGTGCACCAGGAATGACCTGATAGTTAAACACGGAATCAGGACGAGCTCTGGGGAAATGGGAACTCTGCTGACCGCAAACCCTACTCCTATCAACACAACTAGAAACAGCCGTGGAGCGTGCCTGACTCTGCCTAGACGCCTCTTCACAGCCTAAGCGCTAACTACCCCTAAAGAAAGGAAACAAAGCCTTACTTGCCTCAGAGAAATTTCCCCAAAGGTAAAAGCAGCCCCCCCACAAGTATTGACTGTGAGATAAGAGGAAATCACAAACACGGGATGAAATAGGTTTTAGCAAAGAGAGGCCAGTCTAACTAAACAGATTGAGGATAGAAAAGGGATCTTTGCGGTCAACACAAAACGCTACAAAAACCACGCAGAGTGTGCAAAAAATACCCCCGCACCGACTCACGATGCGGTGGTGCCACTCTGCACCCCCAGAGCTTCCAGCTAGCCAGGTAGTTTCATGATAGCAAGCTGGACTAGAACTTAGCAAGAAAAACCATATGTAACAAATGAACAAGCAGGAACTTAGCTAGTGCTGGAGTAGACAGGTCCTCAGAAAGATCCAGGAGAGATCTGAACCAGTACTAGAACATTGACAGCTGGCATGGAGTAAAGATCTGAGTGGAGTTAAATAGAGAATCAGCCTAGCCCCAAACGAGGGCAGCTGGAGAAGGAATCTCAGAACCAGCAGCTCCAATCACAGCCGCCAGAGGGAGTCCACGGACAGAACTCACCGAAGTACCATTCATGACCACAGGAGGGAGTTCGAGAACGGAATTCACAACAATGGAGCATCATGTGGGGCCATTATACAGTATGGAGCATCATGTGTGGCCATTATACAGTATGGAGCATCATGTGCGGTCATATAGAGCATCATGTGCAGCCAATATACAGTATGGAGCATCATGTGCAGCCAATATACAGTATGGAGCACTGTGTGTGGCCATTATACAGTATGGAGCATCATGTGCGGTCATCATACAGTATGGAGCATCATGTGCGGTCATTATACAGTATTGAGCATCATGTGGGGCCATTATACAGTATGCAGCATCATGTGTGGCCAATGACCATTATACAGTATGGAGCATCATGTGCGGTCATTATACAGTATGGAGCATCATGTGCAGTCATTATACAGTATGGAGCATCATGTGCAGTCATTATACAGTATGGAGCATCATGTGCAGCCAATTTACAGTATGCAGCATCATGTGCGGTCATTATACAGTATGCAGCATCATTTGCGGCCATTATACAGTATGGAGCATCATGTGCAGTCATTATACAGTATGGAGCATCATGTGTGGCCATTATACAGTATGGAGCATCATGTGTGGCCATTATACAGTATGGAGCATCATGTGTGGCCATTATACAGTATGGAGCATCATGTGTGGCCATTATACAGTATGGAGCATCATGTGTGGCCATTATACAGTATGGAGCATCATGTGTGGCCATTATACAGTATGGAGCATCATGTGTGGCCATTATACAGTATGGAGCATCATGTGCGGCCAGTATACAGTATGGAGCATCATGTGCGGTCATTATACAGTATGGAGCATCATGTGTGGCCATTATACAGTATGGAGCACTGTGTGGTCATTATACAGTATGGAGCATCATGTGTGGCCATTATACAGTATGGAGCATCATGTGTGGCCAATGGCCATTATACAGTATGGAGCATCATGTGTGGCCATTATACAGTATGGAGCATCATGTGTGGCCATTATACAGTATGGAGCATCATTCGGGGCCATTATACAGTATGGAGCATCATGTGCGGCCATTATACAGTATGGAGCATCATGTGCGGTCATTATACAGTATGGAGCATCATGTGCGGTCATTATACAGTATGGAGCATCATGCGGGGCCATTATACAGTATGGAGCATCATGTGTGGCCATTATACAGTATGGAGCATCATGTGTGGCCATTATACAGTATGGAGCACTGTGTGGCCATTATACAGTATGGAGCATCATGTGCGGTCATTATACAGTATGGAGCATCATGTGTGTTCATTATACAGTATGGAGCATCATGTGTGGCCATTATACAGTATGCATGCGGTCATTATACAGTATGGAGCGTCATGTGTGTTCATTATACAGTATGGAGCATCATGTGTGGCCATTATACAGTATGGAGCATCATGTGTGGCCATTATACAGTATGGAGCACTGTGTGGCCATATTTTTTTGTTTATAATTATTGTATATGAAAGTGTGATCAGCAGTGCTAAATGGGTGTGGTTGGGACGTGGATATGGGTGTAACTAATTATGAATGGGTGTGGTCAGAGGCGTGGCCTAAAATTTGCAGCGGCGCGCGTTGCAAAATTTGTCCCGTTCCCATCTTCAAAAGTTGGGAGGTGCTGTTGCTGTGTATATTAAACAAAGTACATGGGCAGCACATTGTAAGGGGCCTGCAGGTTCTCCATCTCTTATAAGCGGCCCCTCACCCTACGGTGACCCTAATAACGAGGGAGTTACCTCAGGAGGATAGTTTCACCACTGACATAATTGTATGCCGGAAACCAGCTGCTCGTTGGTCAGTTTCAGTCTACACACTATGGAGCGTGCGCAACGCAGATGTTCCCAAATCAGAGACATATATCTACTTAAAGTGCTTTCTCATACAGTAAACAGATGCAGCCATACTGCGGCGGGGACCAAGACTCTCAGCAGGCTGACTATAAAGCGCGGGAAACGTCCTCCGTCCTGACCGATGCTCTGACGTGATGACGATCAGAAAGGAAATATGCAAGGAACTAATATCCCAGCGCTCGTTTCCTGGGGGGAGATAGTTGCGGTGTGCACCAAGTTCCGTTTCCGGTGCGCAGGTGAGCGGGGTGTGTAAGTAAAGTTACCGTTCAGCTGTGTGCGCTATAAAGCGCTAGTGTCTGCGGAGTATAGTGGAGCAGGGGGTCCATAGGGGCAACCCTAATTATATTAGGTCTGTATTAATGGCGGTCAGACATCAATAGCAGCGGACACCATCTATACAGGGGTGACCGTAAAGCGCCGATAATGCTGCAAGTAAAATGCTGAGCAAGTGCTTGATTGCAGTCCCTATTATTCTGTGCTCATCACCAGCCCCCTTAAAGGAGCTGTGTGTCCTCACAGGTAGTAAGAGCCCCGCTTTATAGGGTAATAGGGTGCTGCCTGGGTCCCCAGCTGTAAGGCTGCTTTCACACTGGCAGAGCTGCACCCATTAAAGGGTTATTTTCTTTCTCTTGAGCAGCACACACCTTTCTGTCTGGCAGGAAGGGCTCTCCTCCTCCTCCTTGAGTGACAGTTCTGGTGACAGCAGAGCTGTAGTATAAGTAGAACTATAAAGCCCAGCACAAGTTTTGCTGTAACACATTCAGCCATCCATGGTTCTTCTGGAGACTTCACTGCTATTGCTGTATTTATAGATGGAGCTAACAGGGCACTGGTGACTTTGTAAGATTTCTAACAGCACTAGCGACACTACTCTGTCCTCCTCCTCCTCGACCTGTCGGCTGCCTTTGACACAGTGGACCATTCCCTATTATTACAGACCCTCTCATCCCTTGGCATCACAGACTTGGCCCTATCCTGGATCTCGTCATACCTAACAGACCGGACATTCAGCGTCTCCCACTCACACACCACCTCCTCACCTCGCCCCCTCTCTGTCGGAGTCCCACAAGGTTCAGTCCTTGGGCCCCTGCTCTTCTCCATTTACACCTTTGGCCTGGGACAGCTCATAGAATCTCATGGCTTTCAGTATCACCTCTATGCTGATGACACACAGATCTACATCTCTGGACCAGATATCACCTCCCTACTAACCAGAATCCCTCAATGTCTGTCCACTATTTCATCCTTCTTCTCCGCTAGATTTCTGAAACTTAACATGGACAAAACAGAATTCATCATCTTTCCCCCATCTCACGTGACCCCCCCAACGAACCTTTCCATTACAGTAAATGGCTGCCCACTCTCCCCAGTCCCACAAGCTCGCTGCCTCGGGGTAATCCTTGACGCTGATCTCTCCTTCAAACCACATATCCAAGCCCTTTCCACTTCCTGCCGACTTCAACTCAAAAATATTGCACGAATCCGTTCATTCCTCAACCAAGAATCTGCACAAACCCTAGTCCATGCCCTCATCATCTCTCGCCTTGACTACTGCAACCTTCTGCTCTGTGGCCTCCCCTCAAACACTCTCGCACCCCTCCAATCTATTCTAAACTCTGCTGCCCGACTAATCCACCTGTCCCCCCGCTATTCTCCGGCCTCTCCCCTCTGTCAATCCCTTCACTGGCTCCCCATTGCCCAGAGACTCCAGTACAAAACCCTAACCATGGCGTACAAAGCCATCCACAACCTGTCTCCTCCTTACATCTGCGACCTCATCTCCCGGTACTTTCCTACACGCAACCTCCGATCCTCACAAGATCTCCTTCTCTACTCCCCTCTTATCTCCTCTTCCCACAATCGCATACAAGATTTCTCTCGCGTATCACCCCTACTCTGGAACCCTCTACCACAACACATCAGACTCTCGCCCACCATCGAAACCTTCAAAAAGAATCTGAAGACCCACCTCTTCCGACAAGCCTACAACCTGCAGTAACCACCGATCGACCAACCGCTGCACGACCAGCTCTATCCTCACCTACTGTATCCTCACCCATCCCTTGTAGATTGTGAGCCTTCGCGGGCAGGGTCCTCTCTCCTACTGTACCAGTTATGACTTGTATTGTTCAAGATTATTGTACTTGTTATTATGTATACCCCTCCTCACTTGTAAAGCGCCATGGAATAAATGGCGCTATAACAATAAATAATAATAATAATAATAACAGCATCTTGTTGGGAGCTGAGGGGAGTGGTGAGTCTATCTGCTGGAGAGAGGAGACTTGTATGTTTCAGTTATTATGCTTTCCTTATATAGCTCTATCATATGTTAAGCATTAACCCCTCTCCTGCAGGGTAAGGCTGATTACACTCAGCTGGGGCTAAGGCTGCCGTTACACTAGCAGTATTTGGTCACTATTTTACATCAGTATTTGTAAGCCAAAACCAGGAGTGGAACAATTAGAGGAAAAGTATAATAGAAACATATGCACCACTTCTGGATTTTTCACCCACTCCTGGTTTTGGCTTACAAATACTGATGTAAAATACTGACCAAATACTGCTAGTGTGACAGCAGGCACTTGTGAGAAAGTGCCAAGGAAATGTACAGTAAACTACGTAAGATAAAAGCTCTCATTGCAGGAGAATGATAGAGGATAGAAAATGCAAGTGAGTTGCAGATTTGCTTGTTTTCATGCTGTTAAACACAATTTAATAAGGTGAGAATATCCCTTTAAAAGAGTTGCTGTTTAAAGTGAACCTGTCAGGATTGTGCTCAGGAAACTACAGACACTGTCAGGTTGGCGCTGTTATACTGATTAAAATGATACTAAGCATGTGCAGTAGCTCTCAAGCAAACTATATCACTAAATAAAAATATGGATGTAATAGGTCCGATCATGCTACATGATGAATGTAATTATTATTTTTTTTTTTTTTTTTATTTCAAACGATAACATATGCAGTGTGTAATATAGGGGACAGGTCACTGAGGGAGTCATAAACCCGTGGAGAAAATCCCTTTCAGCAGAAGAGAACTCTTTGAAACCTTCCACTCTCTCCGGAGCCCTAAATACAGACCCCCGTCACCAACCTAAGCACTGACAATCTGACTACTTCTTTCCTACAAAATATTAACAGAACCAGACCCCAATCAGAAGACAACAAAACATTCACTCCTAATCTAGGAACTGTTCCAATGTTTATGGACACAACTGTTTATCACTTATCACTCTCCCAAAATGACAGTTCTGTGCTGTGTATAAATATGTGATTCTTTGGATGTTGTATTAGTCTGAGGGTATGTGCACACGTTGCGGATTTGACACTGCGGATCCGCAGCAGTCTTCCATGCGTTGTGCAGTACCATGTAAACGTATGGAAAACAAAATCCGCAGTGCACATGCTGCAGAAAAAAACGCAGCATTGTTTTTTCCGCAGCATTGTTTTTTCCGCAGCATGTTAATTCTTTGTACAGATTCCGCAGTGGTTTACACCTGCTCCTCAATAGGAATCCGCAGGTGTAAAGCCGCAGGTGGAATCCACACAAAAACTGCGGGTAATCCGCAGTGTGGTTTACCTGCGGATTTTGCAAAAACAGTGCGGAAAAATCCGCACACTATTCCGCAACGTGTGCACATAGCCTATGCCTGATGAAGAGGCCTGAGTAGTCTCGAAAGCTTGCAATTTGTTACCATCTTTTCAGTTAGCCATTGAAAGGTATCAACCACTGAGGACTCTCAATTCTAAATATTTTGTTATCTGTCAAGACATTTTCACTCATTTCCCTTTTATAAACCCGTCCAAGACACCAAGTCGCTCCACGTAGGGAGTGATATAAGGTGACCAGAAAAAGCACAAAAGAACAATAATGTAGAAAATGAATTAACAATCTTTATTATAACAATTATTGCACACAAACCATTTTTTAAATAAAAGGATGCCTCAAATGGAGGGACTCATACGACTTGGGACCCTGTTATACATCTGTAGCTAGGGCAATGAAGATGTATTGAAAAATAATAAATAGTTCAGTTCATCATAAAGTTTATTGAATGCCTGTATTGATAAACAGACCAAATCATCAATTATAAAGTGCATGTGCAAAACAGGGTATATTTAATGAGTATAGGCAGACATTTAGGCTGTGTGCACAAGTTGCAGATTTTTCGTGTTTTTCCCCTATAAAAACACGAAAAAAACACATACATTATGCATTCCATCATTTAGAATGCATTCCGCAATTTTTGTGCACATGATGCGTTTTTTTCTGCAAAAAAAACGCATCGCGGTAAAAAACGCAGCATGTTCATTAATTTTTTGGATTTTTTGCGGATTTCCCACTATATTATTGCATTGGGAGCCTCTGGGAAAATCTGCAAAAAAAAGGCACCAAAACGCGAGAAAAACGCATGCGGATTTCTTGCAGAAAATGTCCTGTTTTGCTCAGGAAATTTCTGCAAGAAATCCTGAACGTGTGCACATAGCTTTACGGTATTCGTTAGTCACCTAGGGGGCTTGAATTTGTGATCATCTGATCACTTGTGCTGTACGTAGCAGTATTGGTTTGGCTCTCACAGGAGTACCGTAATGACAGGCACTGGGGTCTTTAGCAGACCCCTAGCTGTCATGACAACCCATCGGCGCCCTGCGATCACATCACAGGATGCGATGGAAGCATGGAATGATGCGCATCCCTGCCAACATGCATTAAACAGTGGTATTTAACAGCCGAAGGTGGTGCTTCACTCCACATAGGCTGTTAGAGGCAGACAATAGCTGAATAATTCAACCATCATCTGCCGGGAAAGATTCGGGCTCAGCTTGCGTGCCCGCATCAAAGTCAGGGATACGACATAACAGATAATAATTTTATAATAATAATTTTTATTTATATAACGCCAACATATTCCACAGCACTTTACAATTAAATATACAGATAGCTATACTTCGTGTGTTGGGAATGGGTTAAATAATATACAGCCCTTCCATGCACACAGATCAATCGTGAAGTGGATTAAAGTAGTAATACTTCCAGCAGCCCGCTCTACATACTTGGAAGCACAGGCAAAAAACCCCCAGATGGCTGACACCACAGAAATTCACTGCAAAACCACCTATAAAGCCATTCAGCTTTTCCCTGCAGTGATTTTTCCAAGAAAAACCTCGGTGGCTTTGTCATCAGAATAAGGCCGGCGTCACACTCAGCGTATGTAAATACGGTCCCTTTATTACGGCCGTAATACGCAGAAATGTTCCCAAAATAGTGATCCGTATGTCATCCGTAGGCAGGGTGTGGCAGCGTATTTTGCGCATGGCATCCTCCGTATGTAATCCGTATGGCATCTGTACTGCAATATTTTCTCGCAGGCTTGCAAAACTGACATCTAATGGATTTATGTGCTCAAATGTTCGTTAAAACATATATACATTATGTGTATGTGTGTGTGTATATATATATATATATATATATATGTGTATGTATATATATATATATATATATATATATATATATATATATATATATATATATATATATATATATATATTGTATTTATATTTAATTCAGCGCGAGATATGTGAAAAGCCGGTAATTCAATTGCTGGCTTTTCATTTCTCCTTCCCAAACCCGACAGGATATGAGACATGGTTTACATACAGTAAACCATCTCGTATCCCTTTTTTTTTTTTGCATATTCCACACTACTAATGTTAGTAGCCTGTATGTGCAAAATTTGGGCCCTCTAGCTATTAAAGGGTTAAATCGCGGAAAAAATTGGCGTTGGCTCCTGTGCAATTTTCTCCGCCAGACTGGTAAAGCCAGTGACTGAGGGCAGATATTAATAGCCTAGAGAGGGTCCATGGTTATTGCCCCCCCTGGCTAAAAACATCTGCCCCCAGCCACCCCAGAAAAGGCACATCTGGAAGATGCGCCTATTCTGGCACTTGGCCACTCTCTTCCCACTCCCGTGTAGCGGTGGGATATGGGGTAATGAAGGGTTAATGTCACCTTGCTATTGTAAGGTGACATTAAGCCAGATTAATAATGGAGAGGCGTCAATTATGACACCTATCCATTATTAATCCAATAGTACGAAATGGTTAATAAAACACACACACGCACACACACATTATTTAAAAGTATTTTAGTGAAATAAAGACACAGGGTGTTGTAATATTTTATTATACTGGTAATCCACCTGAAGACCCTCGTTCTGTAACAAAGGAAAAATAAAAAAACAACAATATCTCATACCTTCCGTCGCTCAGGTCAAGTCCCACGAAGTAAATCCATCTGAAGGGGTTAAATCATTTTACAGCCAGGAGCTCTGCTAAAGCAGTGCTCGTGCCTGTAAAACCTCCGGGGAATGAATGGAAAGCGGGGTGACCTGTAGTTACCTTGAGTTGCGGTGAGGCGCCCTCTGCTGGATGTCCTCATATGAACTCGAGCGTGGGAACTTTTCCAAGGCTCCAGTTCATGAGGACATCCAGCAGAGGGCGTATCACCGCAACTCAAGGTAACTACAGGTCATTCCCGGGGGTTTTACAGGCACGAGCACTGCTTTAGCAGAGCTCCTGGCTGTAAAATGATTTAACCCCTTCAGATGGATTTACTTCGTGGGACTTGATCTGAGCGACGGAAGGTATGAGATATTGTTTTTTTATTTTTCCTTTGTTACAGAACGAGGGTCTTCAGGTGGATTACCAGTATAATAAAATATTACAACACCCTGTGTCTTTATTTCATTAAAATACTTTTAAATAATGTGTGTTTTATTAACCATTTCGTACTATTGGATTAATAATGAATAGGTGTCAGAATTGACGCCTCTCCATTATTAATCTGGCTTAATGTCACCTTACAATAGCAAGGTGACATTAACCCTTCATTACCCCATATCCCACCGCTACACAGGAGTGGGAAGAGAGTGGCCAAGTGCCAGAATAGGCGCATCTTCCAGATGTGCCTTTTCTGGGGTGGCTGGGGGCAGATGTTTTTAGCCAGGGGGGGGGGGGGGGGGCAATAACCATGGACCCTCTCTAGGCTATTAATATCTGCCCTCAGTCACTGGCTTTACCACTCTGGCGGAGAAAATTGCGCGGGAGCCCACGCCAATTTTTTCCGCGATTTAACCCTTATTTTACAAGCTACAGCGCCCAAATTTTGCACATACACACTACTAACATTAGTAGTGTGGAATATGGAAAAAAAAAAAAACGGATATGAGATGGTTTACTGTATGTAAACCATGTCTCATATCCTGTCGGGTTTGTGAAGGAGAAATGAAAAGCCGGCAATTGAATTACCGGCTTTTCTATAGAACACCACTGCGTATTTCTCACAAGTCACACTGCTGGTCCGTGTGTAATCCGTATTTTTCTCGCCCCCATAGACTTTCATTGGCGAATTTTTATTTTTTTTTGCGCAATACGGTGACAATTGCAGCATGCTGCGATTTTCTATGGCCGTAGAAGACCGTATTATACGGATCCGTAAAATACGGCTGATAGGAGCTGGGACATAGAGAATCATTGGGCCGTGTGTTATGCATATTTTACGGATGTATTTTCTGCGCTCATACGTCCATAAAACTCGCTAGTGTGACGCTGGCCTAAGGGTATGTGCACACGTTGTGGTTTTTTATGTGTTTCCGCAGCGTTTTTGGACCCGTGGAATTGCCTCAAATCCGCAGTGCAGAGTGCACATAATGTTAATGAATGGGAAATGCAAAACCGCTGTGCACATGCTGCGGAAAATGTCTCTCTGAGAGCAGCTGCAGCCCTGACTTGCTGTTGATGTTCAACATGTCCGACGGCAGGGACAGTGAAAGTGGCGCTGATTGGGTGCAGGGCATTCGTATAATAACAACCGCACGATAGCCCCCAGGGAAAACACAATCGCGCTTAACACTCTCTTGAACTTAACAAAAATTAATTCATTAGGTGCCAAATATTTTGATTGCAATGGAGAGGCAAAATTAAAAAAAATAAAATGGTTTCATTCACTCTGCAGCCACTATTAAATATTGTGTAGAGTTCAACATGAACAATTTGGTGTAATGTCCTCTTTAAGTAAAAAAAAAAAAAAATGCCAATGAATGTGTTAATATCCTTGCAATCTGTAAGACAGTGATTAAGCCTGACTCAATTATGATTTTTTTTTTGTTGCGCAGATTTGCAAGTTCATCTGCAGAAATGGATCCAGATTTGGCACGTCAGCTGTTCTTTGAAGGAGCAACAATTATCATCTTCGGAGTCCCAGAGGGGTCTGAGTTTGGGATAGATTCAAACAGTTGGCAAGTGGGCCCTCGATTCAAAGGTGTGAAGATGGTGCCACCAGGGATTCACTTTATTCACTACAGCTCGAAAAGAATTGGTGGGGCTTCTGGTGAAACTGGTCCACGCTCAGGCATTTTTTTCCACTTGGAGCAGAAGGAAATCCGCCTCCTGCGCTGGGACTCTCTGGAAGAAGAAATGGTTGCTGCTTCCCAGGAAGAAGCTGAAAATTTACGGGAACAGTTGACGTCTTTGGACCCATCTTTGGGGCCCTACCCATATGAAAGTCTCCGTCGCTGGGTGTCACTCACCAACCACATATCTAAAGAAGCAATGTTGAAGCTACAGCCAGCCTGTGGGACCATTTGCTCATTTCCTGAAGTCTTACCTATGGAGGAAATGACCCGCACAGAAGACCGAGCCAAACATAACTTACCCAGGTAGACATAGAAAATAATATTATGCAGCTTTATGTTTTGTTGATGTTTTCCATGTAGATGTTCGTTTTATTTTAGTTTCCTCATTCTTTACATGCATACGTTCTGCCGTAAGCATCATCATTATACCCATTCAGTGTGGGACAGTACCATAACATCTTCTGCTACCATTTCAACTTAACCCCTTCACCACCGAGCCTGTTTTCACCTTCTAGACCAGACCAAATTTTACTATTCTAACCATTTTCAATTTATGAGGTAACAACTCTGGAACCCTCTATTGTATCCCAGTGATTTTGAGATTGTTTTTGTACTTACTGTTCGTGATAAATTTAGGCAGATTATTTTTTGCGTTGATTTGTAAAAATTTTGAAAATGTTGCAATGTTCAAGCTTTTAATTTTTATGCCCTTAAACCAGAAAGATATATCACACAACATAGTTAACCCCTTCCCGACCTTTGACACCACGTAGGCATCATGAAATTCGGTGCCAATCCGACCCATGACGCCTATGTGGCGTCATGGAATGATCGCGCCCCTGCAGATCGGGTGAAAGGGTTAACTCCTATTTCACCCGATCTGCAGGGAGAGGGGGAGTTGTACTTCATCCCAGGGGGGGGGTGGCTTTGCCCCCACGTGGCTACGATCGCTCTGATTGGCTGTTGAAAGTGCAACAGCCAATCAGAGCAATTTGCAATATTTCACCTATGAAAATGGTGAAATATTGCAATCCAGCCATGGCCGATGCTGCAATAGCATCTGCCATGGCTGGAAATCATGTTCTGCCACCGCCCCCGATCTCCTTCCCAGTCCTCCGTTCTGTCCGGTACCCCCCTCCGTCCCCCTGTCCGCTCCCCCGTGCTCCTGTCCGCTCCCCCCGTCCTCCGATCCCCCCCCCCCTGTCCTCCGATCCGCCCCCCCACCACCCCCTCATACTTACTGAGCCTCCCGAAGTCGGTCCGTCTTCTCCCTGGGCGCCGCCATCTTCCAAAATGGCGGGCGCCGAATCTGCCGGCCGGCAGATTCATTACAAAGTACATTTTGATCGCTGTGGTAGGTTCTATCACAGCGATCAAAATAAAAAAATAATAAATAAACCCCCCCCCCTTTATCACCCCCATAGGTAGGGACAATAATAAAATAAAGAAAATATATTTTTTTTCTTTTTCCACTAGGGTTAGGGTTAGAACTAGGGGTAGGGTTAGGGGTAGGGTTAGGGTTAGGGGTAGGGTTAGGGTAATGGCATGTGCACACAGTGCGGATTTGGCCGCGGATCCGCAGCGGATTGGCCGCTGCGAATTCGTAGCAGTTTTCCATCAGGTTTACAGTACCATGTACACCTATGGAAAACCAAATCCGCTGTGCCCATGGTGCGGAAAATTCCGTGCAGAAACGCTGCGTTGTATTTTCCGCAGCATGTCAATTCTTTGTGAGGATTCCGCAGAGTTTTACACCTGTTCCTCAATAGGAATCCGCAGGTGAAATTCGCACAAAAAAACACTGGAAATCTGCTGTAAATCCGCAGGTAAAACGCAGTGCCTTTTACCTGCAGATTTTTCAAAAATCGTGCGTAAAAATCTCACACGAATCCGCAACGTGGGCACATAGCCTTAGGGTTAGGGTTGGAATTAGGGCTAGGGTTGGAAATAGGGTTAAGATTAGGCTTGTGGTTAGGGTTACGGATAGGGTTAGGGGTGTGTTGGGGTTACAGTTGTGGTTAGGGTTGGGATTAGGGTTAGGGTTGGGATTAGGGTTAGGATTAGGGTTAGGGTTGGAATTAGGGTTACGGGTGTGTTAGGGTTGTGGTTAGGGGTGTGTTGGGGTTAGGGTTGTGATTAGGGTTATGGCTACAGTTGGGATTAGGATTAGGGGTGTGTTGGGGTTAGTGTTGAATTTAGAATTGAGGGGTTTCCACTGTTTAGGCACATCAGGGGTCTCCAAACGCAACATGGCGCCACCATTGATTCCAGCCAATCTTGCGTTCAAAAAGTCAAATGATGCTCCCTCCCTTCCAAGCCCCGACGTGCGCCCAAACAGTGGTTTACCTCCACATATGGGGTACCAGTGTACTCACAACAAACTGGGCAACAAATATTGGGGCCCAATTTCTCCTGTTACCCTTGTGAAAATAAAAAATTGCTTGCTAAAACATCTTTTTTGAGGAAAGAAAAATTATTTTTTATTTTGACGGCTCTGCGTTATAAACTTCTGTGAAGCACCTGGTGGTTATAAGTGCTCACTATGCATCTAGATAAGTTCCTTGGGGGGTCTAATTTCCAAAATGGGGTCACTTGTAGGGGAGCTCCAATGTTTAGGCACACAGGGGCTCTCCAAACGCGACATGGTGTCCGCTAACGATTGGAGCTAATTTTCCATTCAAAAAGTCAAATGGCACACCTCCCCTTCCGAGCCTTGCCGTGCACCCAAACAGTGGTTTACCCCCACATATGAGGTATCAGCGTACTCAGGAGAAATTGCCCAACAAATTTTAGGATCCAATTTATCCTGTTGCCCTTGTGAAAATGAAAAAATTGAGGCTAAAAGAAATTTTGTGTGAAAAAAAAGTACTTTTTCATTTTTACGGATCAATTTGTGAAGCACCTGAGAGTTTAAAGTGCTCACTATGCTTCTAGATAAGTTCCTTGGGGGGTCTAGTTTCCAAAATGGGGTCACTTGTGGGGGAGCTCCAATGTTTAGGCACACGGGGGCTCTCCAAACGCGACATGGTGTCCGCTAAAGATTGGAGCCAATTTTTCATTGAAAAAGTCAAATGGCGCTCCTTCCCTTCCGAGCCCTGCCGTGCGCCCAAACAGTGGTTTACCCTCACATATGAGGTATCAGCGTACTCAGGACAAATTGGACAACAACGTTCGTGGTCCAGTTTCTCCTTTTACCCTTGGGAAAATAAAAAATTTTTCGCTAAAATATAATTTTTGTGACTAAAAAGTTAAATGTTCATTTTTTCCTTCCATGTTGCTTCTGCTGCTGTGAAACACCTGAAGGGTTAATAAACTTCTTGAATGTGGTTTTGAGCACCTTGAGGGGTACAGTTTTTAGAATGGTGTCACTTTTGGGTATTTTCAGCCATATAGAACCCTCAAACTGACTTCAAATGTGAGGTGGTCCCTAAAAAAAATGGTTTTGTAAATTTTGTTGTAAAAATGAGAAATCACTGGTCAAATTTTAACCCTTATAACTTCCTAGCAAAAAAAAAATTTGTTTCCAAAATTGTGCTGATGTAAAGTAGACATGTGGGAAATGTTACTTATTAACTATTTTGTGTCACATAACTCTCTGGTTTAACAGAATAAAAATTCAAAATGTGAAAATTGCGAAATTTTCAAAATTTTTGCCAAATTTCCGTTTTTTTCACAAATAAACTCAGAAATTATCGACCTAAATTTACCACTAACATGAAGCCCAATATGTCACGGAAAAACAATCTCAGAATCGCTAGGATCCGTTGAAGCGTTCCTGAGTTATTACCTCATAAAGGGACACTGGTCAGAATTGCAAAAAACGGCAAGGTCATTAAGGCCAAGATAGGCTGGGTCATGAAGGGGTTAATAAGTAACATTTTCCACATGTCTACTTTACATAATTTTTTTTTTTTTAGGCTAGGAAATTAGAAGGGTTAAAAGTTAATAAGAAATTTATCAATTTTCCAACAAAATATACAAAACCAATTTTTTTTAGAGACCACATCACATTTGAGGTGACTTTGAGGGCATATATGACAGAAAATGTCCAAAAGTGACATCATTCTAAAAACTGCACTCCTAAAAGTGCTCAAAACCACATTCAAGAAGTTTATTACCTTTTCCTGCTTCACAGGAATTAAAGCTACATCGGAGTAAAAAATGACACTGTTACTTTTTCCCACAAAAAATGTTGATTTAGCCTCACATGTTGCATTTTCGCAACATTAGAAAATGGACAGTACAATTTGTTGTGCAATTTCTCCTGAGTACACAGATACCCCATATGTGGAGGCAAACTACCGTTTTGGGGCATAGCTGGGCTCGGAAGGGAATGAGCGCCATTTGACTTTTGGAACACAAAGTTGTCTGAAATAGATGGCTGACAACATGTTGTTTGCAGAGCCCTTGAGGTGCCTAAACAGTGGAAACCCCCAACAAGTGAACCCATTTTGAAAACTCCACCTGTCAAAGAACTTATGTTGAGGTGTGGTGAGCACCTTGAACCCACAGGTGTCACATAATTTTATAACTTTGAGCTGTGAAAATGAAACTCATTTTGTAGATTTAGATGGAAACCCTGATGTAAGTGCTCAGAATGGAGAACATGATAAATGTGATCCAATATGCCACCAATAGAAGCTTCAACTCAGAAATATAGAGGGTGTCCACATTACTGGTAGCACACTGGTTCTTGATAAGGATGTGGCTCTCACCAGAAGAAATCAAGCAAAATCTCTTCCAAATCCAAATGCTCCTCTCCGCCGGAGCTACTCAGTGTGTCTAAACTGCAGTTAGCGTCCTCATCTTTGGCGTTACTGTAGCAAGGAAAGCCCACTTAATTTGCGGTGTATGTGTGTGTGTGTCTCCGGAAACAAGAGCTGGACAAAAAGTACGGGCACTACAATCTCAGATTTGCATTTTCCTTTAGCTACATCCATTTCTGGAAAATGCAGATGGAGTCAAAATCATCGCTACACCTGTAGATAAATTCCCAGAGGGGTGTAATTTCCAAATAGACATCAATTGAACGGGTTTCTTATCTTCTGGCACTTAGGGGCTTTGTATAGGGAGTCTGCAAACTATTCTATGAAAATTTGTGCTCCAGGTGTCAAATGGCATTCCTTCCCTCTGGAGTCATCTCACTGTGTGGCCAAACAGTACTCTACAGCCACATATGGGGTATTGCCTAATTCACCACAAAATGTTTTTACCAAATTGTTGTCATTTTTACCTATTTCTCCTTGTAAAAATTTAAGTCTAAGACTAGAACAAAATTGTAGTGGTTAAAAAATGTAATTTTATTTTTCTTCACCGCTCAATGGTATAAAATTTTGTGAAATATTTTATTACGAGGTCTGATTTATAAACTGGGGATACTGCTGTCCTGACACCAACAGAGGCTCTGCTAATATGACATGGTATCGCAAACCATTCCAGGCAAATCTGTACTCTGATATGGCGCATAGTCCCTTCTCAGTTTTCCACTGTGCCTAAAAAGTAGTTTTTGACCACATATGGGGCGCTTCCGTACTGAGGAGACATTGCGTAACAAATTTTGGGGCCCATTTTCTCCTGTTACCTTTGTGAAAATAAAAAATTTAGGGAAAAAAGTCATTTTTAATTTTCACTGCGCAGGTGCCGGTGTCGCCATCTTGGAGGAGGCTTTTTTTTTTTCTCTACCAAGATGGCGCCGCCTGCGCACTAGCAGCTATCCGATCATCGATAGCTGCTACTGCACAGGCGCGTTCGGTGCAATTTTCAGACTGATTTTTTTTTAGGAATTTATGGATTTCAAAAAGAATAATTACATGCGCAAAATGGATGCGATCATGGTGCAGTGCAGGCGCTGCTGCTGTGGCCTGCCTGCGGAAGGGGATTTTTTTTTTAATATACTGTATATAATATTCATTATGTAAACTAGGGGGCAGGTCACCGAGGGATGAGTGACCTAGTGTCATAAGCAGGGCTGTGGAGTTGGTAAGTCAAACCTCCGACTCCGCAATTTCCATGACTCCGACTTCACAGCCCTGGTCATAAGCCATACTGGTGAATACCTAAGCAGAGTACCACATGAAGACCCCCCCAACAGGCCTGCGACAAAGCACGAGCATATCATTAACTCAAAACTGAAAAATACCAAGGTATCATTATGCTGACAGGTTTCCTTTAAGCACATCAGGGTCTCTCCTAACTGTACATAGCGCTCGTTCTTGATTTCCTGCCAATTTTGAGTTAATTAAGTCAAAGTGTGCTTCTTCCCTTCTAAGCCCTGCCATGCGCCCAAACAGAAGTATTCCCTCACATATGGGGCATCGACATTGTCGGGAGAAATTGTGCAACAATTTTTTTTAGGTGTTTTTTTTTCTCCTGTTACCGTCTTGAAAGTAAAAAAAAATTGGCACTAAAGTAACTTTTTTGGGAAAAAAAAAGTAAAATGTTAATTTTGTCCTTTCACATTCCTTTATTTCCTTTGAAGCATCTGAAGGGTTAATAAACTTTTTGACTGTGGTTTTGAGCACTTTGAGGGGTCAAAATGGCTTCACTGTTTGGTATTTTCTGTCATGTAGCCCCTCAGTCACTTCAAATGTGATGTGGTCCCTATAAATAAAAAAAGAAACTTTTTTTGTATTTATTAATTTTTTATATTTGTTTGGTTTAATGAGAAATTGCTTAATTTTGTTTAACCCTACTAACTTTCTAACAGGTTTAAAAAATGCTGCAGATGTTAAGTAGACATGTGGGAAATGTTAACTATTTTGTGACATATGTCTTATTTTAAGGGTATAAAAAATTTAAAGTTTGAAAATTGACATGTTCAATATCTTCATAACTAAACACAAATCGACCAAAATTTAACGCTAACATGAAGTACAATATGTCACAAAAACATGTCTCCAAATCAGTGAGATATGTTAAAGCGTTCCAGAGTTATTACAAGTTATCTCATAGTGACACTTGTCAGATTTGGAAAATGAGGCTCGGTCATTAACCTACAAAGTGGCTTAGTCCTTAAGGGGTTAAGGTGAAAGTAAATAAAATACATATATTTCATACCTGATGCTAACAGTTATAGCATCTACATATTGAGCCCATGTTGAACTTGTATGTGGTTACATTTTTCCTTCTTTGCTCAGGTATGACACTGTCTGCCAGAATTATAAGGAAGGTTTATCCAGGCTTCCCCAAATGAAGCAGAAAGAGGGAACAGAAATCCGATTCAGCCAATTACCAGAGAAAATGTACCCAAAGAATGCCACCCCTGCTGAGATTACACAGCACAGCATGGATTCGTCTTTTGCACTTGGAGAACTGATCAACATCAACTATTCAGGGGATCCACTGGCGATCCTAGGTAAGTGAAAAATAGCGATCCAGCCACTAAAAATTGTTACGGGTGTCCAGTTCTCTCTATTCCGAATGTATTGGGTACCAGCAGACCAGGTGTCCTTTACGGTCCTGACATACTTGCAATGATAATGAGCTGACCTCATTGTTTTAACCCCTTTCTGACATTAGACGTACTATCCCGTCGAGGTGGTATGGGCCCGTATGACCACCGACGGGATAGTATGTCTAACGCGATCAGCCGTGGGGAGCGCGGCCGGGTGTCAGCTGACTATCACAGCTGACATCCGGCACTACGTGCCAGGAGCAGTCACGGACCGCTCCTGGCACATTAGCCCCCGAAACACTGCGATCAAACATGATCGCAGAGTTCCAGCGACATAGGGAAGCATCGCACAGGGAGGGGGGGGGACCCTGCGTGCTTCCCTGAGACCCTCAGAGCAAAGCTATGTGATCGCGTTGCTCCGAGCATCTCCTCCGTCCTCCTCCCTGCAGGCATCGGATCCAAGGTGGCCGCGGGGCTCCTTCCGGGTCCTGCAGGGAGGTGGCTTGCAAGCGCCTGCTCAGAGCAGGTGCCGGCAAGCCTCCTGCAGTGCCTGTCAGATTGCTGATGATCAGCGATCTGACACTTTACCATGATGTCCCACACTGGGACAAAGTAAAAATAAATATATATATATTTTTTTTTCCAATAAAAGTACACATATTTAGTATCGCCACGTCCGTAACGACCCGACCTATAAAACTGTCCCACTAGTTAAAAAAAAAAAAAAAAAGAGGCAAAAAACATTGCTTCTCAGTCGCCCATGACAGCACTACCAGAGAGGGAGGGGATCCTCCCTTCAGGGAAAGGAAACCTATAGGATAAAAGGGCGGTACCTCTCTCCTGCGTCAGTTTTGGTTTCCTGTCCCTGACAGAACCCTCTAGGATCGGTACCTTGAAGATCCGGAGCCGGCCAGTCGAGCTATGACGGCGGGGAGGCCCCTGTCACGGCTGGTGCAGTTTCCGCCGCCGCCACTGCTGGGACCGAGGGGTCTGCAGAGTGCGCGGAGGGAAGCGCGGCTGCCTCCCCGGATTGGGGTAGGGGCTTTGAGGACCCGGTGTGCCTGCAATAGGACTTCTGCATTCAAGCACTTCCTGATTCGGGGCAGGCGCATGGTGTGCGAGGTGCACCAAGATGGCCGCCGCCCCGGATCCAGTGCATCTCCACTTCCGGGTCCTGGGTAGCGCGCACATACGCACATTGATGTGTGGGGATCAGCACTTCCCGATGACGCAGCCCTGGAGGAGGGGGTGGATTGGCGCCAAATCTCCGTTTTAAAAGATCACCATAGGAGTTCTTCCTTGCTGCATGCAGTCCGAATAATGGAGGACAGCGATCAGCAGCTCCAGCCGCCGCAGCAGTTACAGCCGCAGCAGCATAGTCACCACCAGCGCAACCCGGATGCGCAAAGAAAGAGATCATCTGCCGGCACCCGCAGTACTCGCTCCAGCAGCCATTTCACGCCACAGAGTAAAGGCTCCAGAATGGCTAACCAGCCGACACCACCGTCTACGGATCTCATACAGGATCCTATACCTCCTCCAGAACCGGTACCTGTAGCTGCGCAAGATGGGTGAGTGATCTTCGTGAAAGTTCACCAAATAATTGGGGTCCCCTCTTCTCCGTTTATTTTTAGGCGAAAAAAAGAACGGCGAAAACTAAGCACAGGTCTTGTCCCCTGTGCAGAAAACCCTTGTCGCAGACCTGGGATAAGAAATTATGTGATTCCTGTATAGGACAAGTCCTTTGTGAGGAAACCCCTAATTTTGCCTCTGAGTTACGATCTGTAATCAAATGAGAGGTAGAGACAGCATTTAAATCCCTTAAAGGGGAAAAGGTTAAAGAGAAAAAACCTGTATCCTATTCCCACTCCGATTCCTCTAGTTCTGAAGATGGAGATTCAGATAGGCGGGGTTCCTCCTCCTCCTCGGATTCTGAGAATGGAGGTCGCCACTGCTTTCCTTTAGATGAGGTCGATGCCCTTGTGAAGGCTTTAAGATCGACTAATGGGGGTCCTGGATCCCCGTCCTGACAGAACGGTACAGGGCATTATGTTTGGAGGATTAGGTCAGAAAAAACGCAGAGTCTTTCCGCTTAACGAAAATGTTCAAGCATTAATAAAAAAGGAGTGGGAAAAACCAGAAAGAAAAAAAACTCATCGGTACCCTCCCTTAAAAGGAAATATCCCTTCGAGGAAGAGGCTTCTACCTCATGGGATAAAGCCCCTAAACTTGACGTAGCAGTAGCTAAGGCCTCAAAAAAATTTGCGTTGCCCTTTGAGGACATGGGAACTCTGAAAGATCCTCTTGACAAGAGCCGATACCTTCCTTAAAGGGGCCTGGGAATCGGCAGGGGGATGTTTAAGGCCTGCAATAGCAGCTGCATGTACTTCTAGATCTCTAATGATTTGGATTGATAACTTAGAAAAACAACTAAGAGATGGTGTATCTAGAATAAGGTGATAGAATTGATTCCCATGATTAGAGGGGCGGCAGCTTTTTTTAGCGGACTCGTCAGCCGACTCTATTAAACTCACTTCTAAATCAGCGGCTTTATCTAAAGCAGCTCGTAGGACGCTATGGCTAAAAAGTTGGCCAGGCGACCTACAGACTAAACAGAAACTTAATTCCATGTGAGGGAAAATTTCTCTATCGCCTCATTGGGGGACACAGGAACCATGGGTGTATGCTGCTGCCACTAGGAGGTTGACAGTATGCAAATAAAAAAGTTAGCTCCTCCTCTGCAGTATACACCCTACCGACAGGAAGTAGGATATTCAGTTTAGCTTAGTGTCAGTAGGAGGTGGACACGGGTCTTTCATTAGACCCTTATCTACCTCAATGTGCGTCTTTTCTTTCAGGTTTTCCGGAGGGATAAAAGGCGAACAGCCACACCTGTAATCCCACATTATGGACTATGAGTACGGCGTGTACTGCCACCCCGTATCCTCATAGATCCGATAGCAGGACCATGATCCTAGCACACAAGCGTACTTAGAAGTTCGGTCCTAGCTCTGTCCCCCACCCACTCGCCCACCAGAGCCTGTCGGTTGGAGGAGACGAGGACGTCCACCATCAGCTCCATGGACGTCTGACACCTTTCTCGGCTTAAGGTTAGTAACGGATGGCGTGGGAGTTTTTGAGGTGAGTAATTTCCACCACCCGTCCCAGTTAGGAAATCAAAGGAGATGGATCCCTCTGAGCCTTTTTGTTATACTAAGGACTGCTGTTACCAGGCTACCTTGTCCTGGTTTGTTCGGCAGGTCCCACGGGCAGGGATCGCGCTGGAGGAAGATAGCGTGACCCTCCGGAACAAGGAGGGGAAGAGAGGTGCCAGCAAGTGCAGCGTCCTTGCTGGCACCTCTCTTCCCCTCCTTGTTCCGGAGGGTCACGCTATCTTCCTCCAGCGCGGCGACTTTTCAGCCACGCTGCCTTTTATTCCGGCGCTGCAGTGCTAACCGCTGAGCCACCGTGCTGCCCTTTCCCTCTGTTTCAGTCTGTGGCGGACCTCACGAGGATGTCGTGACCCTGGTGTACCGTGCTTGACCGCAGTTGCCAGTGGGTCACAGGATTCTCTGTCCGGCCTTTTCAACACAGGCCACAAGAGATCCATACAGGAGCAGAATTCTAAGTTCCTTTCCCGCTCCATCTCGCCCTCCGGTCTGGAACGGTGAGATCCCTGTTCCAGATCCTCCTCTCCCGAGTCAGACGGGCGTCCTCGGTCATGTTTGCAGAGGAAGTTTCAGACTTGGTTTCACTACAGGCCTCTAGCATGAGTGATAGGCTACATAGCCTTATTGTTGCGATTAACCAGACCTTAGGCATCATGGATACCTCTACGGAACCCGCAGAATAGGCGGTTTCGTTTAGATGGTCAAAACCAACTTCCAAGGTCTTTGCCCCACACACTGAATTGGTGGTGGTACTTGCCAGGGGAAAGGTGAACCATACCAGATGCTTTCAGACAGGGAAGCGTCTCGACATCCTATATTCTTTCTCCCCTGAGCTCATCGCTAACTGGACTGATTCCTCGGCAGGAAGAGGGCAATTCTGGACTTGTCAGTCCCCAGTCTATGTACCAACTTGGTCCTTCCACTTTCCAATGCAGCATTCCTCATGGATTCCAAGGATACAAATATAGAATCGCTGGATAAATCAGCCTTTGAAGCGGCTGCTTCTGCTTTGTGCCTCGGCCATTGCCTCTACCTGGGTCTCAAGGACCATAGCTAGATGGACCAAACAGCCGTGTAAGGGCATCCCGGCTGGAGCTCCTCCGGGGGAGCTAGCCGACCTGACGGACCAGATTTCATATGCAGGTAAATATTTGGTATCTGCCTCCCTAGATGCGCGACTTGTGCAGCTCAGGCGTCCAGCAATATGGTGGCCATCCGGCAGAATATTCGGCTCTACACACGGCAGGCGGACTTGTCTTCAAAGAAGTCCCTTACCAGCCTCCCCTTCCAGGGGGCCCTTCTCTTTGGCTACATACTGGAACAAATTATTAAGGATGCCACGGGAGGCACAAGTTCCCTCCAAGCCTTGCCGGCCTCCCCTGAAATGGCAGTTCAGCTCCCTTTTGTCCTTTCGCTGTTTCGCGGCGCCGGAAGATCCCTCTAGCTAACGCAGATCGCGGTCTCGTCTGGCTAGAGAAAAGGCTTACTTCAAGCCTACCCCTTTCCGGCGTTCCCGCAACTCCCATGTTAGGTCCACCAGGCTAAGCGCCCAGCGTTCCCCCCAGTTTGGGCGGGCGTCTCCTGTTTTTTTTTTCAGGGATGTTTGGCTGGCCTCGGTGGAGGACACTTAGATCAGGGAGGTGGTATCCTCTGGATACAAGATAGGGTTCGCTTCGTGGCCCCGGAATCGCTTCTTCGAATTCCGTCCTCTAAAAAATTCTACTCTGATCCCAGGTTTCTTTGCGTCCATTACCTTCCTTCTTTGTTCGGAGGTTATCGTTTCCGTCCCACAGCAGGAACGCTTCACAGGTTTCTATTCAAACCTGCTTGTACTGTGCTCCATAGATATCCAAGACGCCTATCTCCATGTTCTGATTTTCCCAGCACACCTGCGTTCGCGAAGCAGACGAGTCTTTTCCAGTTTGTCGCCCCGCCGCTCCGTCTTGCGACCACTCCCAGTGTCTTCATAAAGATCATGGGTACATTTATGGCCATTTTGAGGATCAAGGGCCTAGTGCTCATTCCATACCTCGAAAACCTCCTCATCAAGGTTCTGCCCCTCTATCTGGTCCAGGAGAGTCTGACCATCATCCTCGACTCCTTGTCCCGTTTCTGGTGGCTGTTCAACAGAACAGTCTTGTCTTGTTCCGAGTCAGTGCCTCGTCCTCTTAGGCATGCTGTTCGACGCCCATCAGTCGAGGGTTTTTCTTCTCGAGGAGAAGCGGGCAATTCTCAAGGACGGAGTTCGCTCTCTGCAAGGCCCTCGGCTGCCTTCCTTCCGTTCAGCAATGAAGGTCCTGTGACACATGGTGACGGCATCGGAAGCTTTCCCTTTTGTGCTGTTCCACTTGAGACCACTTCAGCAGGCCATCCTTTCTCAGTGGGACAGGTCTGTGCTGTCTCTGGATCGTCCGATTCGGCTTTCCGTCCGATTCTAATAGTCTCTCAACTGGTGGCTGTCATCTCCTCTCATTCCTCAGGTCTGGTCCTCCCTTCTCGCCCATGGCAGGTGGTGACGACGGTCACCAGCATTCCCGGCTGGGGCGCAGTTTCTCCCCATCCGTCAGTGAAGGGGGCGTTGGTCGGAGCAAGAGTCCTCTCTGCCGATCAACACCCTTGAGATAGGGGCCGTTCTTCTGTCCCTGACTCACTGGGCTTCTCAGAGGTCTGCCAGTCAAAATCCAGACGTCCAATGCCTCGGCTGTGGCATATGTCAATCACCAGGGAGGGAATCAGAGTCTCTTGGCAATGGCGGAGGTATCCAAGATCCTCCTCCGGGCAGAGGTGACATTTTCGGCACTATCCGCAGTGCATATCCCCCGGCGTGGACAACTAGGCCGCAGTGTTTTTTTTCTGCCGCGAGGGCCTTGCGGCAGGAGAATGGTCCCTGCATCATGAGGTCTTCCTTCAATTTTGCCTTTGATGGGGAACTCCGGCCGCGGATCTCTTGGCGTCCCGACTGCTTAGTAAGGTTCTGCCGTTTCTTTCCAGGTTCGCAATCTTCTTGTTGTGGATACCGATGCTTTGGCCATTCCTGGGTCGCAATTGGTACTTCCCTATCTGTTTCCTCCTGTTCCTTTTCTTTTCTTCCCAGGCTATGGAGATCAATGCGGAAGGGGTGCCGGTCATTATGACCGCACCAGATTGGCCCAGAAGGTTCTGGTTCGCTGAGATCGCCAATCTTCTCGCGGACTCCCACCGGAGGCCCCAGACAGGCTAGAGCTTCTGTACCAAGGACCGATCTGCCACAGAGTTCTTGGTTGCTCAATTTAACAGCTTTGCTGTTGAAACCTTCCATTTCAGCCGTTTTCTCGAAGCGGGACTTGACGCTGGCCTTGCCCTTAGTTCTCTAAAGGGTCAGGTAGCAACCCTTTCCATTCTCTTTCTGAAGTTCCTTTCAGAAGTCCTTAGCTACTGGCTATCACGGTACAAAGATTTATATCCCTCCCTTTCTCAGATCAGAACTTTTCTTCAGGGAGTGGCGCATGCGGCTCTCCCGTACCAGACTCCCGTGGATCTCTGGGACCTCAATCTTGTTCTGGAGGCTGTGGAGTTCCCCCCTTGAACCTCCCCATGAGGCCTCACTTTCTGTTCTGTCCCGCAAGGTGGCGTTTCTGGTGACCATCACCTCCATTAGGCGCGCCTCGGAGTTGGTGGCTCTCTCCTGTCCCTCCATTTCTTGATTTTTCACCAGGATAAGGTAGCTTTACGGCCTTCGTCGTCTTTTCTTCCCAGGGTGGTGTCCTCCTTTTACTTGAATAAGATCATCCTTCCCGCCTTTTTGTCCTGCTCCAACCTATTCCCGGGGGCGTTTGCTGAACAGGCTAGACCTGGTCAGGGCGGTGAGGATCTATTTGTCTAGGACCGCCTTCTTAGGAAGACGGACTGTCTATTTGTCATTCAGACGGTACGCCAAGAGGCCTGCTGGCCTCTAAGGTTACGATTGTTCTCTGGATCAGACTTGCTATTCTGGAGTCTTACCGGGTCAAGAACAGTGACTCCTCCTGGGATTAAGACTCACTCTGCCCCGGGCAGTGGGCGCCTCCTGGGCGGTACACCATGGGGCATCCGCCCTACAACTTTGCTAGGCGGCAACCTGGTGTTCCATTCACTCATTTGCCAAATGTTATAAGCTCCATATCTACGCTTCGGCAGTTACCAGCTTAGGCGGAAGGATCTTGCAGGCGGCTGTGGTGAGTCCTCTGACCTGAATGGAGTTTTTCTGCTGTTCCCACCCCAGGGACTGCTTTGGGACGTCCAATGGTTCCTGTGTCCCCCAATGAGGCGATAGAGAAAACAGGATTTTTGGTTGCTTACCATAAAATCTGTTTCTCGGAGCCTTCATTGTGGGACACAGCACCCTCCCAAGTTGAACAGCTGTTTTATTGTGTTATATTGTGAGTTTGAGTTTTCTATCTTTTACATGTTGCTTCTCCTACTGCTTTCTCACTAACTGAATATCCTACTTCCTGTCGGTAGGGTGTATACTGCAGAGGAGGAACTAACTTTTTTATTTGCATAGTGTCAACCTCCTAGTGGCAGCAGCATACACCCATGGTTCCTGTGTCCCCCAATGAAGGCTCCGAAAAACAGATTTTACGGTAAGCAACCAAAAATCCTGTTTTTTGTTTGGGGAGACCCTGGATGACATTTTACAAAAAGCGGGAGATAAGAAAAAAGGGTTCTCTAACCTGGCCACACCAAAGGTGCCCTTTCAGAATAGGACATTTTTCGGAGACGTCCCCCAAGGGAACAGAACAGATGGGATGATGGAAAAAGGAGGGATAGGGGGTTCCTTTTCGGTAATTCCCCAAGAGATAAAAAGACCCCTAAGTGACACCTCCCCCTGGGTGGGAGGGAGATTATCTCAATACCTTCCGGCCTGGGAAAAAATCTCAACCAGCATCTGGATTTTGAACTTGATAAAAATGGGACTGCAAATTAAACTTTACTTCCCCTCCTCCCCAAAACTGTGGTCACCCCACTAAAATCTTCACCTCAGCAACAACATGCATTGGAACAAGAAGTTACAAAGCTCATAAACAAAGACGTCATTCAAGAAGTTCCCCCACTGGAAAGAGGGACAGGGTTTTATTCCCCACTGTTTTTGGTTCCAAAACCGGATGGGTCCTTCCGCACAATAATAAATTTGCGGAAGCTAAACGATTATATAAAAAAATCAAAGTTTCAAAATGGAATCAATAAAATCAACAATCAAAAACCTGTTTCCGAATTGCTTCATGATAGTGTTGGATCTCAGCGACGCGTATTATCACGTCCCAATCCACAAGAACTCCCAGAAATACCTCAGACTAGCAGTGGTCATGGGAGGAGAAGTAAGGGAATACCAGTACAAAGCTCTTCCCTTTGGCATTTCAGTGGCACCCCGTGTGTTTACCAAATTGATAGCGGAAATGATGGCCCATCTAAGAGAGAAGGACATTTTAATAGTGCCATACTAGAACGACTTTCTAATTGTCAGCAATTCTGCCCAACACTGTCGCCAACAATGCGACAGAGTAATAGAAAACTCTAAAGGAGTTAGGCTGGCTTCTAAATCTCCAAAAATCAAAACTAGAATCGACCAGAGTTCAAGAGTTTTTGGGTTTAACTTTGGACTCCATAACACAGTAATGTCGTCTTCCAGACCAGAAGAAAAATAAAATATTAAATCTTGTCTCAAAAGCTTGCTCAAACCCTCATATGACCTTGAGAGGAGCGATGTCATTACTGGGGTCCCTTTCTGCCTGCCTCCCAGCAATCCAGTGGGCCCAAATCCACATGAGAAGCCTCCAGTGGGATATTCTGAGGAATCAGATTACACTAAAGGGACATCTAGAAGGACATATGACTCTAAATTCAGACACTATTCATTCCCTAGCTTGGTGGTTGGATTCCAACCACCATCAAAAGGGGTTCCTTGGGTAATAGACATATCTCGGATAGTTACCACGGATGCGAGTCCCATGGGGTGGGGAGCTCATCTGGGCAGCAGTATCACTCAGGGAGTCTATAGACAGATCAAGAATACGGTGCGTCCTCAAACCAAAAAGAACTTTGGGCGGTGAGCCGTGCTCGATCATACTTCCTTCCCAGCCTGCAGGGGCATCATGTACGGGTTTTTTCGGACAATCAGGTGGTGGTAGCCTACCTGAACCACCAAGGGGGGACCAGGTCTCAAGCCCTAATGAAGGCCACTTCCCAAATCTTCACTTTAGCAGAAAACCACTTCATGTCCCTCTCTGCACTACATATAAAAGGGGTAGAGAACCAAAAAGCAGACTTCTTAAGCCGTACCCATTTAAAGCAGACTTCTTAAGCCGTACCCATTTAAAACAGGGAGAATGGGCCACTGAATCAAAGCGTCTTCAATCACATCACCAAACTATGGGGGGTCCCTGTGATAGACCATTTTGCCAGTGTAGAAAACAGGAAAGTAAAAGAGTTGTGTTCTCTAGACCCCAGGGGGGGCCCTCAGGCTCTGGATGCATTCACGATTCCCTGGACTCAGGGTCTCACATATGCCTTTGCTCCTCATATACTTATCCCGGCAGTTCTGCGGAAAATCAAGACAGGACAGGGTGAGACTCATCCTAATAGCCCCCTTCTGGCCCAAAAGGACCTGGTTTTCCTGGCTGAGAATACTATCAGTCACCGATCCCTGGGTTCTTCCGGACCTCCTATCGCAGGGACCGGTGTTCCACCCTCAGTCAGAGAGTCTCCACTTGACAGCGTGGAACTTGAGAGGTCACTACTAAAGGCAAGGGGCTTTTCGGATAAATTAGTGTCCACACTATTGAAAAGTAGGAAAACAGTAACAACTAAAATATACGGCAAAACCTGGAAAAGTTTCTGTCCACCTCTGGGGTAAACTTACAAGATGGGGTCCCAGTTGATAAAGTATTAGAATTCCTACAAAAAGGCTTAGACCTAGGTCTCTCGGTAAGCACCTTTAAAGGTGCAAATAGCAGCTTTAGGGGCATTATTCAGTGAGAATATAGCCGCTAATCCATGGGTAATAAGGTTTATTAAAGCTGCTGTAAGATCTAAACCCATAAACCTAAAAAAAAGACTACCAACCTGGGACTTAAATTTAGTCTTGTCAGCCCTAACAGAACCCCCGTTTGAGCCTATAGATTCGATACCACTTAGAACCTTATCACTTAAAACGGCCCTTCTCAAAGCCTTAACATCTGCCCGTAGAATAAGTGATCTCCAGGCTCTATCTGCAAATCCTCCCTTCACGCAAATCATGGATGATAGGGTAATACTGAAAACAGACCCTGCTTATCTACCCAAGGTTGCATCCAATTTTCACAGGTCCCAGGAGATAATCCTTCCTTCCTTCTGCCCAAATCCTAAAAATAAGAAAGATGAAAAATTCCACACTTTAGATGTGAGAAGGTGTCTAGTGCAATACTTAGAATCCACCCAACAGCATAGGAAGGAAGGATCTCTCTTTATCTGTTTTCAGGGACCCAGAAAAGGACTCAAGGCCTCCAAAAGCACTATAGCACGCTGGATAACAGATGCGATAGCTTTGGCGTACTTGTCCACTGGAAATACAGTTCCTGAGGGGCTCAAAGCGCACTCTACAAGAGCTATGTCGACCTCATGGGCCGAAAGGTCGGAGGTATCAATAGATAAAATCTGTAAGGCGGCCACCTGGTCATCACCTTCAACCTTTTTTAGACACTACCGCTTAGACCTAGCCTCTTCATCTGACTTAACCTTCGGAAGAAGGGTCTTGCAGGCTGTGGTCCCTCCCTAAAGCAATAATCTCTGCAATTCTCTCTGGTAGTGCTGTCTTGGGCGACTGAGAAAAGCATAGTTACTTACCGATAACGGTATTTCTCAGAGCCCATGACAGCACCTGCTTATTCGCCCCCCTTATCACGTGTGCGGTGAGCACTTTTATTATATGATGTGTGTATTTTTATTATAGACACGGTGTAAACCTGTTAAGCAATATGTTAAAAGTGTATATTTGTTTTGTTGTCACTAACTTGGAGGACTTCTGATGCTTTGTAAACCAAACTGACACAGGAGAGAGGTACCGCCCTTTTATCCTATAGGTTTCCTGTCCCTGAAGGGCGGATCCCCTCTCTCTCTGGTAGTGCTGTCTTGGGCTCTGAGAAATACCGTTATCGGTAAGTAACTATGCTTTTTATCATCATACCGCCGAACAAAAAGTGGAATAATACGCGATCAAAAAGACGGATATAAATAAACATTGTACCGCCGAAAACGTCATCTTGTCCCGCAAAAAACGAGCCGCCATACAGCGTCATCAGCGAAAAAATAAGTTATAGCCCTCAGAATAAAGCGACGCAAAAATAGTTATTTTTTCTATAAAATAGTTATTGTATAAAAGCGCCAAAACCTTAAAAAATTATATAAATGAGGTATCGCTGTAATCTTACTGACCCGAAGAATAAAACTGCTTTATCAATTTTACCACACACGGAACGGTATAAATGCCCCCCCCCCCAAAGAAATTCACGAATTGCTGGTTTTTGTTCATTCTGGCTAACAAAAATCGGAATAAAAAGCGATCAAAAAATGTCATGTGCCCAAAAATGATACCAATAAAAACATCAACTCGTCCCGCAAAAAACAAGACCTCACATGAATCTGTGGACCAAAATATGGAAAAATTATAGCTCTCAGAATGTGGTAACGCAAAATATATTTTTTCCAATAAAAAGCGTCTTTTAGTGTGTGACAGCTGCCAAACATAAAAACCCGCTATATCTAGTAAACAAAACTCCCCATTATCACCGCCTTAGTTAGGGATAAATAATAAAATAAAAAAATGTATTTATTTCCATTTTTTCCATTAAGGTTAGGGTTGGGGCTAAAGTTAGGGTTGGGGTTAGAGTTTGGATTACGGTTGGGTTAGGAGTGTGTCAGGGTTAGGGGTATGGTTAGGGTTGGCATTAGGCTTAGGGGTGTGTTGGGGTTAGGGTTGGAGTTAGAATTGGGAGGTTTCCACTGTTTAGGCACACCAGGGGCACTGCAAACGCAACATGACGTCTGATCTCAATCCATACAATTCTGCGTTGAAAAAGTGAAACAGTGCTCCTTCCCTTCCGAGCTCTGCCGTGCGCCCAAACAGTGGTTTACCCCCACATATGGGGTATGAGCGTACTCGGGACAAATTGGACAACTTTTGTGGTCCAATCTCTCCTGTTACCCATGAGAAAATACAAAACTGGGGGCTAAAAATCATTTTTGTGGGGAAAAAAAAAATAGTTTCACGGCTGTGCGTTATAAACTTTATTGAAACACTTGGGGGTTCAAAGTGATCACCACCTCATCATCATCTAGATAAATTCCTTAGGTGGTCTCGTTTCCAATATGGGGGTCTCTTGTGAGGGGTTTCTACTGTTTAGGTACATCAGGGGCTCTGCCAGCGCAACGTGACGCCCACAGACCATTCCATCAAAGTCTGCATTCCAAAACGCCACTTCTTCCCTTCCGGGCTCTGCCATGCACCCAAACAGTAGTTTTCTCCCACATATTGGGGTATCAGCGTACTCGGGACAAATTGGACAACAACGTTTGGGGTCCAATTTTTCCTGTTACCCTTGGGAAAATACAAAACTGGGGGCTAAAAAAATCATTTTTCTGGGAAAAAAAAAGATATTTTAATTTTCACGGCTCTATATTATAAACTTCTGTGAAACACTTGGGGGTTCAAAGTGCTCACCACACATCTAGATAAGTTAAGGTCTACTTTCCAAAATGGTGTCACTTTTGGGGGGGTTTCCACTGTTTAGGCACATCAGGGGCTCTCCAAACGCGGTATGGCATCCTATCTCAATTCCAACTATTTTGCATTGAAAAGTCCAATGGTGAGCTTCCGAGCTCTGCCATGCGCCCAAACAGTGGTTTACCCCCACATATGGGGTATCAGTGTACTCAGGACAAATTGTACAACAACTTTTAGGGTCCAATTTCTCCTGTTACCCTTGGTAAAACAAAACAAATTGGATCAGAAATAATTTTTTTGTGAAAAAAGTTAAATGTTAATTTTTTTTTAAACATTCCAAAAATTCCTGTGAAACACCTGAAGGGTTAATAAACTTCTTGAATGTGGTTTTGAGCACCTTGAGGGGTGCAGTCTTTAGAATGGTGTCACACTTGGGCATTTTCTATCATATAGACCCCTCAAAGTGACTTCAAATGTGATGTGGTCCCTAAAAAAAAAAAAAAAAAAAAAAAGTGTTAAAATAAGAAATTGCCGGTCAACTTTTAACCCTTATAACTCTCTAACAAAAAAAAAATTTGGTTCCAGAGTTCTGCTGATGTAAAGTACACATGTGGGAAATGTTACTTAAGTATTTTGTGTGACATATCTCTGTGATTTAAGGGCATGAAAATTCAGAGTTGGAAAATTGCGACATTTTCAAAATTTTCGCCAAATGTCCGTTTTTTTTCACAAATAAACTCAAGTAATGTCAAGGAAATTTTACCACTAACATGAAGTACAATATGTCACGAGAAAATACTGTCAGAATCATCAGGATCCGTTGAAGCGTTCCAGAGTTATAGCCTCATAAAGGGACAGTGGTCAGAATTGTAAAAATTGGCCCGGTCATTAACATGCAAACCACCCTTGGGGGTTAAGGGGTTAAAGGTTAACCGTTGTTTTACTTTTTATTTCATAAAGCAACAGTACAAATGGAAATAAGCAACTTTGTAATATATTTTTATCAGAGAAATATGCTTCTTTCTCTGACAAAATCTGCCTTTATCAACATTCTCAAGCCATGGGTAAAATGTGTATTCAGTGAAGACAGACTTTCCCATTACTGAGATAGATGGCTGTTATGGTTACAGTTCTATGTAGAAGGAAGGAGGAGGGGCTAAAGGCAGAGCTCCACCCTCCTCCTATCTATATAGGAGATGGTGACTGCTACAGATAAGATTCTATGTATTTGATAAGAGCTTTTTTTCATGTGTACTATTGATTTATGAAATAAAGGGCCACTGTCACCCCCCTCCAGCCGTTATAAACTAAAAGAGCCACCTTGTGCAGCAGTAATGCTGCATTCTAACAAGGTGGCTCTTTTAGTTTTAGGTTCAAGTATACCCAAATAAAGCGTTTTTATACTTCGCCACAATTCCTGTCTCTAGCCAGGTAGGCGGGTCCTCACTCCCCAGCTTGGCCAGCTCCTCTGCCGTCACTCCAATCTTCCCGCGCTTTCGGCGCCGCCCCCTCAGCGCTGTTATTGTTTCAAAACCGGCGCCTGCGCTGTGTACTGGTGTCCTGCGCAGACGCAGTAAGCTCTGGCCGTCTGACATCCCAGCCAGGCTTACACAATGCGCCTGCGCGGGCATTGCGGCCAGCCACCTTTGGAATCCCCGGAAAACGTCTTCTTATCAGTATATATTTGTTTCACCTATACAGAATATTCCGTGTAATGGCTGATGCCAGAGAACAAAAGACATCCACAGAACACCAGGATGGATCTGCTGCACAGCAAATAGCTGTAGGACCTGCGATGACGTCACTGGCGTGTGATTGCCCTAATCACATGGCAGTGACGTCATCGCAGGTCCTACAGCTATTTGCTGTGCAGCGATCCATCCTGGTGTTCTGTGGATGTCTTTTGTTCTCTGGTATCAGCCATTACACGGAATATTCTGTATAGGTGGAACCTTTGGAATCCCCGCCCCGCACTGTGCATAACGCATAACACAGTGCGGGGCGGGGATTCCAAAGGTGGCTGGCCGCAATGCCCGCGCAGGCGCAGTGTGCAAGCCTGGCTGGGACGTCAGACGGCCAGAGCTTACTGCGTCTGCGCAGGACACCAGTACACAGCGCAGGCGCCGGTTTTTAAACGATAACAGCGCTGAGGGGGCGGCGCCGAAAGCGCAGGAAGATGTGAGTGACGGCAGAGGATCTGGCCAAGCTGGGGAGTGAGGACCCGCCTACCTGGCTAGAGACAGGAATTGTGGCTAAGTATAAAAATGCTTTATTTGGGGTATACTTGAACCTAAAACTAAAAGAGCCACCTTGTTAGAATGCAGCATTACTGCTGCACAAGCTGGCTCTTTTAGTTAATAACAGCTGGAGGGGGGTGACAGTGGCCCTTTAATACGATGGTTACACTTTCACGATAGTGATAGTAATTATAATTTTGACACTAATATTTTTGTGTACCGTTTCTTCCATTTCAGCTGAGCTGCAGTTTTCCTTCGTGTGTTTCCTTCTGGGTAACGTCTATGAGGGGTTTGAACAGTGGAAGAATCTGCTGAATCTTGTGTGCCGTGCAGAGACGTTCTCCATGCAGCACCCAGATCTGTACAGTGAGGTCATCTCTGTCCTGTATCACCAGCTGGCACAGGTTCCTACAGACTTCTTCATAGACATTGTATCTCAGAACAACTTCCTGACAAGCACTTTGCAGGTAAATTAATCCTGTGAGCCGCGCACTTTCCTTTTTTGAGGTGTTGGCAATAACTATCATTGTGAAAATATGTTTAGACTGTTTTCTGTAATCCTCCATTTTAAGGAAAGCTCCTCAACTCTCCTTAAAAGGGTTTTCCCACAAACAAACTTAATTTTAAAGTTGAGTTTAATCAATACATCTTGAAATAATAATAATTTCCACAATTGGATGTGTTTTTACAAAATGTCCCTGTGCTGAGATAATCTTATACATGTGCCCCTGCAGTGTGCGGTGTAATGGCTGTGTCTGACCATGCAAGAACATGGTCTGATCATACCACAGCTCCTTATTAAAGGATCTATTTGTTTAGGTTCACAAGAACCCTGATAGTTAGATAGGGAAATAGTAAAGGTACCTTCACACTCAGCAACTTTCCAACGAGAACGACAACGATCCGTGACGTTGCAGCGTCCTGGTTAGCGATCTCGTTGTGTTTGGCACGCAGCAGCGATCTGGATCCCGCTGTGATATCGCTGGTCGGAGCTAGAAGTCCAGAACTTTACTTGGTCGTCAGGTCGGCGTGTATCGTCGTGTTTGACAGCAAAAGCAGCGATGCCAGCGATGTTTTACATGGAGCTAATGACCTGTGAGAACGATAAGTGAGTCACCGTTACGTCACTGGATCGCTCCTGCATCATTCTGGAGCTGATGTGTTTGACGTCTCTACAGCGACCTAAACAGCGATGCTGCAGCGATCGGCTCGTTGTCTATATCGCTGCAGCGTCGCTGAGTGTGACGGTACCTTAATGCCAATAACAGTCTCCTATCAGATCTACCTATAGTGGATACATGGGCGACGCGACCAATCACAAGCTGTGACGTCACGGGAGGCTGAACCAATAGAACGATGGTCCAGCCGCACCCTTATAGATAAAATTCAAAATTAAATATCTCTGTGGATATCAGGGTGCACGTCCTTACCAGGGGATCCATCCCGGTGTTCAAGTCCAGGTCAAATATGAAAGAGGGACAGCACCACAGCAGTTGTGAAAAACAAAAATCACGTTTTATTCCACCTCCTGCAACGTTTCGGTCCGTAGACCTTTTTCAAGCAATTTTAAAATGCGCACGTGTCCAGCCTCCCGTGACGTCACGGCTTGTGATTGGTTGCGTCGCCCATGTGACCGCGACGCGACCAATCACAAGCCAGAACGTAATTTTAAAATCCTGAAGGACCTAAAATTACGTCACGGCTTGCTGTGATTGGTCGCGTCGCGGCCACATGGGCGGCACGCGACCAATCACAAGCCGGGACTTCACGTAAGGAAGGAAAAGCGCGAATTTTAAGCAAACAACGCTGCCGGTTCCCTCGGTGAGGTCCAGGCTGCGTCGGAGAGGTGAGTATAGCAATATTTTTTATTTTTTATTTATTCTTTCTTTTACACATTAATATGGATCCCAGGGCCTGAAGGAGAGTTTCCTCTCCTTCAGACCCTGGGAACCATCAGGGATACCGTCCGATACTTGAGTCCCATTGACTTGTATTGGTATCGGGTATCGGATTGGATCCGATACTTTGCCGGTATCGGCCGATACTTTCCGATACCGATACTTTCAAGTATCGGACGGTATCGCTCAACACTAGTAAAGAGTGAATTTCCATATGGATGAGTACATCACTAAAAAAAAAACCCCTAATGGTAGGGAGTAATAAAGTGCTTGTGCTGAGGTCATGACTCACTTGTTTGTTATCTAAATGTTGTTACTGAATGCAGGTAGCAAATGGAAAAGCAATAACAATAAAGTGCCCAGTGGGTAGCCCCGACAAGCATTTTTTGTTTGCTTTTTCAACAGAGGTATATGTATACTCTTGTGCAACCTCCCCTGCCCAGGAGCTGCGGTATGATCAGACCATGTTCCTGCATGGTCAGATACAGCCATTACACAGTACACAGCAGGGGCACATGTATAAGATACACATCCCATTGTGGAATTGTTGTTGTTCCTAGATCTATTGATTATAATGAACTTTGTTCATGATATAACCCCTTTAAGACTCTTACGTGGGCAAATAATTGTTGAACGAGCATTCATAAGATCGCTCATTACCAATTATAGGCCCAAGGAAACATGCCGCTGTCCTCCTTCAAGTGATCACATTGTTTATGCCGGCATTAAAGTCACTGTTTGGTGTTTGGGGATAGAACAATTATATTAATGGGATTATCTGTGCCAAATATAAAACTATGCAGAGAGGAGAGTACTATGCCAAATCAGAACATTGTATAATGTGCTCACTATTCAGATTCTCCTGTTTCACATTCCCAGGGGTCGTCATGCGACCACTCTGCATTTGGGTACTTGCAGTGTTGTGCTGACAACTTTTTCTTCCACTACAAAAAAAAAAAGTAATAGAGCAGGCACCACCTGTATATTTATGGAGTACTAACCAAAGTATATGTAAGGCTAAGTTCACATTAGCGTTCGGGGGCTTTGCGGAGGGCTGTGTACTTCCTCCGCTAAGCCCCGCCTACTTCCACATACTTCTGCATGCGTCCTGCGTACCTATCTTTAACATTCGGTACGCAGGACATGCGGATGTATGCGGATGCGTCATTTTGATGCCCCCGCCGTCTGCACAAAACGCAACTTGTTGCATTCCCGTGCGGTCGGCGGGTGCGTCAAAACAACGCATCCGCATACATCTGCACGTCCTGCGTAGCCAATGTTAAAGATATGTACGCAGGACACATGCAGAAGTAGGCGGGGCTTAGCAGAGGACGTATGCAGCCCTCTGCAAAGCCCCCGAACGCTAATGTGAACCCGGCCTAAGACAAATGCAATTTAAGATTGGCTGCACTTCCTAAATTTGATCAGTGTGTAAATATTTATTTAATAACCAACACAGAAGCTTAGACAAGAGAAATAAAAACATTTTAAATTGCAGGGCAGAACCTGTTTCCTATCCAAAATTTGGCAAAGGGAATAATAATAATAATAATAATCTTTATTTTTATATAGCGCTAACATATTCCGCAGCGCTTTACAGTTTGTACACATCATCATCGCTGTCCCCGATGGGGCTCACAATCTAAATTCCCTATCAGTATGTCTTTGGAATGTGGGAGGAAACCGGAGTGCCCGGAGGAAACCCACGCAAACACGGAGAGAACATACAAACTCTTTGCAGATGTTGTCCAAGGTGGGATTAGAACCCAGGACTCCAGCGCTGCAAGGCTGCAGTGCTAACCACTGCGCCACCGTGCTGCCCTCACAACCCATATAACGGGCATGATAACCAATAGAGCCATGTAAATGTGATGGAAATCTGAGATTAGTTTGAATGGACAAAACCCATAAAGTGATGTCCAATAGCATTCAGCAAAGAAGGGTGCAATGCACATGTACAAACAATGAATAATGCAGTATCAAAAGAATATATAAAGGAAAATAAGTAATATGTGCTATAAAGGGCCATGTGCATAGTCAGTCGCCAGGTAAATTGGTTCAGAAAAGAATTATATGGAAAAGACCCTATGTGTATTACCACAGAAGGTGTCTCCTGAGCAAGCAACCTCCTGTGGCGAAACGCACAGGGTCCTCTTTTCCATATGATGTATGCAAATCACTTATGAGTGGTCACATGACGACTATCGGGTGTATTCAACAGAGTGGAATTCGAATAGTGCGTACATTACACAATGTTAGGTTTCAGCATTTTACTCTACCTCCCTAGTTGTGTAATTGGCCTGGACAACCCCCTACCATTTCTGTTGGCTTGTGTAACTATGCCAGTAATCCAGCGTGAATCTGTGCTCATCAACAAAATGGGCCTTTAGGCCTTATTTAGCGTTCCATTTTTTTCTCATACTTGGTCAAACAAAATAAATAACAGTGCTGGATCACAGTTTCATCAGTGTCAGCCTGTCTGATTTTTATCATCTGTTTTTTTTCTCAAATGCAAAAAATATCCAAGCTTTCACCACCCATTAAACAGTAGTAAACAGACAGAACTTGGCTGACACACAGAAGGCACATGTCTCGTTTTTTCATGGACCTGTTGATTTGAATGGGTGAGTTTGATCAGAGAATCAGATCAAAAACGCACAGCTCCATAATATTTTATTTTTTACACTGACAGTCTGTCCACAAAAAAACATGATCATGAGACTAGCCCCCTAGACTATAATGGGAACGTGTTCTCCCTATGTGATATACTGTATATACTCGTGTGTAAGCTGAGTGTTTCAGCACATTTGTTTTGTACTGAAAACGCCTCCCTGGGTTTATACACCAGTCAGTGTCACAGAAGACGTCTGGGGAGAGGCGGAGCAGCGGGTCACAGGAGGCAGGAGCTAGCTGCTGTGGCTAAAGCCTGTGCCCGCTGCTAAAGAGAAGGGATGAGGGGACAATGCAAACTGGCTTATACTCAAGTCAATAAGTTTTTCGTGGCAAATTTAGGTGCCTCGACTTATACTTGGGTCGTCTTATACACGAGTATATACGGTAATTTTAGTAGGGCTTGTTGTGGTCAGACCTCACTGAATCTGAGACTGCACTTTCTAAAGACCCAAATTGTACAGTTTCTCCTTCTATCTCACTCCACAGGTTCTCTTCTCATTTCTGTGTAACCCATCCACAAATAAAGACCTGAGGAAGAAAGCTCTCCGCTTCCGTGACCATCTCACCAAGAGGTTTCAATGGGACTTTGAAGAGGAACCTCTGGACTGTGCTCCATTAGTGGTCCAGCTGCCAGAGGGCTGGGAAAACACTATTAATACAGACCAAACTGAGCATGTGGAAGCAAATGTGGAAATTCCCTTTCCTTCATAGATGTATTTGTTCCACTGTACAGCTGGCGAATCTTCTGCGGCTCTAGTATTGAGAACCTTGGCTCAGGATAAGTAAACTATGAATCTACCATAGTTTGTACAACAACAGCACTATCTTCTAAATGGAAGTTATATGTGATTTGGTTGCCACATAAACCTCAACCCAACAATTTCCGTTTTTGGGGTATTACGAAACACTTGTCTATATATGGTACAGAATGGCAAACAGACACATGCACTTGTAAATGGATGGCATATTATAACAAATTTGTAATTCTTAGCATGGACATGATAGAGCTGCCCTTACCTGGGGGCTTACTCCTAACATAAAAATGTATAGAACTGCTCCTGTCTTGATAATCACTAGAGGGCGCTGCTTTACCTAAAAATGCGAAACCTTGTGCCATACAGGATAGTGTATGCTGTATCTTCCATGCACAGAAATAATTCTTGGCCTCAAGGCTGCCTATATCAGCGAGATAGGTAAGCACTGCAGGTAGTTCTGGATGTAAGGTCTATATACACTCCTCCTTTAAGAAGGATTTATATCAGATCTTATATCCTGGGTTATATATGTATAGCTAATAAAAGGCGAGAAGCAATTCCCAGGATTCGCATCGTCTGAAGAACTTCACACCTGTCACTTTGAAAGCATCATGATGCTGAGTCGTACAACACGTTCTTACGGTGATATTAACCAAGGGAGATTCATGAAGTTCTTTGTATCATCTTTATATTTTTATTTAGGAACTCTTATAAGGAAAGCTAGGGATGTTCTCCTGTTATTTGCACACAATTAGGAGCTGCAAAAGAGGTAAAATAATTAAAAATATAACAGCACAATGACCTATTTATTTCCAGGATCCCCATGGAGCTCGCTGCCGTGACTGAGGGAGAAAGTAATTGGTCGTTGTCTTGTACATGTAATCTAACAACCATAGGCAGTAATATCAGTAACATAAGTGTATATCGGTATTGTGACAATAACAAAACCATTGGGTAATGACTGGTAAGACTGTTAATGTAATATGACCTGTCTGTTTTGTAAAGCATTGCATCTAACTGCAATAAAATGTATTTTTATTAAGAACAATGATTATTTGCTGTAGGAATATGCCCAGTTAGATGCAGAATGCAAGCCATAATTTCTGGAAGACTGTATTCCACATATGTCGCTTTAGGAACTAGAAGCTGTGATAACTATATTCTTCCTATGGCTTCTTTTCTATATACTCTCCTTGACATTGCAACACCAAGAATGACAAGCTGTAAGATTCTGCAACTTGAGGAAATAACAGGTGTCTTCAAGATCTGCAAACTATCACATTTTCAAGCATGTAGAGTGCCTTGTGAAAGTATTGTGAAAGTTCCCTGGAACTTTTCAACCTTTTCCCACATATCATGCTTCAAACATAAAGATACCAAATGTAAATTTTTGATGAAGAATCAACAAGTGGAACACAATTGTGAATTTGAACTAAATTTATTGTTTATTTTAAATTTTTGTGGAAATTCAAAAACTGAAAAGTGGGGTGTGCAATATTATTCGGCCCCTTTATTTAACTTAATACTTTGTTGCGCCACCTTTTGCTGTGCTTACAGCTGCAAGTCGCTTGGGCTATGTCTCTATCAGTTTTGTACATCGAGAAACGGAAATTCTTGCCCATTCTTCCTTGGCAAACAGCTCGAGCTCAGTGAGGTTTGATGGAGATCACTTGTGAACAGCAGTTTTCAGCTCTTTCCACAGATTCTCGATTGGGTTGAGGTCTGGACTTTGACTTGGCAATTCTAACACCTGGATACGTTTATTTGTGAACCATTCCATTGCAGATTTTGCTTTGTTGGAAGACAAATCTCCGTCCCAGTCTCATGTCTTTTGCAGACTCCAACAGGTTTTCTTCAAGAATGGTCCTGTATTTAGCTCCATCCATCTTCCATCCATCTGCTGAAGAAAAGCAGGCTCAAACCATGATGCTGCCGCCACCATGTTTGACAGTGGGGATGGTGTGTTCAGGGTGATGAGCTGTGTGGCCTTTACGCCAAACATAACATTTGGCATTGTTCGATTTGGTTTCATCTGACCAGAGCACCTTCTTCCACATGTTTGGTGTGTCTCCCAGGTGGCTTGTTGCAAACTTTAAACTACACTTTTTATGGATATCTTTGAGAAATGGCTTTCTTCTTGCTACTCTTCCATAAAGGCCAGATTTGTGCAGTGTACGACTGATTGTACTGACTGATCCTAAGGACAGACTGTCCCACCTCAGCTGTAGATCTCTGCAGTTCATCCAGAGTGATCATGGGCCTATTGGCTGCATCTCTGATCAGTCTTCTCCTTGTTTGAGATGAAAGTTTAGAGGGATGACCGGGACTTGGTAGATTTGCAGTGCAGTACTCCATTTCAATATGATCGCTTGCACAGTGCTCCTTGGGATGTTTAGGCTGCTGTCACACTAGCAGTATTTGGTCAGTATTTTACATCAGTATTTGTAAGCCAAAACCAGGAGTGGAACAATTAGAGGAAAAGTATAATAGAAACATATGCACCACTTTTGCATTTATCACCCACTCCTGGTTTTGGCTTACAAATACTGATGTAAAATACTGACCAAATACTGCTAGTGTGACGGCAGCCTTAAAGTTGTGGAAATCATTTTGTATCCAAATCCGGCTTTAAACTTCTCCACAACAGTATCACGGACCTGCTTGTTGTGTTCCTTGGTCTTCATGATGCTCTCTGTGCTTCAAACAGAAGCCTGAGACTATCACAGAGCAGGTGCATTTATACAGAGACTTGATTACACACAGGTGGATTATATTTATCATCATTAGGCATTTAGGACAACATTGGATCATTCAGAGATCCACAATGAACTTCTGGAGTGAGTTTGCTGCACTGAAAGTAAAGGGGCCGAATAATATTGCACGCCCCACTTTTCAGTTTTTGAATTTCCACAAAAATTTAAAATAACCAATAAATTTCGTTCAACTTCACAATTATGTTCCACTTGTTGTTGATTCTTCACCAAAAAATTACATTACATAAACTTTGTTTGAAACATGATCTGTGGGAAAAGGTTGAAAAGTTCCAGGGGGCCGAATACTTTTGCAAGGCACTGTAGCTCCAATCTGTGGCATGTAGGAGGCCCATAAAAGCCAGATCAAAAGCAATTTTTTTTTATAGCCACAAGAAACAATAAAAATCTGATCAAGTCTTGTTGGATGATTGTACAGTGCCTCCTGTTTGTCAACATGCCAGTTATTGCTGCTTTTTGCAAACTTGAGAAAGACCAAATAGAACTGAGGAGCCTTGGTTTATCAATCTGGCATATCTCTACGCACGTAGGCCGAGATCTCAGCACAGTGCAAAATGCACGACGCAATAGTTGGAAGAACGACGACGAAATCCAATGACTGCACAGAGGAGAACCTCTGCCACGGATGGGTCATCCGGATAGAAGAATTAGATGTAGTGATCCCTTCTGTACAGCAAGTAAAACTGGACGGTAGTAGGGCGAGCACTCTTGCTGAGATCCAAGGTGCTGGTGAAGTTGGATGGCAATCCCCGAAGTAGAGTAATGTTCAATCACCGCACACTTTTGAAATATGCTTGTGAGGACTTTATTGTATAGATGTTGATGCAGCAATAACACAATTCATGAATAAGGAATTGGTGCAGGGATAGAGAAAAAGGTGACGCGACAAGAACATAACGTTTCTATTCTCTTACGGTCACATCACATACCAAACCTAAGGCGATGAGTCCTAGTTACATGTTGGATACAATGATAGTTAAAGAGTGGTCTGGAGACCGAATAGGCCTTTGAGGGAGCATCATACTCCTGGAATTATAGTGTGGGATGGCATAATTTACGGTAGTCAAACCCCTCTAGTCTTCATTCCACGTACACTAAAAGCTTGCCGTTCCATTCATTTGGTTATAGAACTAGCAATATGGCCATTTCTCCAAATTGTCCCAGAAGCTGTTTTTCAACATGACAATATGTATTGCTCATCCCACTGTGCACAGTCTGTGTGGTCTTACCATGGCTTGCAGCATCTCTGGACTTTTCTTCCATTGAGCAGAACTGGGACATCATTGGACACAGATGGCGCTGGCAGGGCAGCACGGTGGCTCAGTGGAAAGCACTGCAGTCTTGCAGCGCTGGAGTCCTGGGTTCAAATCCCACCAAGGACAACATCTGCAAAGAGTTTGTATGTTCTCACCCGTGTTTGTGTGGGTTTCCTCCAGGTACTCCGGTTTCCTCCCACATTCCAAAGACATACTGATAGGGAATTTAGATTGTGAGCCCCATCGGGGTCAGCGATGATAATGTGTGCAAAAAACCCCAACAAAACTGTAAAGCACCGACGTATCGATGTAATTGTAGTGACCTGAAGAATAATGATAGGTCATCTTTATCCAACCATGATCGCCGTTAAAACAAAAGCTCGAAAACAATGTCTGAATTGTTTAAATTGTTGTTTTTTTCATAAATTTTTCACTCTTGGAATTTTTCCTGTTTTCCAGAACATTGTATGATAAAATGGATGGTGTCATTCAAAACTACAACTCGTCCTGACAAAAAAAAAAAAGTCCTCATTTAGCTAATTGGGAAAGTAAAAATGTTTTGGCTCTGGAAAAAACAAAAGCGAAAAACTCCGGACCTGTTACACGTTTACTGTCAGCCACTCGTTTGTACCTTGCACCTACGCTTAGCAAGCGCTGTTTCACTCTCCTCCACACGGATGCCAGTTGTGCTCCTAAGTGGTCCTCCGGGACGCCAGAAGAACCCCCCTGACGTAGAGTACAAAACTGAGGATGGAGCCCGTAAACACAAAAGAACGGGGACTCCCCAGACGATTCCTGACGGTGATTATTTATAGCAAACTCAGCCAAAGGAAGGAACGTCGACCTCTCCTCCTGATTGTCAGAAACAAAACAGCGTAAGTACTGCTCCAAATTCTGGTTCATACGCTCGGTCTGACCATTTGACTGAGGATGAAACGCAGAAGAATGCGACAACTTGATCCCCAGCCGAGAGCAAAAAGCTTTCCAAAATTTAGCCACAAACTGAGTACCCCTATCAGACACGATGTCAGACGGGACCCTCGTGAAGTCTGACCACCTCCTGCACAAAAACCTGAGCCAGAGTCTTAGCGTTAGGCAACGAAGGCAAAGACACAAAGTGCGACATCTTTGAGAACCGATCAACAACCACCAGAATGACTGTGTTCCCAGCAGAGGAGGGCAAATCTGTGATAAAATCCATGGAAATCTCCGTCCATGGCCTACTGGGTACCCCAAGAGGATGTAGTGTGCCAGCAGGACGAGAGCGGGACGTCTTAGCCCTAGCGCACGTGGTACATGCTGATACGTATGAGACCACATCCTGTCGGATTTTGGGCCACCAAAACCGACGTGACACCAACTCCAAGGTACCCCTAACCCCTGGATGGCCAGCCAGGACAGCATCATGATGCTCACCCAACACCTTTAGGCGAAGATGGAGCGGTACAAACAATTTGTTAATGGGAAGCTCTGGTGGTACCTCCACCTGAGCCTCGGCAATCTCAACCTCGGTCGTGAGAGCCGAGACCACTACACCCTTTTGGAGGATGGGTACCGGATCTTCCCAAGGTTCTCCCCCCAGAAAACACCTGGACAAAGCATCCGCCTTAGTGTTCTTAGACCCAGGTCGGTACGTAACAAAAAAGTTGAACCGCGTGAAAAACAATGCCCAGCGAGCCTGCCTGGGGGACAGACGCTTGGCTGACTAAAAATACAGCAGATTTTTATGGTCGGTGATAACTAACCTGATGGACCGACCCCTCCAAAAAGTGTCGCCATTCCTCAAAAGCCAACTTGATAGCCAACAACTCCCTGTTGCCGATATCGTAATTATGTTCGGCAGACGACAGCTTCTTGGAAAAGTAGGCGCAAGGACGCAACTCGCCCAAGGATGAGCCTTGTGACAGCACCGCCCCCACTCCAACCTCAGCCGCATAGACTTCCACGGTAAATGGTTTTGATACGTCCGGTTGCACCAGAATGGGGGCCGAAGCAAAACTGTTCTTCAGAAATTCAAATGCGCGCACAGCAGCCTGAGACCAGGCAGAGAAATTGGTACCCTTTTTTGTCATGTCAGTAAGCGGTTTAGCAATGGTAGAAAAATCTTTGATAAACTTTCTATAATCGTTGGAAAACCCAAGGAACCGCTGGAGTGCTTTTAGGTTATCAGGCCGTTCCCAATGCAGCACCACTTGCACCTTAGCGGCGTCCATTTTAAACCCTGAAGCAGACACAATATAACCCAAGAAAGGCAACTCCTGAACCGAAAATACACATTTCCCAAGTTTTGCATAGAGCTTATTTTCCCTGAGAAGCTGTAACACCTGCCTCACATGCTCTAAATGAGAAGCACGGTCGCATGAATAAATGAGAATGTCATCTAGGTACACAATAACGAATTTCCCCAGAACATGCGAGAATACATCATTTATGAAATGTTGAAAAACTGCAGGCGCGTTTGTCAACCCAAATGGCATCACCAAATTTTCAAAATGACCCTCAGGAGTATTAAAAGCCGTCTTCCACTCATCACCTTGACGGACTCTTATGAGGTTGTAAGCCCCCCTGAGGTCAAGCTTGGAAAACCACTTAGCACCAGCCACCTGGTTGAACAAATCAGGTATCAGTGGCATAGGGTATGGATCACGAACCGTAATCTGGTTTAACTCCCTGAAATCCAGACACGGGCGTAGTCCGCCATCTTTTTAATGAAGAAGAACCCCGCTGCCACCGGCGAGGACGAAGGCCTGATGTGCCCTTTGCTCAGACTCTCAGCAATGTAATCTTTTAAAGCTTGCCTCTCAGGACCAGAGATGGTGAACATCCTTGCTTTCGGCAATTTAGCCCCTGCTTTAAACCTAATAGTACAGTCATAGGGGCGATGTGGTGGCAATTCTGAGCAACCCTTCTCTGAGAACACATCCGCGAAATCCAGCAGTGACTCAGGAATGCTTGGAGTCACAGCGGACACACGTGGCCAGGCAATTCTCCTGGCAAAATCCGCTCCACTGAATTATGTCCTGAGTTTTCCAGTCAATAACCGGGTTGTGCATAGATAACCATGGAAAACCCAGAACCATATGTGCAGGAAGATTACTGAGCACCCTACATGTAACCTGCTCAGAATGTAGGACCCCAATGTGGAGTTTAACCTCAGCCACAAACTCAGTAATCTCCCCCTGTGGGAGAGGGGTAGCATTGATGGTGACCACCCGGATAGGATGAGGCAACCCGGCCGTGCGCGCAAACTCCTCATCAATGAGATTAGTGGCCAAACCACTATCCACGAAAACAGTGATTGGCAGCTCTCTGCCAGCGACCATAACTCTGGCAGGGAGCCTACATTGAGAGACCACCATGGAGGATATGCATAAGCTCAGATTGGCCTCCTCCACACCCTCTGAGCTTAGTAGTTTTCTGCCGTTGCGCTTTTTTTTAGAAAACCAAGGACAAGCATTTACATAATGCCCCTTTTTACCACAGCAAAAACAGAGTCCCTGCTTCCTGAGCGAGGGGGCTTGATGACGCGACACCCCTGTGATTTGCATAGACTCCGTGGGCTCACCTGCAGCAACCTCACGTGCACCTACAACCTCCCCCATAGGCGGCGTCTCTAGCGCCCCCTGACGCAAACGCCGATCAATGCGGACAACAAGACTCATGTCAGACTCTAGAGAAGCAGGAGTCTCATACATCAGAAGGGCTTGTTTAACCCTTCTCGAAACCCCACATACAAACTGACTCCGCAGCGCCGGGTCATTCCATTGTGTGTCCACCGCCCAGCGGTGAAATTCAGAACAGTAATCCTCCGCCAATCGCTCCCCCTGGCAGAGAGCACGTATTTTAGATTCTGCTAGAGCTAATCTGTCAGGATCATCATATATGAGTCCAAGAGCAGAAAAAAACTCTCCTGAGTTAAATGCAGCTGAATCAGAAGGTAATGAAAACGCCCATGCTTGGGGGTCTCCGTTCAGTAATGACAAAACCAAGCCCACACGCTGAGCCTCATTAACTGAGGAAAGCAGGCGCATACGAAAATACAATTTGCAAGCTTCACGGAAAACAACAAATTTACTGCGTTCCCCAGCAAACCTCTCAGGTAAAGGGATTTTTGGCTCTGCAACTCTACCTGCAGTTTCCGCTTGCACATTAGATACCACAAGACCCTGTTGCTGAACTTCCCCCTTCAATTCAGTGACCTGTAAGAACAGCGCCCTCAACTGGCGGTTTATGGAAGTCATGGGATCCATGACATACAAAAAAAATATATATATATTTTTTTTTTGGGGGGGGCCGATTATAATGTCACAGGAGTACTGGGTAGACTAAGGCTGGTTACCCGGGCCCCTGCGATATCCCTCAGGCTAGGGAAACCCTGTTTGTCCCTTTCCCAGAAGTTACACTAAAGCTGTGCATGTTTGGGCCGCCAGGCCTGACCCTGTCTCCTGTTTCAGCCCTAAGCTGAAACCGCCACCCAGTGAAGAGACCACACACCAATCCCCACAGAAAGCACAGCGAGGGAAAACTGAAAAACGCACCACGCCGAAGACACACAGGAATACACTATAATGTGCACAGGGCAAACTAAATACAAATATAGGAAGGAGGAATATGACAAAGGATAATACACCACCATATACGATATTTCCTCTCCTAGACCACCACTCCAGACCGGAATCACTAGGCACAAAGCACAAGCTATAATCGGCGACGCCCAAAGTCCAGCGCGACTATTTAAAGGCAGTGGGCGTGACCCAGCCTCCAACCTGATTACCAGCTAGATTAACCCCGAGCAAGCTGGATAAAATCTAGCCGACGCCACTGAGCGTGTAGTGGACGTAAGTGGAATTACTGCTGTCTGTCGGACGCCCTAGTGTGAACAGCGTCCGACATGACAAGCTGACAAATTGCTGCATCAGCCACAATCAGTAGTCAGTTGGTACAGACTACAGTCATTTAACCCCATAAATACTGCTGTCAATAATAACAGCATTCATGTTTAACAGAGTGTGGGGTCTCCCTTTTTCAACACCATTGGCATCCTGAGATCTTGATCGTATGATCCTGATGTTGGTCATGGCAATTCATGGCCAAATAATGGCCTTAGAGTCTGGAGCAGCGGCCTGCTCAGAGATTAGCAACATTTAGGCTGGCGTCACACTGGCGAGTTTTACGGACGTAAGAGCGCAGAAACTACGTCCGTAAAACTCGCATAACATACGGCACAATTATTCTCAATGGGGCTGCTCCTATCAGCCGTATATTACGGTTCAGTATTATACGGCGTTCTACGGCCGTACAAAATCGCAGCATGCTGCGTTTGTCAGCGTATTGCGCAAAAAAATCGCCAATGAAAGTCTATGGGGGCGAGAAAAATACGGATTCCACACGGACCAGCAGTGTGACTTGCGAGAAATACGCAGCGGTGTTAGTGAAAAGTCGGTAATTCAATTGCTGGCTTTTCATTTCTCCTGCACAAACCCGACATGATATGAGACATGGTTTACATACAGTAAACCATCTCATATCCCCATTTTTTTTGCATATTCCACACTACTAATGTTAGTAGTGTGTATGTGCAAAATTTCAGCGCTGTAGCTGCTAAAATAAAGGGTTAAATGGCGGAAAAAATTGGCGTGGGCTCCCGCGCAATTTTCTCCGCCAGAATGGTAAAGCCAGTGACTGAGGGCAGATATTAATAGCCAGGAGAGGGTCCATGGTTATTGGCCCCCCCGTGGCTAAAAACATCTGCCCCCAGCCACCCCAGAAAAGGCACATGTGGAAGATGCGCCTATTCTGGCACTTGGCCACTCTCTTCCCACTCCCTGTAGCGGTGGGATATGGGGTAATGAAGGGTTAATGCCACCTTGCTATTGGAAGGTGACATTAAGCCAGATTAATAATGGGGAGGCGTCAATTATGTCACCTATCCATTATTAATCCAATTGTATGAAAGGGTTAAAAAACACACACACACACACGATTAAAAAGTATTTTAATGCAATAAACACAGCGGTTGTTTTAATAATTTATTGCTCTCTCAATCCATCAGCAACACCCTCGCTTGGAAAAATAATAAACGCACAAGATACATACCTTCTGATGTCCTATCACATCCAACGAGGAAATTCATCTGAAGGGGTTAACTAATATTACAGGCACGAGCTGCGATAAACCACTCGCTCGTGCCTGTAATCCCCGGGTGCTGAAAGGAAAGCAGTGATCTATACTTACATTGAGTCGCGGTGATGCGCCCCTGCTGGATGTTCTCATGAACTGCAGCCTGGGAACTTTTTCCCACGCTCCAGGTCATATGAGGACATCCACCAGGGGGCGCATCACCGCGACTGAATGAAATGTAGGTCAATGACCTACATTTCATTCATTCGCCGGGGATTACAGGCACGGAGCACAGCTGCATTAGCAGGGCTCCTGCCTGTAAAATATTTTAACCCCTTCAGATGGATTACCTCGTGGGACGTGACGGTTCAGCTGAGGGTATGTATCTTGTGCATTTATTGTTTTGCCAAGCGAGGGTGTTGCTGATGGATTGAGAGAGCAATAAATTATGAAAACAACCTGTGTGTTTATTGCATTAAAATACTTTTAAATCGTGTGTGTGTGTTTTTAACCCTTTCATACAATTGGATTAATAATGGATAGGTGTCATAATTGACGCCTCTCCATTATTAATCTGGCTTAATGTCACCTTACAATAGCAAGGTGGCATTAACCCTTCATTACCCCATATCCCACCGCTACAGGGAGTGGGAAGAGAGTGGCCAAGTGCCAGAATAGGTGCATCTTCCAGATGCACCTTTTCTGGGGTGGCTGGGGGCAGATGTTTTTAGCCACGGGGGGGCCAATAACCATGGACCCTCTCCTGGGTATTAATATCTGCCCTCAGTCACTGGCTTTACCACTCTGGCGGAGAAAATTGCGCAGGAGCCTACGCCAATTTTTTCCGCCATTTAACCCTTTATTTTAGCAGCTACAGCGCTGAAATTTTGCACATACACACTACTAACATTAGTAGTGTGGAATATGCAAAAAAAATGGGGATATGAGATGGTTTACTGTATGTAAACCATGTCTCATATCCTGTCGGGTTTGTGCAGGAGAAATGAAAAGCCGGCAATTGAATTACCGACTTTTCACAGATATCGCGCTGAATGAAATCTAAATACAGAATATATATATATGTGTCTCAATGACATATATATATATATATATACTGTATATATTTTTTAATGAACATTTGAGCACATAAATCCATTAGATGTCGGTTTTGCAAGCCTGCGCGAAAATCTCGCAGTACGGATGCCATACGGATTACATACGGAGGATGCCATGCGCAAAATACGCTGACACACCCTGACTACGGATCACTATTTTGGGAACATTTCTCCGTATTACGGCTGTAGTACGGACGTATAATACGTGGCGTATTGTCTTACGCCAAGTGTGACCCCAGCCTTAGGTGGTAAAAATAAACTTCTTCATTCCTGTTATGCCACTTTGCATTATTTCCAGATAAGCACTTGAAGGGTTAATAAACTACCTGAAATCAATTTTGAATATATTGAGACTGTTGCAGTTTTTAAAAATGGTATCACTTTTGTCGGGTTTCCAGTATATAGGACCCCCAAAGTCACTTCAAACCTGGATAGGTCCCTAAAAAAAAAGTTAGGTACATTTCCTTGAAAAAAAATGAAAAATTACTACTAAATTTTTAAACCTTCTAAAATTTTAACAAAATAAAACTACATTTTACAAATGGTGCTGATGTAAAGCAGACATGATGGAAATGTTATTTATTAATGTTTTTGTGTGGTATGACTATCTGAATTAGGCCGGGGTCACACTAGCATAGAATATGGACGAGTGCTATGCGATGTTTTCTGACCAGTGTTAATTTATGGGGCAGCTCCCATCTGCGATTGTTTTCGCATGCCGATTTGGCTTGAGAAAATAATGGCAGCGTGCTGTGAATGGCACCGAGACTCGGCCGAGTCTCGGCTCACTCGCACCCATATAAGTCTATGGGTGCGAGTGACACAACGCACATCACTCGGATATCATCCGTGTGCGGTGCGATATACGCCGTCGCCGGCAGTGGAGGAGATGGAGAAATTCATTTCTCCACCTCCTCCACAGCTGTGCTCCGATTCTCTCTGTGCGAGTGGCTTTGAGCACAGTAAGCATGACACTCTGCTCCCCCTCGCACCAGAGCTGGAGCCGAGGGTCATTAGCATATCACACCCAATGCTCTCATATCACATGCCATACACTAGTCTGACCATGGCCTTAAAAGGAAAAAAAATATCAAATTTCAAAAACTACTAATTTTTTTTAAACATTTTTGTAAAATTTCTGATATTTTTATAAATAAATGCAGAAAATAGCGACATAAATTTCTGACTATCATAAAGTACAATATGTCATGAAAAAACAATCTCCAAATCAATGAGATATGTTAAAGCGTTCCGGAGTTGTTACTGCATAAAGTGACACTGGTTAAATTTAATAAAATTTGCCCTGTCATTAAGAGGTCAAGACTGCAAATCAGGTAGATAGTAATTGTTAGACGCTTGCTGTACATACAGTTCCCTAATATACTGTACAGGTATAGGGTTAAACTTTGTCTTAATATATATAATGAAACATCTACTAAACAACATGATTAGAATGCAATGATGAATATCACTCATTTCCACACCACTACTCAGAAGGATTCTTTGTGAGTGGTTTAAGCCTTGAGTTTTGGGTGGAATCATTGTGTAATTATGTAAGTATAAGGCTACGTTCACATTTGCGTTGTTGGGCGCAGCGTCGTCGACGCATACCGACGCATGCGTCATGCGCCCCTATCTTTAACATGGGGGGCGCATGGACATGCGCCGGTATGCGTTGTACTGCGTTTTACGACGCATGCGTCATATAGACGCACAAGACAGGGCGCAGGAGACGCTACTTGTAGCGTTTTCCCTGCGCCGAAAGTCCCGATCTGTAGGATCTTATGACAACGCATGCGTCACAAAACGCTGCATTGTGTACATGCGTTGTTGGATGCGTTGCGTCGCCGACGCTGCGCCCAACAATGTAAATGTGAACGTAGCCTAATTATGTTTGCTGGGCTGATAGTAACAATGACAGAAAGACAATTGCAATATTGTAGGTATGGAAACAAATTAGGACCTTAATAAAATAATTGAAAGTGTAAGAAAACTGCAACTGCAAATACATTTACTCTGATTATCATCCTGTTAAAAATAGCCAACCTCAGAATTATGTTATGGCCTCCACAAAGGCTGAATTTACACATATTGACTCATGACCAATAACGCAGGTAATGAAATTGGTCTAAATTTGCCATTTACACCAATCAATCTGTTGTAGTGTTAATAAAATTGACACCTACTAGTCTTTATCATAGTGTATTTCAGATGCTGTTTACACACTACAATCGAGTTTTTTGGCAGATAGACACTAATGCATGTGCAGCGCCCCAGAGTCCTGGTCGTTGCAGTACTGTTGCTCCGCCGCTAAGGGGGGGCTATGGTACGTCTGATGGCACTGAAGGAGTTCATCTGACCAGGTATCACAGACACCAATACACTTCACAGTCTGGCCTCCAGGGGGAGCTAAGGGTTCTATGTATTAGGCCACTCCTCACAATCTGGTAAAACTGGGGGTTAGGCAGGAAGTTAGTGAGAAAGCTGACTGGTAATCGAACAGGCAACACCCTGTGGCAGGGGGTGTTGCGGGGAGAGACTCAGAAGGGTCCCTGTCAGGGGTGGGATCCTGACAGAGGCCTAGCAACCAGAGAGAACGTTACGGAACCGCGCCTGCACGATATAGCGGCGGTACCCCAAGAAAGGACAAGAAGCAAGATTTATTCTGCTGAGTGAGAAACGAGATCAACGCAACAAGGAGAATACCAGTAGGAGTCGTGCTGTAAGACGAGGCAACATCCTACTGAGGCGCATAACCGGTGGCCGGAACGCCGAGGAAGTATAGAGCTCCAGGCCAAACTTCAAACCTACGGCAGGACAGTCAGTTATAGGCGGGCTGTCTCATCCAATTGACCTAGGAAGACACAAGGGGGGTAACAACAGGAGTGGGGCGACGCTAGAGTCCCGGAAGAGCTCCGAGCCTCCCCGTCATACGGGTGCGTCCTACCATAAGATCTGGGGGACGTGGAAGAACATCAGAATCGAGTTGTGAGGGAACACGAGAAACAGACACAACAGTTGTGGGGACTATCCCGTGAGCACAGCAGGGGAGGACCACAACACACAAGCGCTAGAAGGTAGGCACAGATTTCCACCTGCAAAGGGAACTCTGGAGGTGCCATCGGACCAGCCGGACTTGCGCAGCCTGGTTAACCGTATTCCGGACTGAGGATCCTGAAGCCTTCAGTAAAGAGGTAAAGAGACTGCAACCTGGTGTCCTCGTTATTTACCGCGACCGGCACTTCACCACACCATAACGACATCCCATACCACCACCTTCATTGTACGCCCCTCAGCAGGGTCACGGACCGGGCCTAGCCACCGTGACAACCCCAGAGCAGAGACTCCGAGGCCCGGTACCGGGTACCCCTCGGCCCTGCGGCAGTGGGGGCGCTACAACTGTCAGTTTAGTTTTCTGGCATATGAGACAGAGTTCAATCGGATCAAATTTTTATTTACACACATATTGGTCATGTTAGAGAAAAATTGGCAAAATATCTGTATATATGAATTAAATACCGTATATACTCGAGTATAAGCCTATAACTGGTAAAACTTAATGACTCGAGTATAAGCCTAGGGTGATAAATGCAGCAGCTACTGGTAAATGTCAAAAATAAAAATGGATACCAATAAAAGTAAAATTGAGACATCAGTAGGTTAAGTGTTTTTGAATGTCCATATTGAATCAGGAGCCCCATATAATGCTCCATACAGTTCATGATGGGCCCCATAAGATGCTCCATACAAAATACGCCCCATATAATGCTGCACAAATATTGATTATGACCCCATAAGGCTTCTTTCACGCATCCGCTGCCCATTGTGATGAGCAGGGAGGAGGGGGCGGAGTTCCGGCCGCGCATGCACGGTCGGAAATGGCGGACCCGTCACACAAAAAAAGTTACATTGAACGTTTTTTGTGACTGCGGACCGCAAAAACACGACGCATCAGTCGCACGACAGATGCGGCCTGTGTCCATCCATCGCAATCCGCCGTTAGTTAACCCCTTCACCCCCGGAGCTTTTTCCGGTTTTTCGTTTTTCGCTCCCCTCCTTCCCAGAGCCATAACTTTTTTATTTTTCCGTCAATATGGCCATGTGAGGGCTTATTTTTTGCGGGACGAGATGTACTTTTGAACGATACCATTGGTTTTACCATGCCGTGTAACAGAAAACGGGAAAAAAATTCCAAGTGTGATGAAATTGCAAAAAAAGTTCAATCTCACACTTGTTTTTTGTTTGGCTTGTTTGCTAGGTTCACTAAATGCTAAAACTGACCTGCCATTATGATTCTCCAGGTCATTACGAGTTCATAGACACCTAACATGACTAGGTTATTTTTTATCTAAGTGGTGAAAAAAAATTCCAACGTTTGCTAAAAAAAAAAAAAAAAAATTGCGCGATTTTCCGATACCCATAGCGTCTCCAATTTTCGTGATCTGGGGTCAGGTGAGGGCTTATTTTTTGTGTGCCAAGCTGGCGTTTTTAATGATACCATTTTGGTGTAGATACGTTCTTTTGATCGCCCGTTATTGCATTTTAATGCAATGTCGCGGCGACCAAAAAAACGTAATTTTGGCGTTTTGATTTTTTTTCTCGCTACGCCATTTAGCGGTCAGGTTAATCCTAATCCTTTGTTTTTATTGATAGATTGGGCGATTTTGAACGCGGCGATAGCAAATATGTGTATGTTTGATTTTTTTTTAATTGTTTTATTTTGATTGGGGCGAAAGGGGGGTGATTTGAACTTTTATATATGTTTTATTTTTTTTTATATTTTTAAACACTTTTTTTTTTTTTTATTTTGGCATGCTTCAATAGCCTCCATAGGAGGCTAGAAACATGCATAACTCGATCGGCTCTGCTACATAGAGGTGAAGTACAGATCACCTCTATGTAGCAGAAATCCAGGTGTACTTTGAACGCCGACCACAGGGTGGCGCTCAAAGCAATCAGCCATCAACAGCCATAGAGGTCTCAAGGAGACCTCTGGTTGTTATGGCAATGCACCGCTGACCCCCGATCATGTGACGGGGGTCAGCGGTGCGAGCACTTCCGGCTGTGCGGCCGGGAGCGCTAGTTAAATGCCGCTGTCAGCGCTTGACGGCGGCATTTAACTAGTTAATGGGCGCGGGCGGATCGCGATTCCGCTCGCGCTCATTGTGCGCACATGTCAGCTGTACAAAACAGCTGACATGTCACGGCTTTGAGGTGGGCTCACCGCCGGAAGCTGTCAGTGCCCGGAGAAACAGAGATGTGCAGGGAGCGCGCCAGGAGCAGGTGAGTATTATTAGACAGCTGATGCTCCCCCTCCCCTGCCGACCCCTGGGAATGACATGAGTATAAGCCGAGAGGGGCAATTTCAGCCTAAAAAAATACTCGGCTTATACTCGAGTATATACGGTATATAAATTAGAAGGCTATCTGTAAATGTGCTGCCGAGAACAATGATTTAATTGCCGACATGAATGATCCAATCAACTGACAACCGAGAGTTTTGCTCGTTCGTCAGATGATTAGCTTGCTTACAGAAGCTGAATAGCGGCTCATGTAAATAGGCCTTTAGTACTATTATTGTTGGGCTTTCCTACGATTAACTAGTAAACACTGTCTTCTTCAACTACACAATATACATTCCATGGTAAATAATCTAGGGTAGAGGTCCCCAAACTTTCTGACCTTGAGATCTACATTCAGCTCTGAGAGAGGGTCACAAGCCACATCTAGCCACCGCCCCCTCACAGTAGTGGCAACCAAAACCCTCATTACGGGTATAACGATAACCAAAGCTTTTCCACAGAAGTTACCTGAAGAAGTATACAGAGATCCAGGGGCTCCCACAATACCCCCATTCTGTAATCTCCCATCAAGAACTCCCAATGCACAGTCACATACAGCTTCAATCACCTTCTCTGTCTGGTAGTGTCATGCTGTCTCTAGCGTACCATACTTGAATTATCTCTAAACCCATAAGACCTGAATACATTAGTGTTCAAAATAATAACAGTCTAATAAGACTAACCAGATTGATCACTGTTTTTGGTATAAATTGCATTACCACATGTCAACCAATTTACCAGTTGGTGAGGTAGATTCTATGAAAACCAACAGACTCCGCATTCATGATCTGCATGTTTTTGGGTCTGTGTATTAGAATAATTACCGTATGTACTCGAGTATAAGCTGACCCGAGTATAAGCCGAGACCCTTAATTTTGCCACACAAAACTGGGAAAACTTAATGACTTGAGTATAAGCCTAGGGTGGAAAATGCAGCAGCTACCGGTAAATTTCAAAAATAAAAATAGGTACCAATAAAAGTAAAATTAATTGAGTTATCAGTAGGTTAAGTGTTTTTGAATATCCATATTGAATCAGGAACCCCATATATTGCTCCATACAGTTCATGATGGGCCCCATAAGATGCTCCATACAAAATACGCCCCATATAATGCTCCGTAAAGTTTGATGGGCCCCATAAGATGCTCCATATTAAAATATGCCCCATATAATGCTGCACAAAGGTTAATAATGGCCCCATAAGATGCTCCATAGACACATTTGCCCCATATAATGCTGCACAAATGTTGATTATGGCCCCATAAGATGCTCCATAGAGATATTTGCCCCATATAATGCTGCACAAATGCTGATTATGGCCCCATAAGATGCTCCCTAGAGATATTTGCCCCATATAATGCTGCACAAATGGTGATTATGGCCCCATAAGATGCTCCATAGAGATATTTGCCCCATATAATGCTGCACAAATGCTGATTATGGCCCCATAAGATGCTCCATAGAGATATTTGCCTCATATAATGCTGCACAAATGGTGATTATGGCCCCATAAGATGCTCCATAGAGATATTTGCCTCATATAATGCTGCAAAAATGGTGATTATGGCCCCATAAGATGCCCAATAGAGATATTTGCCCCATATGCTGTTGCTGCGGTAAAAAAAAAAAAATGACATACCTCTCGTCGCTCAGGCCCCCGGCACTTGCAATATTCACCTGTCGTCGTTCCACCACCGGGCGCCGCTGTGTCTTCTGCGTCCTCTGCACTGATGTTCAGGCAGAGGGCGCGCACTAACCACGACATTGCGCCCTCTGACCTGAGCGTCACAGCAGAGGACGTGGAAGACGGAACCCGGCGGTGGAACGAGGAGAGGTAAATATCGTGCAATGCTGCTCACCCTCCCCATTATACTCGCCTGTTCCCAGCGCGGTCCCTGGCAGCTTCCCTGATGGTCTTCTCCGGGCGCTGACAGCTTCTTCCAGCGTTGAGCAGTCATCTGTACCACTCATTACAGTAATTAATATGCGGCTCCACCCCTATGGGAGTGGAGTCGCGTCCATATTCATTACTGTAATGAACGGTACCATGTGACCGCTCAACGCTGCAAGAAGCTGTCAGCGCCCGGAGACCATCAGGGAAGCTGCCCGGGAGCAGGTGAGTATGTCACAGCCGCCGCTCCCCCTCCCCCTGGGACAATGACTTGAGTATAAGCCGAGAGGGGCACTTTCAGCCTAAAAAAATGGACTGAAAATCTCAGCTTATACTCGAGTATATACGGTAATTAAAAGAGAGTGTGTTCAATATAATAGCAGTACGGAGTTCAATTACTGAGGTCAATCATTCTGTGAAGATACAGGTGTGAATCAGGTGGCCCTTATTTATGGATGAAGCCAAGACATGTTGTACATGCATTTCTCCTTGAAAGCCTGAGAAATATGTGTCGTTCGAGACATTGTTCAGAAGAACAGAATACTTTCATTAAATAGTTGATTGGAGAGGGTAAAGCTTATAAAGAAGTGCAGGCAATGATAGGCTGTTCAGCTAAAATGACCTCCAATGCTTTAAAAAGCCAAACCGGAGTGACGAGGAAGAAAATGGAAGACTATCATTCGAATGAAGAATAGCAAGAATGGCAAAGGCTCAGCCAATGATCAGCTCCAGGATGATCAAAGACAGTCTCATGTTACCTGTGAGTACTGTGACAGTTAGAAGACGCCTGTGTGAAGCTAATCTCTTAGCAAGAAGTCCCCACAAAGTCCCACTGTATAAAAAACATTCACTGAAGCAGATACAATTTGCCAAAGAACACATCAACTGGCCTAAAGAGAAATAGCAAAACATTTGGTGGATTGATTACAGTAAAATTGTGGTTCAAGGGCCGCAGACAGTTTGTAAGACGACCCCCAAACTCTGCATTCAAGCCTCAGTACACTCTGAAGACAGTGAAGCACGGTGGTGCAAGCATCATGATATGGGAATATTTCTCTTACTATGGTGCCGGACCTATTTACCGCAGACCAGGGATCATGGACCAGTTTGCATATATTAAGATACTTGAAGAGGTCATTTTGCCTTATGCTGAAGAGGATATGCCCTTGAAATGGGTGTTTCAACAAGACAACGACCCTAAACACAACCGTAAATGAGCAAAATCTTGGTTCCAGTCCAACAAAATTAAGGTTATGGAGTGGCCAACCCAATCCCCACACCTTAATCTGATAGAACACTTATTTCATGACTTTTATGTACATGACAGGATCAGGCTGTCAGCCATACGGGTTGGGAGTACAGACACTGAGAGGACTTATGCAGAGCTTCAGGCAGCAAGCGTCAGAGTACAAAGCGCAGAAGGAAGGCCTCCATACCCACCTGGCTAAGTGGATCCCAAGCTGTTTCCAGGCTGCCCGGACCCCAACACCACATGCTACCTGTACCATGGACTGTACTTGTATTTCACCAGTAAAAGGTAAAGGAAACTGCTACCCTTGTGTTCCTCAATCATTACCTGCACCCCATCATTTACCATACCTTACCAACTGTATCAGGTAGCCCTGGGGCCCCGCTCTACCTGTGGAGAGCAGAACCATCCAAGCTGCATTAACATCAGCCCCAGTGGTCCCCTTAAGCCGCATCTGCCATTCCGGCCGAACACCACAGGTGGCGTCATGAATCATCCGTTAAAGACTTTATTTCTACTTTCATCCACATCCCCTTTAACTGGACGCCGAGGGCCACGGACTGGGTCACTGCCACTGGAGTACCACCGGACCCGGTACCGAGTACCCCACGGTCCTAGCCGGCACCCCACGAGCCCTTAAACTGAGTATTCAAAGGGCAGTAAAGATTCACAGATGTATTGCTGGCATGTTACCCTCCAGTCTGAGTATGGTATGACACTCCACATTAAGCGGTATCTGGCACAAGTGGTGATTGGCGGTGTACTGGACTTGTCATATGTGTCCAGTGCTGCTAAAATGGCTTGTGATGATGCACCTAACCTGTACATCAGTGAAGCACGGAGGGGGCCCTTCTAACAAAATGAGCTGTAAATACTGTGAAATGCCTTCAATTGTCAAATAATGTTTCTAATGCTTGGAATATTTTAGTAGGGCTGTTTGCTGAAATTGCTCTTTGTTTTAGCACATCACACTGTAATATAGTTCGTAAGAAGTAGGCTCAGGGCTTTCTGCTGTTTGGATATGTCTTTCTCACAGTATCTAGATGTACAAAATAAAATATGCCATGAATATGAAGATGTCTGATTTTCATTACAGACAACTTATGGAGCATCGTGACTGGAAAGCCCCTTTGATGCAAAAAAGGAGTTCTTTAAATTTTTGAAAATACAAGTGCCTCTCACTAAATTAGAATATCAATACAAAAAGTGAAACTGCTATATTATATAGAGTCATTGTTGATGATTATGGCTTACAGCGAATGACAACCCAAAAGTCATTATCTCAGTAAATTAGAATACTTTATAACACCAGCTTGAAAAATTATTTTAAAATCTGAAATGTTGTCCTATTGAAATGTATGTTCAGTAAATGCACTCAATACTTGGTTGGGGCTCCTTTTGCATCTGTTACTGCATCAATGCGGCGTGGCATGCAGTTGATCAGCCTGTGGCACTGCTGAGGTGTTATGGAAGCCCAGGTTGCTTTGATAGCAGCCTTCAAGTCATCTGCATTGTTGGGTCTGGTGTCTCTCATCTTCCTCTTGACAATACCCCATAGATTCTCTATAGGGTTTAGGTCAGGCGAGTTTGCTGGCCAAGCAAGCACAGTGATGCTGGTGTTTCTAAACCAAGTATTGGTATTTTTGGCAGTGTGGACAGGTGCCAAGTCCCGCTGGAGATTGACATTTCCATCTCCAAAAAGCTTGGCGGCGGAGGGAGGCATGTAGTGCTCTAAAATTTCCTGGTAGGTGGCTGTGCAGACTTTGGTCTTGATAAAACACAGTGTACCTACACTAGCAAATGACATGGCTCCCCAAACCATCACTGATTGTGGAAACTTCACACTAGACCTCAAGCATCTTGGATCTCCACTCTTCCTACAAACTCTGGACCTTGATTTCCAAATGAAATGCAAAATTTACTTTCACATGAAAACAAACCTTGAACCTGAGCAATAATCCAGTTCTTTTTCTCCTTGGCCCACGTAAGACACTTCTGGCATTGTCTATTGGTCATGAGCGGCTTGACACAAGGAATGTGACACTTGTAGCCCATGTCCTGGATACCTCTGTGTGTGGTGGCTCTTGAAGCAATGAGTCCAGCAGCAGTCCACTCCTTGTGAATCCCCCCAAATTTTTGAATGGCTTTTTCTTAACAATGCTTTCAAGGCTGAGGTTATCCCAGTTGCTTGTGCACCTTTTTCTACCACAGTTTTTCCTTCCACTCAACTTTCCATTAATATGCTTTGATACAGCACTCAGTGAACAGCCAGCTTCTTTTGCAATGACCTTTTGTGGCTTACCCTCTTTGTGGAGTGTGTCAATGACTGCCGTCTGAACATCTGGCAAGTCAGCAGTCTTTCCCATGATTGTGGAGCCTACTGAAACAGACTAAGGGACCTTTTTAAACTCTTAGCAGGCCTTTGCAGGTGGTTTTGTTAATTATTCTAATTTTCTGAGATAATGACTTCTGGGTTTTCATTGGCTGTAAGCTATAATCATCAACAGTGACAGAAATAAACACTTGAAATAGATCACTCTGTTTGTAATGACTCTATATAATGAGTTTCACTTTTTGTATTGAAGTACTGAAATAAATTAACTTTTTGATGATATTCTAATTTAGTGAGAAGCACTTGTACTTAATTTAACAATTAAAGCTGATTATGTAGTAATTTAGTCATATAAATGGGCTAGAAGCACAGACTACACTGCTCTTCTGGTTATCGGCCATGCCCCCTTCAAGGGCATACTTTCTGTATTGAGGCAGCTCCTCCATGTTTTTTGCGGCTTATAGAGAAGAAGTTCCCCTGAGCATAGATCAGTGGAAAACCAACTCACGGGTAACACTACCCTTTTCTTGTAGAATAGATGGTTGCAAGGGCATGCATCACCATCCCCAATAAAAAATACTTTGAAAATCCAAAAATTTCTCTATAATATTGAAACAAGCATTTTATGAGTCAAGCTACAGAGTAAGAGCTAAAGAGTCCATGTGTACACACCCAGCCTGACTGATAGTTGCAGCTTGAGATTTCAGCAGCTGCAAGAGTGACATTGAGGAGCTGTCAATCAGGAAATCAGAATAAAATTTGAAAAAGGATTATGCAGTCATTCCAAGATGGATTATCACTGCAAGTACACCAGCCTCATCAGGTCTAATATATTTATTTTTCTTTGCGGACTATGGTGACAGATCCACTAATATAACATTGGAACAAGTTCAGGACATTGACGGATGTTTATATGTAAATTTAGAATGCAGCTCATTTTATGAATCATTCCTGCTCAATGATTAACATACTACTTCCATACAAACATCACACAATTACACACCAAGTAAAGTAAGAGCTAATTTTAGGGATGGCAGGAAGAGGCAAATGCTATTTTAAGACACTGTCTTATATTTAGTCTGCTTGTATTGTTCATAGGCCAAGCAGCAGACTCATATACTGAATGTTCTGAGACATTCTCGTAGACCTGCACATTCACTTTCCTCCCCCGGTTGTCCAGCTGAGAGTTGCTTTGAGATGATTAATGTCCTGGTCACCTCCCACTCCTCCTTCAGTCTTGCTATTACTTTCTAGCCTGGCACAAAGCAAGCGTGTTCTGTGACATCACTGTGTGACATCACACAGAACCTAGGTGTATGTACAATCATTTCTCTCTCTTTCTCTGTATACCGCATTCCACTACATTCATGCTGAAATACTGTCCTGTTACATATTGTTGCTGCACATCGACGTTCTTATGGCTCCTCTGCTTATTAATATAATGGTGACATGTATGATGTTATAGATAGACATTACTTTGATGCTATTTGCTTCTTTTGATGTAACTTTTTTGGGATATTTTGCTTTTCATACGTTCAAAAAAACAAAAATATAAATGTTTTATTTGCACTTCTATGATTTAGTTTTGCTTGTGCCAAAGCCAAATGCAGACAAGTAGCTGCACCAAAATGCAAAGTGTGAACATACAGTATCTATATTTATATTTCATAGAGAGTTAGCAGAATAGCTGATAACTCCATTTTCGGGTTATGTAAAATCATTGCAGAATCCGGCAAGATATGAGACATGGTTTACATACAATAAACCGTTGCATATCCGTTAGATTTATATATGTCCCTGACTAATAATGTTAGTAGTGTTTTTGTAAAATTTTGGAGCTGTAGGTGTTAAAGGATTAATTCATGGAAAAAACTGGCGTGGGCTCCCGTGCAATTTTCTCCGCCAGAGAGGGAAAGCCAGTGACTGAGGGCAGATATTAATAGCCTAGAGAGGGACCATGGTTATTGGCCCCCCACTGGCTAAAAAAATCTGCCCCCAGCCACCCCAGAAAAGGCGCATCTGTAAGATGTGCCTATTCCAGCACTTAGCCACTCTCTTCCCATTGCCCTGTGGCTGTGGCATATGGGGTAATAAGGGGTTAATTTCACCTTGCTATTGTAAGGTGGCAATAAGCCTGGTTAATAAATGGAGAGGTGTCAATAAGACACCTATCCATTACTAATCCTATAGTATGAAAGGGTTAAAAATGCACACATTAAGAATAAAGCATTTTAATGAAATGATGAAACACACAGGTTTAACATCTTTATTACACTCTCAATCCAAGCGAAGCCCTCGTTCTTCCATAAAAAAATCCAAAATAAAAAACCAACAATATCCCATACCTGTCCGCTGTACAGTCAAGTCCCACGCTGCAATCCATCTCAAGGGGTTAAATAGTTTACAACCCAGGAGCGGTGCTAATGCTACCGGCCGGGCTGTAAGCCACGGAGGAATGAATGAAAAGCTGCCTGCGCAGCCTCCCCGCCTGACCGGACATGAACTCATTAGCGTGGGAACGTTTCTGAACATTTTCCCACTCTGTCAGTTCACCACGGGTCAGGTGGGGAGTATGCCAGCCTCAGAGACTACCGCTGACGTCACTGAGGCTGCGCATGAGATTCTCATGCTGTGGTGTGGCCTGCGACGGGGCTCTGGGCCAGAATGTTGGTGGGAGGGATTTATGTGGTGCTTTGTACACATTTTCATCTGTATGGGCTTATGACAGGTCACCGATCCTTCAGTGTCCTGCCCCCTATTTTACATAATGCATATATATGTTATTGTGTGGTTCGAAAAAAAAATTACATTAAGCAAAATGGCACCAGCAGAAGTTGCTCATGTAGTCCAGCTCATCCAGGATTGAATATCAATGCAAGCTGTGGCAAGAAGGGTAGCTGTTTCTGTCAACACAGTGTCCAGAGCATGGAGCAGATACCAGGAGAAATGCCAATACACCAGGAGACATGGAGGGGGCCGTAGGATGGCAACAACCCAGCAGAAGGACTGCTACTTCCTCCTTTGTGCAAGAAGCAACAGGAGGAGCAGTGCCAGAACCCCGCAAAATGACCTCCAGCAGACCACTAGCATCCACGTGTCTGCTCAAACTGTCAGAAACATACTGTTATGAGGGCCCGACATCCACAAGTGGGTGTTGTGCATATAGCCCAACACCATGCACGGCAAATATTTGCCAGAGAATACCAAGATTGGCAGATTGTTGCCTGTCATGAACCGGGGTTGTTTGGTTGGCCCCGGTTCTTTTCTGAAGGGGATTTATTTATATCCCACTTCCCAGTTCCAGTTTGGAACTTGCAGCTCTCTGGTGTCCCCCTTACCCTCAGGTCAGACAGGGAACTGCACCTAGGATAATTAGTCGCCAGAAAGGCTGCCTTGGTATGTACTGGCTATTGGGCACACTGCAGCGAGGGCGATATAACTACTCCCACTCGGGCGGGAACAATAAAAATCAATGCTCTCCGTCGCTGCCAGTTTTCCCAAAGGCTCAGGACACTTCTACTGCTACTAGCTCCTATTTCTTAATTAATAACGGGTCAGGAGCCAACCTAATTAGTAGCGTAATTTACTTCAGAGGACGTGACAGTACGTTATAGAGCAAGGAGAATCTAAGCTAGTAATTTTATATATTTTACTCCAAAGGTAGACAGTGTTTACAAAAGTTTCAAAAGATATTATAAAAGGAGACAAGTATCGTATGTACAGACAATTACAAAAATAAAAGGGATTAAAGATGAAAATAAACTTACAGTTGCTTATGTCCTTTCATAGCAGACCGTGCTGGGGAGGGACGGTACATCAAAATGTATCAGAGAGTGTCTCACAGCTAGTTCCCTGGACAAAGACTAGTGCAAAATGAGGCCTCCCTGTCTTATACCTGTGCTCAAAACAAAGGCACTCTCCCTGTGGTGACCTCACTGGGTGGCTGAATACTCCCCTTTCTGAAAGATATGAAAAACCATCTCTAAACATATCTCGGTGTATGAACCTCGTAGAAGGACGACACCATTATCATTATGCTCAGTGTGACATAGGGGTTCATTTAAGTATAAACACGAAGTGGATACATGACCTGCTTACAGAGAAATCCGTTCCTTGAATTTCGTTGGGTTTTGATCCTAGAGATTTCAGTGGGGTATAGATCTATCGGTGGACATCCGGAATATGTAACTTTTTTATCTCTATCACTAATCGGTGCCATTACGTAACTTTTCAAGAACAAAGAAGTCCCTATGCGGTTTGAAAGCTTCTCTACCAGTTTTAGCTGGTATCAGGCAGGAGGGGAGATGAGGGGATTAGAATTACACAGAGCTGACAGGTAGAGTGAGAAGAAGAATTTTCTAGGCAGAGTGAAGGGCGGGGGGGTCAAAAAGCCCACAGCGTGTGTCTGGGCCGCATGTCACTTACAAAGGCAGGAAGATGCAGCAGCCCTGAATGTGTGTATGTATATTCATGACAGTGCCCTGTGCTCTTCACGGATGAGAACAGGTTCACACTGAGCACATATGACACCTGACAGTCTGGGTCAAGTTGTGACAGATTTCGGTAAGGAAGATGGACCCAAACTTTCCCTGTACTTGGGGTACTTGAAGATAGAGAGGCCCAAGTCTCCGACCTTACTGTGCTCGTATTAACACCTGATCTGACCCCTTCCTCACCCTATGAGGCATGGGACAGAAATATAAGGCAAACAAGACACAAAGACAAAACGTAAATAAATCAACAAACATACAAACACTCACTAAAGGTAAAGATGTATGTAGGGAAGGATAGGAATATACCAACCAAATGGGAATAGGACAATAAAAGAAGCATACACCCAAAAATAGCACGCAACAATTTCCAGTAGCAAATACGAACTGCTATTCAGCACAGCATTTCCAAGGAGCTAGGAAGCAAAGCTTTCACTGGTGAGGCAGATAAAGCCTGGACAAGTTTTATAGGGAGATGTAATGACCAGATTAGAAGCAGCTAAAATGGAGCTGCAAGTTTCTGACTAGCGTAGAAAGGGTCATTAAAGGGAACCTGTCACCTGAATTTGGCGGGACCAGTTTTGGGTCATATGGGCGGGGTTTTCGGGTGTTTGATTCACCCTTTCCTTACCCGCTGGCTGCATGCTGGCCGCAATATTGGATTGAAGTTCATGCTGTGTCCTCTGTAGTACACACCTGCACAACACAATATTGCCTTGTGCTGGCGTGTACTCCGGAGGACAGGGAATGAACTTCAATCCAATATTGCAGCCAGCATGCAGCCAGTGGGTAAGGAAAGGGTGAATCAAACACCCGAAAACCCCGCCCATATGACCCAAAACTGGTCCCGCCAAATTCAGGTGACAGGTTCCCTTTAACCTCTTCAGCACCAAAGGAAACCAAATCCATTTAATATGGGACATAAACACACAGGCTAAATAGAATATCTGCGATTCACAATACGTAGTGATCTTCTAACCCCAGATCTCCTAGGAGGACGTGACACACTCATAACAGTCTGGAAGCATTGTGGAGAATGTTCTAGTCTCTGCAACATCCTCCAGCATGACTGGTTTGGTAGTCGGTAATGGTGTGGGTAGGCATTTCTTTGGAGGGCCACATAGCCCTCCATGTTCTAGCCAAAGGTACCTTGACCTATCAGTAGATACTGGCATGAGATCCTCAGCCCCATATTGAGACCATATGCTGGTGCAGTGGGCCCCGGGTTCCTTCTGATGCATGACAATGGTAGGTCTCATTTGGCTGAAGTGTGTCCACAGTTCCTGCATGATGAAGGAATTGATGCTATGGACTGGCCTGCGTGTTCCCCTGACCTGAATCCAATTGAGCATATGTGGGGCATCATGTCTCTTCCATCCACCAATGTCATGTTGCACCACAGACTGTCCAGGAATTGACTGATGCTTTCATCCAGGTGTGGAAGGAGATACCTCAGGAGAACACGCGCCATATCATCAGGACCATGCCCAGGAGTTGTAGGGAGGCCATACAGGTACGTGGAGGCCACACACTACTGAGCATCATTTCCTTGTCTTGAGGCATTTCCACTGAAGTTGGATCAGCCTGTAACTTCATTTTCCGCTTTGATTTAGAATTTTAGAGTATCATTCCAAATCCAGACCTCCATGGGATATTAATTTTGATTTACAATGATCATTTTTATGTTTTATTGTTCTCAACACATTCCACTATGTAATGAATAAAGATTTGCAACTGGAATATTTAAATCAGTGATATCTAGGATGTAGTATTTTTGTGTTTAATTTTTTGGGCAGTGTATTTAATTTGTATTTCTTGATCAAAGTAGCTCAGCTCTTCAGGTGAAAAGATTAACCATTGCCTGAATCTATATCTGGGCCTGAACAGTTGCTGCTCCTTGACATTTAAGCTATGTTCACACATTGCATTTTTGCTGCATTTTTTAATGCTGATTTGGAAAACTGCTGCATTTTTTCAAATTGCCGCATGTCCCTTCTTTCAGAGTTTTTGCAGCATTTTTTTGGATAAATTCAAAAACGCAGCAAACAACGCAGGTATCAGTTTTTGCTGCATTTTTGGTGCAAAAACCTTAAAGGGAACCTGTCACCCCGTTTTTTGAAGATGAGCTAAAAATAGCGTTAAATAGGGGCAGAGCTGGGCGTTACATTAGTGTCTTTTGTGTGCCTTTATTACCCACCTATGCTGCTGAAATACCTTTGTAAAGTCGCCGTTTTCTGCTGTCACTCACGCTGGTCTGGTCCTATGGGCGTGGTGACAGCGCTGTTTCTCCCCCAGATCAGGCTCATCATTCCGTTGGTGGCGTAGTGGTGTGCGCATGTCCAACAGAGAATATCCACTGCCCAGGAGATGAAAAAGAGCGCGATCTGCACTATTCAGCCGTTTACCGGTGGGAGCGGCCATCTTTCCTGTGGCCGCGCGTGCGCAGATGGAGCGCTCTGCTGCCCGGGGCTTCAGGAAAATGGCCGCGGGATTCCGCGCGTGCGCAGATGGAGATCGCGGCGGCCATTTTCCTGAAGCCTCGGGCAGCAGAGCGCTCCATCTCCGCACGCGCGGCCACAGAAAGATGGCCGCGCCCACCGGTAAACGGCTGAATAGCCCAGATCGTGCTCTTTTTCATCTCCTGGGCAGTGGATATTCTCTGTTGGACATGCGCACACCACTACGCCACCAACGGAATGATGAGCCTGATCTGGGGGAGAAACAGCGCTGTCACCACGCCCATAGGACCAGACCAGCGTGAGTGACAGCAGAAAACGGCGACTTTACAAAGGTATTTCAGCAGCATAGGTGGGTTATAAAGGCACACAAAGACACTAATGTAACGCCCAGCTCTGCCCCTATTTAACGCTATTTTTAGCTCATCTTCAAAAAACGGGGTGACAGGTTCCCTCTAAGGAAGTTGCATCGTGATTTTTTGGGGGCACTAAACTTTATCAGCATGCACAAGAGACAATAAAAACACAGCAAATACTCAACAACCAAAAAATACGCAGGAAAAACTGCTTTTTGTAAACAGCTTTACTGCCAATGTGTGAACATTGCCTTAGACTGCATCTTGAATAGATTTGCCAAAATGTAGTGTCATTCATCAATGTTTTGGTCTCTTTAGCTGTGATATTGGCCAATTGTTCCCTATCTCTTATCTGTATCGAGTATGCATCAGTCAGTGCTCCAAGTAGGCAAAGAGTGTGAAAAAGACATAATTTAACCCTGAGCCAACAAAAGAAAGAGATGGCATTTACAGTTTAGCTCCTGACAATTTTTTTAATGATATAATAATAAAATGGGGAGAGTTCACACCAATATGACTCATTCTTTCCAGTACAAATTGTTCTACTCTAGATTTCCCAAATTACTATCCTGAAGAAGCCAGGTCTAATGAATTTTTTTGAATTATAATGAATAAATACAACTTACAATGCTGCTGTAGTAATTTCTTGTACATGTTGCTATGGGTTGAGATAGAAGGTCACAGACGAATTGTGCGCTGAAGCTTTTAAGAATTTTTTTTATTATAAACGTCAATAAAATTGCACAGTTCTGAAATTAATCAAACTTGTCTTTCCTTTCACAAGGTATTGACTTTTTTGGTCAGTTTTCATTAGCAGTCAATCTGTAAGTGTTTTCGGTATGTGTTTTAGATGTGCTAGTACTAAATTATTACACTTTATATGTCCTCAGTATAATCTGAAGTACTGAACAAACCATGCATTAATAAAAAAAAGGCAATCGGATCTCGAAAACTTTGGTATAAGCTTTAAAGAGGTTATCTACTACTTTATCATTGATGATGACCTATCCTCAGGATAGGTCATCAATGTCTGATTGATCGGCAGGGCGCCAAGTGTCGGACCCCGGCAGATCAAACATTGATGACTTATCTTTAGGATAGGTCATCATCAATGATAAAGTAGTGGACAACCGCTTTAAATATAGGGGATACCAAATTTCCACTCACATTTTGACCTGAGGGGCTCAGTGGCTAAATAAAGGTTTGCACTGCAAATGTATTTTCTTTTATTGTGACGTCACAGTTATGATACTGTTGTTATGATACTGTGCTTACATTCTCTGTGCTGTGACATGACTTAGCCTAATCTTAAATGCGCAAAATTGCAAAGCGCTTGTAAAACAAGCAACTTTGCAATTTACCTCTTTTAAGTCATCTCTGTTTTCAGGAATGTAGATATTTTTTAATTTAATTGTTGCTCTTCATTGCCTAGGTTATTGGCCATCCCTGCAGTCTATCAAAGGTAGCCGGTTTCATAGGCAGAGTGCAGCTCTTTCAAGCTGTTTAATACAAGCGCTTTTCTGAAGCTACAGTGCCATTGTACTTCAAAGCTGCAGAAAAGACGAGAGCAGAGTTTGTGTCTGTGGTTCAGCCATGTCCAAACCCATTTATCAGTCTTCAGGAATATATCGCCCACCCCCTTGCCAAGCAATAAGCAGTTGATTAGTGCTCCACTGCAGAAGGAAGATGAGTATAACTCTTTAGACCGTGTGATCATTTATGTTAAGGGGTGTACTATCCATAGTGATGCCTTCCTGTGTGTAAGTGGGGCAGAGGCTGAAGGCCCATCACACTGTGTGTGCGGCGGTCCTCATACTGAGTTGTGGGCAGTAGGGGCTCTCATTCTGAGTGGAGGTACTGTGGGGGTCCCTCATGCTGCTCGTGACGAACATCACACTGTGTATGGGACCTCTCATACTGCCTGTGGGACTGTAAGAGACATCAAATTGTGTATGGGGGTCCTCATGTGGGTGGATATCATATTGTGTGTTAGGGACTTCATAATGTCTGCTTGGCCTGTAGGGGACATCATATTGTGTGTGGGAGGGGATTCCTAATACTCTGTGGTGCACTGTGGGGGGACATCATACTGTGTGTAAGGACTCTCATACTGTGTTCAGAACTGTGGGACCCTCATATTATTTGAGGGGCTGGGGGGGACATTATACTTTGTGCAGGACCTGGGGGCACTTAAACTGCCCATGATGGCTGTGGGGACATCATATTGTGTGTGAGGGCCCTCAATCTGCCAGTGGGAGACACCATACTGTGTGTGTGAACCCTCATACTGCCTGTGGGGGCTGTTGAGTTATCATGCTGTGTATAGGGGGCTGTGGGGGGCCATCATACTGTGTATAGGTGACATGTAGGAGCCATCATACTGTGGGGTTACCTTGGGGTCATCATGCTTTGATACCACTGGAATAATCCTTTCTTCAAACTTCACAGTGTCCTTTGATCACGAGCACTGTGTACATCAGTCCTGCAGTGTAAAATCACTGTGACTATTATCGCTGTGTTGTGACAATTATTTGTGTATTTTTGTTAAAACACATTGGACAATATATGCTGTCACAACAGTAACTTTATTATGCCTGGTCAGCAGGCCCAAGCTGGCCCACAGGGGAACAGATGAATCCACCGGTGGGCCCCACATTCCCCTTTTATGGACAGTGGTTGGCTCAATACACTTGAACCCCTATATAGAGACAAAGACCGCATCTCATCATTCATAGATACATTTGTGAATGTGGGTAATGTAATATTTGTAAGTAGCTGAACAGTGGGCTCCCAGCGTCGATGTTATTGATTGTCCCTTGGCACCCCAGTATATCACTGCTGGGCAGACTAATCCCTCTACCACCACATCGCTGTATTAATTATTACTCTGACCTAATTACATTTTTATGCAGTCCTTCATTTAAAATATCCAGTCCTGACACCTCCACAAAATGCACAAAGTAAAAATATACTTTATTATCAGACACTCACTTTAGTTTCAGGATCAGTGACTATCTCTGGCACTGGAGAATAAGTGCTGGAGTATGTATAAAGTCACGTTAACAATAAGTTAAATAAATGTGGGTGACACATCTAGGCCCAGATCTGAATGTGTCTCCCGTGCTCTACGACCTGGGCTGCTAAGCAATGGACCAAAAATGTTCAGGCCAGTGGTTAGCAAACAGCAGAGCCATTTCATTATGGTAGTATAACAATTCTCATAGATTGTGACTTTATTGCCATTACATTAAATTTAGGAAATTCCATGATCATCCCAAAAAGATGGAATTTCATTAAAAAAATTATTTTTTTTTTAAAGATCTTTCCCTGGTTAATCATGCTGGCACATGTAGGACCATAGGAGACGAATGGATGAAGTTGAACAGACAGATATGTGAAGAAGTGAGCGATAATTGCTGTAAATCATTGAGGAATCAAGGGTATGGAGGCGAACAGAGATGATATGTAGACAGGAACCACAATATGGAAGGCATTGTGAAAGAAACAGCACCTTAAATTACATTTCATCCAGGCAGCCAGAGTACTGGCTGGCAAAGAGCAGCAGCATTAGTAAAGCCATTAATCGTTACAGCTGTCTATCAAGCGCACTGCCAGGGATCAGTCTTGCATTTCTGTTCCTGTGCACTTACTGTGTATGGCGCTTGCTATTATGTCCATATATTTTCTGTTTGATATATTTTTGTGTCTCCCTGCAAAACATTCACTGTTTCTCTGCTTTTATTGCAATTGGCGTAAGCGATTAGCACAAGTTAATTAGCAACTAATTATTAATCAGGGTCTTGCTTGCTAGAAGGAAAGATTAATCCACTGAGTGAACAGCTTAATTGTGTAGAAAGTGACACCATGTATTCTCCCTCGACAAGACCTATTGGTCAAATGATCACATCCAATACATGAGAAGCTCATAAATCTCACACAAGTCTAGGTGTTGCTTCTATTGTTATGTTTTATGTGGGTCCAACCACTGGGACCCCTAGAGATCCTGAGAATAATACTGCGGATCGCAAGTACGGGGCTCTTCAGCACCTCATCTTGAATAGCGGACCTCATAGTCTGTTTTACAAGTGGCCAGTATGTGACCACTGCAGGCAGTCAGTAGCCTCAGAGGTCACATGACAGATTACTGGCACCATGTAGCAGACGCAGTGCAGACGTTTTGCAAATACCAGACCCTGAGGAACGCCAGAAGCTCTGTGCTGAATTGGTGGGAAATGGGAACGCTGAGTACAACATTTGCTGCTGTTTTTTTAACTGGATTAATTATTTAGAGAAGATCTCCAGCTTAATTTTGCCAAAATAGTGCAACATAGACTATTATTTAAGAAAATCTTACAGGATCTTATGTATGCCTTGTATTTATTGTCTTGGTTGTACCATTTTTTGGTAAACTGACATTATGATTCTCTATGCAGGCAACTTTTCTCATCATGCCTCAGGCTTTGCAGCGTCAAAGGGGCAGAGTCTCATCAAACTGCAATTTCTCTGCTTTGTGTCGTATCTGATGGCTACCCTGATAGTTACTTAGTTAAAGGGAACCTGTCACTTGAATTTGGCGGGACCGGTTTTGGGTCATAAGGGCGGGGTTTTCGGGTATTTGATTCACCCTTTCCTTACCCGCTGGCTGCATGCTGGCCGCAATAATGGATTGAAGTTCATTCTCTGTCCTCCGGAGTACACGCCAGCGCAAGACAATATTGCCTTGCACAGGCGTGTATTCCGGAGGACAGAGAACTTCAATCCAATATTGCGGCCAGCATGCAGCCAGCGGGTAAGGAAAGGGTGAATCAAACACCCGAAAACCCCGCCCATATGACCCAAAACCGGTCCCGCCAAATTCAGGTGACAGGTTCCCTTTAATACGGTTGAAATAAGACACATTTCCATCAATTTCAACTGAGGGACGGGAAAGGACAAAGGTAAGGGCACAATGCAGGATTCTGTCTGTCCCAAAAGATCTAATTTCCCCTCCTGGATTGTCAGTTCACTGGCTTAAATATTCAGAAAAGAAGTTTACATTTTTTCATAAGCATTTATATTATTTTCTTCAAAGAAAGCATGGACTTTTTAAACCACCAATGGTTCCCACTGTCAGATGGGGACAGGACTGTAGTCATGGCCGACAGTAATCCATTTATCACCCCCTGGTCCCCTCAGCATACGATCATGTTTCCTTCCCCGAGTACCTCAGTGCTGCTTCTCCACATCATCAGGGTCCCCCCAGTGTGATTGGGTTCTCTGCAGACAGCTTAGCAATAAGAGAGTCACAGTCCGGCTTCACTTCAACAACAACATTTTTACTCAGCACAACTAGGTCATCTTCAGTTACATCAGGTTTCACAGCAGGCGACATACTCTCTGTCCTTTTTATCCTCTCCCCTTATCTAAGCTCAGCCCCGGGACACATGGGCGGACATACCGCCTATTCAACCGGTGCGGCTGCATCGGGGCCCAGAGGCTCTGGGGGGCCCCTACAGGGCGGCTAATAATGAGGGCAATCTGGCCAGTTTATCCAGCCCCAAGGCTCTTACTCTCATGTGCGGCAGGAAGGGAGCAATCCCTGCAGCTCCGCTGCCTGCAGGAGAAAATGGCAGTGGAGCTGCAGAGAATGGATCCATCCTGCTTCCTGCCTGCGCTTCCTGCCTCACACAGCAGCGGCTGAATGACATCATCATTCAGCGCCGCGGCTGTGTGAGACAGGAAGCTGCCGGCAATGGTGCGGCTTCACGATACCATGCGCAGAGGTGAGGTGTGTGTGTGTATGCAGAGAGGTGAATGGTGCTGTGTGTGTGTTTCTGTGTGTAGGTGGAGGAGAGGGCAATGATGTGGCAGAAGGCAATGACTGGGTAGACCTAGAGGGCAATGATGGGGTGACGGCGACAAAAGGCAATGAGTGGGTTGACAGAGAGGGCAATGATGGGGTGATGGGGCAGAAGGCAATGATTCGGTTGATGGAGAGGGCAATGGTAGGGGTGGTGTGGGAGAAAGCAATGATGGGGTTGTGGAAAGGGCCATAATGGGGGTGGTGGGGGAGGAAGAAATGATGGAGGTGGCGAATGGGCAATAATGGGGGTGGTGGGGAGGAGGAAATGATGGAGGCAGTGTAATGGGTAATGATGGGGTGGTGGGGAAAAGACAATGGTGATGGCAGTAGAGAGCACAATAATGGGGTGGTGGGGAGGAGGCAATGATGGAGGTGGTAGAATGGGTAATGATGGGGTGGTGGAGGAAAAGACAATGATGGTGGTGGTGGGGAAGAGGAAATGATGGAGGTCGTGGAATGGGTAATGAGGTGGGGTGGTGGGGGAGAAGAAGATGATGGTGGCAGTGGAAAGGACAATGATGGGGGTGGTGGGGAAGAAGCAATGATGGAGGTGGTGGAATGGGCAATAATGGGTTGGTGGGGAAAAAGTAATGATGGAGGTGATGAAGAGGGCAATCATGGGGGTGGGGGAGAGGGCAATAATGGGATGCGGGGAAGGAGGACAATGAGGGGTGTGGGGGATTGGGATGGGAGGAAGGGGGATTTATAATGTATTTAGAAACAGGGAGGTGGAGGAAGACGTTATTATTATTATGTCTAACACAGTCCCTTAGTATAAAGTGTACTCACTTATTATGTATAGCACAGTCCCTTGGTATATAGTGTACTTATGTATAGCACAGTCCCTTAGTGTATAGTGTACTCACTTATGTATAACACCATCCTTAGTTTTCTCTTTTGTTATGTATAACACCGTCCCTTACTACGTACCATCCTCTCTAGTTATATATGATGCCTTCCCTTATTATATAGCTTCCTCTGCTGTTATGTACAGTGCTGTCTCTTACATAGTATATTTTTGTTATTCACAGCGCCCTCTTTTATTACATAGTCCCCTCTTGTTACATATTAAATGACTACTGATGGAGGAGTCGGTGACCAGACTACCAGTCCATCAGCGCCTCCATTAGAAAAGAAGCTTTCCCATGCTCCATCAGCCATCATTGCATTATACAGCTAACAAGACAGGAGGGTAAGTAATAAAAAACAGGGCTCTATAAAATCCAATATGTAAGGGACGATGCTGTACATAACAAGAGAGGGCACTGTATAATAAGGGACAGCAATATGCATAATTAAGGTAGACTATGTAATATATACATGTATGTGTGTGTGGTTATATATATACATATATATATAAGGTAGCTTTGTCGCCTTAAAAGGAGGGGGGCCCAGACACATTTCCTGCACAGGGGCCCCAAGCTATGTCCACCCCTTCCGGGACAGACCGTACCTTTCGTTCCCTCAGTTTCCTCTCTGTCCAGAATTCCTTCCTCGTGTGTGTGTGTGTGTGTGTGTGTGTGTGTGAGGGGGGGGGTGGGGGGGGGTTCGTAGCTGCTTCACCCTGGATCTGAAAAACGCTGCCCACGCAAAAAATCTGTCACATGATGAGCGACCCGCTCGTGCTGCTTAGTCTTCTTTTTAATAGGTTCAGACTCAGCTATACTGCATCTGTAGCTCTGCTGCTGTTCTTCCTCCTGATGAGCTCCTCCCCAGGTTGCTATATGCTGGGTCTCCCCTAGTGCGCTACGCGGGCGCCCTGGTCCCAGCTGACTAAAACCGGGAAGACCTCACTATCTTATCCCACCTTGCCTCTCCTACACTTAACTATTCATTATCTTTACTCCCTCTAAGCCATAAGGCTAACCCTGTAATGCCCCATCTAGTGGCGGACCCGGGACACTGCACCTTCCATTTACTACTATAATAAATATACAAAATACAGTTTAGCAAATGCACCAAAATAATGCTTATAAATATACAATGTACTCCAAAGGTAACACACTGCAGGTGTAGCAATACCCATATACGCCAATGGGAATACACTTAAAGGGGTAGCAGAACCATTGTGTATATATGTATTTCCAAATACACTGCTCAAAAAAATAAAGGGAACACAAATCCCACATCCTAGATATCACTGAATGAAATATTCCAGTTGTAAATCTTTATTCATTACATAGTGGAATGTGTTGAGAACAATAAAACCTAAAAATTATCAACGTAAATCACAACTAATATCCCATGGAGGTCTGAAGTTGGAATGATGCTCAAAATCAAAGTGGAAAATGAAGTTATAGGCTGATCCAACTTCAGTGGAAATGCCTCAAGACAAGGAAATGATGCTCAGTAGTGTGTGTGGCCTCCACGTGCCTGTATGACCTCCCTACAATGCCTGGGCATGCCTCTGATGAGGCGACGGATGGTCTCCTAAGGAATCTCCTCCCAGACCTGGACTAAAGTATCCGCCAACTCCTGGACAGTCTGTGGTGCAACGTGACGTTGGTGGAGGGTGCGAGACATGATGTCCCAGATGTGTACAATCGGATTCAGGTCTGGGGAATGGGCGGGCCAGTCCATAGCTTCAATGCCTTCATCTTGCAGGAACTGCTGACACACTCCAGCCACATGAGGTCTGGCATTGTCTTGCATTAGGAGGAACCCAGGGCCAACCGCACCAGCATATGGTCTCACAAGGGGTCTGAGGATCTCATCTCGGCACCTAATGGCATTCAGGCTACCTCTGGCGAGCACATGGAGGGCTGTGCGGCCCTCCAAAGAAATGCCACCCCACACCATTACTGACCCACCACCAAACCGGTCATGCTGAAGGATGTTGCAGGCAGCAGATCACTCTCCACGGTGTCTCCAGACTCTGTCACGTCTATCACATATGCTCAGTGTGAACCTGCTTTCATCTGTGAAGAACACGGCGCCAGTGGCGAATTTGCCATTCCTGGTGTTCTGTGGCAAATGCCAAGCATCCTGCACGGTGTCGCGCTGTGAGCACAATCCCCATCTGTGGACGTCGGGCACTCAGACCATCCTCATGGAGTCAGTTTCTAATTTTTTGAGCAGTGTTATATATATACTAGATTGTGGCCCGATTCTAACGCATCGAGTATTCTAGAATATGCATGTCCCCGTAGTATATGGACAATGATGATTCCAGAAATCGCGGCAGACTGTGCCCGTCGCTGATTGGTCGAGGCAACCTTTATGACATCATCGTCGCCATGGCAACCATTATGACATCTACGTCGATACTGTGCCCGTCTCTGATTGGTCGAGGCCGCCAGGCATTATGACATCATCGTCGCCATGCTGTGCCCGTCGCTGATTGATTGGTCGAGGCCGCCGGGCATTATGACATCATCGTTGCCATGCTGTGCCCGTCGCTGATTGGTCGAGGCCTGGCAGCCTCGACCAATCAGAGACGCGGGATTTCCAGGACAGACAGACAGACGGGAAAACCCTTAGACAATTATATATATACTAGATTGTGGCCCGATTCTAACGCATCGGGTATTCTAGAATATGCATGTCCCCGTAGTATATGGACAATGATGATTCCAGAATTCGCGGCAGACTGTGCCCGTCGCTGATTGGTCGAGGCAACCTTTATGACATCATCGTCGCCATGGCAACCATTATGACATCTACGTCGATACTGTGCCCGTCTCTGATTGGTCGAGGCCTGGCGGCCTCGACCAATCAGAGAGGCGGGATTTCCAGGACAGACAGACAGACAGACAGACAGACAGACGGAAAAACCCTTAGACAATTATATATCTACTAGACTGTGGCCCGATTCTAATGCATCGGGTATTCTAGAATATGCATGTCCCCGTAGTATATGGACAATGATGATTCCAGAATTCACGGCAGACTGTGCCCGTCGCTGATTGGTCGAGGCAACCTTTATGACATCATCGTCGCCATGGCAACCATTATGACATCTACGTCGATACTGTGCCCGTCGCTGATTGGTCGAGGCGAATTCACGGCAGACTGTGCCCGTCACTGATTGGTCGAGGCAACCTTTATGACATCATCGTCGCCATGCTGTGCCCGTCTCTGATTGGTCGAGGCCACCGTGCCACATAATGCCCGCACCTCTGTCGCCGCCACAATGCCGGTAAGCCTGCGTTCCGCATATAAGACGCACCCCCCATTTTCCTCACAATTTTTTTGGGGAAAAAGTGCGTCTAATATGCCGCAAAATACGGTACATAACTGGATCTCTTAGATAATGAAGGGTTGAGACAACCAAAGGCTATGGAACCTCATTCTAATGCTCCATAAACTTTGCCTACAGCCACTTTTAGTTTTGCTGCGCAGCACGAGACCCGGTGACTCTGAAGAGCTGTGACATCAGTAACATCACCGCTCTTCAGATATTCCGGGTCTTCTGCTGAGCTCAGCGACTGTGAAGAGTGGTATTGTTACTACCGTCACCGCTCTTCAGAGTCGCTGGGTCTCTCCAGGTCTGGACTAGTAGTGGGGGTGTCTGATAGACACCTCTCCATTACTTACACCAGGGATTGATAGCAGCTGACATCCACCCTAAAAATCATTACACATACCAGAATTAAACGCTCTGGCGGCTGGGAAAAGCATTAGAGTTAGCGCTATTCCCAGGTGTTGGGTGCTAACTACAACTGTGATCATCCTTGCCTGGGAATGATGGGGACAGAACAATCACAATTAGATCAATCTGTCCCCATACAGTATCATGTTATCAGCATCACAACTACAGTTTACATCGGCGAAGTGCTGCTGAGAACAAGGATGTCTGTTTCCACATAAACAATCCAATCACTCGATGAATAGGCAGCATTTTGCTTGTTTAGTATAATACACCCCATAGTCCTCCATATATTATAATGTGCACCTCAGTCCTACATATAGTATAATACACTCCTCAGTTCTCCATATAGTATAATACACTCCTCAGTCCTCCATATAGTATAATACACTCCTCAGTCCTCCGTATATTAAAATACATGGCTCAGTCCTCCATATAGTATAATACACTCCTCAGTCCTCCATATAGTATAATACACTCCTCAGTCCTCCATATATTAAAATACATGGCTCAGTCCTCCATATAGTATAATACACTCCTCAGTCCTCCATATAGTATAATGTACTGCCACAGTCCTCCGAATAGCATAATACACTCCTCATAGTGCTCCATATAGTATAATGCACCGCCATTGTCATCCATGTAGTACAATTCACTTCCCATAGTATAATGCACCCCATAGTTCTTCATATAGTATAATGTATTCCCCATAGTCCTCGATACAGTATAATGCAGCCCACATATAGTATAATGATGCCACTCCAGAGTATAATGCAGCCACCCCACAGAATATATTGTAGCCCCCTGAGTATAATGTAACCCCCCCAGAGAATATAATGCAGCCCCCTCATATAGTATAATGCAGCCCCTGCATATATATGGTAGCCCCCTCATAGAGGATAATGCAGCCCCCATAGAATACAATGCAGCCCTCCTTATATAGTATAATGCAGCTCCCCATAGAATATAATGTAGCCCCCTCATAGAGTATGATGCAATCACCCCTCATAGAATATAATACAGCCCCCATAGAATATAATGTAGCCCACAGAGAATTCAATACAGCCCCCCCATAGAATATAATACAGCCCCCCCATAGAATATAATACAGCACAGCCCCCATAGAATATAATACAGCACAGCCCCATAGAATGTAATACAGCCCAGCCCCCATAGAATGTAATACAGCACATCCCCCACAGAATGTAATACAGCACAGCTTCATAGAATGTAATACAGCCAGCCCCCATAGAATGTAATACAGCCAACCCCAATAGAATGTAATACAGCCCCCCATAGAATGTAATAAAGCCCCCCTATAGAATGTAATACAGCACAGCCCCCATGGAATGTACTACAGCCCTTCCCCATAGAATGAAATACATCACAGCCCCCATAGAATGTAATACAGCCCCCCATAGAATGTAATGCAACCAGCCCCCATAGTATGTAATAGAGCCCCCCAATAGAATGTAATACAGCAATGTAATGCAGCCAGCCCCCATAGAATGTAATGCAGCCAGCCCCATAGAATGTAATGCAGCCAGCCCCATAGAATGTAATGCAGCCAGCCCCATAGAATGGAATGTAATAAAACCCCCCATAGAATGTAATACAGCAATGTAATGCAGCCAGCTCCCATAGAATGTAATTCAGCCAGCCCCTATAGAATGTAATGCAGCCAGCCCCCATAGAATGTAACACAGCCAGCCCCCATAGAATGTAATGCAACCAGCCCCCATAGAAGGTAATAGAGCCCCCCCAATAGAATGGAATACAGCAATGTAATGCAGCCAGCCCCCATAGAATGTAATGCAGCCAGCCCCCATAGAATGTAATGCAGCCAGCCGCCATAGAATGTAATGCAGCCAGCCCCTATAGAATATAATACAGCACAGCCCCCATCAAATGTAATACAGCACAGCCCCCCACAGAATGTAATACAGCACAGCCCCCATAGAATGTAATACAGCCCCCCAATTGCCCTACAATCCAGTTATCACTCACTGATATAGATATATATATATATATATATATATATATATATATATATATATACTCTCCTCATGCCCCGCGCTGCTCCCGGCTCCGGTCTCAGCAGCTGCAGTCTGCACTCGACACACAGCAGGTACTCGATGATATGACGTCATCGCGCACCCGCAGTGTCAGCGCGAGGCAGAGCGGGGAATGATGGGAGAGGGAGCAACAGCGGACGCTCTCTCCTCCATCATTGCATTCAACTGTACCTGCGTCATAGACGCTGGTGTAGTTGAATACGGGGCGGGCGGGCGATTGGGGTGAGTCAGAGCTGGCGGGAGTAGTCGGCCCTGGCGCCGCTGATAGCGGCAGCGGCCCACTCGTGGCACCGGCCCCTCTGAAATTTGCCAGAAGTGCCCCGATGGCCAGTCCGGACCTGGCACCATTGCAGTGGTTTTCCAATAAAGCCCCCTCAGTACAGGGGGTGGAGGCTACAGGGGGCAAGGGGGATTGATGTGATAGCTCATGTGAACATTGATCAGGCAGTTCAGTTGTCAGAACTGCTCAGGAGGCATGAGAGGTGTCAGATGCACTCACTGCCAGAGGATGTTCCCAGCAGCAGACAGAGGCAGTGAGGAGGCAGGAGACAGGATTGGCTGAGATTAGCCATACCTACTAGGCCTGTTCCTGCCTGCACAATGCACTGAGAAGCCATGGGCATGTCCAGGTATCCCGGGGGCATGTCCAGGAATCCTGGGCTCCTGCATCATAGAGCGGGCAGCAGCATCAACTCAGAGTCAGGAGATTAGAAAGAAAATTATAGACAAACATGTTAAAAATAAAAGTTGTAAGACCATCTCCAAGCAGCTTGATGTTCCTGTAACTACAGTTGCACAGAAATTTAAGATCCATGGGACTGTAGCCAACCTCCCTGGACATGGCCGCAGGAGGAAAATTGATGACAAATCAAAGAGATGGATAATACAAGTGGCTACAAAAGAGCCCAGGAAAACTTCTAAACAGAATAAAGGTGAACTTCAAGCTCAAGGAACACCAGTGTCAATCACACCATCCGTCATTGTATGAGCCAAAGTGGACTTTTTGGGAGACGACCAAGGAGAACACAATTGTTGAACAAAAATTATAAAAAGCCAGACTGGAATTTGCCAAACTACATGTTAACAAGCCACAAAACTTCTGGGAGAATGTCCTATGGATAGATGAGACAAAAATTGAACTTTTTGGCAAGGCACATCAGCTCTATGTTCACAGACAGAAAAATGAAGCATATCAAGAAAAGAACACTGTCCCTACTGTGAAACATGGAGGAGGCTCTGTTATGTTCTAGGGCTGCTTTGCTGCATCTGGCACAGGGTGTCTAGAATCTTTGCAGGGTACAATGAAATCTCAAGACTATCAAGGGATTCTAGAGATAAATGTGCTGCCCAGTGTCAGAAAGCTTGGTCTCGGTCATGGGTCTTGCAACAGGATAATGACTCAAAACACACAGCTAATAACACCCAAGAATGGCAAAGAGGAAAGCATTGGACTATTCTGAAGTGGCCTTCTATGAGCCCTGACCTAAATCCTATTGAGCATCTTTGGAAAGAACTGAAACATGCCATCTGGAAAAGGCAACCTTCAAATACGAGACAACTGGAATTATTTGCTCTTGAGGAGTGGGCCAAAATACCTGTGTAGAGGTGCAGAAGCCTAATTGACAGTTATAGGAATTGTTTGATTGCAGCGATTGCCTCAAAAGGTTGTGCAACAAAATATTAAGTTAAGGGTACCATCATTTCTGTCCAGGCCTATTTTATGAGTTTCATTTTTTTTTTTAATTCTGTGGAAGCATGGTTGGAAAGCAATGTCTGGCTTTCATTTGTTCATTTTCATAGATTTTTTTATTTATTATTACTTTTGTCAGATTCAAGTTATTTCTGTGACCATTATGGGTTTTTCTGTCATGAAACGAGGGGTACCAACAATTTTGACCACGTGTGTATATGCAGTTGAAACCAGAAGTTTACATCCTGGCAGAGTGGCCTTTCTGCCCATGTTGATACAGTACTCTTTTCACTGTGGTTATTCACACAATCTTACCAGCTTCCACCATCATCTTCACAAGGTCTTTTGCTTTTGTCCCTGGGCTGATATGCTCATATTGGACAAAAACACATTCATCCCTGGGACACAGAACCCATCTCCTTCCTGAGCTGTACGATGGCTGGACATTCCCATCTTGTTTGTACTGGCGTATAATTGTTTGTACAGATGAACGAGGCACCTTCAGGTATCTTGAAAGTGTACCCAAGGATGAGCCAGACTTGTGCAAGTCCACAATTCTCTTCCTGATATCTTGGCTGATTTCTTTAGACTTTCTCATGATGCTACACAAAGAAGCAGTGTGTTTCAGGTGTGCATTAAAATACATCCACAGGTTTGTCTTTAATTAACTTGGATGTTGCCAAAAATCAGAAACTTCCAAACACTTGACATCATCATATGGGCAGTCCAGAATTGTTTAAAGGCATAATAATCTTAGTGTATGTAAACTTTAGACTTTGCAGTAAGTAAGAAAAATGCTTTAAAACATTCTCTCTTTTATTATTTTTGCATTTGGCAAATATTAATAATTATGGTATATATAGTGGCATGCAAAAGTTCGGCACCCCTGGTCAAAATTACTATTATTGTGAACAGTTAAGCAAGTTGAAGATGAAATGATCTCTAAAAGGCCTAAAGTTAAGGATGAAACTTTTTCTTTGTATTTTAGGCAAAAAAAAAATTGTAATTTTTTTACATTTTAAAAATTACAAAAATGAAAATAGACCAATGCAAAAGTTTGGGCGTGCTGCATGGTTAGTACCTAGTAGCACCCCCTTTTCAAGTATCACAGTCTACTTCTATCTCTCTACTTATGGTCTTCTCCTACTTTGTGGGCCTCCACCATTTTCATTTTCAGAGTGCTAGGCAGCTGCTTAGAAGATCCCGTTGCTGCTGGCACAAGATTAGAAGAGGCTGGGTTTTTATAATGCTGGGAAATCACCCTTTAGAAAATATTCATTGTTGCCATATATCTTAGAGCCTGTGGTTACATCTATTTATCTATTATAAGTTCTATTATATAAACTGTTCACATTCAGCCTCCGCCTGAGCAGGTAACAACTGATTAGTGAGGGTGACGAGCAGTCGGACCTCCACCAATCTGATATTGATGACCTATCTAAAGAATAGGTCATCAATATAAAAGTAGTGGACAACTACTTTAATGAACTGGTTGTATTGCGTTCAGTATGGTTGCTGTAGGGAAAATAAATAGTCCTTGGTGTCTGCTAACAAATGTTTGACAAGCGTTTTTTCTTTTTTTTTTAAATCTATTGTTTTTGTAAGAAGTGCAGGCTGCCATGGAGCGTTGTATGTAAGCAGCAGGTCACTTGTTTTCACTGTAACTGGCCTTTCTTTTGATTTAGATTATTCCTGTTAACAGCACGAATGATTGTAATACAATATGTATGCACTGTATATCATTAAATGTTAGAGAATATTATCCTGTTTAGAATGAAACTGAGAATAAAAAACAAGCTTTTATAAAAAAAAAAATCACTCGGCATAATCGGTGAACTGTCATTACTATGTATAATATGATGTAGAGATATAAAGATTTGAAGCAGTGCTGTATAATTGGAAAAATGCACAATAATAATATTTGTCTTTGTTATAGCGATATTTAATATGCCTTGAGGCATGTAAATAAATTTAGAGTTTACATAATCCTCTGTATAAATTCTAAGGCCAGAAACATCATCTGCAGACCATGATATATTATTATCTACTTTTTTCTACATAGTTACCTTTGTGTGAACAATCTTTGCACTGGAGGTGTATAAAGATCTGCGAGTGCCTGTTACATCTGTTCTCATTTACTTAATGGGAAATAAACTGCAATACTACTTGGCTGCAGGCACTAAACAATGTACATTGCTTACATCCAGCTGCTATCGGAGTAGATTTCAAGTGAATGGTGGTTGTATCATGTGTCAGACCAATCTTTTATTGAAAATCTATCCTATGAATAGGTGATCAATATGTTAGTTCATAGAACCCCTTTAACTAGGAAGCCTCCAAAGTATGTTGACTTGACTTCCATGTTTACATGGAATGTAAAATTGTATTATTTTCCATACATAAATACTGTCCACACCAGCAGATTATTGTCACTCCGGAACAAGAAAATGCCTGGAGTGTGGTGCAAATGAGGGAAAGAAGGTAAAGGGTGCCCTGGCGATAGAGAAAGGGGAGAAGGGATACCCCTAAACACTCACCTGAGACTGCACTTTGCTCTATCCATCGTCCCTAGACGGGTCCTTGTCCACCCTGTGCGTGATCACGTGCCTAAGCCCTGGCTGGCCCTGAGCTAGACCTGTCTAGTGAGTAGGACAGCAAGACACTAGTCTCATTACTACACTAAGGAAACACAGGAAGGGAGAAAAACAGGGAAAAATCAAACAGCAAATGGAACTCCACAGCTTAAATTGGAACAACTTCTCCAGGGAGGTCAGCATAGAAAACCTATAACAAGCATAGGAGAAAGCGAGATGTGAGTGTAAATAATGGAAGGGCGTGGCAATAAGAAGAAGCAGCTCAGATTAGAACCATATGGAATCCCTGCAGAATCAAAAAGTAATTCTTAACCCCTTCCACATTAAGTGAAAATTAATCTGCACCACTCAAGTTAAACGCCGAGTGGACTTCGAAGAGGACCTGTGATCTGCCAATTGCTGTGACTTTCTGATCCCAGATACCCCAAAGGTCTCAGCAGGATGTGGCATTTTCATGAAAATTATGTATTTATTTTCTGAAAACAAATGAGTAGGGCTAGGCAATGCCACAGTACATAGTGACGTACTCACAGGATAGGCCAGGCTTTCCTTAAAAAGTAGATATACTTTCAAGTAAGTTTTCAGAATAAGCTGTCAAGTGTGTATATTATTAAGAGTAGCATTTTTTCTGGCCATTATATGTCTTGTATCACGCATTCGGTACCAGTTTTCGACCTCTGCAAGCTATATTAATTTGCAATTGACACTGAGCTAGTGGAAGCTGAGTGAAGTGTGTGGCACAGTAGAGGGACTTGTTTGTGTATGGCAGCATGTATAATGCAGTGCTAGGTGTGCTGCAAAACTCATAAGAGGCACAAACAAGGGTGCTGCAGTGACAAAACCAGAGTGCTTTTTTTCTGTTTTTTTCCTGCTTGACAATTCTAAAATCTGGGACTATAGACCTGGATCGTTAATGAGGAAGTGGCATTATAATAGATTCCAAGCAGCAAAAGAGAGATCAGGTCACTAGCAAAGAGCACCTGGTGTACTGATGGTACTACTAACTAAAAGCGGAGAATGAGCTCTTACAATTTATTTAGTCTGGATCAGTTAAAGAAAATCTGTCAGCAGGTGTTGAGGGCCAAAGATACTCTGCGGGCCAGAGTTTGACATAAGTGCTATAGACTATGTACATAGAGAGCCTTGTTGGGACAGTGGCAGCTTTCTCAGTACTGCTGCATTGCTAAATCTAAATTCTCTGATTGTGTCAGAATGGCTGCACCCATTAAACCAAGTGATACATCCTTGTATTCAGGGTCTCTTTGCCTACATTATGCTGCTATCAGAAGAGGTAGAAAAAACCTGCTGACAGATTAATTTAAGGACTTGGGAAAACTGCCAGTGTTAACTCATTTAGAGACTGCATATTATTAAATTTATTATATCTGTTTCACAACATTTCCCACTTTTGACGATAAAAAATACTGCTGTGAAAAGAAGGAAGAGTTATACCGATAGTGTCTGAGCCTTAAATAATAATTGTACAATACTCCTATTGCTGTGTCATCACATCCAAGTTAAATTGCTGATAGGGTAAAAATGTACCGTATTTTTCAGACTATAAGACGCACCGGACCATAAGACACACCCCAAATTTTCAGAAGGAAAATGGGGAAAAAAGTGTCAAATGGGGGTCTGTCTTACAGTCTGAATTCAGCTTGCCAGGGAGTGGTTTCGGCACAGGTGGAAGAGTGGTCACAGGGGTTGTTCGGTGATCCAGGCTAGTGTGGTGGCCTCTGGGAAATCCCATCCCAGGCTAGTGTGATGGTGCTGCTTTGTGGTGTGTCGGGGCTCCGCCGGCATTTTGTGACAGGTGCTCTGTGGGGCGTCGGTGCTCTGTTGGGCTGAGGTGGCATATGGGGTGCGATACTTTGTGGGGCTGCAGTGGCCTGTGTGGCGGCAGTGCTCTGTGGGATGGGGTGGTAATAGCGGTGGTCTGTGGGGTGGCGGGGCTCCGCCGGCATTTCGTGAATGTCCGGAGGCTGGCGCAGATCCATTCCTGCGATGTGGTGGCCTCCGGGAAAATGGCCACCGGGGGGGCAGCGCATGCTCAGATTCAGATCTCGGCAACGAGATCTCGTCCCGAGGTCTCGGGAGATGAGATCTCATTGCCGTTATCTGTATCTGACCATGCGCCACTGCCGCCCCATCCCACAGAGCACCACTGCCCCCTTCCCACAGAGCACAGCCACCGCCACAACAGAGAGCCGCACCAACCTGGGAAGGGAGGCTGCAGTGTCGGACCGGGACCGCCGCCACATTATTTGTAAGTATATTCGGACTATAAGACGCACCCCCATTTTCCCAAAAAAATGTTTGGGAAAAAGTTCCTCTTATAGTCTGAAAAATACGGTACTTCCTGCTGAGATTTTTTAAAATTTCTTAATTCCCATCGTTTACATTTAGCATAGCCGCAGGACATGTTTTAAATGAAACGTAGATGCAGATCACACCATTGGGATCCAAATCTATGTTGGGCACTAGGCTCTGAAGTGCAGTGCAGTCAACGGATAGGTGGCCAAACTTCACACTCATTTGTATGACAATTTCAACCACTCCACCAATGAGAGCAGCTTGCAATAGGGCCCCATCCTTGAGAAAGAAGTGGGTCTCATTGGTGGGACCAATATGTATTTTTATTATTATTTATTATTATAGCGCCATTTATTCCATGGCCCTTTACATGTGAGGAGGGGTATACATAATAAAAACAAGTACAATAATCTTGAACAATACAAGTCACAGCTGGTACAGGAGGAGAGAGGACCCTGCCCGCGAGGGCTCACAATCTACAAGGGATGGGTGAGGATACAGTAGGTGAGGATAGAGCTGGTCGTGCAGTGGTTTGGTCGATCGGTGGTTACTGCAGGTTGTAGGCTTGTCGGAAGAGGTAGGTCTTCAGGTTCTTTTTGAAGGTTTCGATGGTAGGTGAAAGTCTGATATGTTGTGGTAGAGAGTTCCAGAGTAGGGGTAAAGCACAAGGAGATCTTGTGAGGATTAGAGGTTGCGTGCCGGAAAGTACCGGGAGACGAGGTCACAGATGTATGGAGGAGACAGGTTGCGGATGGCCTTGTGTCATGGTTAGGCTTTTGTACTGGAGTCTCTGGGTAATGGGGAGCCAGTGAAGGGATTGACAGAGGGGAGAGGCTGGGGAATAGCAGGGGGGACAGGTGGATTAGTCAGGCAGCTGAGTTTAGAATAGATTGTAGGGGTGCGAGAGTGTTAGAGGGGAGGCCACAGAGCAGGAGGTTACAGTAGTCGAGGCGGGAGATGATGAGGGCATGGACTAGGGTTTTTGCAGATTCTTGGTTTAGGAATGTACGGATCCGTGAAATATTTTTGAGTTGAAGGCAGCAGGTAATGGAAAGGGCTTGGATATGGGGTTTGAAGGAGAGATCAGTGTCAAGGATTACCCCGAGGCAGCGAGCTTGTGGGACTGGGGAGAGTGGGCAGCCGTTTACTGTAATGGATAGGTTCGTTGGGGGGGTCACGTGAGATGGGGGAAAGACAATGAATTCTGTTTTGTCCATGTTAAGTTTTAGAAATCTAGCGGAGAAGAAGCATGAAATAGCGGATAGACATTGAGGGATTCTGGTTAGTAGGGTGGTGATATCTGGTCCAGAGATGTAGATCTGTGTGTCAACAGCATAGAGATGATACTGAAAACCGTGAGATTCCATGAGCTGTCCCAGGCCAAAAGTGTAAATGGAGAAGAGCAGGGGCCCTAGAACTGAATCTTGAGAGACTCCGACAGATAGGGGGCGAGGTGAGGAGGTGGTGTGTGAATGGGAGATGCTGAATGTTCGGTCAGTTAGGTATGACGAGATCCAGGATAGGGCCAAGTTTGTGATGCCAAGGGATGAGACGGTCTGTAGTAATAGGGAATGGTTCACTGTGTCAAAGGCAGAGGACAGGTCCAGGAGGAGGAGGATAGAGTAGTGTCGCTTGCTCTTGGCGGTTAATAGGTCATTGGTGACCTTAGTTAGGGCAGTTTCAGTGGAGTGGTGTGACCGGAAGCCTGATTGTAAGCGGTCGAAGAGGGAGCAGGAAGATAGATGGGAGGACAGTTCAAGATGGATCTGTTGTTCTAGTAGTTTTGAGGCATAGGGGAGAAGTGATATAGGGCGATAACTAGATACAGAGGATGGGTCAAGAGAGGGCTTTTTGAGGATAGGTGTGATTGAGGCATGATTAAAGCTTGAGGAGAAAACACCAGTTGTTAGTGATAGGTTGAACAGATGGGTTAGAGTTGGGATGAAGACTGTGGCGAGGTTTGGGATGAAGTGGGAAGGGATCAGGTCAAGTGCACAGGTGGTGAGATGCGATCTTGAGAGTAGAGTGGAGAGTCGATCTTCTGTAATGGTGGAGAAGTTGGTTTTGGAGGTGGAGGGCTGGGTAGTTGGGAGGAAGGGCTCTGGGGGTTGTCGACTAAAACTGTCTCTGATGTTCTCAATCTTCTGCTTGAAAAATGAGGCAAAGTCTTCAGCTGAGATGAGTGGGGAGGGAGGAGGTGCTGGGGGATGGAGGAGAGAGTTGAAGGTGTTGAATAACTGTTTAGGGTTGTGAGACATTACTATATATTTATGGCATATCTTGTGACTATGCTTTAAATGTAAAAGAAATGGGCATACTCCATTAGCAGCACTTAAACAACAGATGAACAAGATATAACAAATAACAGATTTTTCTTTTTACCTGAGGGTTTTCCCATTAGAAATCCCCACCGACTGACTCTAAAAAGACTCCTTTCCCAGAGAGAAAGGCGTGTGAGTAATACATTTACCCAATTACCCGGGATCTGGTTTTCTGTTCAGGAGCGAGGCAGCCAATTGTTCAGTCTGAGATTTGCAAATTGTCTCTTCAGAGAGGAAGAGAACTAGAACTCTAGTTCCTCCTATTGGAAGTAGCAATCCTAACAGTCAATGTTGACTCTTAACGAGCCTTGTCACATGACTTAGGATAAAAGCCAAACCAGAATCTCAATTTGCAGACACTGTGTTTCGAGGTACTGCCCCTCGTCAGTGCAAAGTGGAGATCTGGTTTGGCTGATTGAAAGGCATCTGAATCCAAGAAGTATCGTTTCTCCTTGCGGAGAAACAAGGCTCGTTAAAGGATCAACATTGACTGTTAGGATTGCTACTTCCAATAGGTGGCACTAGAGTTCTAGTCCTCTTCTGTCAGGACTCTGAACATTTTTTATTACCTTTTGTGCATTACTGCCCTTTTCCAAGATGGCGTCTTTGGTCTCATGTGCACTGTGTCTTCCTGCTATAAAATCCACCCCAGCCTTCAGTCTGTGCTAGAGTATTCTGCCTTGGATCCAGCTCCTGACCTCTGGTTACTCCCTGGCTATATACCTGCACCTGTGAACCTGTGGGGTTATCCTGCTACTCTGCTCTGAGTTCCTGCTGCATACACCAGTTCCAGTAATCCTCCTTCATCTGCTGCTCGTGTTTACTTCCATCTGCATTTGCTGGACATGTAAGCTGTTACTGCTCTGCAAGACCCTGACACTATTACCCAGGCCTCCCTGGTTGAGCTAAGATATTATTTGAACTGTCTTATAAGCATATCTATCTGTGTTTTGGACTAAGCAAGGACTTATTCGTGTCAAGTATCCTCAAGAATAATTGTGCTTCATAGACTTTCTGCGTGATTGCATTTTCCTCTGAAGTTTCCTATAGACTGCTAAGCTGCATTTAATATTTACTCCAAGTGTTGTGGACTTGAGTTTCTCTCTGCACCTGTTTGAATCACCGTGTGATAATATAGAGTTTACCACTTATAAAACTGTGTCCTGTAGTTGTCTTGTTCCACGCAAAGAGTCTCCTGAGTTATCCCCTATAATTATTACAGGATACTCTAGCCCCCAAAAAAGGAGACTGCTGGAACAATGACTGCAGAAAGCAGACTAGAGCAGGTGTTTTCCATAATTAGATCACTGCAGAAAGATGTGGAAGATCTGCAAAAGAAGTTTGGAAGCTTTGAACACAATCAACAAGTGTTTGGACAGACTTTGCAGGACTTAAGCACCCGCATGGCAGCCCAGGAAAACAAATTTGCTGGCATAGAGTCCCAGTATGGACGGTCTTTTCAGGACATAAGCACGCAAATAGCTGCACAAGCGACTTTTCCCTCTGGGCAACCTACACCAACTAGCCCACCTAAGTTGCCCCCATTCAGATTTAATGGTGATCGCGACAAATTTCGTGGCTTTGTGAATCAATGTATGCTATACTTTGATGTGCATGCTGATCGTTTTCCTAATGATAGATCCAAAGTATTGTGTGTAATAATGCTGCTGACCGCATGAGCGCTCGCCTGGGAGAATCCGATGATTGAGTCTCGTGACCCACGGTTAAATAACTTGGATGATTTCTTGGCCGCTATGGCATTAATTTTTGATGATCCTAATCACCGTGCAACCGCTGAATCTGCTTTATTGTCTTTACGCCAGGCAAAACGTTCTGTTATTGAGTATGCTACTGAATTCAGGAGATTAGCAGTAGATACCAATTGGGACAGTTATGCACAATTGCCTATTTTTAAATGGGGTCTGTCTCGTATTGTAAAAGATGAACTAGCTCGCTCTGAGTCACCACAAGAGCTAGAGACATTTATACAGCATTGTGTGCGCATTGACATTCGCCTTACTGAGCGTAGGCAGGAGAAGTTTGCTGCATATAACCGTATTTCTAACTTTTCCCTTCCTTCCAAAGAGCCTGCAGGTAAAACATCTCGGGAGGTGGAGGAGGTGCCCATGCAAATTGATTCCGTTCAGAGGCGCAAGATCAATGAGTGCCGGGAGCATCGCCTTCGTGAAAGTCTATGTTTCTACTGCGGCCAGTCTGACCACTTCTTGATCAATTGTCCTAAGTGTCCTAGATGGCCTAACAAGGTCCTAGCAGCAGTAGGGGAATATGACAACTGTGATGATGAATCTGACATCTCTGAATGTAGCCTGCCTTTAAACGCTGTATTCCATTCACTTTCTATGACTTCACCCCCAAGGAGCTTAAGGAAAAGAACTCTCACTGTTCGCTCCCTATTAATATCCTGTGTTCAGGACAGTGGATTTCCAGTGCAGCTATGATTGACTCTGGTGCGGGTGGCAATTTCATGGATATCGCATTTGCCAAGGAACATGGTATTGAAATTCAGCAAAGAGCCTCTCCAATTACCATGGAAACAGTGGATGGGTCACCTTTAATCTCTGGGCCTGTGGATCAGGAGACCGTACCCCTTGAAATTTTGTTGGAGCCTAATCATCAGGAGCAACTTTCTTTCTTGCTAATTTCTTCTCCTCATTTTCCTGTGATTTTAGGCATTCCTTGGCTGCGTTCTTAGAACCCAATTATCAACTGGGAGACCAAGGAGATTATCTTTCCAACAAGGAGCAACTCAGCGTTAACAGAAGCTGTCCCTGAGTCCACGGCTACGGAACCACATGTACAGGTATTTTCTTTACCTTCAGCATATAAAGAGTTCTCTGACACCTGTGACAAGAATGCAGATCAGCTTCCTCCACACAGGCATTATGACTGTCCCATTGAGTTGCTTCCTGGGGCAGCTATTCCTGTTGGTAACGTATACCCTTTGGCGACACCTGAGCTTCAAGCCTTAAAGGAGTATATTGATGAAAATCTGGCCAAAGGCTTCATACGTCCTTCTTCCTCACCAGCAGGGGCACCTATCTTTTTTGTAAAGAAGAAGGATGGGACCCTGAGACCCTGTGTTGACTATCGGGAACTCAATAAGGTAACCGTACGAAACCATTACCCTTTGCCCCTGATTCCCGAATTACTGGAAAGAGTCCTCCATGCTAAGGTGTTCTCTAAACTGGATCTTCGTGGGGCTTATAATTTGGTGCGTATTCGCCCAGGGGATGAGTGGAAAACAGCATTCAGATGCCGGTATGGACACTTTGAATCTCTTGTGATGCCCTTCGGGCTTTGTAACGCCCCTGCAATGTTTCAACACCTTGCTAATGACATTTTCAGAGATTTGTTGGACCAGTTTGTAGTGATCTATTTGGACGATATACTAATCTTTTCTGAACATGAAGAACATGTCAAAACTGTTTTAAGACGTCTGAAAGAGAACCATCTGTATATTAAGCCGGAGAAATGCGAGTTCCATCGTTCTGAGATACAGTTCTTAGGTATATCATCTCTCCCCAGGGGCTGAACATGGAATCTGGTAAGATTCAGGCTATCCTTGACTGGCCGGTACCCAAGAACGTTAAGGAGGTCCAACGTTTTATTGGTTTTGCAAATTTCTACAGACGCTTCATTCAAAATTTTTCTGATATTGCCGGTCCCATTACTTCCTTGACAAAGAAGGAAAAGCCCTTTAAGTGGTCATCACAGGCTCAAGAAGCTTTTGATCGGCTTAAGACCTGTTTCACATCAGCACCGCTGTTGATACACCCAGATCCAACACTTTCTTTCATTGTGGAGGTGGACGCTTCTGATAATGCTTTGGGGGCTATTCTCTCCCAAAGAACTGGAGAGAAGGGTCTGCTACATCCTTGTGCTTTCTTTTCCCGTAGACTAACCTCAGCAGAGAAGAATTACGACGTGGGAGACAAGGAATTGCTGGCTATTATTGCGGCTTTCAAAGAATGGAGGCATCATCTGCAAGGAGCTGCACAACAGATCATAGTGCTAACTGACCATCGCAATTTAGAGTTCCTTAGATCCGCCAGATGTCTTTCTCCTCGTCAGGCTCGTTGGAACTTATTTTTAAATCAATTTAACTTTGTTATCTCGTACCGTCCAGGTTCTCGTAATGGGAAGGCTGATGCTTTATCCCAAATCCATGCTGCGGATTCCGTACCTGGAGCCCCGTCCAAGACCATTCTATCTGATGCCAATTTCATCTGAGTTATCCACGATCAGGACTTTTGGAAGGAGTGCAGGGAGGCCTATGACGGTGATGTATTTCTGGCTAACCCACCTGTGGATATTAATCTTGTCTTTAAGGGTGGCATGTGGTTCAGAGATCGACGTATCTACATCCCTGAGGTCATCCGTCTGCAGATCCTCAAGTTGGTACATGACTCCAAGTTGGCTGGTCACAGGGGTGTACAGAAGACACAAGAGTTCCTGAGCCGATTCTTCTGGTGACCAACTTGCCTGAAGGATACCAAGGACTATGTTCTCTCTTGCGAGGTATGTGCTCGTTACAAGACTCCTCATGTGGCACTTATGGGTCTTCTACAACCATTACCTGTTCCATCCCGCCCTTGGGGGGTCTATATCAATGGACTTTATTGTAGAGCTGCCTACATCGGGGGGCATGAATACAATCATGGTGGTAGTTGATCGCCTGACTAAAGCTGCTCATTTTGTTCCGTGCACCGGCCTCCCCTCAGCTAAAGATACAATGAACTTGGTTATACAGAATGTCTTTCGGTTGCATGGGGTTCCGGATGAGATCATCTCTGACCGTTGAGTGCAGTTCACTTCAAGATTCTGGAAGGGGTTTTGCTCTGCACTCAATATTAATGTCTGTCTCTCTTCCGCTTACCATCCCCAGACAAATGGTCAGACTAAGCGGACCAACCAGATGCTGGAACAATATCTAAGATGCTATGTCAGCCATCTCCAGGATGATTGGTTGGAGTTGCTGCCGTTAGCCGAATTTTCATATAACAATTCTTAGAGCGCCTCCACTAAATTTACACCTTTCTTTGCCAATCTGGGTTATCATCCATGCATCTTACCTAGGTCTCCAATTAATTCTCTGGTTCCGACAGTGGAGGAAAGGCTGACTGCGATGAGGCAAAATCTGGAGGTTCTGAAGGAATCCCTGACCACAGCTCAAGAACGTTATAAGAGATCAGCTGATAGATTCTGTAAACCTGCACCCGTGTTCAAGGTAGAAGATTCCGTGTGGTTAGCAACTAAGAATCTGAAGTTAAACATTCCTTCACAAAAACTTGGACAGAAATTCATCGGCCCTTTCAAGATCAACGGTATTGTGAGCTCTGTGGCCTGCCAGCTGAAGCTGCCTAGGACTATGAAGGTACACCCAGTTTTTCATGTATCTTTACTAAAGCCTGTATCTCCTAATACCTTCCAGGGACGTGTTGTGCCAACTTCGCAGCTTGTGGTGATTGATGGGCAAGAACAATTTGTGGTGGAGGAAATTGTTGATTCCAGAATTTGCAGGAATCGGCTCCAATATCTGATAAGATGGCAGGGATATCTCTCTGAGGAAGACTCTTGGGAACCTGTGGAAAACATCAATGCCCAACAGAAGATTTCTCGTTTTCATCAGAGATTTCCTGAGAAACCAGGTCCAGGATCGTCCTGAGGCCGCTTCTAAGGAGTAATGTCAGGTGTCATGGTTCTCAATGGCAAGAGACCGTAGTAAAGCATACAAAAGGACTAGCTCTTGGAAGATGGGAACTCGAGCTGACTGTGAGCTAAACCTACCGCACAACTAACAGTGGCCGGGTAGCGTGCCTACGTTTTATCCCTAGACGCCCAGCGCCAGCCGGAGAACTGACTGACCCTAGCAGAGGAAAATACAGACCTGGCTTACCTCTAGAGAAATTTTCCCCAAAAGGCAGACAGTAGCCCCCACATATAATGTCGGTGATTTTAGAGGAAATTGACATACGAAGTATGAAGATAGGTTTAGCAAATTGAGGTCCGCTTACTAGATAGTAGGAAGACAGAAAAGGGAACTACACAGTCAGCTGAAAACCCTTTCAAAACACCATCCTGAAATTACTTTAAGACTCTAATATCAACTCATGACACCAGAGTGGCAATTTCAGCTCACAAGAGCTTCCAGCCTCAGAAATATTAAAACACAGAGAACTGGAACAAAAATGCAAAACAAACTTAGGACTACAAGTCCAACTTAGCTGATAGTAGTCTAGGAGCAGGAACATGCAACAGAAAGGCTTCTGGTAACATTGTTGGCCGGCATAGAAATGACTGAGGAGCAAGGCTAAATAGATAACTCCCACATCCTGATGGAAACAGGTGAACAGAGGCGATGAAGCACACAAGTTCAGTACCACCAGTGACCACCGGGGGAGCCCAGAAACCAAATTCACAACAGTACCCCCCCCTCAAGGAGGGGGCACCGAACCCTCACCAGAACCACCAGGGCGATCAGGATGAGCCCTATGAAAGGCACAGACCAAATCGGAGGCATGAACATCAGAGGCTGTCACCCAAGAATTATCCTCCTGACCGTAGCCCTTCCACTTGACCAGATACTGAAGTCTCCGTCTGGAAACACGGGAGTCCAAGATCTTATCGACAACGTACTCCAACTCACCCTCAACCAACACCGGAGCAGGAGGCTCAACGGAAGGCACAACCGGTACCTCATACCTGCGCAACAATGACCGATGGAAGACATTATGAATAGAAAAAGATGCAGGGAGGTCCAAACGAAAGGACACAGGGTTAAGAATCTCCAATATCTTGTACGGGCCGATGAACCGAGGCTTAAACTTAGGAGAAGAAACCTTCATAGGGACAAAACGAGAAGACAACCACACCAAGTCCCCAACACAAAGACGAGGACCAACACGACGACGGCGGTTGGCAAAATGCTGAGTCTTCTCCTGGGACAACTTCAAATTGTCCACCACATGCCCCCAAATCTGATGCAACCTCTCCACCACAGCATCCACTCCAGGACAATCCGAAGACTCCACCTGACCGGAAGAGAAACGAGGATGAAACCCCGAATTACAGAAGAAAGGAGAAACCAAGGTGGCAGAACTAGCCCGATTATTGAGGGCAAACTCCGCCAAGGGCAAAAAGGCAACCCAATCATCCTGATCCGCAGACACAAAACACCTCAAATAAGTCTCCAAGGTCTGATTAGTTCGCTCGGTCTGGCCATTAGTCTGAGGATGGAAAGCAGACGAAAAAGACAAATCAATGCCCATCCTAGCACAGAACGCTCGCCAAAATCTAGACACGAATTGGGTTCCCCTGTCAGACACGATATTCTCCGGAATACCATGCAAGCGAACCACATTTTGAAAAAACAGAGGAACCAGCTCGGATGAGGAAGGCAATTTAGGCAAGGGAACCAAATGGACCATCTTAGAGAAACGGTCACACACCACCCAGATGACAGACCTCTTCTGAGAAACAGGGAGATCAGAAATAAAATCCATGGAGATGTGAGTCCAAGGCCTCTTCGGAATAGGCAAAGATAACAACAATCCACTAGCCCGAGAACAACAAGGCTTGGCCCGAGCACAAACATCACAAGACTGCACAAAACCTCGCACATCTCGCGACAGGGAAGGCCACCAGAAGGACCTAGCCACCAAATCCCTGGTACCAAAGATTCCAGGATGACCAGCTAACGCAGAAGAATGGACCTCCGAGATGACTCTACTGGTCCAATCATCAGGAACAAACATTCTACCAGGCGGGCAACGATCAGGTCTATCCGCCTGAAACTCCTGCAAGACCCGTCGCAAGTCTGGGGAAACAGCAGATAATATCACTCCATCCTTAAGGATACCTGTAGGTTCAGAATTACCAGGGGAATCAGGCTCAAAACTCCTAGAAAGGGCATCTGCCTTCACATTTTTAGAACCCGGTAGGTAAGAAACCACAAAATTAAACCGAGAGAAAAATAACGACCAGCGCGCCTGTCTAGGATTCAGGCGCCTGGCAGACTCAAGATAAATCAAATTCTTGTGGTCGGTCAATACCACCACCTGATGTCTAGCCCCCTCAAGCCAATGACGCCACTCCTCAAAAGCCCACTTCATAGCCAAGAGCTCCCGATTACCAATATCATAATTTCGCTCAGCGGGCGAAAATTTACGAGAAAAGAACGCGCAAGGTCTCATCACGGAGCAGTCGGAACTTTTCTGCGACAAAACCGCCCCAGCTCCGATTTCTGAAGCATCGACCTCAACCTGAAAAGGAAGAGTAACATCAGGCTGACGCAATACAGGGGCGGAAGAAAAGCGGCGCTTAAGCTCCCGAAAGGCCTCCACAGCAGCAGGGGACCAATCAGCAACATCAGCACCCTTCTTAGTCAAATCAGTCAACGGTTTAGCAACATCAGAAAAACCAGTTATAAATCGACGATAAAAATTTGCAAAGCCCAAAAACGTCTGAAGGCTCTTAAGAGAAGAGGGTTGCGTCCAATCACAAATAGCCTGAACCTTGACAGGGTCCATCTCAATGGAAGAGGGGGAAAAAATGTACCCCAAAAACGAAATCTTTTGAACCCCAAAAACACACTGAGAACCCTTTACACACAAGGAATTAGAGCGCAAAACCTGAAAAACCCTCCTGACCTGTTGGACATGAGAGTCCCAGTCGTCCGAAAAAATCAAAATATCATCCAGATACACAATCATAAATTTATCCAAATATTCACGGAAAATGTAATGCATAAAAGACTGAAAGACTGAAGGAGCATTTGAAAGACCAAAAGGCATTACTAAATACTCAAAATGGCCCTCAGGCGTATTAAATGCGGTTTTCCACTCATCCCCCTGCTTAATTCGCACTAAATTATACGCCCCACGAAGATCAATCTTAGAGAACCACTTGGCCCCCTTTATTCGAGCAAACAAATCAGTAAGCAGTGGCAAAGGATACTGATATTTAACCGTGATTTTATTCAAAAGCCGATAATCAATACACGGCCTCAAAGAGCCATCTTTTTTAGATACAAAGAAAAAACCGGCTCCTAAGGGAGATGACGAAGGACGAATATGTCCCTTTTCCAAGGACTCCTTAATATATTCCCGCATAGCAGCATGCTCCGGCACAGACAGATTAAATAAACGACCCTTTGGAAACTTACTGCCCGGAATCAGATCTATTGTACAATCGCAATCTCTGTGCGGAGGTAGTGAACCAAGTTTAGGCTCCTCAAAAACGTCACGATAATCAGATAAAAATTCCGGAATCTCAGAGGGAATAGATGACGAAATGGAAACCAAAGGTACGTCCCCATGAGTCCCCTGACATCCCCAGCTTAACACAGACATTGCTTTCCAGTCGAGGACTGGGTTATGAGATTGCAGCCATGGCAATCCAAGCACCAACACATCATGTAGATTATACAACACAAGGAAGCGAATAATCTCCTGGTGATCCGGATTAATACGCATAGTTACTTGTGTCCAGTATTGTGGTTTATTACTAGCCAATGGCGTGGAGTCAATACCCTTCAGAGGTATAGGAACTTCCAGAGGCTCTAAATGAAACCCACAGCGTTTGGCAAAGGACCAATCCATAAGACTCAAAGCGGCGCCAGAGTCGACATAGGCGTCCGCGGTAATAGACGATAAAGAGCAAATCAGGGTCACAGATAGAATAAACTTGGACTGTAAAGTACCAATTGAAACAGACTTATCAACCTTCTTAGTACGTTTAGAGCATGCTGATATAACATGAGTTGAATCGCCACAATAGAAGCATAACCCATTTTTTCGCCTAAAATTCTGTCGTTCGCTTCTGGACAGAATTCTATCACATTGCATAATCTCTGGCGCCTTCTCAGTAGACACCGCCAAATGGTGCACAGGTTTGCGCTCCCGCAAACGCCGATCAATCTGAATAGCCATTGTCATGGACTCATTCAGACCTGCAGGCACAGGGAACCCCACCATAACATCTTTAATGGCATCAGAGAGACCCTCTCTGAAATTCGCCGCCAGGGCGCACTCATTCCACTGAGTAAGCACAGACCACTTACGAAATTTTTGGCAGTATATTTCAGCCTCATCTTGCCCTTGAGACAGGGCCATCAAGGCCTTTTCAGCCTGAATCTCTAAATGAGGCTCCTCATAAAGCAACCCCAAAGCCAGGAAAAACGCATCCACATTGAGCAACGCAGGATCCCCTGGTGCCAAAGCAAATGCCCAATCCTGAGGGTCGCCCCGGAGCAAGGAAATTACAATCCTGACCTGCTGTGCAGGATCTCCAGCGGAGCGAGATCTCAGAGACAAAAATAATTTACAATTATGTTTGAAATTCTGGAAGCGAGATCTATCTCCGGAGAAAAATTCAGGCAAAGGTACTCTAGGTTCAGATATAGGAGCATGAATTACAAAATCCTGTAAACTTTGAACCTTCATAGCGAGATTATTCAAACCTGTAGCTAAACTCTGAGGATCCATTTTCATCAGGTGAAATCAGAACCATTCAAGGATTAGAAGGAGAGAGAGACGAAGGCTGCAGTAAGCAGAGATGCTAGTGAATCAACTAATGAGCAAACTCAGGAAAAAAAAATAAAAAATTCTCTGCAGACTTCTTTTCTCTCCTTTCTTCTGCCAATTATTTTAACCCCTGGCCGGCCAAACTGTCATGGTTCTCAATGGCAAGAGACCGTAGTAAAGCATACAAAAGGACTAGCTCTTGGAAGATGGGAACTCGAGCTGACTGTGAGCTAAACCTACCGCACAACTAACAGTGGCCGGGTAGCGTGCCTACGTTTTATCCCTAGACGCCCAGCGCCAGCCGGAGAACTGACTGACCCTAGCAGAGGAAAATACAGACCTGGCTTACCTCTAGAGAAATTTTCCCCAAAAGGCAGACAGTAGCCCCCACATATAATGTCGGTGATTTTAGAGGAAATTGACATACGAAGTATGAAGATAGGTTTAGCAAATTGAGGTCCGCTTACTAGATAGTAGGAAGACAGAAAAGGGAACTACACAGTCAGCTGAAAACCCTTTCAAAACACCATCCTGAAATTACTTTAAGACTCTAATATCAACTCATGACACCAGAGTGGCAATTTCAGCTCACAAGAGCTTCCAGCCTCAGAAATATTCAAACACAGAGAACTGGAACAAAAATGCAAAACAAACTTAGGACTACAAGTCCAACTTAGCTGATAGTAGTCTAGGAGCAGGAACATGCAACAGAAAGGCTTCTGGTAACATTGTTGGCCGGCATAGAAATGACTGAGGAGCAAGGCTAAATAGATAACTCCCACATCCTGATGGAAACAGGTGAACAGAGGCGATGAAGCACACAAGTTCAGTACCACCAGTGACCACCGGGGGAGCCCAGAAACCAAATTCACAACAGTCAGGACTCTGAACATTTTTTATTACCTTTTGTGCATTACTGCCCTTTTCCAAGATGGCATCTTTGGTCTCATGTGCACTGTGTCTCCTGCTATAAAACTCCACCGCAGCCTTCAGTCTGTGCTAGAGTATTCTGCCTTGCATCCAGCTCCTGACCTCTGGTTACTCCCTGGCTATATACCTGCTCCTGTGAACCTGTGGGGTTATCCTGCTACTCTGCTCTGAGTTCCTGCTGCATACACCAGTTCCAGTAATCCTCCTTCATCTGCTGCTCGTGTTTACTTCCATCTGCATTTGCTGGACATGTAAGCTGTTGCTGCTCTGCAAGAACCTGAGACTATTACCCAGGCCTCACTGGATGAGCTAAGATATTATTTGAACTGCCTTATAAGCATATCTATCTGTGTTTTGGACTAAGCAAGGACTTATTTGTGTCAAGTATCCTCAAGAATAATTGTGCTTCATAGACTTTCTGCGTGATTGCATTTTCCTCTGAAGTTTCCTATAGACTGCTAAGCTGCATTTAATATTTACTCCAAGTGTTGTGGACTTGAGATTCTCTTTGCACCTGTTTGAATCACCGTGTGATAATATAGACTTTACCGCTTATAAAACTGTGTCCTGTAGTTGTCTTGTTCCACGCAAAGAGTCTCCTGAGTTATCCCCTATAATTATTACATCTTCTCTTCCTCTCTGAAGAGACAATTTGCATATTTCCCAGAGGAGCATTGCGGCTTTAAGTCTCCTTTCTTCAACATACTTAACATGTCACTCTCTGCAAGGAGAAACGATACTTCTTGGATCCCGGTCAGATGCCTCTCAATCAGCCAAACCAGATCTCCACTTTGCACTGATGAGGGGCAGTACCTCGAAACACAGTGTCTGCAAATTGAGATTCTGGTTTGGCTTTTATCCTAAGTAATGTGACAAGGCTCAACATTGACTGTTAGGATTGCTACTTCCAATAGGTGGCACTAGATTTCTAGTCCTCTTTCACTCTGAAGAGACAATTTGCATAGTTCCAGGAGAAGCATTGGGGCTTTATGTCTGCTCACCATGACATGCTTAACATGTCAATCTATGCAAGGAGAAACAATACTTCTTGGATTTCAGTCTGAGATGAAAGTCGATGGGGAATATTATATCTCGCTGGGGCCTCCAAGTTGTCAGAGATGGGATTTCTATTCCTACACAGGCTTTCTCTGTCTTAGGTACCCAAGATATGAAAAATTAAACAGCAAGACACACATGCAGTTGTCTGTCTGAATAGTCTCTGTTTATTATTGGATATGCTCATCTTTTATAGGTTAAGATCAAAGGGAATAGAAATATTACACAATGGTTTAGCAGAAATATGAGTTATACAATTGCTTGTCAAACACATCCTGGGACACAAGATGGATAATGTGTAGGAATGTTGGGGAACTTTCCATATGTCAAGATGACCGTGCTCAAAATTTGATGTTGCCAGGAAGAATTGGGAAACTACAAGTATTTTGAGTTGACATCCCATATAACAGAATAACCTAGGTGCAAACTACTTGTCCCTGACCATTTCTGAAAATTCGGATAGAAGATCAGGACAAACAATGTGTATGGGTAGACACAGATGATAAACGCATATGGAACACAGGTTATTCTTACATAAGACTTGTTTTTCCTCATATTTTAGGATTAAGCAGATATTAACCATTTCTTTTACAGGTAAGTAGAAATTTGCACCCTCTACTTGGCAATTAGAACTTAAGTTGTATAGCCACCACCTATCAAATCTCCACACTAACCCAATGGGTGGCATGGTGGCTCAGTGGTTAGCACTGCAGCCTTGCAGCGCTGGGGTCCTGGGTTCAAATCCCACCAAGGACAACATCTGCAAGGAGTTTGTATGTTCTCCCCGTGTTTGCTTGGGTTTCCTCCGGGTACTCCGGTTTCCTCCCACATTCCAAAGACATACAGACAAGGAATTTAGATTGTGAGACAGTGCCAATAATGTGTGCAAACTGTAAAGCGCTGTGGAATTAATGGTGCTATATAAATAAGTAAAATAAATAAATAAATAAAATAAATAAATACATTGTTGTCCAGGCACTACCCAATTGGCAAAGCTTATCCCCTTAGTTTTACCTCACTTATTTCACTCCAGTTAACATGATGAGGTAAATCTAAGGGGATAAGCTTTGCCAATTAATAATTTTCATATCTGTAAATTAGCGATTTGTTTAAAGAAAGTTCCTACATTGTAAAATGTGTTATTGCTCCAGAGTTTTACACAGCAGAAATAGTCATTATCTCATTCCTTTGGGAAGCTAACTTTAAAGCTCAATCATTGCCTATGCGTTCTATTCTTCTTTTAACAATATAATGATAAATTGAGTCCCCAAAGGATTTCAAGCTTCCCTTACACTTATAGACTAATTATAAAACTTTTAGGCAGGCACGGTGCAATGCATTGTGTTACAAATATGCTGTAACACATATGGCTTATTGTTTTATCATTATTCCAGATCTGTTGAAAAGGTTTCTACAGCAGCAAGATGACTCCCAGCTAGATAGATGCAACCTAAGCCAAAAACTATCAGCAAACCTATTAAAGGGTCTATATAAGTACCAGTAATATATTACCATATACCCATGCAATTGGCGACTCTCCAAACTATGCCAAAACAGGAGAAAACTGAGTCTAAAATATGCCAAAAAGATTACAAAAGTTTATTATTGCACATAAATAAATAACAATTCAACAAAAGTTACAAAAAAATATATACATGGGTTCTATCTGGATAAAAATGTGATTAAATCCATGGGTGTAAGAAAAGAGGTGCTTCCAGAAGAAGACCGAAGGGGTGGAGAGATACCTGGAGTGGGCTCGCAATTGGTAAGTTTCTTGCATGCATCACAGAAGCACATCCTCACACTACACACAACACATAAAAAACAGATCATTACAGACATAACACTGCACACAACACATACAAAGTGATCATTACAGACATCACACTACATACAACACATACAAACTGATCATTATAGACATCACAATGCACACAACACAAAAGCCTACATCCAAGCACATCATATTTGATTTTTTTTTTTCTTATAGTCTTCTGATTCTGGAGCTTGATCCAGAGGTCCTCCAAGTGGCTCCTAGGGTCGTCGGCATGAGAGTCAGGGCGGTTGTCATCGGGTAAACACCTTTTTTATTTTAAAAGTTTATGTTGTTTTGAGACTAATGTCTTTGTTTTTTGTCTTTTTTAACAGGCTTCACAGAGTGCTCCTGACTCGGACGGTGAGGAGGTGGGGCTAAATATTGAGCTCCTCATCGATCTGATCTGAGAGAGGGAGCCGCTGTGGAACATGGGTGACCACCGCCACGCCGATATAGTTGTGACCCGATGGCTCTGGGAACAAGTATGCCAACAACTTGTGGAGAACTGGGAGGACCTCAATGTTCGGACCCAGAATCAAGCACGTAAGTATACACAGTTCAGTTATGTAGCTGGATGTAAAGTGCTGTATACTAACCAATTTGTGCTTTCACTTTTCAGGCGAGAGAATTGTCAAGCGGTGGCAGTCAATCAGGGATCGCTTCAAGAAGGAGTTCAACAAAGAGATGTGGGCCCCGAATGGATCTGGAGGATGCAGGAGCAAGTACAAATATGCAAGGGCCCTGTCGTTCCCCTGGTCAATGATGGTGAGCCGAAGGTAAATATTACCCACCCCATTTAACCCCTTAATGACCGCCGATACGCCTTTTAACGGCGGCAGTTAAGGGTACTTAAACCACAGCGCCGTTAATTAACGGTGCTGTGGAAAAAGTGAATAGCACCCCCCAGAGTCGGATTTTCTCTGAAGTCTCGGTTACCGGGGGTAGGTGAGACCCCAGAGAACATGATTCGGGGTTTTTTTACTGACCCCCAGGATGTGATCGCCGGTAATTAACCATTTACCGGCGGTCGCAAAAAAAAAACAACGCGATTTCCCATTTAATTTTTTTTATTTTCACGACTCTGCATTATAAACTACTGTCAAACACTTGGGCATTCAAAGTTCTCACAAAACATCTAGATAAGTTCCTTGGGGGGTCTAGTTTCCAAAATGGGGTCACTTGTGGTGGTTTCTACTGTTTAGATACATTGGGGGCTCTGCAAATGCAACATAACGCCCGCCGACCATTCTATCAAAGTCTGCATTCCAAAACGGCGCTCCTTCCCTTCCGAGCTCTGCCATGCACCCAAACAGTGGTCCCCCCACACATGGGGTATCAGTGTACTCAGGACAAATTGGACAACATCTTTTGGGGTCCAATTTCTCTTGTTACCCTTGTGAAAATAAAAACTTGGGGGCTAAAAAATTTTTTTTTGTGGAAAAAAAAATATTTTTTATTTTCACGACTCTGCATTATAAACTTCTGTGAAGCACTTGGGCATTCAAAGTTCTCACCACACATCTAGATAAGTTCCTTGGGGGGTCTAGTTTCCAAAATGGGGTCACTTGTGGGGGGTTTCTACTGTTTACGTACATCAGGGGCTCTGCAAATGCAACATAACGCGCCCAAACAGTGGTTTACCCCCACATATGGGGTATTAGCCTACTCAGCATAAATTGCACAGTAAATTTTGGGGTCCAATTTCTCCTGTTACCCTTGTGAAAGTAAAAATTGGGGTGAAAAGATAATTTTTGTGGAAAAAATATGATTTTTTTTATTTTCATGGCTCTACATTATAAACTTTTGTGAAGCATTTGGGGGTTCATAGTAGTCACCACACAGCTAGATAAGCTCTTTGGGGGGTCTAGTTTCCAAAATGGGGTCACTTGTGGGGGGGTTTCTACTGTTTAGGAACATTGGGGGCTCTGCAAACGCAACATGACACCCGCAGACCATCCCATCAAAGTCTGCATTCCAAGCGGCGCTCCTTCCCTTCCGAGCCCTGATGGGTGCCCAAACAGTGCCCCCCACACATGGGGTATCAGCATACTCAGGACAAACTGTTCAACAGATTTTGGGGTCCAATGTCTCCTGTTACCCTTGAGAAAATAAAAAATTGCAGGCTAAAAAAAAAATGTTTGAGGAAAAAAAAAGGATTTTTTATTTTCACTGCTCTAACGTTATAAATTTCTGTGAAGCACTTGGGGGTTTAAAGTGCTCACCACACATCTAGATAAGTTCCTTAAGGGGTCTAGTTTCCAAAATGGGGTCTCTTGTGGGGGGTTTCCACTGTTTAGGCACATCAGGGGCTCTCCAAACGCGGCATGGCGTCAGATCTCAATTCCAGCCAATTCTACATTGAAAAAGTAAAACGGCACTCCTTCTCTTCCAAGCTCTGCAGTGTGCCCAAACAGTGGTTTACCCCCACATATGGGGTATCGACGTATTCAAGAGAAATTGCACAACAAAATTTATGGTTACATTTCTGTTTTTACACTTGTGAAAATAAAAAAAAATGGTTCTGAAGTAAAATGTTTGCAAAAAAAAGTTAAATGTTCATTTATTCCTTCCACATTGTTTCAGTTCCTGTGAAGCACGTAAAGGGTTAATAAACTTCTTGAATGTGGTTTTGAGCACCTTGAGGGGTGCAGTTTTTAGAATGGTGTCACACTTGGTTATGTTCTATCATATAGACCCCTCAAAATGACTTCAAATGTGATGTGGTCCCTAAAAAAAATGGTGTTGTAAAAATGAGAAATTGCTGGTCAACTTTTAACCCTTATAACTCCCTAACAAAAAAAAAATTTGTTTACAAAATTGTGCTGATGTAAAGTAGACATGTGGAAAATGTTATTTATTAACTATTTTTTGTGACATATTTCTCTGATTTAAGGGCATAAAAATGCAAGGTTTGAAAATTGCAAAATTTTAAAAATGTTCGCCATATTTCCATTTTTTTCATAAATAATCGCAAGTAATATCGAAGAAGTGTTACCACTAACATGAAGTACAATATGTCATGAAAAAACAATCAGAATCAGCAAGATCTGTTAAAGCGTTCCAGAGTTATAACCTCATAAAGTGACAGTGGTCAGAATTGTAAAAATTGGCTCGGTCATTAAGTACCAAATTGGCTCTGTCACTAAGGGGTTAATTAAAAATATTTACATGTCTAACACTTTTTTTTGGTTTTCAGCCAGGGCCATGCAATATCAATATATTAATTATATATTTTTTTCTCTTTGTTCCACAGCACTGTCGGCAGCACTCGGGAGCCTGCAGTGTTGAACCCTTCTGGGGCGATCCCACAGGAGTCCGCCACCGAGGGACACTTCGACAGTCCCGGCCCCTCTTCACCTTCTCAGCCTTCCCTCACATCTGATCCCTCGGTCCCATCCACCAGCGCTGGAGCATAGTGGCCGACTGCGTTGCATGAATCTGCTGGTGAGGATATAGCTTTTCCTTTACCCCACCCCTCTGATGCTGCCACCTCTAGTACACCTGTGGATTCTGGGTGGCAGTGCCAGAGGGATCAGGAAAAGAGCTATGCGCCAGAGTTCCTGCATCTGAATGCAGCCTTCCAGAACTGTCTCAAACTGTTGTCTGAGCAAATGACCGCAGACTTTAATTTGCTCAGCAATAGGATTCTTGAGTTGCACACACGCCTGGATAGGATGCATTCAGATGCAAGTAAATCTCCAAACCACACATTTTTCCAGTCGGTACTCGAGCGCATGGATAAGCTATGTCCTGATTGCAGATGCAAGTAATGCAATTGTGACAGTCTGCTCTAGCGCTTATTACCTCCCAAGCCACTCCACCTGCCCCCCTCCTGCACCTGCCCCCCCTCCAGACACTACCAACATCCTGCCCCGTGCCAGCATCCTGCCTCGTACCAGCATCATGCCCCGTACCAGCATCCTGCCCCGTACCAACATCCCGCCCCGTACCAGTTCCCACCAACATCATCTGCGCCTCCACTCCCTGCCCACTACCACCAGTCTCCTTCACCCATCATGCCCCAAACACAACCCTCTTCTCCAGCCACCACCTCTTCTGCCTCCCAATCCATCCACTCCACCCCTCCAACCTTCCAAATTCCCAATACTACTCCCGGTTTCATATCCACCCGCTCTCTTTCTTCCTCCACCCCACCCTGTTTTACCTACTGATCCTTCACCACCACCATCACATTCCTCTCTCCACACTCCCAATGTCGAAGTGTCCCAATCTGACCGCGCCTCCAGCATTATCTCCACCCCACACTATTTAAACTTATAATATTGATTTTGTTTAATAATTTGTTAATAAAACAGTTTATTGGTTATAAATTTTGTCTTTCATTTATTTATAAGGTTTATAAGGTAAAATACGTTGGGTAAAACAAGGTTAAATACTGTGGGTAAAGGTTAAATACTTTGGATACAACCCAAACAGGTACACAACTTGGGAAAAAGAAGGTAAAATACTTTGGGTAAAACCCAAACAGGTACACAACTTTGGTAAAATACTTTGGGTAAAACCCAAACAGGTACACAACTTTGGTAAAATAAGGTAAAATACTTTGGGTAAAACCCAAACAGGTACACAACTTCGGTAAAATAAGGTAAAATACTTTTGGTTACAAGGTCCAAGACAAATTTTTCAAACACTCTCTTCCTGCCAGTCTACTCTTCCTTCATGTGAAATAAAGTATTCTGCAGCTTTCACCACCTCGTCAACAGTGTCAGTCTTCAAGTTGATAGCAGTCAATAGAACTCGCCATTTGGCCGTCAGAATCCCAAAAGCACACTCCACCATTCTCCGTGCTCATGTGAGGCGGTAATTAAAAATTCTTTTAGTTTGCGTCAATCCACTACTGGAGTAGGGTTTCAGCAGGTATTCTGACAGCTGGAAAGCTTCATCCCCAACACAAACAAAAGGCATTGGGGGCCCAGAGGTTTGAGGCAGTGGTCTTTGAGGGGTGGGAATTGGAAGGTGTTTCCATAGATGACGTCCCATTGCAGACAATTTGAAAACTTGGGAATCATTGGAGCGGCCATACGCCCCTATATCCACTGCTATAAACTTGTATTCCGCGTCGGCGATGGCCATCAGCACAATGGAGAAATATTTTTTATAGTTAAAATGTTCCGATCCAGATTTAGCCGGTTTCACGATGCTGATATGTTTCCCATCCACCTCACCCAAGCAATTGGGAAACTGACAAACTTGGTGGAATTTTTCAGCTATTTCCAACTAACTCTCCATTGTGGGATGAGGTATAAATTCACCTTGCAAAGAGTCCCACAATGCACGGCAGGTGTGCTTTACAATTCCCGATGTGGTGGAAATTCCAACCCGAAATTGAAAATGTAGTGATTAGGGTTGAGCGAAACGGATCGGTCATTTTCATAAGTCGCCGACTTTTGGCAAAGTCGGCGTCTCATGAAACCCGACCCGATCCCTGTGTGGGGTCGGCCATGCGGTACGCGACTTTCGCGCCAAAGTCGCGTTTCAATGACGCTAAAAGCGCCATTTCTCAGCCAATGAAGGTGGACGCAGAGTGTGGGCAGCGTGATGACATAGATCTCAGTCCCCACCATCTTAGAGAAGGGCATTGCAGTGATTGGCTTGCTTTCTGCGGCGTCACAGGGGCTATAAAGGGGCGTTCCCGCCGACCGACATCTTACTGCTGCTGATCTGAGCATAGGGAGAGGTTGCTGCCACTTCGTCAGAAGCAGGGATAGTGTTAGGCAGGGTACATTCACCCCCAAACCGCTTGTGCTGTAGCGATTTCCACTGTCCAACACCACCTTTTGTTTGCAGGGACAGTGGAAGCTACATTTTTTTTCCTCAGCGCTGTAGCTCATTGGGCTGCCCTAGAAGGCTCCCTGATAGCTGCGTTGCTGTGTGTGTACGCCGCTGTGCAAACCAACTGCTTTTTTCAAAGCACAAATCCTGTTGTTCCTTCCTTTCTGCACAGCTATCTTGTTTGTTTGTCCACACTTTTGTGTGCAGCAGTCCTTTTTATAGCTGCCTGTCATACTTTTCTGAGATTACTGCAGGGAGATAAAGATTGGCAAGTCTGCCTGTGTGCCAGTGCTGTGTGTGGCATCTGTCTCTCATTGTGTGCCACAGAAAACCTAGTGTGTAATACTGGGCCATTTTTTTTTTTTTTTTTATTCTCCCTGAAAAAAATAAATAAATAGTGGGAGATAAAGATTGGCAAGTCTGCCTCTGTGCCAGTGCTGTGTGTGGCATCTGTCTCTCATTGTGTGCCACAGAAAACCTAGTGTGTAATACTGGGCCATTTTTTTTTTTTATTCTCCCTGAAAAAAAATAAATAAATAGTGGGCGATAAAGATTGGCAAGTCTGCCTCTGTGCCAGTGCTGTGTGTGGCATCTGTCTCTCATTGTGTGCCACAGAAAACCTAGTGTGTAATACTGGGCCATTTTTTTTTTTTTTTTATTCTCCCTGAAAAAAAAAATAAATAGTGGGAGATAAAGATTGGCAAGTCTGCCTCTGTACCAGTGCTGTGTGTGGCATCTGTCTCTCATTGTGTGCCACAGAAAACCTAGTGTGTAATACTGGGCCATTTTTTTTTTTTAATTCTCCCTGAAAAAAATAAATAAATAGTGGGAGATAAAGATTGACAAGTCTGCCTCTGTGCCAGTGCTGTGTGTGGCATCTGTCTCTCATTGTGTGCCACAGAAAACCTAGTGTGTAATACTGGGCCATTTTTTTTTTAATTCTCCCTGAAAAAAATAAATAAATAGTGGGAGATAAAGATTGGCAAGTCTGCCTCTGTGCCAGTGCTGTGTGTGGCATCTGTCTCTCATTGTGTGCCACAGAAAACCTAGTGTGTAATACTGGGCCATTTTTTTGTTTTTTTTTATTCTCCCTGAAAAAAATAAATAAATAGTGGGAGATAAAGATTGGCAAGTCTGCCTCTGTGCCAGTGCTGTGTGTGGCATCTGTCTCTCATTGTGTGCCACAGAAAACCTACTGTGTAATACTGGGCCATTTTTTTTTAATTCTCCCTGAAAAAAATAAATAAATAGTGGGAGATAAAGATTGGCAAGTCTGCTTCTGTGCCAGTGCTGTGTGTGGCATCTGTCTCTCATTGTGTGCCACAGAAAACCTAGTGTGTAATACTGGGCCATTTTTTTTTTTTATTCTCCCTGAAAAAAATAAATAAGTAGTGGGAGATAAAGATTGGCAAGTCTGCCTCTGTGCCAGTGCTGTGTGTGGCATCTGTCTCTCATTGTGTGCCACAGAAAACCTAGTGTGTAATACTGGGCCATTTTTTTTTTTTTTTAATTCACCCTGAAAAAAAAAAAAAATAGTGGGAGATTAAGATTGGCATTTCTGCTTGAGTGCCGGTCCTGTGTGTGCCATCTGTCTCAAATTATTGGGGCACAGAAAACCTAGTGTGTCATACTGTTAATTATTTTTTTTTTTAATTCTCCCTGAAAACAAAAAATAGTGGAAGATTAAGATTGGCATTTCTGCTTGAGTACCGGTCCTGTGTGTGCCATCTGTCTCAAATTATTGGGGCACAGAAAACCTAGTGTGTAACATTGGGCCTGGTTTTCCTTTCAGTGTCAGCCACCTATAAAGGTGTATATAAATCCTACAGAAGTTAGAGTGCACCTTATAAGTTGTTTTACAGTAACAAATACCGTTACTTTGGTTACGTTTTGCAAACAATGAGGAAGTCTGGTGGAAGAGGTCGTGGCCGTGGGCGGTCATTGTCAGCTGGTAATGATGGTAGTGGTGGTGGAGCATCAGGTGGTCGTGGTAAAAGCAGTACAGCACCTAAGTCTCAAGTTGTTGAGCCAGGTTCTTCGTCTGGCTACACAGGGCCTCGAACGCTCCCTTTTCTGGGAGTAGGAAAACCGCTTTTAAAGCCGGAGCAGCAAGAACAAGTTTTGGCTTTCCTTGCTGACTCAGCCTCTAGCTCTTTTGCCTCCTCTTCTGAAAGTGCTAAATGTAAAAGCAGTGCGTCGTTAGTGGATGTTCACGGTCAGGGACAAGTCGCTTCCTTGTCTTCTTCACCCAGAACAAGAGAGAAGGATGCGTCAGGAGACACAACGGGTTACTCCATGGAGCTCTTTACACATACCGCTCCTGGGTTAGACAGTGAAACAGTTAACAGGCCATGCCCATTAGAAGTTGAATCGGACATGGAGTGCACTGATGCACAGCCACAGCCAGATTACTATGCTGTTCCTTTGACTCAGACCAGAACATTGCCCTCGCAGTGTACTGAGCCAGAATCAAACCCAGCTGAGACTATGGTGCCCCATCACGAACGCTATACCACCGGCTTACACGGTGACACAGACGAAGTTGCACACGAGATAGAAGAGGAGGTCATAGATGACCCAGTTGTTGACCCCGATTGGCAGCCATTGGAGGAACAGGGTGCAGGCGGCAGTAGTTCTAAAGTGGAGGAGGAGGAGGAGCCGCAGCAGGCATCAACATCACAACAGGTTCCATCTTCCGGGCCCGTATCTGGCCAAATACGCGTGGCAAAACCAAAACCAGTTGGAGGACAGCGTGGCCATCCGGTTAAAGAAGCTCAGTCTGCAATGCCTGAAAAGGTATCCAATAGTAGAAAGAGTGCAGTCTGGCATTTTTTTAAACAACATCCAAATGATCAGCGCAAAGTCATCTGTCAAAAATGTTCAACTACCTTAAGCAGAGGTCAGAATCTTAAAAGTCTAAATACAAGTTGCATGCATAGACATTAAACCACCATGCATTTGCAAGCCTGGACTAACTACCAAACGTGCCTAAAGGTTGCAGCACCCTCGGCCAATGAAGCTAGTCAGCAACGCTACATCCCTTCCCTCACTGTAAGCCCACCATTTCCCGCACCACCTGCAGTATCTGTGCAGCTTTTGTCTCCAGGCCAAAGCAGTCAGGGAATCACCAGGTTCGTAGTAGAAAACACTGCATGTAGGGCACCGGCAAGAATACCATCTCCAACCCTCTCTCAGTCTGCCATGTCCACCGGCACCACCACTAGTTCCACGATCTCCAGCTCTCCAGTCCAGCTCACCCTACATGAGACTCTTGTTAGGAAAAGGAAGTACTCATCCTCGCATCCGCGTACACAGGGTTTGAACGCCCACATTGCTAGACTAATCTCATTAGAGATGATGCCCTACCGGTTCGTTGAAAGCGAAGCTTTCAAAGCGCTGATGGACTATGCTGTACCACGCTACGAGCTACCCAGTCGACACTTCTTTTCTAGAAAAGCCATCCCAGCCCTCCAACAGCATGTTAAAGACCGCATCGTCCATGCACTCAGGCAGTCTGTGACTACAAAGGTGCACCTGACAACAGATGCATGGACCAGTAGGCACGGCCAGGGACGTTACGTGTCCATCACGGCACACTGGGTGAATGTGGTGGATGCAGGGTCCACAGGGGACAGCAATATTGGGACAGTTCTGCCTAGCCCACGGTCAAGGAAACAGTTGGCTGTAGGCGTTCGCCCCCCCTCCTCCTCTTCCTCCTGAAGAAGCGAGAGCTCGTCCACAGACCGCAGTCGCACATCCACTCCATCCGCAGCTGCCACTGTTGCACACCAGGTGTGCCATTATGGGACAGCTAGTGGCAAGCGTCAGCAGGCTGTATTGGCAATGAAGTGTTTGGGCGACAACAGACACACCGTGGAAGTTCTGTCATGTTCCCAATGGCAGGGAATTAAACACATAACACGGGCAAAAACAGGACGAGCTCTAGGGTGATGGAACCTGAGCTGACCGCGATCCTGAACCTCAACACTCAACTAACAGCAGCCGGGGAACGTTCCTGGGGGGACTCTAGACGTCTCGCGCCAGCCGGAGATCTAGCTACCCCTATCAGAAGAATCACAGACCTATCTTGCCTCCAGAGAAATATTCCCACAGAAATAGCAGCCCCCCACATATAATGACGGTGAAATGAGAGGAAGGCACAAACGTAGTTATGAAAACAGATTCAGCAAAATGAGGCCCGCTTAAGCTAGATAGCAGAGGATACAAAAGGTGAACTGCGCGGTCAGCTTAAAACCCTTCAAAATACCATCCTGAAATTACTTGAACTCATGTGCCAACTCATGGTACATGAGTGGTAATTTCAGCCCACTAGAGCAACCAGCAGCAGAGAATTACGTATCTGCAAGCTGGACTAAAAACATGAAAGCAAACATGAAACAGGGAAATCCAGACTTAGCTTGTCTTGAAGGCCTAGGAGCAGGTAGCAAAGGTAACAGAGACAAACTGATACATTGATAGCCGGCAAGGGAATGACAGGAAAGCCAGGTTAAATAGGAAACACCCAGCCTCTGATGGACAGGTGGAAACCAGAGACCGCAACCCACCAAAGTCACCCAGTACCAGCTGTAACCACCAGAGGGAGCCCAAAAACAGAATCCACAACAGTACCCCCCCCTTGAGGAGGGGTCACCGAACCCTCACGAGAACCCCCAGGGAGATCAGGATGAGCTCTATGGAAGGCGCGGACCAAATCAGTCGCATGAACATCAGAGGCGACCACCCAGGAATTATCCTCCTGACCATAACCCTTCCACTTAACCAAATACTGGAGTTTACGTCTGGAAACACGAGAATCCAAGATCTTCTCAACAACATACTCCAATTCTCCCTCCACCAGCACCGGAGCAGGAGGCTCAACCGAAGGAACAACGGGCACCTCATACCTCCGCAATAACGACCGATGGAACACATTATGAATAGCAAACGATGCTGGGAGATCCAAACGAAAAGATACAGGGTTAAGAATCTCCAAGATCTTATAAGGACCGATGAACCGAGGCTTGAACTTAGGAGAAGAGACCTTCATAGGGACAAAACGAGAAGACAACCACACCAAGTCCCCAACAAGAAGTCGGGGACCCACGCGGCGACGGCGATTAGCAAACTGCTGAGTCTTCTCCTGAGACAACTTAAAATTGTCCACCACCTGATTCCAAATCTGATGTAGCCTGTCCACCACCACGTCCACTCCAGGACAATCCGAAGGCTCCACCTGACCAGAGGAAAAACGAGGATGAAACCCCGAATTACAAAAGAAAGGAGAAACCAAAGTAGCAGAACTAGCCCGATTATTAAGGGCAAATTCGGCCAGTGGCAAAAAGGCAACCCAGTCATCTTGATCAGCAGAAACAAAACACCTTAAATAAGTTTCCAAGGTCTGATTAGTTCGCTCCGTCTGGCCATTCGTCTGAGGATGGAATGCAGACGAGAAAGACAAATCAATGCCCATCTTGGCACAAAACGTCCGCCAAAATCTAGACACAAACTGGGATCCCCTGTCAGAAACGATATTCTCCGGAATCCCATGCAAACGAACCACGTTCTGAAAAAATAAAGGGACCAACTCAGAGGAGGAAGGCAACTTAGGCAAGGGTACCAAATGAACCATCTTAGAAAAGCGGTCACACACAACCCAGATAACGGACATTTTCTGTGAGACAGGGAGATTTGAAATAAAATCCATGGAAATGTGCGTCCAAGGCCTCTTCGGGATAGGCAAGGATAACAACAACCCACTGGCCCGAGAACAGCAAGGCTTAGCCCGAGCACACACTTCACAAGACTGCACAAAGGTGCGCACATCCCTTGACAAGGAAGGCCACCAAAAAGACCTGGCCACCAAGTCTCTAGTACCAAATATTCCAGGATGACCAGCCAACACAGAAGAATGGAACTCGGAGATGACTCTACTGGTCCAATCATCCGGAACAAACAGTCTTTCTGGTGGACAACGATCAGGTTTATCCGCCTGAAACTCCTGCAATGCACGTCGCAAGTCTGGGGAGACGGCGGACAATATTACCCCATCCCTAAGGATACCAGTAGGCCCAGAGTCTCCAGGAGAGTCAGGCACAAAACTCCTGGAAAGAGCATCTGCCTTCACATTCTTTGAACCTGGCAGGTATGAAACCACAAAATTGAAATGAGAAAAAAACAACGACCAACGAGCCTGTCTAGGATTCAGACGCCTGGCAGACTCAAGGTAAATCAGATTTTTGTGATCAGTCAAGACCACCACACGATGTCTAGCACCCTCAAGCCAATGACGCCACTCCTCAAATGCCCACTTCATGGCTAAAAGCTCCCGATTACCCACATCATAATTGCACTCGGCAGGCGAGAATTTTCTAGAAAAGAACGCACATGGCTTCATCACCGAGCCATCGGAACTTCTCTGTGACAAAACCGCCCCCGCTCCAATCTCGGAAGCATCAACCTCAACCTGAAAAGGAAGTGAAACATCTGGTTGACATAACACAGGAGCAGAAGAAAACCGGCGCTTAAGTTCCTGAAAGGCCTCCACAGCCGTAGGAGACCAATTAGCAACATCAGCACCCTTTTTAGTCAAATCAGTCAAAGGTTTAACAACACTGGAAAAATTAGTAATGAACCGACGATAAAAATTAGCAAAACCCAAGAACTTCTGAAGACTCTTAACAGATGTAGGTTGTGTCCAGTCACAAATTGCCTGAACCTTGACGGGATCCATCTCAATAGTAGAAGGAGAAAAAATGTACCCCAAAAAAGAAATCTTCTGGACTCCGAAGAGACATTTTGAGCCCTTCACAAACAGAGAATTGACCCGCAGGACTTGAAACACCTTCCTGACCTGTAGAACATGAGACTCCCAGTCATTAGAAAACACCAAAATATCATCCAAATACACAATCATAAACTTATCCAGATATTCACGGAAAATATTGTGCATAAAGGACTGAAAGACTGAAGGAGCATTAGAAAGTCCAAAAGGCATTACCAAATACTCAAAATGGCCCTCAGGCGTATTAAATGCGGTTTTCCACTCATCACCCTGCTTTATCCGTACAAGATTATACGCACCGCGAAGATCTATCTTAGTGAACCACCTAGCCCCCTTAATGCGAGCAAACAAATCAGTCAATAATGGCAATGGATACTGATATTTGACTGTAATCTTATTCAGAAGGCGATAATCTATACAAGGCCTCAGGGAACCATCTTTTTTTGCCACGAAAAAAAACCCTGCTCCCAGAGGGGACGAAGATGGACGAATATGTCCCTTTTCCAAGGACTCCTTAATATAATTCCGCATAGCAGTATGCTCTGGCACTGACAGATTAAATAAATGACCCTTAGGGAACTTACTGCCAGGAATTATGCGCATGGTCACTTTTGTCCAGTACTGCGGTTTATTCATAGCCAATGGTGTAGAGTCAATTCCCTTCAAAGGAATAGGAACTTCCAGAGGCTCCAGACTAAAACCGCAGCGTTTGGCAAATGACCAATCCATAAGACTCAGGGCAGCGCCCGAATCCACATAGGCATCGACGGAAATGGATGACAGTGAACAAATCAGAGTTACAGACAAAATGAACTTAGACTGCAGAGTACTAATGGCAAAAGATTTATCAACCTTTTTTGTGCGTTTAGAGCATGCTGATATAACATGAGCTGAATCACCACAATAAAAACACAATCCATTTTTCCGCCTATAATTTTGCCGTTCACTTCTGGACTGAATTCTATCACATTGCATAGTCTCAGGTGCCTGTTCAGAAGACACTGCCAACTGGTGCACAGGTTTGCGCTCCCGTAAACGCCGATCAATCTGAATGGCCATAGCCATAGACTCATTCAGACCTGTAGGCGCAGGGAACCCCACCATAATATCCTTAGTGGCCTCAGAAAGACCATCTCTGAAGTTTGCAGCCAGGGCGCACTCATTCCACTGAGTAAGCACCGACCACTTCCAAAATTTTTGACAATATACTTCCGCTTCATCATGCCCCTGAGAGAGGGCTAATAAAGCCTTTTCAGCCTGAATCTCCAGGTTAGGTTCCTCATAGAGCAATCCCAGTGCCAGAAAAAACGCATCCACACTGAGCAATGCAGGATCCCCTGGTGCCAATGCAAATGCCCAGTTCTGAGGGTCGCCCCGCAGGAAAGATATTACAATCTTGACCTGCTGAACAGGGTCTCCAGAGGAGCGAGATTTCAAAGAAAGAAACAATTTGCAATTGTTCCTGAAATTCAGGAAGGTAGATCTATCTCCAGAAAAAAACTCTGGAATAGGAATTCTAGGTTCAGACATAGGAGTGTGAACAACAAAATCCTGTATGTTTTGAACTTTTGCAGCAAGATTATTCAGGCTGGAAGCCAAACTCTGGACATCCATGTTAAACAGCTAAGGTCAGAGCCATTCAAGGGTTAAGAGGAGGTAAGAAGCAGCTAGACAGCAATTAAGGGCTAGGCAGCAAAACTCTGAGGGAAAAAAAAAAAAAATTTCCCTTCAACACTTCTTTTTCTCCTGCTTCAGCCCAAACAATTAACACTTTGTGGGCCGGCTATACTGTCATGTTCCCAATGGCAGGGAATTAAACACATAACACGGGCAAAAACAGGACGAGCTCTAGGGTGATGGAACCTGAGCTGACCGCGATCCTGAACCTCAACACTCAACTAACAGCAGCCGGGGAACGTTCCTGGGGGGACTCTAGACGTCTCGTGCCAGCCGGAGATCTAGCTACCCCTATCAGAAGAATCACAGACCTATCTTGCCTCCAGAGAAATATTCCCACAGAAATAGCAGCCCCCCACATATAATGATGGTGAAATGAGAGGAAGGCACAAACGTAGTTATGAAAACAGATTCAGCAAAATGAGGCCCGCTTAAGCTAGATAGCAGAGGATACAAAAGGTGAACTGCGCGGTCAGCTTAAAACCCTTCAAAATACCATCCTGAAATTACTTGAACTCATGTGCCAACTCATGGTACATGAGTGGTAATTTCAGCCCACTAGAGCAACCAGCAGCAGAGAATTACGTATCTGCAAGCTGGACTAAAAACATGAAAGCAAACATGAAACAGGGAAATCCAGACTTAGCTTGTCTTGAAGGCCTAGGAGCAGGTAGCAAAGGTAACAGAGACACACTGATACATTGATAGCCGGCAAGGGAATGACAGGAAAGCCAGGTTAAATAGGAAACACCCAGCCTCTGATGGACAGGTGGAAACCAGAGACCGCAACCCACCAAAGTCACCCAGTACCAGCTGTAACCACCAGAGGGAGCCCAAAAACAGAATCCACAACAAGTTCTGTCCGAGTTCTTGCAGAAAGAAACTCAGTCATGGCTGGGCACTGTACATCTTGAGGCAGGCAAGGTAGTGAGTGATAACGGAAGGAAATTCATGGCTGCCATAGCCCTTTCCCAACTGAAACACATTCCTTGCCTGGCTCACACCTTAAACCTGGTGGTGCAGTGCTTCCTGAAAAGTTATCCGGGGTTACCCGACCTGCTTCTCAAAGTGCGCAGACTTTGCTCGCATATCCGCCATTCACCCGTACACTCCAGCCGTACGCAGAACTATCAGCAGTCTTTGAACCTTCCCCAGCATCGCCTAATCATCGACGTTGCAACAAGGTGGAACTCCACACTGCACATGCTTCAGAGACTGTGCGAACAGAGGCGTGTTGTTATGTATTTGTGGGAGGATACACGGGCAGGCAGTTGGATGGCAGACAAGGAGTTGTCAGGTGTGCAGTGGTCGAAGCTACAAGACCTGTGTCAAGTCCTTCAGCGTTTTGAGGAATGCACACGGCTGGTTAGTGCAGACAACACCATAATAAGCATGAGCATCCCCCTAATGCGTCTGCTGATGCAAAGTTTGACGCACATAAAGGAGCAGGCGTCTGCAGCCGAGGAAGAGGAAAGCCTTGATGACAGTCAGCCATTGTCTGGTCAGGGCCGTGTAGAGGACGCGGTAGCGGGCGAAGAGGATGAGGAGGACGAGGAGGATGATGGGGATGAGTACTTTTTTAATGAGGAAGCTTCTCCTGGGCCAACAGAAATTAGTGGCGTTGCAAGGCCGGGTTCTGTTTTTTTAAGGGAGACAAGTGACGAGATTTGCCGTAACTGCCCCTCAAACCAGCACAACCGCAGATTTGACAACTGGAACTTTGGCCCACATGGCGGATTATGCCTTACGTATCCTCAAAAGGGACCCACGCATTATTAAAATGATGACCGATGACGATTACTGGTTGGCCTGCATCCTTGACCCTCGCTATAAAGGCAAATTGCAAAATATTATGCCACATGAGAACCTCGAACAAATATTAGCAACCAAACAAGCAACTCTTGTAGACCGTTTGATTCAGGCATTCCCAGCACACAGCGCCGGTGATGGTTCTCACACGAGCTGCAGGGGGCTACAGGGCAGAGTGTTGTGAATTTACCTTTTGGCTCCCTCTAGTGGCTACTAGTGTTTTTACTCTGGGTATGTCTATCATCCCTTGTATGCTCACCTGGGTCGTTAGGTCAGGGGTGTTGCTATATTAGCTCCCTGGACCTTCAGTTCAATGCCTGGCAACGTTGATATCAGAGCTAATCTGTAGTGCTCTTGTCTACTGATCCTGGTTCCTGCTTGATTAAGCTAAGTCTGCTTTCTTGCTTTTTGCTATTGTTTTTGTTTGCATTTTTGTCCAGCTTGTACATAATCTGTATCCTATCCTTGCTGGAAGCTCTAGGGAGGCTGGAGTTCTCCCCCCGGGCCGTTAGACGGTTCGGGGGTTCTTGTATCTCCAGTGTGGATTTTTGTAGGGTTTTTGTTGACCATATAAGTTATCTTACTACATTCTGCTATTAGTGAGTGGGCCTCTCTTTGCTAAACCTAGTTCATCTCTGTGTTTGTCATTTCCTCTTACCTCACCGTTATTATTTGTGCGGGGCTTGTATCCAACTTTTGGGGTCTATTCTCTGGAGGCAAGAGAGGTCTTTGTTTTCCTCTTCTAGGGGTAGTTAGTCCTCCGGCTGGCGCGAGACATCTAGCGACCAACGTAGGCATGTTCCCCGGCTACTTCTAGTGTTGGCGTTAGGAGTAGATATATGGTCAACCCAGTTACCACTGCCCTATGAGCTGGATTTTTGTACTTCGCAGACTTGCTGATATCTCTGAGACCCTCGCCATTGGGGTCATAACAGTTTGCCAGGCCAGTATTAAATGTTAAATGCATTGCAGAAGCGGGATTATAAGAAAGAAAGTTCTGAGTTTTTTTTTCTCTCTCTCATTTTTTTTTCTTTTCCCCTTTACCTCTGAGTGGCTTGTGATTGCTGCAGACATGAATGTCCAGACCTTGATTACAAGTGTGGACCAGCTTGCTGCTCGTGTGCAGGGCATACAAGATTATGTTACCAGAAATCCTATGTCAGAACCTAAGATACCGATTCCTGAACTGTTTTCCGGAGACCGATTTAAGTTTAGAAATTTCAGGAATAATTGTAAATTGTTTTTGTCCCTGAGACCCTGTTCCTCTGGAGACTCCGCTCAGCAAGTGAAAATTGTTATTTCTTTTTTACGGGGCGACCCTCAGGATTGGGCTTTCTCGCTGGCGCCAGGAGATCCGGCATTGGCTGATATTGATGCGTTTTTTCTGGCGCTCGGTTTGCTTTATGAGGAACCCAATCTTGAGATTCAGGCAGAAAAAGCCTTGCTGGCTATGTCTCAGGGCCAGGACGAGGCTGAAGTGTATTGCCAAAAATTTCGGAAATGGTCCGTGCTGACCCAGTGGAACGAGTGTGCATTGGCTGCAAATTTTAGAAATGGTCTTTCTGAAGCCATTAAGAATGTGATGGTGGGTTTTCCCATTCCCACAGGTCTGAATGATTCTATGGCCCTGGCTATTCAAATCGACCGGCAGTTGCGGGAGCGCAAAACCGCAAATTCCCTCATGGTGTTGTCTGAATAGGCACCTGAATTAATGCAATGTGATAGAATCCTGACTAGAAATGAGCGGAAAATTCATAGACGCCAGAATGGCTTGTGTTACTACTGTGGTGATTCTACACATGTTATCTCAGCATGCTCTAAACGTCTTACTAAGGTTGTTAGTCCGGTCGTCATTGGTAATTTGCAACCTAAATTTATTCTATCTGTAACTTTGATTTGCTCACTGTCATCGTATCCTGTCATGGCGTTTGTGGACTCAGGTGCGGCCCTGAGCCTTATGGATCTGTCATTTGCCAAGCGCTGCGGATTTGTTCTTGAGCCATTGGAAAATCCTATCCCTCTTAGGGGTATTGATTCTACGCCATTGGCAAAAAATAAACCGCAGTTTTGGACACAGGTTACCATGTGCATGACTCCCGAACATCGGGAGGTAATACGTTTTCTTGTTCTGCATAAAATGCATGATTTGGTTGTTTTGGGTTTGCCATGGTTACAGACCCATAATCCAGTCTTGGACTGGAAGGCTATGTCAGTGTCAAGTTGGGGCTGCCATGGAATTCATGGAGATTCCCTGCCCTTGTCTATTGCTTCTTCTACGCCTTCGGAAGTTCCGGCGTATTTGTCTGATTATCAGGATGTCTTCAGCGAGTCTAAGTCCAGTGCACTGCCTCCTCATAGGGAATGTGACTGTGCAATAGATTTGATCCCTGGCAGTAAGTTTCCTAAGGGGAGACTGTTTAATCTGTCGGTACCTGAACATACCGCGATGCGTTCATATATCAAGGAGTCTCTTGAGAAGGGGCATATCCGTCCTTCTTCTTCCCCTCTTGGTGCGGGATTCTTTTTTGTGGCCAAAAAGGACGGATCTTTGAGGCCTTGTATTGACTATCGGCTTTTAAATAAGATCACTGTCAAATTTCAGTATCCTTTGCCGTTGTTGTCAGATTTGTTTGCCCGGATTAAAGGTGCCAAGTGGTTCACCAAGATAGACCTTCGTGGTGCGTACAACCTTGTGCGCATTAGGCAGGGCGATGAATGGAAAACCGCATTCAATACGCCTGAAGGTCATTTTGAGTACTTGGTGATGCCATTTGGGCTCTCTAATGCACCTTCAGTTTTTCAGTCCTTCATGCATGACATTTTCCGGAAGTATCTGGATAAATTTTTGATTGTTTATCTGGATGATATTCTGTTTTTTTCTGAGGATTGGGACTCGCATATGGAGCAGGTCAGGATGGTTTTTGAGATTTTGCGTGAAAATTCTTTGTTTGTAAAAGGCTCAAAGTGTCTCTTTGGTGTAGAGAAGGTTCCCTTTTTGGGGTTCATTTTTTCCCCTTCTGCTGTGGAGATGGATCCAGTCAAGGTCCGAGCTATTCATGATTGGACTCAACCCTCGTCAGTTAAGAGTCTTCAGAAGTTCTTGGGTTTTGCTAACTTCTACCGTCGTTTTATCGCAAATTTCTCTAGCGTTGTTAAACCGCTGACGGATATGACCAAGAAAGGCTCTGATGTAGCTAACTGGGCTCCTGCTGCCGTGGAGGCTTTCCAGGAGTTGAAACGCCGGTTTACTTCGGCGCCTGTTTTGTGCCAGCCTGACGTCTCACTTCCCTTTCAGGTTGAGGTGGATGCTTCGGAGATTGGGGCAGGGGCCGTTTTGTCGCAGAGAGGCCCTGGTTGCTCTACTATGAGACCTTGTGCCTTTTTCTCTAGGAAGTTTTCGCCGGCAGAGCGAAATTATGATGTGGGCAATCGGGAGTTATTGGCCATGAAGTGGGCATTTGAGGAGTGGCGTCATTGGCTCGAGGGTGCTAAGCATCGGGTGGTGGTCTTGACTGATCACAAAAATTTAATGTATCTCGAGTCTGCTAAACGCCTGAATCCTAGACAGGCCCGCTGGTCATTGTTTTTCTCCCGTTTTGACTTTGTGGTTTCGTATTTACCAGGTTCTAAGAATGTGAAGGCCGATGCTCTGTCTAGGAGCTTTGTGCCTGATGCTCCTGGAGTCGCTGAACCTGAGGGTATTCTTAAGGAAGGAGTTATCTTGTCAGCGATTTCTCCAGATCTGCGACGTGTGTTGCAGAGATTTCAGGCTGGTAGGCCTGACTCTTGTCCACCTGACAGATTGTTTGTGCCTGCTAAATGGACCAGCAGAGTCATTTCCGAGGTTCATTCCTCAGTGTTGGCAGGGCACCCGGGAATTTTTGGCACCAGAGATCTGGTGGCCAGGTCCTTTTGGTGGCCTTCTTTGTCAAGGGATGTGCGGTCATTTGTGCAGTCCTGCGGTACTTGTGCTCGAGCTAAGCCTTGCTGTTCTTGTGCCAGCGGGTTGCTCTTGCCCTTGCCTGTCCCGAAGAGACCTTGGACACACATCTCTATGGATTTCATTTCGGATCTCCCGGTGTCTAAAGGCATGTCTGTCATCTGGGTGATATGTGATCGTTTCTCCAAGATGGTCCATCTGGTTCCTTTGCCTAAGCTGCCTTCCTCTGCTGATCTGGTTCCTGTGTTCTTCCAGAACGTGGTTCGTTTGCACGGCATTCCTGAGAATATTGTGTCGGACAGAGGATCCCAGTTTGTTTCCAGGTTCTGGCGATCCTTTTGTGGTAGGATGGGCATTGAATTGTCGTTTTCGTCCGCTTTTCATCCACAGACTAACGGACAAACGGAACGAACTAATCAGACTCTGGAGGCGTATTTGAGGTGTTTTGTCTCTTCTGATCAGGATGATTGGGTGACCTTCTTGCCGTTGGCTGAATTTGCCCTTAATAATCGGGCTAGTTCTGCCACCTTGGTTTCGCCATTTTTCTGCAACTCCGGTTTCCATCCTCGTTTTTCCTCGGGACATGTGGAGCCTTCTGACTGTCCTGGAGTGGATTCTGTGGTGGATAGGTTGCAGCGGATCTGGAATCATGTGGTGGACAACTTGAAGTTGTCACAGGAGAAGGCTCAGCGTTTTGCCAATCGCCGCCGCGGTGTGGGTCCCCGACTTCGTGTTGGGGATTTGGTATGGCTGTCTTCTCGATTTGTTCCTATGAAGGTCTCCTCTCCCAAATTTAAGCCTCGATTCATTGGTCCTTACAAGATATTGGAGATCCTTAATCCTGTATCCTTTCGCCTGGATCTTCCGGTGTCGTTTGCCATTCACAACGTATTTCATAGGTCCTTCTTGCGGCGGTACGTTGTGCCTGTGGTTCCTTCTGCTGAGCCTCCTGCTCCGGTGTTGGTTGAGGGCGAGTTGGAGTACGTGGTGGAGAAGATCTTAGATTCTCGTCTCTCCAGGCGGAGGCTTCAGTACCTGGTCAAGTGGAAGGGCTATGGTCAGGAGGATAATTCCTGGGTGGTCGCCTCTGATGTGCATGCGGCCGATTTAGTTCGCGCCTTTCACGCCGCTCATCCTGATCGCCCTGGTGGTCTTGGTGAGGGTTCGGTGACCCCTCACTAAGGGGGGGGTACTGTTGTGAATTTACCTTTTGGCTCCCTCTAGTGGCTACTAGTGTTTTTACTCTGGGTATGTCTATCATCCCTTGTATGCTCACCTGGGTCGTTAGGTCAGGGGTGTTGCTATATTAGCTCCCTGGACCTTCAGTTCAATGCCTGGCAACGTTGATATAAGAGCTAATCTGTAGTGCTCTTGTCTACTGATCCTGGTTCCTGCTTGATTAAGCTAAGTCTGCTTTCTTGCTTTTTGCTATTGTTTTTGTTTGCATTTTTGTCCAGCTTGTACATAATCTGTATCCTATCCTTGCTGGAAGCTCTAGGGAGGCTGGAGTTCTCCCCCCGGGCCATTAGACGGTTCGGGGGTTCTTGTATCTCCAGTGTGGATTTTTGTAGGGTTTTTGTTGACCATATAAGTTATCTTACTACATTCTGCTATTAGTGAGTGGGCCTCTCTTTGCTAAACCTAGTTCATCTCTGTGTTTGTCATTTCCTCTTACCTCACCGTTATTATTTGTGGGGGGCTTGTATCCAACTTTTGGGGTCTATTCTCTGGAGGCAAGAGAGGTCTTCGTTTTCCTCTTCTAGGGGTAGTTAGTCCTCCGGCTGGCGCGAGACATCTAGCGACCAACGTAGGCATGTTCCCCGGCTACTTCTAGTGTTGGCGTTAGGAGTAGATATATGGTCAACCCAGTTACCACTGCCCTATGAGCTGGATTTTTGTACTTCGCAGACTTGCTGATATCTCTGAGACCCTCGCCATTGGGGTCATAACAGCAGAGGTGTTAGAGTTGCACAAATCAGAAGTGGCGTTGGACAGAGGGGTTTTCTGACCAGGTTGTGGAGTGATTTCGCAATGACCGCAGACAGGACAGGTACTGCAGCATCTATTCAAAGTGACAGGAGACAACATTTGTCCAGTATGGTTACTAACTATTTTTCATCCCTTATCGATGTTCTCCCTCAAGCGTCATTCCCATTTGATTACTGGGCATCCAAATTAGACACCTGGCCTGAATTGGCAGAATATGCATTGCAGGAGCTTGCTTGCCCAGCAGCTAGTGTGCTATCAGAAAGAGTATTCAGTGCTGCTGGTTCAATATTAACCGAAAAAAGGACTCGTCTGGCTACCCAAAATGTGGATGATCTAACCTTCATTAAAATGAACCACTCCTGGATTTCAAATTATTTTGCCCCACCTTTCCCGGCTGACACCTAGCTTTCCTATAAAAAGGTCTTGCTTGTGGACTGGTCTTACTGAGTGTTCCAATCTCTTAATTTGCAGCAGTTGTTTGTCCAGTATACGACATGTTTACACCTCCCTCAATGGGAAAACTCCCCCCACGGGGCCGTGGTCTCGCCACTTGGCGCAAGCACCCGTTAGAGTGCCGTTTGTCTGAAGAGGTGGGTGTGCCCGCTTTTGGTCGACGGCACTGCCACTGGGTCCCTCATAGTACAATAAAGTGTCTCTGGCGGTAGTGGCGCGCACCCAACGTCAGACACACCGTTGTAACATGAGGGGCCATGGGACGGTACCGCCGGCCACAAGAGAGTTCACCCCCCCAGCTCAAACTGTGCTCTACCACGTGCAAAATTATCTCTCACAGCTCCACCAATGTTTAGTCTATGCTCTGACATCATTCAATGCCTGGCACTGACAATACCAATTTGTTGACATCTATGATGCTAGATAAAATAGTCTGGGTCAGTGTCCTATATTGACACCAGTAAATACTTACTGCCAAATTACTATGTCAGAAACTCAGCAGATGAGCCCACCCCTGTACCTAAGTATGCCACACTTTTGTTTTTTTGTTTTGTTGTTTTGCGAGACATTAACATCTATTTATTTTTTGGGAGTACTAACTGTGTCAGACACTCCTTGCAATCGTCCTCCGCTGACCACACCAATGCTGCCTGTGTACCCATGTAACCTATTTAAAACTGCATAGAGCCTATTTGTATTTATTTTAGGCCCAGTAAGCCTGTCTGCGGTCCCTCCTTGCAATCCTCCTCCGCTGACCACACCAATGTTGCCTGTGTACCCCTGCGAGATAACTCTAAGTGCCTTGAGCCTATTTTTATTTATTTTAGGCCCAGTAAGCCTGTCTGCGGTCCCTCCTTGCAATCCTCCTCCGCTGACCACACCAATGCTGCCTGTGTACCCCTGCGAGATAACTCTAAGTGCCTTGAGCCTATTTTTATTTATTTTAGGCCCAGTAAGCCTGTCTGCGGTCCCTCCTTGCAATCCTCCTCCACTGACCACACCAATGCTGCCTGTGTACCCATGTAACCTATTTAAAACTGCATAGAGCCTATTTTTATTTATTTTAGGCCCAGTAAGACTGTCTGCGGTCCCTCCTTGCAATTCTCCTCCACTGACCACAACAATGCTGCCTGTGTACCCATGTAACCTATTTAAAACTGCATAGAGCCTATTTTTATTTATTTTAGGCCCAGTAAGCCTGTCTGCGGTCCCTCCTTGCAATCCTCCTCTGCTGACCACACCAATGCTGCCTGTGTACCCCTGCGAGATAACTCTAAGTGCCTTGAGCCTATTTTTATTTATTTTAGGCCTAGTAAGCCTGTCTGCAGCTCCCTGGTGTTGTCCTCCACTGTATAAATCTGAGCTGAAACCTTCTGGCTCTCATTAAGTATCTGTTGGAAAAAATTGGTGGTTGGGGCCTACTAACGGTGTCTGCCGCTCCCTGGTGTTGTCCTCCACTGTATAAATCTGAGCTTCAACCTTCTGGCTCTCATTAAGTATTTGTTGGTAAAAATTGGTGGTTGGGGCCTACTAACGGTGTCTGCCGCTCCCTGGTGTTGTCCTCCACTGTATAAATCTGAGCTTCAACCTTCTGGCTCTCATTAAGTATTTTTAAATGTAACACTACAGTTGCCATACTACTTGGGTTGGGGCCTAGTAACGGTGTTCTCCTCCTCCTTGGTGTTCTCCTCCTCCTTGGTGTTCTCCTCCAGGTTTCCTTGTCTGAGCTTCAACCTTCTGGCTCTCATTAAGTATTTGTTGGTAAAAATTGGTGGTTGGGGCCTACTAACGGTGTCTGCCGCTCCCTGCTGTTGTCCTCCACTGTATAAATCTGAGCTACAACCTTCTGGCTCTCATTAAGTATTTGTTGGTAAAAATTGGTGGTTGGGGCCTACTAACGGTGTCTGCCACTCCCTGGTGTTGTCCTCCACTGTATAAATCTGAGCTTCAACCTTCTGGCTCTCATTAAGTATTTTTAAATGTAACACTACAGTTGCCATACTACTTGGGTTGGGGCCTAGTAATGGTGTTCTCCTCCTCCTTGGTGTTCTCCTCCTCCTTGGTGTTCTCCTCCAGGTTTCCTTGTCTGAGCTTCAACCTTCTGGCTCTCATTAAGTATTTGTTGGTAAAAATTGGTGGTTGGGGCCTACTAACGGTGTCTGCCGCTCCCTGGTGTTGTCCTCCACTGTATAAATCTGAGCTTCAACCTTCTGGCTCTCATTAAGTATTTTTAAATGTAACACTACAGTTGCCATACTACTTGGGTTGGGGCCTAGTAACGGTGTTCCCCCTAATGCGTCTGCTGATGCAAAGTTTGACGCACATAAAGGAGCAGGCGTCTGCAGCCGAGGAAGAGGAAAGCCTTGATGACAGTCAGCCATTGTCTGGTCAGGGCCGTGTAGAGGACGCGGTAGCGGGCGAAGAGGATGAGGAGGACGAGGAGGATGATGGGGATGAGTACTTTTTTAATGAGGAAGCTTCTCCTGGGCCAACAGAAATTAGTGGCGTTGCAAGGCCGGGTTCTGGTTTTTTAAGGGAGACAAGTGACGTAGATTTGCCGTAACTGCCCCTCAAACCAGCACAACCGCAGATTTGACAACTGGAACTTTGGCCCACATGGCGGATTATGCCTTACGTATCCTCAAAAGGGACCCACGCATTATTAAAATGATGACCGATGATGATTACTGGTTGGCCTGCATCCTTGACCCTCGCTATAAAGGCAAATTGCAAAATATTATGCCACATGAGAACCTCGAACAAATATTAGCAACCAAACAAGCAACTCTTGTAGACCGTTTGATTCAGGCATTCCCAGCACACAGCGCCGGTGATGGTTCTCACACGAGCTGCAGGGGGCTACAGGGCAGAGGTGTTAGAGGTGCACAAATCAGAAGTGGCGTTGGACAGAGGGGTTTTCTGACCAGGTTGTGGAGTGATTTCGCAATGACCGCAGACAGGACAGGTACTGCAGCATCTATTCAAAGTGACAGGAGACAACATTTGTCCAGTATGGTTACTAACTATTTTTCATCCCTTATCGATGTTCTCCCTCAACCGTCATTCCCATTTGATTACTGGGCATCCAAATTAGACACCTGGCCTGAATTGGCAGAATATGCATTGCAGGAGCTTGCTTGCCCAGCAGCTAGTGTGCTATCAGAAAGAGTATTCAGTGCTGCTGGTTCAATATTAACCGAAAAAAGGACTCGTCTGGCTACCCAAAATGTGGATGATCTAACCTTCATTAAAATGAACCACTCCTGGATTTCAAATTATTTTGCCCCACCTTTCCCGGCTGACACCTAGCTTTCCTATAAAAAGGTCTTGCTTGTGGACTGGTCTTACTGAGTGTTCCAATCTCTTAATTTGCAGCAGCTGTTTGTCCAGTATACGACATGTTTACACCTCCCTCAATGGGAAAACTCCCCCCACGGGGCCGTGGTCTCGCCACTTGGCGCAAGCACCCGTTAGAGTGCCGTTTGTCTGAAGAGGTGGGTGTGCCCGCTTTTGGTCGACGGCACTGCCACTGGGTCCCTCATAGTACAATAAAGTGTCTCTGGCGGTGGTGGCGCGCACCCAACGTCAGACACACCGTTGTAACATGAGGGGCCCTGGGACGGTACCGCCGGCCACAAGAGAGTTCACCCCCCCAGCTCAAACTGTGCTCTACCACGTGCAAAATTATCTCTCACAGCTCCACCAATGTTTAGTCTATGCTCTGACATCATTCAATGCCTGGCACTGACAATACCAATTTGTTGACATCTATGATGCTAGATAAAATAGTCTGGGTCAGTGTCCTATATTGACACCAGTAAATACTTACTGCCAAATTACTATGTCAGAAACTCAGCAGATGAGCCCACCCCTGTACCTAAGTATGCCACACTTTTGTTTTTTTGTTTTGTTGTTTTGCGAGACATTAACATCTATTTATTTTTTGGGAGTACTAACTGTGTCAGACACTCCTTGCAATCGTCCTCCGCTGACCACACCAATGCTGCCTGTGTACCCATGTAACCTATTTAAAACTGCATAGAGCCTATTTGTATTTATTTTAGGCCCAGTAAGCCTGTCTGCGGTCCCTCCTTGCAATCCTCCTCCGCTGACCACACCAATGCTGCCTGTGTACCCCTGCGAGATAACTCTAAGTGCCTTGAGCCTATTTTTATTTATTTTAGGCCCAGTAAGCCTGTCTGCGGTCCCTCCTTGCAATCCTCCTCCGCTGACCACACCAATGCTGCCTGTGTACCCCTGCGAGATAACTCTAAGTGCCTTGAGCCTATTTTTATTTATTTTAGGCCCAGTAAGCCTGTCTGCGGTCCCTCCTTGCAATCCTCCTCCACTGACCACACCAATGCTGCCTGTGTACCCATGTAACCTATTTAAAACTGCATAGAGCCTATTTTTATTTATTTTAGGCCCAGTAAGACTGTCTGCGGTCCCTCCTTGCAATTCTCCTCCACTGACCACAACAATGCTGCCTGTGTACCCATGTAACCTATTTAAAACTGCATAGAGCCTATTTTTATTTATTTTAGGCCCAGTAAGCCTGTCTGCGGTCCCTCCTTGCAATCCTCCTCTGCTGACCACACCAATGCTGCCTGTGTACCCCTGCGAGATAACTCTAAGTGCCTTGAGCCTATTTTTATTTATTTTAGGCCTAGTAAGCCTGTCTGCAGCTCCCTGGTGTTGTCCTCCACTGTATAAATCTGAGCTGAAACCTTCTGGCTCTCATTAAGTATCTGTTGGAAAAAATTGGTGGTTGGGGCCTACTAACGGTGTCTGCCGCTCCCTGGTGTTGTCCTCCACTGTATAAATCTGAGCTTCAACCTTCTGGCTCTCATTAAGTATTTGTTGGTAAAAATTGGTGGTTGGGGCCTACTAACGGTGTCTGCCGCTCCCTGGTGTTGTCCTCCACTGTATAAATCTGAGCTTCAACCTTCTGGCTCTCATTAAGTATTTTTAAATGTAACACTACAGTTGCCATACTACTTGGGTTGGGGCCTAGTAACGGTGTTCTCCTCCTCCTTGGTGTTCTCCTCCTCCTTGGTGTTCTCCTGCAGGTTTCCTTGTCTGAGCTTCAACCTTCTGGCTCTCATTAAGTATTTGTTGGTAAAAATTGGTGGTTGGGGCCTACTAACGGTTTCTGCCACTCCCTGGTGTTGTCCTCCACTGTATAAATCTGAGCTTCAACCTTCTGGCTCTCATTAAGTATTTTTAAATGTAACACTACAGTTGCCATACTACTTGGGTTGGGGCCTAGTAACGGTGTTCTCCTCCTCCTTGGTGTTCTCCTCCAGGTTTCCTTGTCTGAGCTTCAACCTTCTGGCTCTCATTAAGTATTTGTTGGTAAAAATTGGTGGTTGGGGCCTACTAACGGTGTCTGCCGCTCCCTGGTGTTGTCCTCCACTGTATAAATCTGAGCTTCAACCTTCTGGCTCTCATTAAGTATTTGTTGGTAAAAATTGGTGGTTGGGGCCTACTAACGGTGTCTGCCGCTCCCTGGTGTTGTCCTCCACTGTATAAATCTGAGCTTCAACCTTCTGGCTCTCATTAAGTATTTTTAAATGTAACACTACAGTTGCCATACTACTTGGGTTGGGGCCTAGTAATGGTGTTCTCCTCCTCCTTGGTGTTCTCCTCCAGGTTTCCTTGTCTGAGCTTCAACCTTCTGGCTCTCATTAAGTATTTGTTGGTAAAAATTGGTGGTTGGGGCCTACTAACGGTGTCTGCCGCTCCCTGGTGTTGTCCTCCACTGTATAAATCTGAGCTTCAACCTTCTGGCTCTCATTAAGTATTTTTAAATGTAACACTACAGTTGCCATACTACTTGGGTTGGGGCCTAGTGACGGTGTTCTCCTCCTCCTTGGTGTTCTCCTCCTCCTTGGTGTTCTCCTCCAGGTTTCCTTGTCTGAGCTTCAACCTTCTGGCTCTCATTAAGTATTTGTTGGTAAAAATTGGTGGTTGGGGCCTACTAACGGTGTCTGCCGCTCCCTGTTGTTGTCCTCCACTGTATAAATCTGAGCTTCAACCTTCTGGCTCTCATTAAGTATTTGTTGGTAAAAATTGGTGGTTGGGGCCTACTAACGGTGTCTGCCGCTCCCTGGTGTTGTCCTCCACTGTATAAATCTGAGCTTCAACCTTCTGGCTCTCATTAAGTATTTGTTGGTAAAAATTGGTGGTTGGGGCCTACTAACGGTGTCTGCCGCTCCCTGGTGTTGTCCTCCACTGTTTAAATCTGAGCTTCAACCTTCTGGCTCTCATTATGTATTTTTAAATGTAACACTACAGTTGCCATACTACTTGGGTTGGGGCCTAGTAACGGTGTTCTCCTCCTCCTTGGTGTTCTCCTCCTCCTTGGTGTTCTCCTCCAGGTTTCCTTGTCTGAGCTTCAACCTTCTGGCTCTCATTAAGTATTTGTTGGTAAAAATTGGTGGTTGGGGCCTACTAACGGTGTCTGCCGCTCCCTGGTGTTGTCCTCCACTGTATAAATCTGAGCTTCAACCTTCTGGCTCTCATTAAGTATTTGTTGGTAAAAATTGGTGGTTGGGGCCTAATAACGGTGTCTGCCGCTCCCTGGTGTTGTCCTCCACTGTATAAATCTGAGCTTCAACCTTCTGGCTCTCATTAAGTATTTGTTGGTAAAAATTGGTGGTTGGGGCCTACTAACGGTGTCTGCCGCTCCCTGGTGTTGTCCTCCCCCACTGTTTAAATCTGAGCTTCAACCTTCTGGCTCTCATTAAGTATTTGTTGGTAAAAATTGGTGGTTGGTGCCTACTAGCGGTGTGTGCCGCTCCATGGTGTTGTCCTCCACTGTATAAAGCTGAGCTTCAATCTTAAAGCTCTCGTTAAGTAGTTGTTTTTAAAATGTGTGGTTGGGCCCTTAAAACGGTGTCTGACGCTACTGGGTTTTCTCCTGTTTTGTTGTCACGACCTTCAATGTTCAGGCTTTCGGCTTACATTTTAAATAATTAAACTGCAGTTGGCCTACTACTTTGGTTGGGCCTAGTAACGATGTGTGCCGCACCTTGGTGTTGTCCTGTGTTATTTTCCTGACCTTTAATCTTCAGGCTTTCGGCCTTCATTTGTAATATTAAACTGCATAGGGCCTACTAGTGTGGTTCGGCCCTACTAATGGTGTCTGTCTGCCGCTCCTGGGTTTTCTACTCCACTGAACTAAGCAATGCCACCTGGTTAGTCCTGTTAGCAATTTTGACCTGCATTTTACCCACTTTATTATTTGGACCTATATCAGTGTTTCCGCCTCATCCTGCCCATTGCCCAGCCGGTGCTAGATGAGTCTTGTGGTACTTTGACCCAGACCACTACATTCCCCTTGCACGCTACACAGCCACAATCTGACCCTGCTGAAAGTCAGGTTCCCCTTCCCGCATACTATACCACCTTACACAGGGACAAAGAGGAAGGTGCAGATGAAAGTGCAGGTTTCTTCAACAGGTAGGGGGGCATACTCGTTGGCGACATCACAGGCACAGGGCCCCTCAGAGTACGCAAAAGTGTCGCTGCCGGTGGGAGGCGTCCCCGCCGTGCAAACACACCACCGTACTTTGAGGGGCCCTGTGCCAGTGCCAATGCGAACGAGTGGGCCTCCCTGCTTGCTCAGGATCACAGCACTTGCAAAGTTGAAATACCTCTCACTGCTCCACCGCCGTGACGTAGTCCACGTTTCCTGGGCCCACTAAAACCTTGAAGCAGCCCTACCCCCCACAACTTTTGCCAAATGACCCCCAATTTCCAATGCCCAACTATTATTATAAAGTTAATTAAGATTGACAAGCTTCAGAAACAAGAATGGATGTTTTTGGCATTAAAATGGGCACTGTAGGTGTTTTCCTGGCCTCCACTCACTGCCGACTATGCTTCCCCATTGATTTGCATTGGGTTTCGTGTTTCGGTCGATCCCCGACTTTTCGCGATAATCGGCCGACTTCACTCGACTCGACTTTGGACAAAGTCGGGTTTCGCAAAACCCGACTCGATCTTAAAAAAATGAAAGTCGCTCAACCCTAGTAGTGATGAAAGGGATTTTCCAGTTGCAAGGAATCTGTGAATAAAAGCAAGGCAAAAATTATTACAAAACACCAGCAATAATATTACAGTTATAAGTCAGCTTTAACTGTAGGAAATACAATTAAAAAAAATCATAAACACTACCAGCAGCAACATTAAAGTTGTAAGTGAGCTTTAACAGGAGGAGATACAATAAAAATGGCTTACCGAAGAGTGACCATCAGACGCTCCACCGGTGAAACGGAGACTCGACAATACGTGTCACTCCTTCAGATGAGATGTCCAATTCGGTCCACCAATAGATCAAAGTTCTCAGCTTTCATCCGCACATAGCTGAAAAACTTCTCTGGGTCTCCTCGTAGCTCCATGTATAAAGTTGAAAAGACTCCCCAAGTCATTCTCTGTGCTGTGATGGGATGGATCACCAAACGCCGTCACCGCTGACGCATGATGCGCTGCTGTCTCTCTCTCTCCTCCAGAACAATAGCTCTCAAACGATTCACCTCCACAGTAAAATCCATGTTGATCTTCAGAATATTCGTAATAACGCCTTCCATCTTGCTCTCCAACCACTTGCTCCTCTACAAGCTGTCACAGATGGGCTGAAGGAACACTGTATATATAGGTTTTCAGTAGCCAATCACATTTGGGAGCCTCCCAGGGGCGTTTTTAAAAACCAGATCCGTCCAAAAACGGATAAAAAAATGGAAGAAACAGATGCAAAACTGATGAAACGGGTCCAGTTTTTCGCCGGTTCCGCTAGTCGGGTCCCGAGGAAAACTGGATACATTTCATCGGTTTTTCAAATTTTACGCCGGACCCGTCACTCCGGCGTGACGTCTGAATCAGCATGACGGCAAAAACCTGATGTGTGAAAGTAGCCTTACTGTGATTTTGAAAGGGATGTTGCAAAGCTACTGCATGCTGCAGTCGATTACTTTTCCTGCATCTGTATATATATAACATATGGGCTATATTTGCTTTCTTTAACTTCTCTGGGACCCGGAAATTTTTCATTTCATTGTCAATTTTTCCTCCCCTGCTTCCAAAAGCCATTACTTTTTTATATTCCCACTAACAAAGCCATATGGGAGCTTGTTTTTGTGGGACTAGTTGTACTTTTGAATGACACTGTCACTGTCACGGGGATACTGCAACACAGAGGGGCCAGAAGATTGAGACGTCTGGTTTCACAAACTCCTGCACTCGTTAGAAGTACTTTGCCATCCTATTAAACAGTGCAGGTTTTTTTCTTCCTGGGAGTGCAAAGGTTAATCTGTTCAGTTGAAGCTCCTTGAGCTTTCTTACATGGATTGTCTCAGCTGTTCAGTGTTGGCCACTCCCCTTTGGTATATATGCCTATCTCTAGCATTTAGGAATTGCCACTGTTTGTTCTTACTGCCTGGTTTGGAGTTGGACGTGTAGTTCGGTTCGTTGCTGGAGTAGGTGTTCGGAGATTTGTTCAGATTGTTGCTTGAAGTTTTGTTTGTGTGCACATCCTCAGGAGAGGACCTTTTTGGTTTCTCCTACGTTTTAACTCCCCTGTGTTTCACTCTGTTTGGTGAGTGTATTTTGTATGATGGTTATTTTCATTTATCCCTGTCCATCGTCCCTTGTTTGTCTGATTAGTGTGTTCCTATACACATCAGCTTCACACCTCCCTGGATGGGGGAGGGGACAGATAAGGGTTGATATAGGAGCATAGCAAGGCACATGAACCCGCATCTCCATCAGGAGTAATCTGGAGGACAGGGTTAGACTTGGGCAACCCTAATTTTAGAGACATTGTTAACACCCACAGTTCAAGGCACTGCGTGACAATTTTATTATATAGTTTACTGGAATATGAGAGAAAAAAATTCCAGCTGAAATGAAATTGTGAAAAAGCGCAATTCCATAATTATTTTTTTTGTTTGTTTTAACACCATTTATCAGTAGTAAAAATGACCTGTCAATATGATTGTCCAAATCAGTATGACTATGACAATACCAAATTTACTTAACGTATTTTGCAGATTATAAGACGCACCCCAAATTTTGAGGAGAAAAATAGGTAAAAAAACCTTTTTTTAATAAAATGGTGGTGCTTCTTATAATCCATGCGTCTTATTGCTTACCAGGGGTGGTGGCTGCGGTGAATCGGTGGACACCGGGAAAATGGCTGCCGGGGTGGCACATACGCAGATGGAGATCTCGGCACCAAGATCTCGGGAGATGAGATCTCAGCGCTGTTTAGCAAGTATAGCAAATAAACCCATGACAAAATATTTAAAACAAGTGCTGACCAATCATGAAACACCAGAAACTACACAGGTGTGCAATAATTAGAGAAACAAGAGAAAAGCAGACACTAGTGGATATACAACAGTGTCATATTTGTATCTTCATAATACAAAGTTGTAACAGTAATTTTAAGTGGCAGATTATTGGAGCTAATATATGAGCATAGTGTCATTTCTAAATATCACAGTTCAACCTACAGTATCACACAAGAAGATTAGATACACAGCTCAGCAGAGAGTATTGCACAGAAGAAGATTAGATACATGGCTCAGCAGGCAGTGCCACACAAGAGGGGATGATGTACACAGTTCACCAGAGCGTAACACATGGGAAAGAATTAGATGGTTCAGCAATTAGCAGGCAGCATTACACAGGAGAGGATTAGGTACATGGCTAAGCCGAGTGTATCACACAGAATAGAATGAAATGTATGGCTCATTAGGGTGTGTCACACAAGAGAGCATTAGATACTCAGTTCAGTAAACTCTTATTGTTATGAGAACAGTAATATTACATACAAAGGGAGATAGCTGGAGCGCATCAGACAAGCTGCACTCCAGCTATGGCAATGTAAAGTTCAATACAAACAGTATAAATAAGTTTCATAAACTACTCTCTTCTAACTTACTAACTAATGTCCGATAATCGGGCCATGCTGCTACAGCATCCTAGATAAGGAACCCTGCTCTACACCCTAGCACAGTTAAGACAGGTGTAACTCACAGTTCTGTAGATTTAGAAGAAAGTCTGGTAGCTGTTATTTGGTCCTGATGCAGCTGAGCCAAGTTGATTGCATTAAGCGCTTCCTTTAGGTTAACAAATCTCTCTTTCCTGGGCCTGGGCATGTCTAATTCCCTCTTTCAATGTGGAGGGATGGCTGGTACCATAGTTACAAGTGTTTAGGAAAACTGCCCTGGATGTACGATGTGTCTTTGTTTAGGCTTCTTTCACACTTCCGTCATCCAAATCTGCACAGGATCCGTCAAGACGTTGAAATGACGGATCCTGTGCAGATTGTGAAAAACGTGCACACTGGGCCCGTCTTTCTGATGGATCCGTCGAGCCTATATGCACCTGTAGTGTATGCGTCTTCGCAGCGGTTTTCCGCTGCGAAAACGCATACACAATACAAACCAGGTTAAAAGAAGTAAAAAAAAATCACAATATTCTCACCTACCGGTGTTCCCGCGCAGCGATGCTCCCGGCAGCTAGCATTCCTAGTAATACATTCCGAAATCTCGTGAGAAGTCGCGGTCTCGCGAGACCGCGACTTCTCGCGAGATTTCGCAATGCATTACTAGGAAGTAATGCTAGCTGCTGGGAACATCGGTGACACTGCGCGGGAACGCCGGTAGGTGAGAATATGGCGATTTTTTATTTTTTTATTATTTTTAACATTATATCTTGTTACTATTGATGCTGCATAGGCAGCATCAATAGTAAAAAGAGAAAGAGAGTGAGTGAGAGAGAATTTCCCTAATGGGAAATTCTTCCACGCATGCTCTCTTTGAAACGGCGGGACCCGTCGCTGGATTCCTGCTTTTCACAGGCAGCGACGCATCCTGCGCCTATAGGCTTCCATTGTAGCCAGTGATGGGCAGCGCAGGATGCGTCGCCGACAGATTTTCTGACGTGCAGAAAAAACGTTTCTCTGAATGTTTTCTCTGCCCGACGGTCCGTTTTTTTATGCAGGATCCAGTGAAAGATGGATGAAACGGATGGCCATCCGTCACAATCCGTTGCTAATACAAGTCTATGAGAAAATGCAGGATCCTGCAAATTTTTTCTCAAAAAACAACGGATTGTGACGGGAGCTGAAAGACGGAAGTGTGAAAGAGGCCTTAGACGTGATCCTGGTGATGAATGCAGTTGTAAGGGGTTACTTTCTCTGCTTCATGCCTGGAACCACTTAGCCGTGCAGCAGGTTTCCCTGGGGGCAGACTTAGACCCCAGGACAGGAAGGAAGCCGGGCTGAGAGAGAAAAAAGGTTTGCTTTCCAGGGCTAGAGCAGCATTGCACAGCAGAGAGAGCAGCGTGCACAGCAGAGAGAGCAGAGTGTGCAGCAGAGAGAGCAGTGTGTGCAGCAGGGAGAGCAGCAGATACAGCGGACAGAACAGCATGCAGCTGTGCTCCGGGGAGGAGAGAGAGAGCTCCCGGTCAGAGGACAAATACAGGGAGATTGCCAAGAAAGACTGCATCTTGTGAGTATGTGAAAGCGGACTCTGCTGTGACTGGAGAGGTGCGCCGTGACACTCGTGCAAAGACATTGACACGTGCAAAGACAGTGACCCGTGCAGAGACAGTGGCCCGTGCAGAGACAGTGGCCCCTAGCACCCACGGAATTAGTGCAGAGCCCCTGATTCCTGTTGGGAGACCCAATAATAGACTGAGCATCGTTCTCCCGAGATAGGCTGCACTGTTGAGGCAGAAGACTCAGAGCACAGGGGACCCCATTTGCCTAGCATCCCCTCTACTCACCACAAAAACCCCTCTAACCCCAGGTTGCGGGTTCCCAGAGACTACACAGCTCACGGATAACAGAGGGACGACAAGTGCCACTGTTTCCAGGTGCCTGCATTGGAGAAGACGACACTACAAGCAAGTCCTCATCAGACTGATAAGTGTATTTCCCAAGAACGTCCGTTTACTTCTGTTATACTGCTTCCCATATATTTTGCACCGTTATTTCTGCAGTTTATATTCTACTGTTTTCTCCCTGCAAGGAGAATATCGCCCCTGTTAATAAACCCCCCTCAACAGTTGGTCTGTCTGTTCCGTGGTGACATAGTCTACCCTGAACTCTATTACACAGTGGATGGGCACTATCTTCTAGCTTGAAGCAGTAAGCTCACTTTTATCAGTCTCTCACAGCAAAAACCTATCTTGTCAGTCTCTCTCACAGACTTTGTCAATAACTGTTAGCCTTTTTGCCTGACATATAATACTGTGTTTTTCAATAAAGCTTTCGGCCTCCTCGTCTACTGTACCGTATTTGAGTCCTGACTAGCGGTGTCGTTCAGTCACCGCTTCAAGAGCAGAGGCCAAGTATGCACAACTCTGCTCTATTCGGGTCAAAACTGCAGAGCTCTGTTTTCAGAATCTCTGCAAAGTTCAGCAGTCGGATCCCCAGTGATCAGCAAGTTATCCCCGATCCTGGTGATAACTTGATTATTTTGTGAATAAACCTTTAAAGAGCAAGGTCAATTCTCCTCTTTTTTACAATTACAGTATCATACATGAAACAAAAATAAATTTGTTCAAACACACACCCACATTCATATACAGACACACATACACCTTACATACATACACACACACAAATACAGTTCTGGCAAAAATTAAGAGACCACTGCAAAATTTTCAGTTTGTCTGATTTTTCTCTTTATAGGTATATTTTTGAGTAAAATGTAAATTGTTTTTTTATTCTATAACCTACTGACAGCATGTCTCCGAAGTTCCAAGCAATACATTTTGTATTTATTTTCTGAAAATGAGAAATGGTCAAAATAACAAAAAATGCATTGCTTGCAGACCTCAAATAATGCAAAAAAACAAGTTCATAATCATTTAGAAACAACAATACTAATTGTCGGGACCACACTCAGTCGGAGCAGCCTTTGGAAGTGGGGAATCACCAGAAATAATACACAAGACACGTCTCGTATAGTATATCACTGGGAAGCCTTTGAAAGCACGCCTGCCTTCAAGGTGCTATCCCCTCTTTATATAGTTGGACAGGTAGTTTCAGTGGTTATACAAGTTTTGCTTGTTTAAACAAAGAGAGAAAAGAGAAGACAAAAAAAAAACAGTTTCGGCTATGTGATAGTTTCACAACAAACAATACAGTACAGTTTCGCCTATGTGGCAGTTTCACAAACATGAAATAGGATTTCATACTATAGCTAAAATGTCCTTGAATGGATAGGTCAATATTGATCACAAATTCTTTTTGGTTCATTGAGGTAACCATTTTTGTTCCGCTCTTCACAATCCCCCCTTTGACATATTCCATTCAAACCTTGTCATATAGACGATTATTTTAGTCATTCTTTTTGTGATATTGCAAAAAAAACCTTTATATTCTCGCATCCATTACACAAAATTTATTTGTGCATACCGAGATACCCTTGAGTACAACCTTGAATAATACATATATAATTACAATAACTATAACTGTATGTATTAGGCTTTGCATAATCCCGGTAACCCACCCACCGATTCCCCTGAACCAATTGGCCGGGTTAAGAAAGGAAAAGGTATCTGACCACCAGCTATCCTTATTTTGGTCATTGTCTTTGTCATACTGATCCCTGAGTCGTTGTACGTCTTCTAATTTAAATCTCATACTCATAGTACTATTCGGGTCTATATAATGACAGCAGGTGGGTCCGATGATTTGACACATACCCCCTTGTGAGGCAGTTAGGTAATCCAATACCAGGGTATGTTGGTTAGTGACTATTATAAGCTGATTCTGTACAGCTATACTAGTATTTAATATGTCCAATATATCCCAAATCTGGTCATCTAGATAATCCGTGGCTCTAACTAATTTATCCCACATCTGTGTTAACATAGGATAAATAAAAATGGTACTAGCAATTTTGTTGGGAATTCCCATTTGTACTATATGTGGCCTCCCCGAGGGACGTGGTGAGTTATCTGCAGCTCTTTTATACAGTGTGTGCTTGGGCACGGCTTGCATATTCACTTGTTTGTTCGAAATTATGAAAGTAGCCGGGGTTAGGCGTCCTAATGTACAAGTACCCTTTATACCTACCGGAAGCCATTTATATGCTCCTTCTCTGCATATCCAAAATGTACCCTCAGGCAGATCCCACAAAGCTGAGTGCTGCAATACCAATCTGTGAGCCAAATCCACAAAACTAGATACATTCTGAAGCATACACCAAGAGGGTTTTTGTCCCAAGGGGCTACAGTACCCGGCTGCGGGATTCCCACATACATGCATTCCGTTGAGGTTAACATTATTAACATCAATATCATGAGTCTTATACTGCTTTTTTGCAATGGCTTGCATGTATCCATGATGCCTTTCCTTCAAGCTTGACTGCTGTTGGAGTTGTTAACAGGACTTGGAAAGGTCCGTCAAATCTCGGTTCCAGAGTCTTTCTGGTGTGTCTATTCACGTAGATTTGATCACCAGGTTCCAACTTGTGGCCTCCTTCGAGATTTTCTGGATCTGGAAGGGAAGCAAAAACTTGCGAATGCACTTTAGTTAAACGTTTTTGTAATTCTTGTACATAAGCAGTTAAAGTCTCAGTATTCAACATCAGTTGTTGTGGAAAATAACAACCCAAATTTGCTGCTCTACCAAAAAGAATCTCATGTGGTGACAGCTTAGCCTTCCCCCTTGGGGCGTTTCGGATGGAATACAGGGCAAGTGGTAGACACTCGGTCCAAGGCTTTCCTGTTTCTGCTGTTATGACCCCAATGGCGAGGGTCTCAGAGATATCAGCAAGTCTGCGAAGTACAAAAATCCAGCTCATAGGGCAGTGGTAACTGGGTTGACCATATATCTACTCCTAACGCCAACACTAGAAGTAGCCGGGGAACATGCCTACGTTGGTCGCTAGATGTCTCGCGCCAGCCGGAGGACTAACTACCCCTAGAAGAGGAAAACGAAGACCTCTCTTGCCTCCAGAGAATAGACCCCAAAAGTTGGATACAAGCCCCCCACAAATAATAACGGTGAGGTAAGAGGAAATGACAAACACAGAGATGAACTAGGTTTAGCAAAGAGAGGCCCACTCGCTAATAGCAGAATGTAGTAAGATAACTTATATGGTCAACAAAAACTCTACAAAAATCCACACTGGAGATTCAAGAACCCCCGAACCGTCTAACGGCCCGGGGGGAGAACTCCAGCCTCCCTAGAGCTTCCAGCAAGGATAGGATACAGATTATGTACAAGCTGGACAAAAATGCAAACAAAAACAATAGCAAAAAGCAAGAAAGCAGACTTAGCTTAATCAAGCAGGAACCAGGATCAGTAGACAAGAGCACTACAGATTAGCTCTGATATCAAAGTTGCCAGGCATTGAACTGAAGGTCCAGGGAGCTAATATAGCAACACCCCTGACCTAACGACCCAGGTGAGCATACAAGGGATGATAGACATACCCAGAGTAAAAACACTAGTAGCCACTAGAGGGAGCCAAAAGGTAAATTCACAACAGTACCCCCCCCTTAGTGAGGGGTCACCGAACCCTCACCAAGACCACCAGGGCGATCAGGATGAGCGGCGTGAAAGGCGCGAACTAAATCGGCCGCATGCACATCAGAGGCGACCACCCAGGAATTATCCTCCTGACCATAGCCCTTCCACTTGACCAGGTACTGAAGCCTCCGCCTGGAGAGACGAGAATCTAAGATCTTCTCCACCACGTACTCCAACTCGCCCTCAACCAACACCGGAGCAGGAGGCTCAGCAGAAGGAACCACAGGCACAACGTACCGCCGCAAGAAGGACCTATGAAATACGTTGTGAATGGCAAACGACACCGGAAGATCCAGGCGAAAGGATACAGGATTAAGGATCTCCAATATCTTGTAAGGACCAATGAATCGAGGCTTAAATTTGGGAGAGGAGACCTTCATAGGAACAAATCGAGAAGACAGCCATACCAAATCCCCAACACGAAGTCGGGGACCCACACCGCGGCGGCGATTGGCAAAACGCTGAGCCTTCTCCTGTGACAACTTCAAGTTGTCCACCACATGATTCCAGATCCGCTGCAACCTATCCACCACAGAATCCACTCCAGGACAGTCAGAAGGCTCCACATGTCCCGAGGAAAAACGAGGATGGAAACCGGAGTTGCAGAAAAATGGCGAAACCAAGGTGGCAGAACTAGCCCGATTATTAAGGGCAAATTCAGCCAACGGCAAGAAGGTCACCCAATCATCCTGATCAGAAGAGACAAAACACTTCAAATACGCCTCCAGAGTCTGATTAGTTCGTTCCGTTTGTCCGTTAGTCTGTGGATGAAAAGCGGATGAAAACGACAATTCAATGCCCATCCTACCACAAAAGGATCGCCAGAACCTGGAAACAAACTGGGATCCTCTGTCCGACACAATATTCTCAGGAATGCCGTGCAAACGAACCACGTTCTGGAAGAACACAGGAACCAGATCAGCAGAGGAAGGCAGCTTAGGCAAAGGAACCAGATGGACCATCTTGGAGAAACGATCACATATCACCCAGATGACAGACATGCCTTTAGACACCGGGAGATCCGAAATGAAATCCATAGAGATGTGTGTCCAAGGTCTCTTCGGGACAGGCAAGGGCAAGAGCAACCCACTGGCACGAGAACAGCAAGGCTTAGCTCGAGCACAAGTACCGCAGGACTGCACAAATGACCGCACATCCCTTGACAAGGAAGGCCACCAAAAGGACCTGGCCACCAGATCTCTGGTGCCAAAAATTCCCGGGTGCCCTGCCAACACTGAGGAATGAACCTCGGAAATGACTCTGCTGGTCCATTTAGCAGGCACAAACAATCTGTCAGGTGGACAAGAGTCAGGCCTACCAGCCTGAAATCTCTGCAACACACGTCGCAGATCTGGAGAAATCGCTGACAAGATAACTCCTTCCTTAAGAATACCCTCAGGTTCAGCGACTCCAGGAGCATCAGGCACAAAGCTCCTAGACAGAGCATTGGCCTTCACATTCCTAGAACCTGGTAAATACGAGACCACAAAGTCAAAACGGGAGAAAAACAATGACCAGCGGGCCTGTCTAGGATTCAGGCGTTTAGCAGACTCGAGATACATCAAATTTTTGTGATCAGTCAAGACCACCACCCGATGCTTAGCACCCTCGAGCCAATGACGCCACTCCTCAAATGCCCACTTCATGGCCAATAACTCCCGATTGCCCACATCATAATTTCGCTCTGCCGGCGAAAACTTCCTAGAGAAAAAGGCACAAGGTCTCATAGTAGAGCAACCAGGGCCTCTCTGCGACAAAACGGCCCCTGCCCCAATCTCCGAAGCATCCACCTCAACCTGAAAGGGAAGTGAGACATCAGGCTGGCACAAAACAGGCGCCGAAGTAAACCGGCGTTTCAACTCCTGGAAAGCCTCCACGGCAGCAGGAGCCCAGTTAGCTACATCAGAGCCTTTCTTGGTCATATCCGTCAGCGGTTTAACAACGCTAGAGAAATTTGCGATAAAACGACGGTAGAAGTTAGCAAAACCCAAGAACTTCTGAAGACTCTTAACTGACGAGGGTTGAGTCCAATCATGAATAGCTCGGACCTTGACTGGATCCATCTCCACAGCAGAAGGGGAAAAAATGAACCCCAAAAAGGGAACCTTCTGTACACCAAAGAGACACTTTGAGCCTTTTACAAACAAAGAATTTTCACGCAAAATCTCAAAAACCATCCTGACCTGCTCCACATGCGAGTCCCAATCATCAGAAAAAAACAGAATATCATCCAGATAAACAATCAAAAATTTATCCAGATACTTCCGGAAAATGTCATGCATGAAGGACTGAAAAACTGAAGGTGCATTAGAGAGCCCAAATGGCATCACCAAGTACTCAAAATGACCTTCGGGCGTATTGAATGCGGTTTTCCATTCATCGCCCTGCCTAATGCGCACAAGGTTGTACGCACCACGAAGGTCTATCTTGGTGAACCACTTGGCACCTTTAATCCGGGCAAACAAATCTGACAACAACGGCAAAGAATACTGAAATTTGACAGTGATCTTATTTAAAAGCCGATAGTCAATACAAGGCCTCAAAGATCCGTCCTTTTTGGCCACAAAAAAGAATCCCGCACCAAGAGGGGAAGAAGAAGGACGGATATGCCCCTTCTCAAGAGACTCCTTGATATATGAACGCATCGCGGTATGTTCAGGTACCGACAGATTAAACAGTCTTAGGAAACTTACTGCCAGGGATCAAATCTATTGCACAGTCACATTCCCTATGAGGAGGCAGTGCACTGGACTTAGACTCGCTGAAGACATCCTGATAATCAGACAAATACGCCGGAACTTCCGAAGGCGTAGAAGAAGCAATAGACAAGGGCAGGGAATCTCCATGAATTCCATGGCAGCCCCAACTTGACACTGACATAGCCTTCCAGTCCAAGACTGGATTATGGGTCTGTAACCATGGCAAACCCAAAACAACCAAATCATGCATTTTATGCAGAACAAGAAAACGTATTACCTCCCGATGTTCGGGAGTCATGCACATGGTAACCTGTGTCCAAAACTGCGGTTTATTTTTTGCCAATGGCGTAGAATCAATACCCCTAAGAGGGATAGGTTTTTCCAATAGCTCAAGAACAAATCCGCAGCGCTTGGCAAATGACAGATCCATAAGGCTCAGGGCCGCACCTGAGTCCACAAACGCCATGACAGGATACGATGACAGTGAGCAAATCAAAGTTACAGATAGAATAAATTTAGGTTGCAAATTACCAATGACGACCGGACTAACAACCTTAGTAAGACGTTTAGAGCATGCTGAGATAACATGTGTAGAATCACCACAGTAGTAACACAAGCCATTCTGGCGTCTATGAATTTTCCGCTCATTTCTAGTCAGGATTCTATCACATTGCATTAATTCAGGTGCCTGTTCAGACAACACCATGAGGGAATTTGCGGTTTTGCGCTCCCGCAACCGCCGGTCGATTTGAATAGCCAGGGCCATAGAATCATTCAGACCTGTGGGAATGGGAAAACCCACCATCACATTCTTAATGGCTTCAGAAAGACCATTTCTAAAATTTGCAGCCAATGCACACTCGTTCCACTGGGTCAGCACGGACCATTTCCGAAATTTTTGGCAATACACTTCAACCTCGTCCTGGCCCTGAGACATAGCCAGCAAGGCTTTTTCTGCCTGAATCTCAAGATTGGGTTCCTCATAAAGCAAACCGAGCGCCAGAAAAAACGCATCAATATCAGCAAATGCCGGATCTCCTGGCGTCAGCGAGAAAGCCCAATCCTGAGGGTCGCCCCGTAAAAAAGAAATAACAATTTTCACTTGCTGAGTGGAGTCTCCAGAGGAACAGGGTCTCAGGGACAAAAACAATTTACAATTATTCCTGAAATTTCTAAACTTAAATCGGTCTCCGGAAAACAGTTCAGGAATCTGTATCTTAGGTTCTGACATAGGATTTCTGGTAACATAATCTTGTATGCCCTGCACACGAGCAGCAAGCTGGTCCACACTTGTAATCAAGGTCTGGACATTCATGTCTGCAGCAATCACAAGCCACTCAGAGGTAAAGGGGAAAAGAAAAAAAAATGAGAGAGAGAAAAAAAAACTCAGAACTTTCTTTCTTATAATCCCGCTTCTGCAATGCATTTAACCTTTAATACTGGCCTGGCAAACTGTTATGACCCCAATGGCGAGGGTCTCAGAGATATCAGCAAGTCTGCGAAGTACAAAAATCCAGCTCATAGGGCAGTGGTAACTGGGTTGACCATATATCTACTCCTAACGCCAACACTAGAAGTAGCCGGGGAACATGCCTACGTTGGTCGCTAGATGTCTCGCGCCAGCCGGAGGACTAACTACCCCTAGAAGAGGAAAACGAAGACCTCTCTTGCCTCCAGAGAATAGACCCCAAAAGTTGGATACAAGCCCCCCACAAATAATAACGGTGAGGTAAGAGGAAATGACAAACACAGAGATGAACTAGGTTTAGCAAAGAGAGGCCCACTCACTAATAGCAGAATGTAGTAAGATAACTTATATGGTCAACAAAAACCCTACAAAAATCCACACTGGAGATTCAAGAACCCCCGAACCGTCTAACAGCCCAGGGGGAGAACTCCAGCCTCCCTAGAGCTTCCAGCAAGGATAGGATACAGATTATGTACAAGCTGGACAAAAATGCAAACAAAAACAATAGCAAAAAGCAAGAAAGCAGACTTAGCTTAATCAAGCAGGAACCAGGATCAGTAGACAAGAGCACTACAGATTAGCTCTGATATCAAAGTTGCCAGGCATTGAACTGAAGGTCCAGGGAGCTAATATAGCAACACCCCTGACCTAACGACCCAGGTGAGCATACAAGGGATGATAGACATACCCAGAGTAAAAACACTAGTAGCCACTAGAGGGAGCCAAAAGGTAAATTCACAACATTCTGCCATGGCCTTCTGGATTTTTAATTTTATTGTTCCATTTAATCTTTCCACTTTACCTGAACTCTGTGGGTGATACGGAGTGTGAAACTGGTTTTCTACTCCCAACATTTTCATAACATTCTGGAATATTTCTCCAGTAAAATGGGTACCCCTATCTGACTCGATCACCTCAGGCATGCCGTAACGGGGTATCAGTTCATGTGCTATTTTAATGGCAGTAGTTTTTGCTGAGGCTTTACGAACTGGATAAGCCTCTGGCCACCCTGAGAACATGTCCACACACACAAGCACATATTCGTATCCATTGTACCTAGGAAGCTGGATGTAGTCGATCTGGAGTCTTTGAAAGGGATACAGTGGTCTTACATGATGCTTGGTTGGGGTTTTAATGGTCTGACCTGGATTGTGTGCCAGGCATATAGCGCATGCAGCACACATGTCCCGAGCGAAATTACCAAAGCCTGGAGCCAACCACCTTTCTTTTACCTTGAGCGTCATACCGTTTGCCGATACATGCGTAGGTAGGTGGAGGTCACTCGCCACTGCGGGGTACCAGGCTCTGGGTAAACACAACAAAGTTCCTTTTTTCCATAATCCTTGCTGATCTTCTGCCCCTTTTTTCTGCCACTGCCCTCGTTCTTCATCGTCTACCTGTTTCTGAGCTTCCTTCAATCTCTCCTCATCATCTTCAGAGCTATCTAGTGTGTGGGCATGATGTAAGGGTTTACGTGCTGCCTGTTTTGCTTCTTTGTCGGCTTTATCGTTACCCCTGGCTTCCTCGGTGTCGAGTCTCACATGTGCAGCTACCTTTATCACCGCTATTTCTTTAGTTTCTTGTGCTGCCTCCAGAATCTGTCTAATGAGGGAGGCATGTTTAACAGGTTGGCCTGAAGCAGTAATATAACCTCTGGCTCTCCATATTACGCCAAAATCGAAAATAATGCCATGTGCATATCTAGAATCAGTGTATATGTTTGCTGTCTGATCTTTGGCTATTTTTAGAGCTTCAACTAATGCCGTAAGTTCTGCTTCTTGTGCAGACTGATTAGCAGGGAGAGGTTCTGCTTTCAGCACTTCATGCTGAGTTACTACCGCATAACCTGTATGAAATTGTCCATTCATATCTGCATATCTACTGCCATCTATGAAAAGTTCAAATGTAGCATTACAGAGTGGCTTGTCACGTACATTACGTAAGCCCTGAGTCTCTTGTTCCATTAATTGTACACAATCATGCATTGACTCTGATGGGTCAAAGGAGTTGGAGAGTGCAGTTTCCTCAGGTATGGTACCCCCCTCAGACTCTAAAGGGAGCAAAGACGCGAGATTAAGAGTCTGAACCCTGGCAAAGGAAATGTTGGGCGGCAGTAGTAGGGAACATTGGAGACGGAGGTGTCTGGCCATTGAAATATGTTTAGGTTGGACCTGGTTAAGAATGCCATGTACATCATGAGTGGTCTGAACTAGAAGTGGGTGATCAAGAACAATCTCAGAAGCTTTATCTAATAACAGTGAAATTGCAGCTACTTAACACCCTAGGAAAACTAAACTTTTAGCTAAGGTACACTGACTCTAGTTGTATCCTGCATCAGGTGAACGAAACCATGTTGTCCGTCCAAACTTCAAGGTCAGCACACTGTATAACATGACACTCCATCATGTACATCCGTTATCTGTCCATGCTTACTCGCCTATCTTAGGGTACTGTCACACAGTACCATTTTGATCGCTACGACGGCACGATCCGTGACGTCGCAGCGATCGTATGATTATCGCTCCAGCGTCGTAGACTGCGGTCACACGTTGCAATCACGGCGCTGGAGCGATGCCGAAGTCCCCGGTAACCAGGGTAAACATCGGGTAACTAAGCGCAGGGCCGCGCTTAGTAACCCGATGTTTACCCTGGTTACCAGCGTAAACGTTAAAAAAACAAACAGTACATACTTACATTCCGGTGTCTGTCCCCGGCGTTCTGCTTCTCTCCACTGTGTAAGCGCCATAGCCGGCAAGCACAGCGGTGACGTCAGACGTCACCGCTGTGCTCGCTTTCCGGCTGGCAGACGCTCACACAGTGGAGAGAAGCTGAGACGCTGGAGGACAGACACCGGAATGTAAGTATGTACTGTTTGTTTTTTTACGTTTACGCTGGTAACCACGGTAAACATCGGGTTACTAAGCGCGGCCCTGCGCTTAGTTACCCGATGTTTACCCTGGTTACAAGCGAACACATCGCTGGATCGCTGTCACACACAACGATCCAGCGATGTCAGCGGGTGATCAAGCGACGAAAGAAAGTTCCACACGATCTGCTACGACGTACGATTCTCAGCAGGATCCCTGATCGCTGCTGCGTGTCAGACACTGCGATATCGTAACGATATCGCTAGAACGTCACGAATCGTACCGTCGTAGCGATCAAAATGGTACTGTGTGACAGTACCCTTAGCTCACGTAACAACACCCTTTATCTAATCTAAGATGCACAGGAAAACAAACAAACAAAGTCAGTTTTACAGCTGAACTTCAAAGCTTAGGTGAACACACACCTCCCTACCTATCTTAGTTCAAGCAACAAATCAGAGCATCCATGGATGTGACTCTATTATCCTGTGATCTGTGTTACTCTTATCATTATGAATTCTATGGAAACCTGGAGTTAAAAACCACAGGGGGTCTGATAGAAAACAGCAAAAAAAAAAAAAAAAAACAACAACTAACAAATCCTATTATCATTGCAATCACATTGCACCTCAGATAAGGCCCTTCTGCCTCCTGTTTAAACCACACTGGTCTAAGGGTATGTGCACACGTTGCGGATTTCTTGCAGAAATTTCCTGAAGAAAACCGGAAATTTTCTGCAAGAAATCCGCATTTTTTTTCTTTGCGTTTTTTTTCCGTTTTTTTTGCGTTTTTTTAGCATTCTGCAAGCGTAATTAGCTTGCAGAATGCTAAAGTTTTCCAAGCGATCTGTAGCATCGCTTGGAAAACTGACTGACAAGTTGGTCACACTGGTCACACTTGTCAAACGCTATGTTTGACAAACTTGTTACTATAGATGCTGCTTTTTTTTTTTTTTTTTGCAGCATCTATAGTAAAAGATAGAACGTTTAAAAATAATAAAAAAAATAAAAAAAATGCTTATACTCACCCGCAGACATCAGATCTCCTCACCGGCGTCCGTTCCTATAGCTGATGTGTGCGCGCAGGGCCTTCCATGACGTCACGGTCACGTGAGCGGTCTCGGCCAATCACAGGACAGTGACGTCATTCGGCAAGGTCCTTCACCGCACACCAGCTACAGGAACCGAAGCCAGCGTGCAGCACAGAGGCGGGAACACTTCGGGGGCCATCAGAGGGTGAGTATAGGACTATTTTTTATTTTAATTCTTATTTTTTTACCAATTATATGGTGCCCAGTGCGTGGAGGAGAGTCTCCTTTCCTCCACCCTGGGTACCAACCGCACATAATCTGCTTACTTCCCGCATCGTGGGCACAGCCCCGTGCGGGAAGTAAGCAGATCAATGGACCCCTAGGTGTGCGGAATCCCCTGCAATTCCGCATTTTAATGAACATGTTGCTTTTTTTTCCGCGATGCGATTTTTTCGCGGAAAAAAAGGCTACATTTGCACAAAAAATGCGGAATACACTGAAAATAATGGGAGGCATATGTTAGCGTTTTTTTCGCGTTTTTATCACGTTTTTATAGCGAAAAAACGCGAAAAAAACGCGAAAAATACTGAACGTGTGCACATGGCCTAACAATTCATTTCAATAACAAAAGAGCAAACTTAGCAAATAGAAGAAGAATAAAAGGAGCTAAAACAAAAGAAACAATGAAAGACCAGAGACCAGATAGAAACTCTATAATCTGAGTTTACATCAAGACCTCACTATCCTCCCTGGTTGTAATTGGCCATTTTGAGGAGTTTGCCCGTGGCTTGGGACAGACTGAGAGAAAATGCCATTATGTCTGTGAAAATGCCTGTGCTCCCTGACAATATTGCTAGGCCCCTCACAATTACTTGTGCAGTAACAGTTCCTTGCAATATGTCCAAAGTGACCACATTTAAAACATTTCACAGAATAATATTTCCTCTCCTTCATCGTACCCGGCCATTTGCAGTACCTGGCAATATGGCCGGAGCCAGCACAGGCATAACATGTAACACATGCCAAGCCTGATTTATGGGCCCGGACAGAACATACCTCCCTCTGTCTGGAACTTTTAAACTCTTCCATTACTAAGGATGCACTCTTAACAATGTCACGTTTGAACTTTCTTTGTAATTTAGACAGCACATATCTGTCATTACTTTTTATTATTGGATCAAAATTTGATAAAATATTTGATATATCACCTTTTCCATCACTCCCCCCTTTTTGCCCTGCACAGGGCACAATTGGTCGGGGATCTGACCTTGTGTTCAGAGACAAAGAGAAGGCCGGCACCACATTTGAAAATTCATTGATGATATTTTTCAGACTAGTAATCAGTTGGGAACTAGTATCCAGCTCCACACTGCACTGATTAACAATGGCATCACTGGCTGCTGCCATTTCCTTCACAGCTCTGACCTCAGCCCCAGACTGAATCAGCTGGGCTTCCATATCAACACAATGATTTTTCATTTTCAGCAGTTGTGATTCAAGACTAGCAATCTGCTTTTCTCTGTCTACATTATACTGTTCATTCTCTGCCAGTTGTGTCTGTAAGGCACACACTCTCTGCACATTAGTCACACAACACTGGCAGTGGAAATTTGGGGAATCTGCATTACACAGGGATTCCTCATACACACAGATCAGTTTAGCTAACATTTGTAGTCGTTTGCTTGATTTATTCAAGACCGACCGTTTCTGTATGCACATGCTGTCATGCCCACATGCTTGTTCCAATATGGCAGACCACAGCATTTCTGCTACCCTAGAGACAACAATCAACGCTTGGATCTGATCTATCCATTTCTTGTCTCTGATCATGCCCTTTTTTTTTTCCTCCTGAATTCCTTCCCATTTTTTTCTACTAAAGGCTTCTGCCTTAGTAACTCCAAACTTACTAAAAATCTTTCTCAGCCCCTTAGTGGCATCTTCACCACTTCTCTCCTTTATGATAGTATAGATATCTAATTCTTCTGGTTCCGACTTTGTTTGCTTATTCCCCATTTTCTTATCCTGAGCTTTCTTGCCCTAGGTGGCGTTTGGGTATGAGAATACCTCGTTACCTTCTTCCTAAGGAGCTAGGATGTTTAACGGCTTCTGCGTACCGTGTTGATGTAAGAAAATCCTGATTCCTACACCTATAGCAAACAACACAAATGCAACCAGACAGAGGATCAAAATACAACGTATCTTGTCCCAGGCTAATTTATCTGTCCTGGGCTCATACTATCATACACTTATCCGTCACCAGGTTTTCGTCAAAGACAGGATCAGAGATTGAACATAGGCGCAGAGGTCTCCCCGAAAGGACGCAACCACGTTGCCCAGTGGGACAGTCACTTCTTCTGTTTCAACACCCTGGGCGGCTTATAGGGCTATTCCCAACTTCCACACACCTTCTATTCACATTCACTCTCATTCAATGCCGTACTCCGTGAGGTGGTCAATTCCTAAGTAGTTCAAGAACCCGAGCTATAGGTATCCTCCTCTACTAGAACTACCCGCTAAAGGACACGACACAGAAAATCTTACGGACAGTGCAGGGCAGATATAAGAGATCTAACAGTGTCTCTTACCTGGCCAGGTTTTTATTCATCTGCCGTCCATTATCCCAGATTCTCTTTTTGTTCGTATTCTGCCGGTGTTCTTGAAGGAGTACACAGACCTCGGGTCCCTGTTCAGGCGCCAGGAAATGTCGGGACCACACTCAGTCGGAGCAGCCTTTGGAAGTGGGGAATCACCAGAAATAATACACAAGACACGTCTCGTATAGTATATCACTGGGAAGCCTTTGAAAGCACGCCTGCCTTCAAGGTGCTATCCCCTCTTTATATAGTTGGACAGGTAGTTTCAGTGGTTATACAAGTTTTGCTTGTTTAAACAAAGAGAGAAAAGAGAAGACAAAAAAAAACAGTTTCGGCTATGTGATAGTTTCACAACAAACAATACAGTACAGTTTCCCCTATGTGGCAGTTTCACAAACATGAAATAGGATTTCATACTATAGCTAAAATGTCCTTGAATGGATAGGTCAATATTGATCACAAATTCTTTTTGGTTCATTGAGGTAACCATTTTTGTTCCGCTCTTCACATAATGTTTTAACTCAGGAAGAGTTCAGAAATCAATATTTTGTAGAATAACCATGATTTTTAATCACAGCTTTCATGTGTCTTGGCATTTTTTCCACCTGTTTTTCACACTGCTTTTGGGTGACCTTATGCCACTTTTTGTACAAAAATTTAAGCTGTTCTTCTTTGTTTGATGGCTTTTGACTATCCATCTTCCTCTTGATTACATTCCAGAAGTTTTCAATGGGGTTCAGGTCTGGAGATTGGGCTGGCCATGACAGGGGTTTGATGTGGTGGTCCTTCATCCACACCTTGATTGACCTAGCTGTGTGGCATGGCGCATTGTCTTGCTGGAAAAAACAGTCCCAAGAGTTGGGGAACATTGTCTGAGCAGAAGGAATCAACTGTTTTTCCAGGAAAACCTTGTATGCGGCTTGATTCATGCATCCTTTGCAAAGAGCAACCTGCCCAATTCCAGCCTTGCTGAAGCATCCCCAGATCATCACCGATCCTCCACCAAATATCACAGTGGGTACAAGACAATGTGGCTTGTATGCCTCTCCAGGTCACCGTCTAACCATTAGATGACCAGGTGTTGGGCAAAGCTCAACAGACTCATCAGAGAAGATTACCTTACTTCAGTCCTCTATGGTCCAATCCTTATGGCATTGGCAAACTTCAGCCTGGCTCACCATTTCTTCTCATTGATGAAAGGCTTTTTTCTAGCTTTACATGACTTGAGTCCTGCCTCTAGGACTCTGGTACGAACTGTTCTTGCCGTGCACTTCACCCCAGCTGCCATTTGCCATTCCTTTTGTAGGTCACCTGATGTCATCCTGCGGTTGCTGAGTGACAATGAAATAAGATGATGGTCATCCAGGTGAGTGGAGAGTCTTTTTCGCTCTCTGCCAGTCTGTAGCTTCGTTGTCCCCAATGTCTGCTGCTTGACCTTGTTGTAATGGAAAGCTGTCTTAGACATTTTAAGGATGGAGGCAACATGACACTCACTGTGTCCCTATGCTAGTAAAGCCAGAATTGAGCCCTTCTTTTCCTCACTCAAGACTTTTCAACTCCTTTGGCATGGTTAAAAGTTATTTTTTCATTTCTATTACTTTTGGGATATTACTAGCACTTGTTTTGCCATCCAGCTTGTCCTATTGCAAGAGGATTGTGAACACCACAGCAGTGTTTTTTGTTTTTTATACTTTCCTTCGTTAAATAAGATTTGGTTCAGGTGATCACCTAATCAGAAGCACATTAAGTAGAATGAGGTGTGCTCTGGTTGGAATTGAATGGACACTGGAATGGAAAGGATGTCAGACATGTAGAGAAGCTGAATTTCATAAAACTGCGCAGTGGTCTCTTAATTTTTGCCAGAGCTGTATATATATATATATATATATATATATAAAAACATACATGCATAAGCACCATGTACATACATAGATACACAATACCATACAATACTTACATACACACGATATATACACATACATGCACAAATACCTTTACATATACATAAACATACGTTATAAATACACATACACACACATACATACAGTACAGACCAAAAGTTTGGACATACCTTCTCATTTAAAGATTTTTCTGTATTTTCATGACTATGAAAATTGTACATTCACACTGAAGGCATCAAAACTATGAATTAACACATTGGGAATTATATACTTAACAAAAAAGTGTGAAACAAGTGAATTTATGTCTTATATTCTAGGTTCTTCAAAGTAGCCACCTTTTGCTTTGATGACTGCTTTGCACAGTCTTGGCATTCTCTTGATGAGCTTCAAGAGGTAGTCACCCGGAATGGTCTTCCAACAATCTTGAAGGAGTTCCCAGAGATTCTTTGCACTTGTTGGCCCTTTTACCTTCACTCTGTGGTCCAACTCACCCCAAACCATGTCGATTGGGTTCAGGTCTGGTGACTGTGGAGGCCAGGTCATCTGGCGTAGCACCCCATCACTCTCCTTCTTGGTTAAATAGCCCTTACACAGCCTGGAGGTGTGTTTGGGGTCATTGTCCTGTTGAAAAATAAATGATGGTCCAACTAAACGCAAACCAGCCATGCTGGTTCAGTATGCCTTCAATTTTGAATAAATCCCCAACAGTGTTACCAGCAAAGCACCCCCACACCATCACACCTCCTCCTCCATGCTTCCTGGTGGGAACCAGGCATGTAGAGTCCATCCGTTCACCTTTTCTGCGTCGCACAAAGACACGGTGGTTGGAACCAAAGATCTCAAATTTGGACTCATCAGACAAAAGCACAGATTTCCACTGGTCTGATGTCCATTCTTTGTGTTCTTTAGCCCAAACAAGTCTCTTCTGCTTGTTGCCTGTCCTTAGCAGTGGTTTCCTAGCAGCTATTTTACCATGAAGGCCTGCTGCACAAAGTCTCCTCTTAACAGCTCTTGTAGAGATGTGTCTGCTGCTAGAAATCTGTGTGGCATTGACCTGGTCTCTAATCTGAGCTGCTGGTAAGCTGCAATTTCTGAGGCTGGTGACTCGGATAAACTTATCCTCAGAAGCTGGGGTGACTCTTGGTCTTCCTTTCCTGGGGCGGTCCTCATGTGAGCCAGTTTCTTTGTAGCACTTGATGGTTTTTGCCAATGCACTTGGGGACACTTTCAAAGTTTGCCCAATTTTTCGGACTGACTGACCTTCATTTCTTAAAGTAATGATGGCCACTCATTTTTCTCTACTTAGCTGCTTTTTTTTTGCCATAATACAAATTTTAACAGTCTATTCAGTAGGACTATCAGCTGTGTATCCACCAGACTTCTGTACAACACAACTGATGGTCCCAACCCCATTTATAAGGCAAGAAGCCGTCCATCGTTTGCTAGAATGGAAGCTTATGGCGCCGGATCCGTCAAATGAATCGGCGACGGATTCCGTTTTTTAACTGAGCATGCTGCGATCCAATTAGCCAGATCCGCTAGTCGGATCCATCCAAAAAATTGATCTGTTCCATCAGTTTTTCACAATCTGCGACGGATCCTTTGATCCATCGAGCCAACGGATTGTGACTGATGGCAAAAAAAACTGATGTATGAAAGGGGCCAAAGCCTGTAATAGTGACTTGTAAGCTGATATTTCATATAATATATTGTGCGCTTTTCTTTGATGACTAGTGATGTTTGCTGATATGCTAATTATGTATTGTATTATGGAGCCAGTTTGTTGACTTTGAAAGCAGAGAGGGTAAAACTTTGCAAATAGATTAAATAATCAAGTAATGCTATTTGATCTCATCACCATTGTTCCCCTTATCCTGGTGCTGGACTGAAGGACACTAGGTAAATCTAAAAATAGGTTACATACCTCTGTGTAAAGAGACTCAAAGACAGAGAGGTGGGGGGGGGGAGAGACAGCCAGAGATTCTGCTAAAACATATACATTCAAAGGACTAGAGACAGGACAGCAGCCAATATCATGGCACCATCACGAGGGACACGGATCTATCATTCTACAGGAAACAACCTAGGGTTTTTTGGCTCCGGTTGGAAGAATACAAATCTGATTAATTGACCATCGCTGGTCCATGGATACGTTTGGGGAAAGCCAGGACTGGGACCTGCTGGTCACCTGGCTCCATTGGGGTCATGTTCGGATAAGTCAGGTGGTGACTCTCGTGTCAACTTGCCTTGTATGGACTCACTGAACTGTCATCTTCATATGCTTGTCGATACCTCCTGTCTGTGTGTGTGTACTGCAGGTGGGGTAGCAGACCCTGGGAGCTCTGATGTAACATCTGACATTATCCCGGCGGGTCAGTAGAAGGGTGAGACACTGTAATGTGCACCATATTTAGGAATTTTGCTGGGACTGTTCTATGTGTTAGCCTGTTATGTAGTTCAATAAAGCTTCGCCACACTGTTTTACCCTCACCCTGTGTTGTATGAGTAGCGTTATGCACACATTAACAGGAGAGCTGGCGTTAGTCGAGATGATCACTGGTCTATGCAGTTCTGGATAGCGGAACTGGACACCCACCGACCCTCCGTGTCTCCACAACATGGTAGACAGCAGTGTGAGATGCCGTGTCTTTTGTCAGCAACCCTGTTTCTTCCAACGTTAGATTAGAGAGACAGGGTGGACAACAGTGTGAGCAGACTCTTCTTTCCTCAGCATTCCTGGTATCTGAAGTATTATATTAGATAGACAGGGTGGACAGCAGTGTGAGCAGTCTCTTCTTAGCTCAGCACTCCTCGTATCTCCAGTATTAGACTAGATAGACAGGGTGGAGAGCAGTGTGAGCAGACTCTTCTTATCTCAGCATTCCTGGTATCACCAGTATTATATCAGATAAACAGGGTGGAGAGCAGTGTGAGTAGTCTCTTTTTAGCTCAGCACTCCTGTTATCTCCAGTATTACATTAGATAGACATAGTGGACAGCAGTATGAGCAGACTCTTACCTCTGCATTCCTGATATCTCCAGTATTACATTAGATAGACATGGTGGACAGCAGTTTGAGCGGTCTTTATTTTATCTCAGCAATCCTGGTATTTCCAGTTTTAGGTCAGAAAGATAGGTTGGACAGTAATGTAAGACTTGGTCATAAAGGAACTAAATGATTTTTCACCAGCATTGCTTTTAGGTTCTAAAAGTAAGCGAGACCACAGCAGCCCTGTATTCATTTTGTTATCTAAATGTTCTTCTACTTTCACAGACATAATGCTACTGACAAAAAAATGTTGTCATAGACAGTTTAGAGGGCACCAATCTAATTTCTGTGTCATCGGTTGGCACTCACCAGCTTTACTTTTTACAAAATGTAATTTTCACAGTGATTACGAGGAGGTTCATACAATTGTTAATTCATCCAGTCTTTTATTATATTTAATGGCAAATTCCTGTTTACAACAGAGAATGTATGCAAGCCAACAATATTTTTTTGTGGCTACATAATAAATGTTATCAATTGCAAATCAGCATTTTCTTGATTGCTGTTTGAATGCCGGGCAAGTTTATACTGGGCGATGATCAGGAGAAAACATTTGCACATTATTTACTAAGAAGTAAAGATGGCCTTAATGCGAGCAGGAAAGATAGAAGCTTTTTTATCATCAGTCGTTGTGCTTCAGTGAATTCTGTTGTAGTTTAGGACAGGATTATATTTTATAGATAAATACTAAGAGTGGCCATTCTGTATGTGGCTTTTTTCCAAGAAACATGCAGACTACACCAATTCTCTCATGATGCATGCTTAGTTAACGGCACAAAATGTTCTCCCTTAGGGCTCACTCACATTTTTGTACCAGTACTATCTGTGATTTTTCCAGATAGATCAATGCACTTTTTCATATATCCTTTTTTTTGCTGACCGATTGTCTACAAAACAAAATAAAAATGAAGATATGTCTTACTTTGACCCAGATTAAACTCATCAATGCAAGTCAGCAGCACTGTGAAAAAAATGATAGCACATAGATCTTGCCATACACTGTGTTCCAAATTATTATACACAAAGAGTTTAGGAGTGATAAGGTTAGAATTTTTTTAGTTGACATTTAAACTCATTGATGGTGAAGTGTGTCAGGGCTCTTTATATCACTGAAAGCAATTGCAGATACCTGTGCACATTAGTTTGGCAGGTGCGTACAAATAAAGGCAAGACTACTTAAGAAGGCTGTTCCACATTATTAAAGCAGCCTACATTTTTTGCCAAAATGGGAAAGAAAAAGGATGTGTCGGCTGCTGAGAAGCAACAAATTATGGAGTATTTAGGTCAAGCATGACTACAATCAACATTGCCAAGACACTTCATCGTGATCATCTCACAATCAAGAAGTATGTAGCTGATTCCCAGCACACACCTGTGCATGCTGATAAGGAAAAATTGAGGACTCTTTCCAACAGGCAATTGCGTAAGGTTAAAAGAGCAGCTGCAAAAATGCCTTGTCATAGCAGCAGACAAGTTTTTGAAGCTGCTGGTGCCTCCAACATCCCCAGAACAACAAGATGCAGGGTCCTTCAGAGGTTTGCAGCTGTGCGTAAGCCATCCTGTCGACCACCTCTATCCACTGCACACAAGCAGAAACGGCTCCAGTGGGCCAAACGATACATGAAGACTGACTTCCAAACTGTTTTGTTCACCGATGAGTGCCGTGCAACGCTCGATGGTCCAGATGGATGGAGTGGAGGATGGCTGGTTGATGGACACCCCATGAAAACACGGCTAAGGCACCAACAAGGAGGAGGTGGAGTAATGTTTTGGGCTGGAATCATGGGGAGAGAGATTGTCGGCCCCTTTATGATCCCTGAAGGGGTAAAGATGAACTCCATAATCTATTTGGAGTTTCTAAAACAACACTTCCAGCCATGGTTCAAGAGGAAGAACTGTGCTTTCCACAGCAAGATCATTTTCATGCATGATAATGCACCATCTCATGCTGCAAAAAACACATCTGCATCTCTGGCTGCTATGAGCATAAAAGAGGACAAACTTATGGTGTGGCCACCATCTTCCCCTGACCTCAACCCCATTGAGAACCTCTGGAGCATCATCAAATGGAGTGTCTATGATGGCGGGAGGCAGTTCACATCTAAGCAACAGCTCTGGGAGGGTATTCTGTCCACATGCAAAACAATTGAAGCAGAAACCATCCAAAAACTGACAAATTCAATGGACGAGAGAGTTCAGAAGCTTCTTTCGAACAAGGGGTCCTATGTGCAAATGTAACATCACCTAGAATAAAGTTTTCACTTGAAAACTGTTTGATTTCATTTTGTAATAAGCTGATAATGCTTATAACTTCACAATTGACCATTTTTTTGTTCAAAATAAAAAAAAAAAAGGTTGAAAACTCTGCTGTGCATAATAATTTGGAACATACATTTTGAGTGTTTATTTTTTTTTAAAAGATACTGTTTTCATAGGCAGTTTGTTCCAAAACATTGCAATTATACTAGAATAGTAGATGACTGGAAAATAACAATGACTGCAATTCAGATAGGTAATTTAGAGAAAATATGAGGAAATATTATTTGCATAATAATTTGGAACACAGTGTAGTTTACTGTTTACTGGAGAGGAGGAGATAAGAATTTTTTGTAAGAATTGACAAACCAAAAATGGGGTGTAATACTGAAAAAAGTACACTGCTTTTCACTTATAACAAAAAAAAAAAAAAAAAAAGGATTTGTGGAACAGGTACTCACTTTGAAAAATGTAAAGACCTAAAAATTAACCAGTTACATAAAATGTATGCCATCCCGCACAGAATAAAGATCTGGTATGGTCATATGGACCAGGTAGACTAAGGCTACTTTCACATATCAGTTTTTTGCTGTCAGGCACAATCCGGTGAGTTTTGAAAAAAACGCATCCTTTTTTTTTCCGCCGGATCTGTTTTTTCTCATAGAGTTGTATTAGCGCCGGATTGCGCCTGATGGCCACACGTTTCATCCGTTTTTTGACGGATCCATCCAAAAAGCTTTTTCCGGCGGATGGAGAAAACGTCCAGAGTAACGCTTTTTCTGTGAGGTGAAAAAGTGGACAGCGACTGATCCGGCGAAAAACGTATGAAACGGAGATGTGAAATGATGATTCCGGCCTCCGAATCTGTTTTCCCTGCATTCTCCATACAAATCTCTCTCTCCCTCTCTCTTTCCTTTTCCACGGAACTGGAAGTCCATCTATCCCCGGGTTAATTAAAAAAAAAAAAAAACAGATCCGTTGCATCAGTTTTTTACACTTTGCAACAGATCCGTTTTTTCAAAAATTTGCAGGATCCTTCATGACTGATGTGTGAAAGTAGCCTAAGGTTTGGTCTGGTAGGTCCATGTTCTGACAAGATACTCAATCCTTGCTTCAAGAGACTACATGCAATCAAACAGAAGACAAATCTTAGGCCGCCTTTGAAGCGGATAAATTATTTGTAGGGTTTATCATTGTTTAAACAAGGACAAGGAACGAGCTACATACGCAGGCAATGATCTAGAGGACACAATAGGTTGAATACTAAGGCTATGTTCACACGCTGCGGTTTTTGCTGCGGATCCGCAGCAGATTTGCAGCTGCGGATCCGCAGACGTTTTCCATGCAGGGTACAGTACAATGTTACCCTATGGAAAAACAAATCCGCTGTTCCCACTTTCCTTTTTTCCGCTGGAAAATCCGCGCTGATTTTCTGCGGAAAAAAAGTAGCAGCATGTCACTTCTTTCTGCGGATTCCGCAACTGTTTTCCACCTGCACCAATAGGAAAGTGCAGTTGGAAAACCGCAGTGGAATCCGCAGAAGAAACCGCACAAAAAACCGCAGGGAAATCCACCGCGGTTTGGCACTGCGGGATTTCCAAATCAGGACCTGAAAAATCCGCAGCAAAAAAAGGATGGTGTGAACAAGCCCTAAATCTTCCAACAACCTCCAGTATTACGGCTGCTTTTAAATAAGTGTAGAGGTTGCTGGGAATGTACTAAAACTGAGCTCATTATCAGAGATCACAAGCAATCAATACACAGCTTAAAGAAATGAAGGAGACCTACAGTTACTGCATCTGCTCCAATCAAACACACTGAAATGCAGAAGTCCTGGCTTCATGAACAGAGGCCAATAATGTGTATCCATATCTAGTTGTCTTTATACAGTGCAAGATGGTAAGATATTGATATCAATGCATATAAGATGCTTTTAGGGATTTCTGGTAATTTATACAATATAACTGCTTTGTTGGCTCCTGCAAGACCCCTACCAAATAACAATCCCTATAAAATCAGGAGGATCATTATTGGACACCATGGAAATACATTCGGACAATCACTGATGACATTTTGATTATCAATATACCTAATTTGGACATGTCCGTGTGTCTGTGCACAATGAGTCATTCACAGCTGAACAGTAACTTAGGTATCCATAGTTACTACCAATAGCAGCTAACTGCCTTGGCGTAACCATGGATACCTAAGGAGAGGAGCTCTCCCTGGTGGCAAGTTAAGGCATAAGCCTTTTTTGAACGTTAGCCTGTGAGACAACACTGTGAGGCAACATTGCAAAGATGGATCAAATTGAGCGCGCTGCTGCACGTAGAGAAGCAAATTGCATACGGATGCATAACCTGCGTCTTAATGAAACAGAAGATGAACGAAATTGTCGAAGAACTGCTGATGCAGCTCGACAGAGGGCGGCCAGAGCAAGAGAAACGAATGAAGTAACTGAATCACGTAGAACACCTAATGTTACACGACACACGCAATGCACAAAGTGATACACATATTTCACAAAAAAGAGAACAAGATAGAATACGTGTCCGAAATGCAACAGCCACTTGATGACGGCAAGTTACATTTGCCGCTAGAGGACTTCTCAGTCAAATTGATGAGACACCTATTGAAGAGCACTATGCTGGCGAACTGACATTTCGATGTTAGTTCTGCCAATCTAAAAATTTCAAAGACGAAATAGTGCAGGACAAAACATTCCCTTCCTGCTGCAAGAGAGGGCGCGACCAATTACATCCCATTCGTATGGATGATCAATTAGTCAAGTTGATGAAAGGAGAGCATCAGCACTCCAATAACTTTATGGCTAATATAAGGCAATACAATAGCTCGCTTGCTTTGGCATCAATAGGAGCACAAGTAGCGCCACCTTCTGGGCATGGTCCATAATGTTTTTGAATTCATGGACAAATTTACCACAGAACTGCCCCATTGCATCCTGCTGTGGGTAGTACTCCCAAGTTTGCCGAGATTTATATCTTGGACACTGAAGAAGCATTAAGTAGAAGAAGTCAAGCAAATAAAGAGTGCCTCCCAGCACTGCTATCATCTCTTGGAGAGAAAATGAAAGCAATTAACCCACTCGCAAGAGCCTTCACAATGATGAGGGAATTTGAAATAGAGAAACAGAGGATTACTGAATTAGAAAATCGCAATCCACTCGAAATAACAATGTCAATTATAAATGACTACAATGATGCCAAGAGGTGCTATAATGCACCAAGAAGTAGCTATAATTTATCAAAATGCAATGGGTGAATCCCCATTTAATAGGGCCATCAGAGTTCACCTCAAAAGTGAAAAGCAAACTGTTCAAATCAGCTTTCTTCACAGAAAGTGTGATGCAATGACATATCCACTTCTATTCCCATATGGGGACAGTGGATGGACAATAAATGTGACAACTCCAATTGCCCTAAATGTGTAACATCAAGGAATTGGTGACATTCATCTACCATCCATACCAGTGGATCAAGTTCAACAAGAAAAAAATCACTCTGTTGCAGTACTATGCATACAGGCTTGCCATTCGTGACAAGTTCAATCCCCTTTTAAATGCTGGGAAGTTGATGCAACAATTTATTGTTGACAGTTACATCAAAATTGAATCCGACAGGATCGAATATATAAAACAAATCAAAAGGCATTACGTGTCGACAGTTATGCCGGCGTTATGGATCACATCCATAAAGCTGCGTTACACCAAGGGCTAAAAGCTGGGACACCAGTAATTTTACAGTCCACTTTCATTGGAAGCCCAAGAGCTATGCAGCAAAATTACCAAGACGCCATGACAATTGTCTGAAAATTCGGAAGGCCACATCTTTTTGTTACGATGACCTGTAACCCAAAGTGGAAAGAAATTACTGAAAATTTAGAACCATGGCAAAGGCCAGAGTTCAGACCAGATTTGGTTGCACGAGTATTTAAAATCAAACTCCAAGCCGTACTTAACGAGACTATCGGATAGCTCTACCTGAACAGTATTAACCCCTTAACGACCGCCAATACGCCTTTTAACGGCGGCCGCTAAGGGTACTTAAACCACAGCGCCGTTAATTAACGGCGCTGTGGAAAAAGTGAATAGCGCCCCCCAGAGTCGGATTTTCTCTGGGGTCTCGGTTACCGGGGGTAGCCGAGACCCCAGAGAACATGATTCGGGGGTTTTTTACCGACCCCCGAGTTGCGATCGCCGGTAATTAACCGTTTACCGGCGATCGCAAAAAAAACCAAAACGCGATTTCCCATTTAATTTCTCTGTCCTCCGATGTGATCGCACATCGGAGGACAGAGAAATGGGGTCCCCGGTCGCCCCCGATGCCCCCCCGATACTCACCTGTCTCCCCCGGTGCTCCTCGTGGTTCCCCATGGGCGCCGCCATCTTAAAAATGGCGGGCGCACGCGCAGTGCGCCCGCCGGCCGGCACCTGGGAGATCTTTGGGGTCTCAGCTGCTGGGGGTAGCCGAGACCCCAAAGAACATGATCGGGGTCGGTTTTTACCGACCCCTGTTTTGCGATCGCCGGTAATTAACAGTTTACCGGCGACCGCAAAAAAAAAAAAAAAAAGTGACGTGTAATTCTCTGTCCTCTGATGTGATCGCACATCAGAGGACAGAGAAATAGGGGGATTCGGGGACCCTATCATACTTACCGGTGTCTCTGGGTCCTCCTGTGTCTTCTCCTGCCGGCCGGCTTCTTCCTATAGAAAGAAAATGGCGGGCGCATGCGCAGTGCGCCCGCTCTCTGCTGCCATCTGCCGGCCGGCAGGAGAGAAGAGTTGGGGCTAAAATTAGGGTTAGGGTTAGGGTTAGGGCTAGGGTTAGGGTTGGGGCTAAATTTAGGGTTAGGGTTGGAGCTAAATATAGGGTTAGGGCTGGGGCTAAATTTAGGGTTAGGGTTAGGGTTGGGGCTAAAGTTAGGGCTATAGTTAGAGTTGGGGCTAAAGTTAGGGCTATAGTTAGAGTTGGGGCTAAAGTTAGGACTAGGGTTGCGGCTAAAGTTAGGGTTAGGGTTGGGATTAGGGTTTGGATTAGGGTTGGCATTAGGGTTACGTTTGGGATTACGGTTAGGTTTGGGATTAGGGTTAAGGGTAGGGTTTGGATTAAGGGTGTATTGGGATTAGGGTTAGGTTTGAGGTTAGGGTTGAGATTAGGATTAGGGGTGTGTTGGATTTAGGGTTCTGATTAGGGTTATGGTTGTTTTGAGGTTAGGGTTGCGATTATCCTTAGGGTTGTGATTAGGATTATGGATCGGGTTGGCATTAGGGTTAGGCCTCTTTCACACTTCAGTCTTTTGGCATCAGTCTGAAACGGCCATTTTCATCAAATAGCGGATGCGCCATTTTTTTTGGCGGTTCCGCTATTTTCCCATAGACATGCAATAGCGACGGATTGTGTCGGATGGTCGTCCGTTCCATCCGCCATGTGACGGATCCGTCGAGATTTGGCGGACGTCATATAGACATTGACGGCCATTGTAACTTTTTTGATTGCGCCGAAATGGCGGTTCGCGACGGATCCGTCGCGTTCGTCATTCCATAGAATGGCCGCCTATGGGCGACGGATCCGTTGTTACCGTCATTTCGACGGATCCGTCGCCCCAATCCGCTTTTTCAATTGTGCATGCTCCAAAAAGTAGATACTTTTCCCAGACAACCCCCAAGTAACGGATCCGTCAAAAAAACGGATCCGTTAATACAGTTTTCTCAACAATTGCGACGGATCCGTCACTATGTCGGAGCTGACTGACGCCAAACAACTGAAGTGTGAAAGAAGCCTTAGGAGTATGTTGGGGTTAGGGTTGGAGTTAGATTTGGGGGGTTTCCACTGTTTAGGTACATCAGGGGGTCTCTAAACGCCACAGCCAATTTTGCGCTCAAAAAGTCAAATGGTGCTCCCTCCCTTCCGAGCTCTGCCGTGCACCCAAACAGTGGTTTACCCCCACATATAGGGCATCAGCGTACTCGGGATAAACTGGACAACAACTTTTGGGGTCCAATTTCTCCTGTTACCCTTGTGAAAATAAAAACTTGGGGGCTAAAAAAAATTTTTTGTGGAAAAAAATTTTTTTTTTTATTTTCACAACTCTGCATTATAAACGTCTGTGAAGCACTTGGGCATTCAAAGTTCTCACCACACATCTAGATAAGTTCCTTGGGGACTCTAGTTTCCAAAATGGGGTCACTTGTGGGGGGTTTCTACTGTTTAGGTACATCAGGGTCTCTGCAAATGCAACATAATGCCCGCAGACCATTCTATCAAAGTCCACATTCCAAAATGGGGTTCCTTCCCTTCCGAGCTCTGCCATGTGCTCAAACAGTGGTCCCCACCACACATGGGGTATCAGTGTACTCAGCACAAATTGGACAACAACTTTTGGGGTCCAATTTCTCTTGTAACCCTTGTCAAAATAAAAATTTTGGGGCTCAAAAATCTTTTTTGTGGAAAAACAAAATTTATTTTTATTTTCACGACTCTGCATTATAAACTTCTGTGAAGCACTTGGGCATTCAAAGTTCTCACCACACATCTAGATAAGTTCCCTGGGGGGTCTAGTTTCCAAAATTGGGTCACTTGTGGGGGGTTTCTACTGTTTAGGCACATCAGGGGCTCTGCAAATGCAACATAACGCCCGCAGACCATTCTATCAAAGTCTGCATTCCAAAACGGCGCTCCTTCCCTTCCGAGCTCTGCCGTGCACCCAAACAGTGGTCCCCCCCACACATGGGGTATCAGTGTACTCAGGACAAATTGGACAACAACTCTTGGGGTCTAATTTCTCTTGTTCCCTTGTGAAAATAAAAACTTGGGGGCTAAAAAATCTTTTTTGTGGAAAAAAAAAATATTTTTTATTTTCACGACTCTGCATTATAAACTTCTGTGAAGCAGATGGGCATTCAAAGTTCTCACGACACATCTAGATAAGTTCCTTGGGGGGTCTAGTTTCCAAAATGGGGTCACTTGTGGGGGGTTTCTACTGTTTAGGTACATTAAGGGCTCTGCAAATGCAACATAACGCCCGCAGACCATTCTATCAAAGTCTGCATTCCAAAACGGCGCTCCTTCCCTTCCGAGCTCTGCCATGCGCCCAAACAGTGGTTTACCCCAACATATGGGGTATCAGCCTACTCAGCATAAATTGCACAATAAATTTTGGGGTCCAATTTCTCCTGTTACCCTTGAGAAAATACAAAATTGCAGGCTAAAAAATCATTTTTGAGGAAAAAAAAAAGGATTTTTTATTTTCACGGCTCTACTTTATAAATTTCTGTGAAGAACTTGGGGGTTTAAAGTGCTCACCGCACATCTAGATAAGTTCCTTAAGTGGTCTAGTTTCCAAAATGGGGTCACTTGTGGGGGGTTTCTACTGTTTAGGCACATCAGGGGCTCTCCAAACGCGACATGGTGTCCGATCTCAATTCCAGCCAATTCTACATTGAAAAAGTAAAACGGCACTCCTTCTCTTCCAAGCTCTGCGGTGCGCCCAAACAGTGGTTTACCCCCACATATGGGGTATCGATGTACTCAGGAGAAATTGCACAACAACTTTTGTTGTCTAATTTCTCCTGTTACCCTTGTGAAAATAAATATTTTGGGGCAAAAAGATCATTTTTGTAGAAAAAATTCGATTTTTTATTTTCACGGCTCTACGTTATAAACTTCTGAGAAGCACCTGGGGGTTTAAAGTGCTCACCACACATCTAGTTAAGTTCCTTAAGGGGTCTAGTTTCCAAAATGGGGTCACTTGTGGGGGGCTTCTACTGTTTAGGCACATCAGGGGCTCTCCAAATGCGACATGGCATCCAATCTCAATTCCAGCCAATTCTACATTGAAAAAGTAAAACGGCACTCCTTCTCTTCCAAGCTCTGCGGTGCGCCCAAACAGTGGTTTACCCCCACATATCGGGTATCAACATACTCAGGAGAAATTGCACAACAACTTTTGTGGTCTAATTTCTCCTGTTACCCTTGTGAAAATAAGAATTTGTGGGCGAAAAGATCATTTTTGTGTAAACAAATGCGATTTTTTTATTTTCACGGCTCTACTTTATAAACTTCTGTGAAGCACTTGGGGGCTCAAAGTGCTCACCACACATCTAGTTAAGTTCCTTAAGGGGTCTAGTTTCCAAAATGGGGTCACTTGTGGGGGGTTTCCACTGTTTAGGCACATCAGGGGCTCTCTAAACGTGACATGGCATCCGATCTCAATTCCAGCCAATTCTGCATTGAAAAAGTCACACGGCGCTCCTTCTCTTCCAAGCTCTGCGGTGCGCCCAAACAGTGGTTTACCCCCACATATGGGGTATCGGCGTATTCAGGAGAAATTGCACAACAACATTTATGGTTACATTTCTGTTTTTACACTTGTGAAAATAAAAAAAAATGGTTCTGAAGCAAAATGTTTGCAAAAAAAAGTTAAATGTTCATTTTTGCCTTCCACATTGTTTCAGTTCCTGTGAAGCACGTAAAGGGTTAATAAACTTCTTGAATGTGGTTTTGAGCACCTTGAGGGGTGCAGTTTTTAGAATGGTGTCACACTTGGTTATTTTCTATCATATTGACCTCTCAAAATGACTTCAAATGTGATGTGGTCCCTAAAAAAAAAATGGTGTTGTAAAAATGAGAAATTGCTGGTCAAATTTTAACCCTTATAACTCCCTAACAAAAAAAATTTTGGTTCCAAAATTGTGCTGATGTAAAGTAGACATGTGGGAAATGTTATTTATTAACTATTTTTGTGACATATCTCTCTGATTTAAGGGCATAAAAATCCAAATTTTGAAAATTGCTAAATTTTTAATTTTTTTGCCATATTTCCATTTTTTTCATAAATAATCGCAAGTAATATCGAAGAAATGTTACCACTAACATGAAGTACAATATGTCACGAAAAAACAATCTCAGCATCAGCAGGATCCGTTGAAGCGTTCCAGAGTTATAACCTCATAAAGTGACAGTGGTCAGAATTGTAAAAATTGGCCTGGTCATTAAGTACCAAATTGGCTCTGTCACTAAGGGGTTAACTACAGAGCTTTTTCATACACAAGGTAGGAGTGTCAGGAGAGGTGCACCAGGTATTTATGTTTGCTATTAGACTGCACATACGCCAGTCTAGTGCGTGGGTACACGTCATTGTGAGGTCAGTCTGCTGCGTGGTTACACCCCATTGCGTGGTTCGTAATCACAGCACGCGCCCTAAGGTCGCGCAATCACACCAAGTTTTTAGACCCCAAATAAACATCATCTATGTAAAGTCTCTGTTATGTTGAAGCGGTCAATACTTTTGTTATATAAGTATTTGTCTCCGTTATATAGAATTCTATCATGGAAATTTTATGCAAAAGGGCTGGAGAGGCTTGGCATGCACATGGAGCTCTCTGGCCTCTCCCCCTCTTTCCTCGCCTGCCGCCAGCCTCCTGTCAGTGACTGACAGGTCACTCTTCTTTATGACATGCTCCCCTGCCCAAGATTTCAAGCAAGTGCTGTCATTCCAGGGGGCAATGCCTCCATAAATGATGGCGTTTGTGTGAGATCTTGGACAATGAAGCAGGTTGCGAAAAGAGGGACCTGTCAGTCACTAACAGGAGCCTGGCAGCAGGCGAGAAAAGAGGGGGAGAGGCTGGTGAGCTGTAAGTGCAGGCCAAGCCTCCTTGCATAAATATTGGCCTATAGGTGTCTTTATAACGGAGACACAGACTTAAAAAAAAGGTATGGGTGTATGAACATTACATGGACTTTACATAGGTGACATTAGTTTGGAGTATAAAAACCTGCTTACAAGATCACTTTAATAATCGCGTTCCTTCCTTTCAAAGGGCTGAACCATTGTTAGATTCTCTAATTAATGTTTGCGGAATCTTAAGGAATTTAGGATTTTGCTATATCGCTTACTCCATGGACAGTCTTCATGCTCTAGTCTGCCTCACACATGAATGCTGTGCTGTGATAGTCACCCTGTGAGGCCTGTATTCTATTCAATGGCATAGTATATTTAGGGTTATAATTGGTTCTCATGTTGGAACTCTTGGTTCAATATTTTAATGTAAGGTCTTCTACTATAAATGTAAATTTACCGAGAGTAGACTTGGTAATGAAAGATAGTCCCCAGTGGAGCTACGGAGTCAATCACACCACTCGCCCTCGGAAAATGCACAGAATGTTAAAAATATAAATCAGCAATGATAAAACCATCTCTAAATTATGGCATCTCTTGTATGAACACTTTATCCAAAGTAAAAAAAACAAACAACAAATTAATTATAATAAACTGTCAACCATGACATAGGACAGAATTAATTGGACAGGAACTGGTGTGAAAGCAGAGGAATCACTTGAAACACTACAGCCATTACTATTATTCTAGCTTACATGTATATCCTACAGCCCGTGCATATCTAACCACTATATGCGTATCCTATTGTATGCTGCATTACAAATGTCTTCTGTTCTAAAATCATTATATTTAGAGTAGACTACAGTGCCACATGAGGGCATCAGATGGCGGCACATGGAAAGCAAATATCCCAGTAAATACAACAATAGACATTCCAAGTGCAGCTGTACAGAGACGACTTTGCATTCTACATGAGGCCTTGGGCATCATTACATGAGTATCATTTTTCCATGTGTATGCCTACCAACCAACCATGACAATATTGTGCTTTGAAATGACTAATGCGTGAAGGGACAATAGTAACAATTAGGCCACTGGGAAAGCCTTTGCTTGCATTCATCTTTATGTAAGCACAGTTGCTCTTTTGTCTACCTTCTCTTTTGTGACATCTTCACTCCGTTGAAGCATTAGAAATTTTTGTAAGTCATGGAGTCAGGTTTTTTGAGGACCACCTTGTTCTCTCAATGCAAGTTCTGTGAACACAAGGGAATTTAATGTATCCCTTTATTGGAAGATCCCTACTAAACGCACCTGATATCAGTTGTTAAATTGCATTAAATGTAGTATAGTATAAATCTAGCACTTGAATCATTTTGATAGCAGTGCCAAGCTGTATTGGCATATTGTAGTGCTATGTTATCCCTGGTGGTGCTAGTGCATAAAAGTATCTGCAGCTGCTAACAGCTGGCAATCCACATGTAAGAGGCTTGTGAGCCATATGTGGCTCCAGAGCCACTGATTCGGCAAATCTTTACTTCAACATCACTATGGGTCCAAATCTTCAAAACTGGTTCTTTTCACACCAGTCTTGATCCTGTTGTGTGCTGCAACAAAATCATTAAGGGCTCGTTCACAAGTCCGATTTTCGCATACGAGTGCTATCCATAGTTTTCACTAATTTATTCTATGGAACAATGCACATATCCGATTTTTCCTTTGAACCGAGTGGTCCATGGAAAATATTGCAGACATGTCCGATCGGGATCCGAGGGTCGGATCAAAATTGTCAATGCAAGTCAATGGGTCTTTGAAAAAATTGGGACGCACTTGGATTACATCCAAGTGTGGTCCGATTTTCATGGACTGTCAAAATTGAGATTTTTTTATTTATTTCTCCACATACGAGAAAAACGGATGAGCCTCAGACAACACGCTAATCATATTCTGATCAAAGTCGGATCACAATAATCAATCCATTTTTCTTGTATGTGGAAAAACCTGGATGAGTGAATGAGCCCTAAGAGTCATAAGCCTTTCAATTAATTCGGTGTAAGCTTCAGCTGCACTGTTCCAGCTTCAGTAATGAACTCAAGTTATTGACAGGAGTACATTTCAATTATAATTTACATCACTTCTGTAGCATACATTATGATGAATTTGTAGGGCTGCAATCGACCATGACCCCTCCTGATAAGCTGCACCCACCTTGTAAAAAGGTGATGGAGTTTCCAAAAGGTGCAACACTACAGTGTGTCCATAAAGTCATGGTGCACTTTTTACCAGTCACTGGAAAGCAACAAAAAATGATAGAAATATGAAATCTGCTCCAAATAAAAGAAGAACTCTCCCAGTTTCATACCTATTCAGTGCAGTTCGATGTGGGCTCCATTTGTTGCCCTACACACATCCAAATGATAGTGAAGTTCTTGCCACACACAGTTAAGGCCGTCTGGTGTAACAGAGTGAATAACGTATGTGATTTTCTGTTTTAAGTGATTAATGTCATTGATACATTCAACGTACACATGTTGCTTCACATAACCTCAAAAGTAAAGGTCTAAGGGCATCAGATCCAGGGATCGTGGTGGCCATGGCTTGACAAAACCCCTGCCTATCCATCGCCGGGGGAATGTTCTATCCAGAAATTCACGAACAATGGTGGCGTAGTGTGGAGGAGCGCCGTCCTGTTGAAGGATGAAACCTTCTGGAAATTGTGGCACTGCATACAATTCCAACATGTCAAGATACATGTTTGCTGTCACAGACTGCTCCGCGAGAAAAAATGGGCCTATCACCTTATCATGCATCAGGCCACACCACTCGTTCACTTTAGGGGCGTTATGTTCATACTCAACATAGGCATGAGGATGTTCAGCAGCCCACATTCGGACGTTATGGCGATGAACATGTCCACAGATATGGAAGCTCGCCTCATCACTAAACACAATCTTCTGCAAAAATCTTGCATCATTGTCGATCTCATGAAGCATATCTGTAGCAAACGCGCATCGTTTGGGTCTATCCGCCGGTTTGATTGTGTGCATCAGCCACAATTTGTACTCCGTAAAACAGAGACGTTTCTTTAACACCTTATGAACTGTAGTCTTGCTTAGGTGTAATTGTCGAGCACACGCACGCACAGATTTTTTTAGGGCTCCTTAGGTAGCTATCCCATATAGCCTCTATAGATTCAACACTGACTGATGGCCTATCAGAACAGGGTTTCTCCACCATACTGCCAATTTCCTTCAACTGCTTATCCCACCAGAGTAATGTTATTCCTATGTGGTGGCACTTTGTTATAAACGCGCCGATATTCACGTAGCACTTTGGTCACGGATTCAAATTTTGCGAGCCACAGAACACACTGAACTTTCCTCTGTACTGCCCACATCTTGACTGGCATGGAAAACAACACAGCTGGCATAAGCTTGTGGTTGCATGATGTCACAGACCTGGCAGTGTATTAATCAGAGTTCAGTTTATCAGGGGTTAATCTGACTGGGGGCTCAGCAACAGCTTAAATGAGTTTGTGTTGTTTGGTTCTTGTTATTTCTCCTCATGAACAGGTTTGATATGATAGTGCAGCGCCCCAGAGTCCTGGTCGTTGCAGTACTGTTGCTCCGCCACTAAGGGGAGTGATGGTATGTCCGATGGCACTTAAGGAGTTCACCTGACCAGGTATCACAGGCACCAATACACTTCACAGTCTGGCCTCCAGGGGGAGCAAAGGGTGCTATGTATTAGGCCACTCCTCACAATCTGGTAAAACTGGGGGTTGGATAGGAAGTTAGTGAGAAGCTGACTGGGTTGGAACCAGGCAACATCCTGTGGTAGAGGGTGTTGCGGGGGAAGATTCAGGGGGTCCCTGTCAGGGGTGGGATCCTGACAGAGGCCTAGCGAACAAGGCAGAACGTTAAGGAACCGCGCCTGCACTACATTGCGGCGGCATCTCAAGAAAGGACAAGAAGCGAGGTTTATTGTGGAGAAGTGAGAAACGAGATCACAGCAAAAAGGAGATAACACCAGGAGGAGTCGTGCCGTAAGATCGAGGCACCATCCTACTGAGGCGCATAGCCGGTGGCCGGAACGCCGAGGAAGTATTGGGCTCTAAGCATTACTTCAAACAGCGGCAGGACAGTTAATTATAGGTTGGCTGTCTCACCTAAATCACCTAAGCAGACATAGGAGGCAATTGTGGGAGAGGGGCGACACTAGGGTCCCGGAAGAACTCCAGGCCTACTCGTCATACGGGTGCGTCCTAGCCAAATCATCTGGGGGACGGAGAGAACGAACATCAGAATAGAAACGAGAGTTGTGAGAAAGAACATCAGGAACAGACACAACAGTTGTGAGGACTATCCCGTGGTGCTCAGCAGGGAAGTACTACAACATACAGGCGCTAGAAGGTAGGCACTGATTTCCACCTGCAAAGGGAACTCTGGATGTGCCTTCGGACCGGCCGGTCTCAGCCAGCCCTGTTAGCAGTGCTCCGGATTGCGGATCCTGAAGCCTACAGTAAAGAGGTAAAGAGACTGCAACCCTGTGTCTTCGTTATTTCATCGCACCACGCACCACCACCTTTAATTGGACGCCCCTTAGCAGGGTCACGGACCGGGTCAGGCCACCGTGACAACCCCAAGACCGAGACAGAGAGGCCCGGTACCAAGTACCCCGCGGCCCTGCATCTGGGGGTGCTCCAACTGGGCCGGAGAAAGGGTGCCAAAATGTATAAATAGATCATGTGACTGGTCAAAAGTGCACCATGACTTTACGGACACACTGTTGTTGTATACAAATTTTGCAGCATTTCAAGTTTTATGACAAACTTTGATGAATATGATGGCGCTATATAAATAAATTTATTATTATTATTAAATTTTTATATGTTTTCTCATGGCACTCAAAAGTAATGATCACAGTGATGCACAAAGTAGGGGTTGTCTGGATTTCAAAATTAATTCATTATTTTTTAGAACTCTAACTTGTAATACACAAAAAGAAAAGAGAAATAATTTTTTTTTACACTAAAGAAAATTAAACACGTAGAAATTGTGTTGTGATTGCCAAGTTAATTAGCTACATGTATAATTCTCTACAAGCAACAAAGGATTGTCAAAAGGTCTAAGTCAATGATCCATTTCATGCCCCAATTACTTCTGAGGAGATACTTAAATATCAAACCGTATATAAGACATAGGCAAAGGTGAATGCAACAATAAATTAACAAGGAAGAAAAGTTCATCTTAACTTCATTTGAACAGATACCTAATTATAGAATTCTGCATTAAGAGAACTACAACTTTCAGCACTACCATTACTACAGCTATTGGCACCAACAGAGAGTAGCTACATTGAGAACTTTCACAACTAACATAGCCATGGGCGACATGAAGAGTTTATTGATTATATAAAGTAATGCTTTATTATCCTAATAAAGGATAAAGGGTTAGGTTCACACCTGACATGTTAATTTATTTTGTTCTGCTCTGTCATAGGAGAAGAGCAGCAAAAATGACTGCAATGCCAGTTCTATCACATTATGGAGTTCAACCTTATTCAATGGAGTCCAGTGACAAAAATAGGGTCCTTCAGATTTTCGCCCTTATTTCGGACATTGAACTGGACAGAACAGCATAACATGCCGCTCTATTTTGTTCAGCAAATTTGGTGAATATGCGACGCAGAGGTGAATGACTCTAAGGCAGACCTGGGCAAAGTTTGGCCCACGGGCCACATCCAGCCCTCTGGCTGTCTCAGTCCGGCCGGCAGCCCAAGACAGCCGTGGGGCTGGAAACCAGAGTTCCGCGGGCAGCACCGTTCCCGTCCGCTCGCTGGCTCTTTCAGTTTTCTCCCTAGGTGCAGTCAGCACTGGTGGAGGAGGGGCCTCAAGCCACTTCCTCCACCAATCAGTGTGTGAAACAGCTGATGCGATGACGTCATCTCATCACGTCAGCTGTGTACCGCCAGAGAGTCAGTGCATCGGAGGCAGAGAGAAGAGCAGAGCGCCACGAAATGGGACCAAGGTGAGTATGTGGTGGTCTTTTTTTTTCACATGGGGATTCTATGGGGGTGACAGACAGCACATGGGGATTCTATGGGGGTGACAGACAGCACATGGGGATTCTATGGGGGGTGACAGACAGCACAGGGGAATTCTATGGGGGTGACAGACAGCACATAGGGATTCTATGGGGGTGACAGACAGCACATGGGGATTCTATGGGGGTGACAGACAGCACATAGGGATTCTATGGGGGTGACAGATAGCACAGGGGGATTCTATGGGGGTGACAGACAGCACATAGGGATTCTATGGGGGTGACAGATAGCACAGGGGGATTCTATGGGGGTGACAGACAGCACATGGGGATTCTATGGGGGTGACAGACAGCACAGGGGGATTCTATGGGGGTGACAGACAGCACATAGGGATTCTATGGGGGTGACAGACAGCACATAGGGATTCTATGGGGGTGACAGATAGCACAGGGGGATTCTATGGGGGTGACAGACAGCACATGGGGATTCTATGGGGGTGACAGACAGCACAGGGGGATTCTATGGTGGTGACAGACAGCACATGGGGATTCTATGGGGGTGACAGACAGCACATGGGGATTCTATGGGGGTGACAGACAGCACAGGGGGATTCTATGGGGGTGACAGACAGCACATGGGGATTCTATGGGGTTGACAGACAGTACATGGGGATTCTATGGGGTGACAAACAGCACATGGGGATGCTATGGGGGTGACATGCTGCACTTGGGGAGGCTATGCGGTTGTCATGCTGCACATGGGGAGGCTACGGTGCTGTCATGCTGCACATGGTGAGGCTATAGGGGCCTCATGCAGTATATGGGAAGGCTGTGTGGGGCTCATGCTGTATATGGGGAGGCTGTATGAGGCTCATGCTGTACATAAGGGGCTGTGGCGGGTTAATACGATATACAGAAGGGGCTGTACTTGGGTTCAAAATATATATAGGAGTATCAGCATACTTAATTCTGCTCAATTTTAGGTGATACAATTAATATTAATAAATTAATATTGAGTAGTATTAATTTCAAGCTATTGGCTCGGCCCCCCACAACAGTCATTGTCTCTCATGTGGCCACTCGGGAAAATTAATTCCCCACCCCTGCTCTAAGGCGATTCATCATCCCTCGCTGTTTGTTACGTTTTATAAAACTATCATGCTTGCTTGTCTCATCTGCTCATTGAATAGGTAAGGGTCATATATTGACAGCTGCAGAGCAATGATCCACATTTGCCATCTGAATCTTTTGACAAAGCTAGGGCAGTTTTCATCAGGGAAATAACATGGTCCATTATAAATGTTTTACCTCTCATTTTTATGACCGATATGAAGAATCAGTGTAAAAGTACTTGGGGGAAATATTATAATTCATCTTTAGATGTGGGCGCCACCTCTGGGACCTCCACCTCCCTGAGAAACAGGGCTTTGGTCAACCGGGAAAGGAGAGGTGGCCGAGTATTCATGGCCCATAAACATAAGGCTGGGCCCTGTCTTTGAAAGAAATGCAGATGTCAGATGAGCATCTATTAGATATTTACAGACCATTGTGGCACCCCAGGAGTCCGGTTGCCACAATGGTATTGCCTTCCTCACGGGGGGGGGGGGGGGGGATTATGTCATGTCTGGAGGTAAGAAGGGATCCCCTTGGCAGGTAACACAAACATACAACACCTTCCTGACTCCAAACCAGAAGGGGGAGCTCTAATCCCAGTTTCAGGGGAGCTTCCCTATAAGTTCTGGTCTGGAGGCGGAGTTAGGAAGGTCAGTGTGAGACAGTGAAGGAAGAGGAGGCATGTGCGGAGAGAGACTGGGAATGGAGCTGTAACTGAGCTCTTCCCAGGATTAAGCGCAAAAGAAACCGGACACTGGAGGTCGTAGTTGCATGGGTACAAAAGGCCCAGCAGCTAAAACAGGAGGGCAGAAGATTGCAGGTCTCCTGGTCCATCTAATACCTGGCGGCACCACAGCAAGTGAGGAGACTGGGGCTGACAGTGAGAAGACAGTGCCCATGAAAGGCTCATGTTGTAAACCATACGGTTTAGGAGTAACAGACACTGAGAGGGACTTCTGTAAAGCTTCAGGCAGCAAGGGACAGAGAATTCAGTGCAGAAGGAAGGCCTCTGAACCCACCTGGCTAAGTGCATCTCAAGTTACTCCCAGGCCACCCGGACCCCATCCAAACCTGTAATCTGTGCCCTGGACTGCACCTGAAATTCACCAGTAAAAGGTAAAGGAAACTGCAAACCCTGTGTCCTCCCATTATTTCATGTACCCTCAGTCGTGCACACCACCATCTATCATCCCTTACCAACTGCATCGGTAACCCTGGGGTAGCCCTGGGGACTAAGCTCTACCTGTGGGGAGCTGTACCAATTCTGCTGCAACACCATCAGCCCCAGCGGTCCTTTTAAGTAGCATCGGCCATCCCTGGACGAGTACCACATGTGGCGTCACGAACATTTCTCCATAGACTTTATTTTGCACTTCATCCCCTTTAATTGGACTACAGGGCTACAGACCGGATCACCTTTTTCGTGGCCACCCCTTTAAGTACCACCGGACCCGGCCCAAGCACCCCACTCTCCTATGGGGTGCTCCACTATCCTCTCACAGAAGAGTACCCATTTTGCTTAGATGTCAATTAACACATAAGAAAAGCGGTGTATACTAAATATAGGAGCCCTCACACCAATTGAGCAAAAAATCATAAGTACCATATTTTTCGGCGTATAAGATGACTGGGCGTATAAGGCGACCCCCAACTTTTCCATTTAAAATATAGAGTTTGGGAAATACTCGCCGTATAAGTAAGGGGTCATTTTATACGCCGGGTGTCATCTTATACGGCGTATGCGGAGCTCTGAGGTTGCCGCACATGGTGCAGGGAGCGGTCCCGGATGGTTCCCAGGGTCTGGAGGAGAGGAGACTCTCCTTCAGGCCCTGGGTACAATATTCATGTATAAAAAAAGAATTCAAATAAAAAATAGGGATATACTTACCTTCTGATGGACCGGTGCACGTGGCGGCTTCCGTTCCCATTGCATTGCGCGAAGGATGTTTGTGACGTCACAGTCGCGTGACCGCGACGTCATCTCAGGTAAGTATATCCCTATTTTTTATTTTAACTCTTTTTTTGTTACATGAATATTGCACCCAGGGCCTGAAGGAGAGTCTCCTCTCCTGCGGACCCTGGGTACCATCCGGGAGCGCACCCTGCACCATATGCGGCGACATCAGAGCTCCGCGCACGCCATACCCAGCGTATAAGACGACCCCTGACTTTTGAGAAGATTTTCAGGGGTTAAAAAGTCGTCTTATACGCCAAAAAATATGGTATTATTACAATATAGATACAGAAAATAACATAAACATTTAAAAACCATTAAAAACTCCAATTAAAGCTAATCCGTCAGCAGGTTTTTGCTACCTCATCATGATGAATGCCAATGTTTCCCAAACTCCAGTATTCATGGCCCCCAACAAATGATGTTTACAGGATTTCTTAAGTATTGTACAGGTGATGGAATTATTATTAAGGCATCAGAAATTGGCACAGGTTGTCTCACGTGTGCATTATTAAGAAAATCCTGAGAACATGACGTGTTGGGGGCCGTGACGACTGGAGTTTTGGGAAAAACTGAAGTAGGCAAAGAGACCCTGAATCCAATGATGTATCACTTAGTTTACTGAGTGCAGTGGTTCAATCACAATCAGAGTTATTTGATTTAGCAATGCAGCAGAGCTGAGAAACCTAATCCTGCCCACAATGGGCTCTGTATGTACATAGTCTATTAACAATGAGCTGCTTATCACAGGATGGGGGTGAAGTTGGACTAACATGTAGCACAACAGCCTGACATGTGACACATCATTGAAATCTGTGTTTTAACCCCTACCGCATGCTGTCCTCATATTAGGCTGGTTTCACACTTGCGTTTTTGTCTGCAGCGTTTTTTGCACAAAAAACGCATGCGTTTTTCCCCCCTATATTTAACATTGAAAACGCATGCGTTTTTTTGTACGCGTTTGGTCGCGTTTTCAAACGCATGCGTTTTTTTTCTGCATGCGTTCTTTTTCAAAAATGCAACCTGTAGTATTTTTTTGCGCGTTTTTTTTTTGCCGCGAAAAAACGCATGCGTTTTTTCGCGGCAAAAAAATGCATTGCTGTCTATGTAAACGCATGCGTTTTTAAGCACATGCGTTTGTTTGCGTTAAAACCGCATGCGTTTTTATAGAAAAAAACCAGAAAACAGACTGAAAAGCCACCCACCACCATCAAAGTGATAAAGGGATCCAAACCCTAACCCTAACTCTACCCCTAACCTCACCCCTAACCGTTTAATGAACATTTTCTGACAGTCATAGTGCCACGTATTTAAGTGCCACGTATCACTTAGGCTACGTTCACACTAGCGTTGTGCGCCGCTGCGTCGGCGACGCAACGCACAACGCACGCAAAAACGCATCAAAACGCACGCAAAAACGCTGCGTTTTGCGACGCATGCGTCGGTTTTTGCCGAAAATCGGACGCAAGTAGAATGCAACTTGTTGCGTTTTCTTGGTCCGGCGCTTGCGGCAAAAAAGACGCATGTGTCGCACAACGCAACAAAAAAAACGCATGTGTCCCCCATGTTAAGTATAGGGGCGCATGACGCATGCGTCGCCGCTGCGTCGCCGACGCAAACCCGACGCACATTAGCTTAACGCTAATGTGAACGTAGCCTTATTTCAGTGCCACGTATTTCAATGCCACGTATTTCAGTGCCACGTATCACGTATTTCAGTGCCACATATCACATATTTCAGTGCCACGTATCACGTATTTCAGTGCCACATATTTAAGTGCCACGTATTTCAGTGCCAAGTATTTCAGTGCCACGTATTTCAGTGCCACGTACCACGTATTCAGTGCCACGTACCACGTATTTCAGTGCCACATACCACGTATTTCAGTGCCACGTATCACGTATTTCAGTGCCACGTATTTCAGTGCCACGTATTTCAGTGCCACGTATTTCAGTGCCACGTACTTCAGTGCCACGTATTTCAGTGCCACGTATCACGTATTTCAGTGCCACGTATTTCAGTGCCACGTATTTCAGTGCCACGTATTTCAGTGCCACGTATTTCAGTGCCACGTACCACGTATTTAGTACCACGTATTTCAGTGCCACGTATTCAGTGCCACGTACCACGTATTTCAGTGCCACGTATTTCAGTGCCACGTATTTCAGTGCCACGTATTTCAGTGCCACGTATTTCAGTTACGTTTAGGGGTTAGGGGTAGGGTTAGGGTTAGGGTGACCAGGACATTCTTCTAATAAAAAGCTACCCCTAACCCTAACCCTAGCTAATTCTACTATTAGTGGATTTTCTAGTTGATTTTTTCATGGAAAAAAAACGCATGCGTCTAAAAAACGAGGCGTTTTGCCGCGATTACATGCGTTTTTCACCACATGCGTTTTTTCAAAAACGCATGCAGATCAAAACGCAAGTGTGAAACCAGCCTTACATAGCAAAAATCTGCTGACAAATTCCCTTTATGTGGAATACAGACACATTGTACACATATGTTATAGGAATGGATTAACACTCCCAAAATTGCAAATATGCTACAAAGAGTTATGAGTCATAGTATAATATAATAATGACATACTAATAGGGAATCTAGATTATGAGCCCCAATGGAAACAGTGCTGTTAAGTATGTAAACTGCTGTAGAATTAATGGCGCTATATAAGTAAGTAAAATAAATTAATTAATGATTAAGCCTAAAGATCGCCATACACAGACTAATGTCAGACAAATTTGCAGATATCGAGATGTTCAGCTGACGGTCTAATGTTTATGGGGGCGCCGGCTGACTGATGGTAAGGTAAGATGTCTACCTTGCCTGTCCCATTGCACTGTTCTCCCGGATATAAGCTGCCAGCTGACATGTCCGTCAGCGGCTCTGTTATAGAGGACACAGAAAGAGTCAGCTGACATGGTTGTTGGCTGAAGCATCATTTGGCCAACAGCCATCTAATGTTTATGGTTAGCTTAATGCTGCTCTCAGAGCCCAAAGGAGAGAATTTGAAATATACATAATATATAAATGATAATGACAAGAAACTCATATGTTCTGACCTGGTCATTATACTCTAGATGCAACAACAAAAGTAACTTATAATTAGTATGTAGAAGTAAGTGAGCTTTCCACTGTTGGAATATTTAGCCCACCAGCCTCATATGGTCGGGTGTCTGGCTCCAATGTTGATCCACAGCAACTTGTATTCATAATCCAAAAATGCACAGCACATTCAGTATTAAAAAATTATAGATGCTTTATTTAATCCATATAAACACCTATCCCAATCACATGGCAGAGTGACGCACACGTCGCGCTTACTCATAGTCTAACAAAGAGCATCATGGGAATCCAATATAAAACAAATTAAACCCAATTACGTGTGAACACATCTGAATATTCGAATTAGGTTGTTAGGTTAGCCCAACAGTCTGTTCAAAATACAAACTGAGACAGAACATGAATCAATAAATAAGTGATGATAAATCGTTTTTATAGTTCATACCATCCAGCCATTCAGTATCCAATGTCAGTATCCAGTATGCCTCCAATAACATTAGATTCCTTTGTCAGTTTCCTCCTTTTGTTGCAGATTTAACACGTTCAAAGCAAAAAAAAAATCTAAATCACTAGCACTACTTCCATGATGTTCACAAGAGTGCTTGACCGCACCCATGTGTGAACTGTTCCCACTAGAAATGTTGCCCAAATGCTCTCGATATCCTTCTTTTCATTTCTTAATGGTGCAACCAACATCTTTTATGTTCAGTACAGGAAACCACATGGTGGGTGTGGCAATTAATGAAATTTCCACTTATCCGGCAGCCGCCATTTGGTACCACAAAATCTCTTTTTTCATTTTGTGCAAAAAAAAGTGTGTTGTACTTGTAGAATTGCATTTGTAGAACCCGGTCCGTGATAACCATGTTCTGCTGGATGTTTTATCTAAAAATAAACAGGGTAATAAAATATTACCAAAGGATGGGTCTCTTTTTGCTCTGCAACCTTTATTAAAGGGAACCTGTCACCTGAATTTGGCGGGACCAGTTTTGGGTCATATGGGCGGGGTTTTTGGGGTGTTTGATTCACCCTTTCCTTACCCGCTGGCTGCATGCTGGCCGCAATATTGGATTGAAGTTCATTCTCTGTCCTCTGGAGTACACGCCAGCGCAAGGCAATATTGCTCACCCCAAACCATCTCGATTGGGTTCAGGTCTGATGACTGTGGAGGCCAGGTCATCTGGCGTAGCACACCATCACTCTCCTTCTTGGTTAAATAACCCTTACACAGCCTGGAGGTGTGTTTGGGGTCATTGTCCTGTAGAAAAATAAATGATGGTCCCACTAAATGGAAGCCGGATGGAATAGCATGCCGCTGCAAAATGCTGTGGTAGCCATGATGGTTCAGTATGCCTTCAATTTTGAATAAATCCCCAATAGTACCACCAGCAAAGCACCCCCACACCATCACACCTCCTCCGCCATGCTTCACGGTGGGAACCAGGCATCTAGAGTCCATCCGTTCACTTTTTCTGCGTCGCACAAAGACACAGTGGTTGGAACAAAAGATCTCAAAGTTGGACTCATCAGACCAAAGCACAGATTTCCAATTGTCTAATGTCCATTCCTTGTGTTCTTTAGCCCAAACAAGTCTCTTCTGCTTGTTGCCTGTCCTTAGCAGTGGTTTTCTAGCAGCTATTCTACCATGAAGGCCTGCTGCACAAAGTCTTTTCTTAACAGGTGTTGTAGAGATGTGTTTGCTGCTAGAGCTCTGTGTGGCATTGACCTGGTATCTAATCTGAGCTGCTGTTAACCTGCGATTTCTGAGGCTGGTGATTCAGATAAACTTATCCTCAGAAGCAGAGGTGACTCTTGGTCTTCCATTCCTGAGGTGGTCCCCATGTGAGCCAACTTCTTTGTAGCGCTTGATGGTTTTTGCCACTGCACTTGGGGACACTTTCAAAGTTTTCCCAATTTTTCAGACTGACTGACCTTCATGTTGTAGCGCCCCCACTGTCGCAGGGCCGAGGGATACCCGGTACCGGGCCTCTGAGTCTCTGTTCTGGGGTTGTCACGGTGGCTAGACCAGGTCCATGACCCTGCTGAGGGGCGTACAATAAAGGTGGAGGGAATGGTGATGATGTTGTGGTGGTGCGGTGCAGGTTGCAGTAAATAACGAGGACACCAGGTTGCAGTCTCTTTACCTCTTTACTGAAGGCTTCCGGATCCTCAATCCGGAATACGGTTAACCGGGCTGCGCAAGTCCGGCCGGTCCGATGGCACCTCCAGAGTTCCCTTTGCAGGTGGAAATCTGTGCCTACCTTCTAGCGCTTGTGTGTTGTAGTCCTTCCCTGCTAAGCACCACGGGATAGTCCTCACAACTGTTGTGTCTGTTTCTCGTGTTCCCTCACAACTCGATTCTGATGTTCTTCCACGTCCCCCAGATCTTATGGTTAGGACGCACCCGTATGACGGGGAGGCTCGGAGCTCTTCCGGGACTCTAGCGTCGCTCCACTCCTGTTGTTACCCCCCTGTGTCTTCCTAGGTCAATTGGGTGAGACAGCCCGCCTCTAACTGACTGTCCTGCCGTAGGTTTGAAGTTTGGCCTGGAGCTCTATACTTCCTCGGCGTTCCGGCCACCGGTTATGCGCCTCAATAGGATGTTGCCTCGTCTTACAGCACGACTCCTACTGGTATTCTCCTTGTTGCGTTGATCTCGTTTCTCACTCAGCACAATAAACCTCGCTTCTTGTCCTTTCTTGGGGTACCGCCGCTATATCGTGGAGGCGCGGTCCCGTAACGTTCTCTCTGGTTGCTAGGCCTCTGTCAGGATCCCACCCCTGACAGGGACCCCTCTGAATCTTCCCCTACAACACCCTCTGCCACAAGGTGTTGCCTGGTTCCAACCCAGTCAGCTTTCTGATCTAACTTCCTGCCTAACCCCCAGTTTTACCAGATTGTGAGGAGTGGCCTAATACATAGAACCCTTAGCTCCCCCTGGAGGCCAGACTGTGAAGTGCATTGGTGTCTGTGATACCTGGTCAGATGAACTCCTTCAGTGCCATCAGACGTACCATAGCCCCCCTTAGCGGCGGAGCATCAGTACTGCAACGACCAGGACTCTGGGGCGCTGCAATTTCACCCCCCGAGGCGTTTGTAACTAAAAGAGTCACCTTGTGCAGCACTAATGCTGCATTCTGACAAGGGGGCTCTTTTAGTTCTTGTTCCTGCCACTGCTGAAAGAATCGTTTATCAAATTTGTCCCTCATACCTTGAAATCGTCCAACGGGCAGGTCTTTCACCCCTAACAGGCGCCGCCTCCTTTTCCTTCATTAGCGTCCCCGGCGCCTACACTGTAAGTTTTTTTTGTGCATGCGCAGTTGCATGGTCTCCTGAGGGAACTCCTCCCAGACCTGGGCTAAAGCATCTGCCAACTCCTGGACAGTCTGTGGTGCAATGTGATGTTGGTGGATGGTGCGAGACATGATGTCCCAGATGTGTTCAATCGGATTCAGGTCTGGGGAACGGGCGGGCCAGTCCATAGCTTCAATGCCTTCATCTTGCAGGAACTGCTGACACACTCCAGCCACATGAGGTCTGGCATTGTTGTTGTGATCTGCTTTTTGGCTCCCCTGGTGGTGGCTGGTGGTACTGGAGACTTGTGTGTGCTTTTCTGCCTCAGCTCACCTGCTTCCATCAGTTTTGGGAGTTCCCTATTTAGCCTTGCTCTCCAGTCACTTCCTTGCCGGTCATCATTGTAACCTGAGTCTTTCAGTTGCATGTTCCTGCTACTAGTCTGCTGATCAGCTAAGTGGACTCTTGTCCTTATTGTTTTGTTTTTCTTGTCCAGTTTACAGTTTTGTCATTTCCTGTTACTGGAAGCTCTTGTGGACTGAAATTGCCACTCCTGTGTCATGAGTTGACACAGGAGTCTTAAAGTAATTTCAGGATGGGTTTTTGAAAGGGTTTTTTAGCTGACCGTGAAGTCCTCTTTTGTATCCTTCCTCTATCTAGTAAGTGGACCTCGCTTTGCTAAATCTACCTTCATACTGTGTATGTCTTTTCCTCTGTACTCACCGTCAATATACGTGGAGGCTACTATCATCTTTGGGGATTTCTCTAGAGGTAAGCCAGGTCTGTTCCTTCCTCTTCCAGGCGTAGTTAGTTCTCCGGCTGGCGCATGGCATCTAGGCAGCCGTAGGAATGCTTCCTGGCTACTGTTAGTTGTGTGGTAGATTTAGGTCACGGTCAGCTTGAGTTTCCATCACCCGAGAGCTAGTCTGTTATTTTTGTGTTTCTGATGTTCCCATGCCATTGGGGAATCATGACAGTATGACCGGCCAACAAAGTGTTAATTGTTTGGGCTGAAGCTGGAGAAAAAGAAGTGTTGAAGGAAAAATTTTTTTTTTTTTTTCTTTCCCTCAGAGTTTTGCTGCCTAGCCCTTAATTGCTGTCTAGCTGCTTCTTACCTCCTCTTAACCCTTGAATGGCTCTGACCTTAGCTGTTTAACATGGATGTCCAGAGTTTGGCTGCAGGTTTAAATAATCTTGCTACGAAGGTTCAGAATTTACAAGATTATGTTATACGTACTCCTATTTCTGAACCTAAGATTCCTACACCAGAGGTATTTTCCGGAGATAGATCTCGGTTTCTGAATTTCAAATGTAATTGTAAATTATTCCTTTCTCTCAGACCTCACTCCTCTGGAGATCCTGTTCAGCAGGTTAAGATTGTGATTTCTTTGCTGCGAGGTGACCCTCAAAATTGGGCATTTTCATTGACACCAGGGGATCCTGCGTTGCTCAATGTGGATGCGTTTTTTCTGGCTTTAGGGTTGCTGTATGAGGAACCTAATTTGGAGATTCAAGCTGAAAAAGCTTTAATAGCCCTGTCTCAAGGGCAAGATGAAGCTGAGATATACTGCCAAAAATTTCGTAAATGGTCTGTGCTTACTCAGTGGAATGAGTGTGCCCTAGCGGCAAATTTCAGAGAGGGCCTTTCTGATGCCGTTAAGGATGTCATGGTGGGGTTTCCTACGCCCACAGGTCTGAATGAGTCCATGACAATGGCGATTCAGATTGATCGGCGTTTGCGGGAGCGCAAACCCGTGCACCATTTGGCGGTATCTTCTGAAGGGACGCCAGAGAAAATGCAATGTGACAGAATTCTGTCAAGAAGCGAGCGGCAGAATTATAGGCGCAAAAATGGCTTGTGCTTCTACTGTGGTGATTCCGCGCATGTTATATCAGCATGCTCTAAACGTACTAGGAAGGTTGACAAGTCTGTTTCTATTGGCACTTTACAGTCTAAATTTCTTCTGTCTGTAACTCTGATTTGTTCATTATCAGTTATTACCGTGGATGCCTATGTGGACTCTGGCGCCGCTCTGAGTCTCATGGATTGGTCCTTCGCCAGGCGCTGTGGGTTTGATTTGGAGCCTCTGGAAGTCCCTATACCTCTGAAGGGTATTGATTCTACACCTCTGGCTTGTAATAGACCACAGTTCTGGACGCAAGTGACTATGCGTATGACTCCAGACCATCAGGAGATGATTCGCTTCCTCGTGTTGTATAATTTACATGATGTTTTAGTGCTTGGATTACCATGGTTAAAATCTCATAACCCAGTACTGGACTGGAAAACTATGTCTGTGTTAAGCTGGGGATGTCGGGGGGCTCATGGGGACATACCTTTGGTTCCTATCTCGTCATCTATTCCCTCTGAGATTCCTGCATTTTTGTCGGATTTTGGGGATATTTTTGAAGAGCCTAAAATTGGTTCTCTCCCTCCCCACAGAGAGTGTGATTGCGCCATAGATCTGATTCCAGGCAGTAAATTTCCAAAGGGTCGTTTGTTTAACCTATCTGTACCTGAGCATGCTGCCATGCGAGAATATGTTAAGGAGTCCCTGGAAAAGGGACATATTCGTCCTTCTTCATCACCTTTAGGAGCTGGGTTTTTCTTTGTCTCTAAAAAGGATGGCTCGCTGAGGCCTTGTATTGATTATCGACTCCTGAATAAAATTACTGTCAAATATCAGTATCCGTTGCCGCTGCTTACTGATTTGTTTGCTCGCATAAGGGGGGCTAAGTGGTTCTCCAAGATTGATCTCCGTGGGGCGTATAATTTGGTGTGAATTAAGCAAGGGGATGAGTGGAAAACCGCATTTAATACGCCTGAGGGCCACTTTGAGTATTTAGTAATGCCTTTCGGCCTTTCTAATGCGCCTTCAGTTTTTCAGTCCTTTATGCATGATATTTTCCGTGAATATCTGGATAAATTTATGATTGTGTATTTGGACGATATTTTGATTTTTTCTGAGGACTGGGAGTCTCATGTTCAGCAGGTCAGGAGGGTTTTTCAGGTCTTGCGGGAGAATTCTCTGTGTGTAAAGGGTTCTAAGTGTGTTTTTGGGGTTCAAAAGATTTCCTTTTTGGGGTACATTTTTTCCCCTTCTTCTGTTGAGATGGACCCTGTCAAGGTTCGGGCTATTTGTGACTGGACGCAGCCTACTTCTCTAAAGGGTCTTCAGAAGTTCTTGGGCTTTGCTAATTTTTATCGTCGATTTATAACTGGTTTTTCTGGTGTTGCTAAGCCTCTTACGGATTTGACTAAGAAGGGTGCTGATGTTGCCAATTGGTCCTCTGCCGCTGTGGAGGCCTTTCGGGAACTTAAGCGCCGCTTTTCGTCTGCCCCTGTGTTGCGCCAGCCCGATGTCTCTCTCCCCTTTCAGGTTGAGGTCGATGCTTCCGAGATCGGAGCGGGGGCGGTTTTTTCGCAGAAAAGTTCCGATTGCTCAGTGATGAGACCTTGTGCGTTCTTTTCTCGAAAATTTTCTGCCGCCGAAAGAAATTATGATGTCGGTAATCGGGAGCTTTTGGCCATGAAGTGGGCATTTGAGGAGTGGCGTCATTGGCTTGAGGGTGCTAGACATCAGGTGGTGGTTTTGACTGATCACAAGAATCTGATTTATCTTGAGTCTGCCAGGCGCCTGAATCCTAGACAGGCGCGCTGGTCGTTGTTTTTCTCTCGGTTTAATTTTGTGGTCTCATATCTACCAGGTTCTAAGAATGTGAAGGCGGATGCCCTTTCTAGGAGTTTTGAGCCTGATTCCCCTGGTGATTCGGAACCTACGGGTATCCTTAAGGATGGGGTGATATTATCCGCTATTTCCCCAGATCTGCGACGTGCTTTGCAAGAGTTTCAGGCGGATAGACCTGATCGCTGTCCACCTGGTAGACTGTTTGTTCCTGATGATTGGACCAGTAGAGTCATCTCGGAGGTTCATTCTTCTACGCTGGCGGGTTATCCTGGAATTTTTGGTACCAGGGATTTGGTGGCTAGATCCTTCTGGTGGCCATCTCTGTCTCGTGATGTGCGTGTTTTTGTGCAGTCTTGTGATGTGTGTGCTCGGGCCAAGCCTTGTTGTTCTAGGGCTAGCGGGTTGTTGTTGCCCTTGCCTATTCCGAAGAGGCCTTGGACGCACATCTCGATGGACTTTATTTCTGATCTTCCTGTCTCTCAGAGGATGTCTGTTATCTGGGTGGTGTGTGACCGTTTTTCTAAGATGGTTCATTTGGTGCCATTGCCAAAGTTGCCTTCCTCGTCTGAGTTGGTTCCTTTGTTTTTTCAAAATGTGGTTCGCTTGCATGGTATTCCTGAAAATATCGTTTCTGATAGGGGTACCCAGTTCGTTTCTAGATTTTGGCGGGCATTCTGTGCCAGGTTGGGCATTGATTTGTCTTTTCCGTCTGCCTTCCATCCTCAGACTAATGGCCAGACGGAGTGAACTAATCAAACTTTGGAGACGTATTTGAGGTGTTTTGTGTCTGCGGATCAGGATGATTGGGTTGCCTTTTTGCCGTTGGCGGAGTTTGCTCTTAATAATCGGGCCAGTTCTGCCACTTTGGTTTCCCCTTTCTTTTGCAATTCGGGGTTTCATCCCCGTTTTTCTTCTGGTCAGGTGGAGTCTTCGGATTGTCCTGGAGTAGATGCTGTGGTGGATCGGTTGTATCGGATTTGGGAACAAGTGGTGGACAATTTGAATTTGTCCCAGGAGAGGACTCAGCGGTTTGCTAACCGCCAGCGTCGGGTTGGTCCTCGCCTTCGTGTTGGGGACTTGGTGTGGTTGTCTTCCCGTTTTGTCCCAATGAGGGTTTCTTCTCCTAAATTTAAGCCTCGGTTCATCGGTCCCTATAGGATTTTGGAGATTATTAACCCTGTTTCCTTTCGTTTGGACCTTCCGGCATCTTTCGCTATCCATAATGTGTTCCATCGGTCGTTGTTGCGGAGATACGAGGTGCCGGTGGTTCCTTCTGCTGGGCCTCCTGCTCCTGTGCTGGTTGAGGGTGAATTGGAGTACGTTATAGAGAAGATCTTGGACTCCCGTATTTCCAGGCGGAGACTCCAGTACCTGGTTAAATGGAAGGGCTATGGTCAGGAAGATAATTCTTGGGTAACTGCCTCTGATGTTCATGCCTCGGATTTAGTTCGTGCCTTTCATAGGGCTCATCCAGGTCGCCCTGGCGGTTCTTGTGAGGGTTCGGTGCCCCCTCCTTAAGGGGGGGGTACTGTTGTGATCCGCTTTTTGGCTCCCCTGGTGGTGGCTGGTGGTACTGGAGACTTGTGTGTGCTTTTCTGCCTCAGCTCACCTGCTTCCATCAGTTTTGGGAGTTCCCTATTTAGCCTTGCTCTCCAGTCACTTCCTTGCCGGTCATCATTGTAACCTGAGTCTTTCAGTTGCATGTTCCTGCTACTAGTCTGCTGATCAGCTAAGTGGACTCTTGTCCTTATTGTTTTGTTTTTCTTGTCCAGTTTACAGTTTTGTCATTTCCTGTTACTGGAAGCTCTTGTGGACTGAAATTGCCACTCCTGTGTCATGAGTTGACACAGGAGTCTTAAAGTAATTTCAGGATGGGTTTTTGAAAGGGTTTTTCAGCTGACCGTGAAGTCCTCTTTTGTATCCTTCCTCTATCTAGTAAGTGGACCTCGCTTTGCTAAATCTACCTTCATACTGTGTATGTCTTTTCCTCTGTACTCACCGTCAATATACGTGGAGGCTACTATCATCTTTGGGGATTTCTCTAGAGGTAAGCCAGGTCTGTTCCTTCCTCTTCCAGGCGTAGTTAGTTCTCCGGCTGGCGCATGGCATCTAGGCAGCCGTAGGAATGCTTCCTGGCTACTGTTAGTTGTGTGGTAGATTTAGGTCACGGTCAGCTTGAGTTTCCATCACCCGAGAGCTAGTCTGTTATTTTTGTGTTTCTGATGTTCCCATGCCATTGGGGAATCATGACACATTGTCCTGCATTAGGAGGAACCCAGGGCCAACCGCACCAGCATATGGTTTCACAAGGGGTCTGAGGCTCTCATCTCTGTACCTAATGGCAGTCAGGCTACCTCTGGCACGCACATGGAGGGCTGTGCGGCCCTCCAAAGAAATGCCAACCCACACCACTACTGACCCACTGCCAAATCAGTCATGCTGAAGGATGTTGCAGGCAGCAGAACACTCTCTACAGCATCTCCAGACTCTGTCATGTCTGTCACATGTGCTCAGTGTGAACCTGCTTTCATCTGTGAAGAGCACAGGGTGCCAGTGGCGAATTTGCCAATCCTGGTGTTCTGTGGCAAATGCCAAGGGTCCTACATGGTGTTGGGCTGTGAGCACAACTCCCATCTGTGGACGTCGGGCACTCAGACCATCCTCATAGAGTCAGTTTCTAACCGTTTGTGCAGACGCATGCACATTAGTGGCCTGTTGGAGGTCATTTTGCAGGTCTCTGGCAGTGCTCCTCCCATTCCTCCTTGCAAAAAGGCTGAGGTTGCGGTCCTGCAGCAGGGTTGTTGCCCTCCTATGGCCCCCTCCATGTCTCCTGGTATACTGGCCGGTCTCCTGGTAGTGCCTCCAGTCTCTGGACACCTCGCTGACAGACACAGCAAACCTTCTTGCCACAGCTCGCTGTTATGACCCCAGTGGACAGGGTCTCAGAGGAACGTGTAAGTCTGCAAGATACAAAAATCCAGCTCATAGGGCTGTGGTAACTGGGTTGACCAAATAGCTACTCCTAACGCCAACACTAGAAGTAGCCGGGGATCATGCCTACGGTGATCGCTAGATGACTCGCGCCAGCCGGAGAATCTAACTACCCCTAGGAGAAGAAAATAAAGACCTCTCTTGCCTCCAGAGAAAGGGACCCCAAAGCAAGATACAAGCCCCCCACAAATAATAACGGTGAGGTAAGAGGAAATGACAAACACAGAAATGAACCAGGTTCAGCAAAGAGAGGCCAGCTTACTAATAGCAGAATATAGCAAGATAACTTATCTGGTCAACAAAAACCCTATAAAAATCCACGCTGGAGATTCAAGAACCCCCGAACCGTCTAACGGTCCGGGGGGAGAACACCAGCCCCCTAGAGCTTCCAGCAAAGGTCAGGATACAGATAGGAACAAGCTGGACAAAAATACCAAACAAAACAAAAGCAAAAAGCAAAGAAGCAGACTTAGCTTGAAAAACAGGAACCAGGATCAGAGGACAAGAGCACAGCAGATTAGCTCTGATTTCAATGATGCCAGGCATTGAACTGAAGGTCCAGGGAGCTTATATAGCAACGCCCCTGAACTAACGGCCCAGGTGAGGATATAGGAAAAGACAGACGCTCCAGAGTCAAATCACTAATGACCACTAGAGGGAGCAAAAAGCAAAATCACAACAGCTCGCATTGATGTGCCATCCTGGATGAGCTGCACTACGTGAGCCACATGTGTGGTTTGAAGAGTCCGTCTCATGCTACCACGAGTGTGAAAGCACAACCAACATTTAAAAGTGACCAAAACATCAGCCAGAAAGCATTGGTACTGAGATGTGGTCTGCGGTCCCCACCTGCAGAACCACTCCTTTATTGAGTGTGTCTTCATACTTGCCAATAATTTCCATCTGTTGTTTATTCCATTTGCACAACAGCATGTGAAATTTATTGTCAAACAATGTTGCTTCCTAAGTGGACAGTTTGATTTCACAGAAGTTTGATTTACTTGGAGTTATATTCTGTTGTTTAAGTGTTCCCTTTATTTTTTGAGCAGTGTAAATATATATATATATATATATATATATATATATATATATATACTAGATTCTAACGCATCGGGTATTCTAGAATATGCATGTCCACGTAGTATATGGCCCAGCCACGTAGTATATTGCCCAGCCACGTAGTATATTGCCCAACCACGTAGTATATAGCACAGCCACCTTAGTATATAGCACAACCCATACAGTATATAGCCCAGCCACGTAGTATATTGCACAGCCCACGTAGTATATTGCACAGCCCACGTAGTATATTGCACAGTCACGGAGTATATTGCCCAGCCATGCAGTATATTGCCTAGCCACGTAGTATATAGCACAGCCACGTAGTATATTGCACAGCCCATGCAGTATATAGCCCAGCCACGTAATATATTGCACAGCCCATGTAGTATATTGCACAGCCACGTAGTATATTGCCCAGCCACGTAGTATATTGCCCAGCCACGTAGTATATAGCACAGCCACATAGTGTATAGCACAGCCACATAGTGTATTGCACAGTCCATGCAGTATATAGCCCAGCCACGTAGTATATTGCACAGCCCACAAAGTATATTGCACAGTCACGGAGTATATTGCACAGCCCACGGAGTATATTGCACAGCCCACGGAGTATATAGCACAGAGCCACGTAGTATATAACACAGTCGTCACGTAGTGTATTGCACAACTACGTAGGCCCACGTAGTATATAGCAATGTGGGCACTATATGCGTGGTTAAAAAAAGACTTAAAATAAAAAATAAACATATACTCACCTTCCGAAGGCCCGTTGAAGTCCTGGCCCTGTGTGCGGTGCATGCGGCAGCTTCCAGTCCCAGGGTCAGTATGAGCGCAGGACCTGTGATGACGTCGCGGTCACATGACCGTGACGTCACGGCAGGTCCTTCTCGCATAGCATCCTTGGCACTGGAACCTGCCGCTTGCACTGCCGAGGACAGACCGCGACGTCGGAGGGTGAGAATAATTTTTTTTTTTGTTATTATTATTATTTGTAACAGTAGATCTTTTTACTATTGATACTGCATACGCAGCATCAATAGTAAAAAGTTGGTCACACAGGGTTAATAGCTGCGTTACCAGAGTGCGTTACACCGCGCTCCGGTAACGCTGACATTAACCCTGTGTGAGGGCTGACTGGAGGGGAGTATGGAGCGGGCACTGACTGCGGGGAGGAAAGAGCGGCCATTTTGCCGCCGGACTGTGCCCATCGCTGATTGGTCGTGGCAATGGTCGTGGGCGTTTTGCCACGACCAATCAGCGACTTGGATTCAATGACAGACAGAGGCCGCGACCAATGAATATCCGTGACAGACAGACAGACAGAAGGACAGATGGAAGTGACCCTTAGACAATTATATAGTAGGTAGATATATATATATATATATATATATATATATATATATATATTAGTGATGAGCGAGTCTGCTCGTTGCATCGGGTTTTCCCGAGCACGCTCGGGTGACTTCCGAGTATTTGTTAGTGTTTTGGGATTTCATTTTCATCACAGCAGCTGAATGATTTACAGCTATTAGCCAGGCTGAGTAAATGTAGGGGTTGTCTGGTTGTTAGGTAATCCCCACATTTAAACAAGCTGGCTAATAGCTGTAAATCATGCTGATGAAGCGAAGAAAACTTAATCTCCGAGCAGTCATAAATACTCGGAGACCACCCGAGCATGCTTGGGAAAACCTGAGCAACGAGTACACTGTTTTGAGCTGAGGTTTTCAGGAATGATCAAGAAACATCCGCAGGAATCAAACCTTTTTCTGTGTTAATCAGCACCCAACTTGCCCTTGCTCTACTAGCATGACAATTTATATCTCTAGCAGTTAAATTGTTACCCAAAATCCTTTGCCTTCTTCTTGTTCTGCCAATTATGGCTCCCCAAATACATTTAAATCTCTTCATCTAGAATAGAAATCATATACTGAGAAAATACATGTACACCTTTATTACAGCCATGTATCACAGACATTGCTCTGTCATCGTCCTACATACATAAATTGTTATCCACAACGAAACATTAGACAGGATTATATCACAGAATTAGATACTATAATGAATAAAACACAAGAGATCACAATACTTCTTTCACAAAAATAGATGATCCTGCAGACAGGCAGTCATTTATTATTCCAAATGAAATTAATCTCTTGGAAAATGTCTGCCAGAGGTATCCTGTGTGGGTCCACTTAGCTTTTATTTTCTAAGGACAAGAGAGGAGCCACATGATTCATCGACTAACAAGAACAATAATTAAATAAGTAGGGCTTTCCCCATACATGCTGCATATATTATTAAATAAATCTTTTGCACCTCATGAGTCTGGTGTGCTTACTTTTGTAAATCAATGAAAGAAATGTTGTATAACCCTTTTTAAAAGTCTCCCATATGAAATTTAAATATCATTGCTACAAGCCTAAATTTATCTGGACTTTTCTCATGGACATGGTAATATAGCCATTCTGACAGAGATTTCTAAATAAGTATACCAGCCCCATCAGGTTTAAGAGATCTATTTAATACTGTATGTAGTTTGGATTATGAAATCTGGTGATTAGTGTTGAGCATTCCGATACCGCAAGTATCGGGTATCGGCCGATATTTGCTGTATCGGAATTCCGATACCGAGTTCCGATATTTTTGTGATATCGGAAATCGGAATCGGAAGTTCCCAGTGTATGGTTCCCAGGGTCTGGAGGAGAGGAGACTCTTCTTCAGGCCCTGGGGTCCATATTCATGTAAAAAATAAAGAATTAAAATAAAAAATATGGATATACTCACCCCTCCGGCGGACCCTGGACCTTAGCGATGTAACCGGCAGCCTCCGTTCCTAAGAATGCAGTGAGTTTAGGACCTGCGATGACGTCGCGGCTTGTGATTGGTCGCGTGAGCGGTCACATGAGCGGTCACGCGACCAATCACAAGCCGCGATGTCATCGAAGGTCCTTAACTCTGCATTCTTAAGAACGGAGGCACCGCTAAGAGCAGGGGCCGCCAGAGGGGTGAGTACAGGTCCTTCTCAAAAAATTAGTATATAGTGTTAAATTTCATTATTTACCATAATGTAATGATTACAATTAAACTTTCATATATTATAGATTCATTATCCACCAACTGAAATTTGTCAGGTCTTTTATTGTTTTAATACTGATGATTTTGGCATACAACTCCTGATAACCCAAAAAACCTGTCTCAATAAATTAGCATATTTCACCCGTCCAATCAAATAAAAGTGTTTTTTAATAACAAACAAAAAAACCATCAAATAATAATGTTCAGTTATGCACTCAATACTTGGTCGGGAATCCTTTGGCAGAAATGACTGCTTCAATGCGGCGTGGCATGGAGGCAATCAGCCTGTGACACTGCTGAGATGTTTTGGAGGCCCAGGATGCTTCAATAGCGGCCTTAAGCTCATCCAGAGTGTTGGGTCTTGCGTCTCTCAACTTTCTCTTCACAATATCCCACAGATTCTCTATGGGGTTCAGGTCAGGAGAGTTGGCAGGCCAATTGAGCACAGTAATACCATGGTCAGTAAACCATTTACCAGTGGTTTTGGCACTGTGAGCAGGTGCCAGGTCGTGCTGAAAAATGAAATCTTCATCTCCATAAAGCATTTCAGCCGATGGAAGCATGAAGTGCTCCAAAATCTCCTGATAGCTAGCTGCATTGACCCTGCCCTTGATGAAACACAGTGGACCAACACCAGCAGCTGACATGGCACCCCACACCATCACTGACTGTGGGTACTTGACACTGGACTTCAGGCATTTTGGCATTTCCTTCTCCCCAGTCTTCCTCCAGACTCTGGCACTTTGATTTCTGAATGACATGCAAAATTTGCTTTCATCAGAAAAAAGTACTTGGGACCACTTAGCAACAGTCCAGTGCTGCTTCTCTGTAGCCCAGGTCAGGCGCTTCTGCCGCTGTTTATGGTTCAAAAGTGGCTTTACCTGGGGAATGCGGCACCTGTAGCCCATTTCCTTCCACACCAGACTCAGTCCACTGCTTCCTCAGGTTCCCCAAGGTCTGGAATCGGTCCTTCTCCACAATCTTCCTCAGGGTCCGGTCACCTCTTCTCGTTGTACAGCGTTTTCTGCCACATTTTTGCCTTCCAACAGACTTACCATTGAGGTGCCTTGATACAGCACTCTGGGAACAGCCTATTTGTTTAGAAATTTCTTTCTGGGTCTTACCCTCTTGCTTGAGGGTGTCAATGATGGCCTTCTTGACATCTGTCAGGTCGCTAGTCTTACCCATGATGGGGGTTTTGAGTAATGAACCAGGCAGGGAGTTTTTAATAGCCTCAGGTATCTTTTGCATGTGTTTAGAGTTAATTAGTTGATTCAGAAGATTAGGGTAATAGGTCGTTTAGAGAACCTTTTCTTGATATGCTAATTTATTGAGACAGGTTTTTTGGGTTATCAGGAGTTGTATGCCAAAATCATCAGTATTAAAACAATAAAAGACCTGACAAATTTCAGTTGGTGGATAATGAATCTATAATATATGAAAGTTTAATTGTAATCATTACATTATGGTAAATAATGAAATTTAACACTATATGCTAATTTTTTGAGAAGGACCTGTATATCAATATTTTTTATTTTTATTCTTTATTTTATACATGAATATGGATCCCAGGGCCTGAAGGAGAGTTTCCTCTCCTTCAGACCCTGGGAACCATTCCGATATTTTGTGTCCCATTGATATGCATTGGTATCGGGTATCGGGATCGGCGAGATCCGATATTTTGCTGGTATCGGCCGATCCAATCCGATACCGATACCTTTGCATATCGGAAGGTATCGCTCAACACTACTGGTGATAGTTCTGCTTCAACTCTAAATTCAAATGCAGCCACACACTTCTTTTCCTGGATGCCCAATTGAAAAAAAAATTGTGTGAACACATGCAGGGATTGCCTGTTTTCAAATTATGCAGCTTCAGAGAAACAAATATAATCTACGACCATGCCCAAGATACTCAGAGAACACCCGAGCATGCTCGAAAAACTCGAGTAACGAGCACACTCGCACATCACTAATCAGCATTAGTGTTGAGCATTCTGATACCGCAAGTATCGGGTATCGGCCGATATTTGCTGTATCGGAATTCTGATATCTAGTTCCGATATTTTTGTGATATCGGAAATCGGAATCGGAAGTTCCCAGTGTATGGTTCCCAGGGTCTGGAGGAGAGGAGACTCTCCTTCAGGCCCTGGGATCCTGTTGTGAATTCCGTTCTCGGACTCCCTCCTGTGGTCATAAATGGTACTTTGGTTAGTTCTGCTCTTGGACTCCCTCTGGTGGCTTTGAGCGGAACTGCTGGTCACTGAGGTTGGCTTTGTCAGCTGCTCTCGTTTATTGCTTGCTGGCTTCCTTATTTAACTCCACTCAGATCGTTACTTGATGCCAGCTGTCATTGTTTCAGTATTGGTTCAGATCTCTCTTGGACTTCTCTGAGGACCTGTCTACTCCAGCAGAAGCTAAGTCTTTGCTAGTTCATTTTTTGTTACTGCTTCCTGAATATATTTCTTAGTACTGCTATTTCTTGTCCAGCTTGCTATTATGATATTCCCTTGCTAGCTGGAAGCTCTGGGGTGCAGAGTGGCACCTCCACACCGTGAGTCGGTGTGGGGAGTCTTTTTGCTTACTCTGCGTGGCTTTTTGTAGTCTTTTGTGCTGACCGCATAGATCCCTTTTCTATCCTCTGACTAAATTAATGAAGTCTGGCCTCCTTTGCTAAAACCTGTTTCATTCCTGTGTTTGTGACTTTCCTCTTAACTCACAGTCAATATATGTGGGGGGCTGCCTTTACCTTTGGGGAATTTCTCTGAGGAAAGGTTAGGCTTCTATTTCTATCTTTAGGGGTAGTTAGCTCTTAGGCTGTGAAGAGGCGTCTAGGGAGAGTTAGGTACGCTCCACGGCTATTTCTAGTGTGTGTGATAGGAGTAGTGTTTGCGGTCAGCAGAGTTCCCACTTTCCCAGAGCTTGTTCCGATTTCTAGTTTACTCATCAGGTCATTCCAGGTGCTCCTAACCACCAGGTCCATAACAGGATCCATATTCATGTTAAAAATAAAGAATTAAAATAAAAAATATGGATATACTCACCCCTCCGGCGGACCCTGGACCTTATCGATGTAACCGGCAGCCTCCGTTCCTAAGAATGCAGTGAGTTTAGGACCTGCAATGACGTTGCGGCTTGTGATTGGTCGCGTGAGCGGTCACATGAGCGGTCACGCGACCAATCACAAGCCGCGAAGGTCATCGAAGGTCCTTAACTCTGCATTCTTAAGAACGGAGGCACCGCTAAGAGCAGGGTCCGCCGGAAGGGTGAGTATATCAATATTTTTTATTTTTATTATTTATTTTATACATGAATATGGATCCCAGGGCCTGAAGGAGAGTTTCCTCTCCTTCAGACCCTGGGAACCATTCCGATATTTTGTGTCCCATTGATATGCATTGGTATCGGGTATCGGTATCGGCGATATCCGATATTTTTTGGATATCGGCCGATCCAATCCGATACCGATACCTTTGCATATCGGAAGGTATTGCTCAACACTAATCAGCATACAAAAGTTCATCTTTCTTTAACAGGACACATAGCACTGGAGCTTCATTCTCCAGGCCTACCGAACACTGAATGCCTCAGCAAGCCATCTATTCAAACCCCAAAACACATCTTGGGGTGGAGATGTGGAGAACAGCCTCCTGCCCATTCTATAGTTGTTCTCAAATACCCAGCCCTTAAACAAAATAGCTGATTAACCCCTCTCAATAGTTAGTGTGCTGGAGCAAAACTTCTGGATTTCAAATCACTGAAGCTAAAAGTCTCAGTGAAACATACCTCCACTTAAGCACTTTGCCAGTTACTTTGTCACAACTGCTAAAAAATAACTAAATTGCACAACCAATCTGCAATTAAATAAAAAATATAAAAGACAAAAATTACCACCATAAAGTTACTACATAATGCAAGATACCAATTCTGCAGACATAATAAGTGATTACAGTACATTGACTTACTGTTGACGTTCTTTTTTTTTTTGGAGTTCTTTACCACCTGGCCCAGTCCGTCGTAAAGATTTCTTAATAATTTTTTAAGAGAGGACACTGTGGAATAATGAATTTTGCTATACTCAAAAAGATAATAAACCTATAAACATGACCATAGATATGAAAACATAAAATAGCAGAAAAGTTAAGTGGTGATGCAAACATGAAAAAATGTGCATATGATGTGTGTTAAGGAAGATAATGTATGCTAATAAAAATATATACAGTTTTTTTTTGCCACAATGTATAGGTTTTATACTCAATAAGGGAAGACTATGTAATAATGGATGGCACCATACATGATAAGGGAGGACACTGTATAATAATGCATATTGCTAAACATAATAAAGGAGGGCGCTATGCATTAAAATACATCACTACAAATAATAGGAAACGGCAATATGTATTAATGGACGGCGCTTTACTGAGAGAAGACACTATATAAAAATGGGCATCACTGTAAATAATGAGAGTGGATACTATGTTATGAGGGATACACTATACTATATACTAACAAGGGAGGTTATTTTTTATGCAAGAGTGATACACCCATCATTTCACACTGCATACATTATAGTATAAACCGGTTTTTACGTACCGGTAATAGGATTTTACAGAGTCCATGACAGCACCCACAACGAGAGAGGGGATCTGCCCACCTTCCGGACAGGAACCTACAGGTTAAAAAGGGGCGGTCCCCCTCACCCTCCAGTTTGTGTTCCAGAGTACAAGGGATACCGCCAATGAATCAGTACATGACAATATTATCTTAAACATTACTAAATACCACCACCTCTATAGAGTGATCTCTAAGGCACACCCTCCAACAGAGTGCAGGAATAAGTAACTAAATACGGGGGGGAATGTATGGGTGCTGTCGTGGACTCTGTAAAATCCTATTACCGGTACGTAAAAACCGGTTTTCCTATCGCCACGACAGCACCCACAACGACTTTCAAAGACTATTAACTGGGAGGGACCACAGCACTAAGTACTGAACGGCCAAACTGTAAGCTGGAATTAGCAGATAAATCAAGGCGATAGTGTTTATAAAAGGTGGAAGGTGATGACCAGGTTGCCGCCTTACATATCATTTCAATGGGGACATCTGCCTTCTCCGCCCAGGATGATGCCATGGCCCGAGTGGAGTGCGCCCTGATGCCTTCTGGTGGTGTTACTCCCCTGGCAGAATAGGCAAGACATATCGCTTCTCTAATCCATCTGGCGATAGAGCTCTTCGTGACACCAGAACCCTTTTTCCGATTCTGGAAAGAAATAAACAGAGCCCTACTCTGTCTCCAGCTTTGTGTCCTATCCAGGTATTCTAATATTGCCCTCTTAACATCTAGGGAATGATATTTCTTCTCTTCTTCTGAAACTGGATTTTCATAGAAAGATGGTAAATAAATCTCCTGACTTCTATGAAATTTAGTTGCCACTTTTGGCAAGTATGCAGGATCAGGCTTTAAGACAATCTTATCCTTGAGAATTATTAGGTAAGGAGGATCTACAGATAACGCATGTATATCACTGACCCTCCTGGCCGATGTTAATGCTAAAAGTAGTGCTGTTTTTAAGGTTACATTTTTTATCGAAACAGAGTCTAAAGGCTCAAAGGGAGGTTCGGTCAATGCCTCAAGCACTAAATTTAGATCCCAAGGGGGTATTCTTACAATATGGATTGGGTTAGAACGCTGACATGCCCTAATAAATCTAGCAACCCATCTATTACCAGCTATATCACTGTTATATAGAGCTCCCAAGGCTGAAACATGAACTCTTAGAGTGTTGACTGCTAAACCCAATTCCCAGCCTTTCTGGAGAAACTCTAAAATAGCTGAAATTGGAGCATTATCTCCTAATGGTTGCTGATGAAACATAAGAAATTTTTTCCAAATTTTTGTATAGATCTTTGTAGTAACCTCCTTCCTGCTTTTCAATAAGGTAGCTACTAAAGCATCAGAGAACCCCCTCTCCTTCAGAAGCTCCCTCTCAAGTTCCAAGCCGTTAAGTGAAGAGTCTCCAAATTTGGATGACGAAATGGACCTTGAGAAAGGAGTTCCGGAACCACTGGCAACACCCAGGGATCGGTCACCGACATTGTCCTGAGGAGAGAAAACCAAGGCCTCCTGGGCCAGAAGGGAGCAATTAAAATCACTCTGGCTCCTTCTTCCCGGATCTTCCTGAGAACTATCGGAAGTAGACACATAGGGGGAAAGGCATACGCCAGCTGGAAGTCCCAACGGACACGAAGGGAATCCACTATGAATGGTTGGTCTGCTATTTGTAGGGATGCGAACCTCCTGATCTTCCTGTTCTCCCTGGTAGCAAATAGATCTATTGTTGGTAAACCCCACAGATTGACTATCTGATCGAATATGTGTCGGTCTAAGGCCCACTCTCCCTGACGAAGGGAATGGCGACTGAGGTAGTCCGCCTGTATATTGAACTCCCCTTTTATATGAACTGCCGACAGGAATTGTAGATGATTCTCGGCCAGACACAATATCTGTGCTGTAGTGATCATTAGGGATCGTGATCTTGTCCCTCCCTGATGATTGATGTAGGACACCACAGTCATATTGTCTGTTTGTATTTGTACATGCGAGTTCCTCAGGGATGGTAGGAAGCAAAGAAGAGCTTGACTGACTGCAGTAAGCTCTCTTAGGTTTGAGGAATTCTGGGACTCTTGAGTCGACCAACGTCCCTGGGTTAGACTGTCTCCTATATGGGCTCCCCAACCGAATGGACTGGCATCTGTCGTAACTACGTTGTCTGGAGTGATGTTCCAGAGAACTCCTTTTGATAAATGTGCCAGGTTGAGCCACCATCTCAGATCGTGAAGAGTGGCGGTTGATAGACTGAACTTTCTGCTCAGAGCACCGTGAAGATCTCTTTCTGCTTGAAGAACTTCGTATTGAAGCATTCGGGTATGAGCTTGAGCCCATCTCACTGCCGATATACATGCAGTCAAAGATCCTAGCAGAGACATTGCATCTCTTAAACTTAAGTTTGGAGCTTTCCTTACGGCCGTGACCCTTTGAATGACCTTCAGCTTCTTGTCTTCTGGTAGGAAGGATGACTGATTTTCCGAGTCTAGAAGAACTCCTAGGAACACCTGACGTCTTGTGGGTTCCAGTTTTGACTTTTCCCAGTTGACTATCCATCCGAGTTCCTGTAGGGATGATATTATGGCATTTACCCTAGACGTACACTGAGTAATTGAATTCCCAACTATTAAAAAATCGTCTAGATAGGGCACCACAAGGGTTTCCTTTTCCCGGATATGGGCCATTACTTCCGAAACAACTTTTGTAAAAATTCTAGGGGCCATGGACAGGCCAAAGGGCATTGCTAAAAATTGGAAATGTTTAAGCCGATGGTTTACCCATACTGCCATCCTGAGAAATTGCTGGTGATTTCTGTGAACTGGAAGATGGTAGTACGCATCTTTTAGATCCAAAACCGACATGTAGCACCTAGGAAACAAAAGCTTAGTTGTTGATTTAATGGATTCCATCTTAAAAGCACGGTACTGAAGATATTCATTCAATTTACGTAAATTTATGATAGTCCTAAAGGACCCATCAGGTTTAGAGATTAAGAACAGGGGAGAATAAAAACCTGTCTTCTCCTGATGTTTTGGTACTTCTTCAATAACTCGTTTTGTAAGCAATTGTTGAATCTCTAATTCTAAGGCCTGTTGTTGGGCCGGAGTGTCCAGCGATGTTATAACAAAATGACTTGGGGGAGTTCTCAAAAATTCTAATTTTAATCCTGACTCGACTACCCCCATTATCCAGGCACTAGATGTTATCTTTTTCCATTCCGCTGAGAAGAATCTTAGTCTTCCTCCTACTGGTAGACTTATTCTATCTGTAATTACGTCTACGTCTCGAGAAAGATGAAGGGTTTTTATAGTATCCACCTTTCTTCTTTTGATCCGACGTCTCCCAGTCACGATTATATCCCTGCTGGTCTGACTGGAATTTTCTGAAGGGTATGCGTCTCCGGAAGGCATTCCTAAAAGTGGGATTAAATATTTTAGGAAATCCCTTTTTTCTGTCTTCTGCCTTTGCAAGGATGTCATCCAGCACTGGGCCGAATAGGTACTCACCCCTACACGGAATGGAGCATAATTTGGCTTTTGCCTGAGCATCACCTTTCCAGGTCTTTAGCCAAAGCGCCCGTCGGGCTGCATTTGAGAGACCCGCCGATCTTGCAGCCAATTTCAGGGAGTCAATCGATGCATCTGCTAGATAAGCTGCTCCTTTTCTGACCTGAGAGAGGGAGTTTAACAATTTATCCCTGGGTACTTTAGCCTTAAGCTGTTCTTCCAGCTGAGTTACCCAGACCATAACCGATCTCGCCATACAGGTGCCTGCTATTGCAGGCTTAAAGGCTCCAGATGACGCTTCCCATACTTTCTTAAGAAGCATGTCAGCCTTCCTGTCTGAAGGATCCTTAAGGAGTCCCACATCTTCCAATGGTAGCGAGGCTGTTTTCGAGGTAGAGGCCACTGCCGCATCTACTTTTGGGATTTTCATCCACTGGGATAAGGTGTCATCCTCAAAGGGGTACCTTCTTTTTGCAGCCGAAGGTAAGAACCCTTTATCCAGCTTGTCCCACTCCCGTCTGACCAGATCTTTAACAGTATCTACCACTGGGAAAGCTTTGCGACTTCTCTGGCTCAGCCCTGCGAACATGATCTCCTGGGTTGTTTTCGGCTCTTTACTTTCTGCCATACCCATAGTTGTACGGACAGCCTTAATTAAAGTCTCCATATTTTCGGTGGAAAAGCAAGGCCTTCCTTCCTCATCTGAGGAGGATGGCGATGGGCTCTCTGAGCACTCGCCCTCTTGTAACGAAGGGCTGGAATCAGACACTATTTCCACACTATCTTTCTCATGCCGTCTAGATTTAAGGGATGATTTAATTTCTTCCCTAATTACTTCTCTCAAATCCGATACACGGAGGGGGGCCTCTTCCTCTAGCGTCTGGCATATACACGTCTGACATAACTTCTTTACATAGGTGTCAGGTAGTGGCTCCGTGCATAACGCACACTGCTTATGCTTTGTCTTTGAGACCTTTTTTCCCTATAACAAAACATAGTATAGAAGACAGTAGTATCAGCCAATGGTCTCAGATATTAACTCACCACTGCTGATGAACTTTAGAGTACCGGTTTCTGAGGGGGTGAGGTGTGACGTGACGTGCCAGGGTCCTGCTGCCCGCGTGTCACTTCACCACGAGATCTGCTGCTGCTCCTTTCTCCCGATTGTCGGTGTTCGGCGTCTCCTGTGGAAGACATGTTGCCGCACACCACTCACCAAGCGCTGTCTGCTTTTTAAAAGTCCCGCGCTCCTCCTCCCGGCCTCCTCCGGAAGTCCTCCAATCACTTCCGGGTTATAAGCGCCGACCTGCTCCTGCAGCGTCGCGCGCGTGTGGACGACCTGGGGCGGCGTGCCTTCCCCCAGGAACGCCACGATCCGGTCATGCCATCCCTGTCAGACGAGGGGGGAAGCTGGACACAGGACTTCCCCCGACGCGGCTTCCGGGCCCCCGACTCTGCCGTTCTCCCTGGACACCGCACAGAGGCTTGGCGGACCCGGGTAAGACGATCGAACCTGTAGGCTCCCGCCGTCCGGACAGGAACCCAAACTGGAGGGCGAGGGGGACCGCCCCTTTTTAACCTGTAGGTTCCTGTCCGGAAGGTGGGCGGATCCCCTCTCTCGTTGTGGGTGCTGTCGTGGCGATAGGAAAATACAGAATAGGTTTTACTTATCATCTAGTAACTTGTTGGTGATGTCCAATCTGAGTAATTTTCTTTAGTTGCTTCTCCATCTGGTCAACTCGCCCCTGAAAATATCAAGGTTGCTTACTATATACATACATGTCTTATGAACAAAAATCTCCCACACTACCCCCCGAATACAAATATGCTCCAAACAATAATTATACAATTAGCTTCTGTGCAACCCACCATTTAAAATATAAATGTATAAACCAGCACTGTACCCTTCCATAGCTATCATTAGTTTCTATTCCATCACCACATAATACTATAAATGATTAGCCACTATACTCTTCCCCAACTCATTAGGCACTGCCCCCCAATTCATTACCAGTCTTTGTCCTGAATCATCATTTGTCCCTACTGCCATACTGTTGTCTTCCCCCATTCATTACAAATCCTCATCATGTGTCCTCTCTCCTCTGTGCTTCGCTCTCCCACAATTCATCACAAGTCCCTGCTCTGTCTTGTCTCATCTCCACTGTGTTCAGCTCCCACCTCCATTTCATCACTAGTCCCTGTCCTGGTTCTCTTCTGCCATAATTCTTTATAAGGCTTTGTCTTATATCCTCTTCCTGTCATGAGGATATCGTGACAGAGAGGTGCCATATGGTTACAAGAACTCTTGCACTTATTAAGACTGCTTCACCATCCTATTAAACAGTGCAGGTGTTTACTTGTTCTATCATGGAAAGGGTTAATAAGTTCAGTTGATCTTCTGGAGCTCTCCATCCTGAATTGTCTCAGCTCTTCTGTATTGGCTACTTCCATCTGGTATATATGCTGTCAACGGTACTTGGGAGTTCCAGTGATAGTTCTACTTCCTGATTTGGTGATAAAGGAGAAAGTTCAGTGTTTGGAGTTGGCGATTGGAGAGTTTTTCTGGAAATTGCTGCGTGGAGTTGGTTTGCATGTTTATCCTTATCCTCTCACATTTGTTTTCTCTTTCCTATACCTCCCCTGTTTTCCACTCTGTTACTTTATGAGTGTATTTGTATGATTGTAGCTTTCTTTTATCCCTGTCTGTTTACCCCTGTCTGGTGTTTTCCTATATACTTAGCCCCTCACCACCCTAGGTGGGGGAGGGGGTTAAGTTAGGAGCATATCTAGGTATGAGACCCCGGTGTCCCCAACCTCCTGGATTATCCGGGGGACAGGGATAGACTAGACTAGAGGGACCCTAGTTTGAGGGACCTCGTAGGTGCCTATAGTCCCCTGTCTCTACATGACACCTCCACTCTACTTCCTCCTAATTACAAATTCCTAAACTGTGTCCCCCACCTATTGTACGTTCCCCTACTGTGCTCCTTAAATTGCAGTTAAAAAGTTAAAAAAAAATAAAAAACAATCACTTACCTCTCTTGACAATCCTCCATGATGCTGCTACCTGAACAGCATTGGTCTCTTCTGCCCTAGTACTTGCTAAATGATGCAGGCGGCATGATGAAATAATAGCGAAGGTGCCAGAAAGGAAGTCAAGAATGGTTTTCTTCAGCTGTGCTATGATCTTCAATTGCTGGCAGATGAGCTGCAAGAAGGCTTGCTGATATGAAAGGGAACTAAAAGGAACCAGCCACAATAACCATGAATGTGAAACTATGGGGAGCAGGTTTCAAATCAGGAGGATCTAATAGACTGATATAAACAGTGGGTATGAAAAGTATTCATACCCCTTTACATTTTTCACGCTTTGTTTCATTGCAGCCATTTGGTAAATTCAAAAAAGTTCATTTTTTCTCATTAATGTACACTCTGCACCCCATCTTGACTGAAAAAAAAAAACAACCAGAAATGTAGTAATTTTAGCAAATTTATTAAAAAAGAAAAACTGAAATATCACATGGTCATAAGTATTTGGACCCTTTGTTCGGTATTGAGTAGAAGCACCCTTTTGAGCTAGTAGAGCCATGAGTAGTGTTGAGCGATACTTTCCGATATCGGAAAGTATCGGTATCGGAAAGTATCGGCCGATACCGTCACAGTATCGGAATCCAATCCGATACCGATACCCGATACCAATACAAGTCAATGGGACTCATGTATCGGACGGTATTCCTGATGGTTCCCAGGGTCTGAAGGAGAGGAAACTCTCCTTCAGGCCCTGGGAACCATATAAATGTGTAAAAGAAAGAATTAAAATAAAAAATATCGCTATACTCACCTGTCCGACGCAGCCGGGACTTCAGCGAGGGAACCGGCAGCGTTGTTTGTTTAAAATTCGCGCTATTACTTGGTTACGTGAATTCCCGGCTTGTGATTGGTCAGGTCGGCCATGTTGCCGGGACGCGGACCAATCACAGCAAGCCGTGACGAAATTACGTCACGGCTTGCTGTGATTGGTCCGCGTCCCGGCAATATGGCCGCCCTGACCAATCACAAGCCGTGACGTCACGGGAGGCTGGACACGCGCTCATTTTAAAATGGGCGCGTGTCCAGCCTCCCGTGACGTCACGGCTTGTGATTGGTTGCGCCGCGATCAACCAATCACAAGCCGGGAGGCTGGACGCGCTCATTTTGAAATGGGCGCGTGTCCAGCCTCCCGTGACGTCACGGCTTGTGATTGGTTGCGCCGCGATCAACCAATCACAAGCCGGGAGGCTGGACGCGCTCATTTTGAAATGGGCGCGTGTCCAGCCTCCCGGCTTGTGATTGGTTGACCGCGACGCAACCAATCACAAGCCGTGACGTCACGGGAGGCTGGACACGCGCCCTTTTTAAAATGAGCGCGTTTCCAGCCTCCCGTGACGTCACGGCTTGTGATTGGTTAATGGCGGCCATGTTGCCGGGACGCGGACCAATCACAGCAAGCCGTGACGTATTTTCGTCACGGCTTGCTGTGATTGGTCCGCGGCCCGGCAACATGGCCGCCCTGACCAATCACAAGCCGGGACTTCGCGTAACCATGTAAAAGCGGGAATTTTAAACAAACAACGCTGCCGGTTCCTGCGCTGAGGTCCCGGCTGCGTCGGACAGGTGAGTATAGCGATATTTTTTATTTTAATTCTCTATTTTACACATTTTAACATTAATGTTGTTCCGATACCCGATACCACAAGAGTATCGGAATCCCGGTATCGGAATTCCGATACAGCAAGTATCGGCCGATACCCGATACTTGCAGCATCGGAATGCTCAACACTAGCCATGAGTCTTCTTGAGAATGATGCAACAAGTTTTTCACACCTGAATTTGGAGATCCTCTGCCATTCTTCCTTGCAGATCCTCTCCAGTTCCATCAGGTTGGATGGTGAATGTTGGTGGATAGCCATTGTCAGGTCTCTCCAGAGATGCTCAATTGGGTTTAAGGTCAGGGCTCTGGCTGGGCCAGTCAAGAATGGTCACAGACTTGTTCTGAAGCCATTCCTTTGTTATTTTAGCTGTGTGCTTAGGGTCATTGCCTTGTTGGAAGCTGAACCTTCGAACAAGTCTGAGGACCAGAGCATTCTGGAAGAGGTTTTCATCCAGGATATCTCTGTACTTGGCTGCATTCATGTTTCTTTCAATGACAACCAGTCATCCTGTCCCTGCAGCTGAAAAACACCCCCATAGCATGATGCTACCACCACCATGTTTCACTGTTGGGATTGTATTGGGCATGTGATGAGCAGTGCCTGGTTTTCTCCACACAATACCACATAGAATTATCACCAAAAAGGTCTATCTTCGTCTCATCAGACCAGAGAATCTTATTTCTCATAGTCTGGGAGTCCTTCATGTGTTTTTTTGCAAACTTTATGCTGGCTTTCATATGTCTTGCACTGAGCAAAGGCTTCCGTCGGGCCTCTCTGCCATAAAGGCCCGACTGGTGGAGGGCTGCAGTGATAGTTGACTTTGTGGAACTTTCTCCCATCTCTTTACTGCATCTCTGGAGCTCAGTCACAGGGATCTTGGGGCTCTTCTTTACCTCCCTCACCAAGGCTCTTCTCCCACAATTGCTCAGTTTGGCTGGACGGCCAGGTCTAGGAAGACTCCTGGTGATCCCAAACTTCTTCCATTTAAGGATTATGGAGGCCACTGTGCTCTTAGAAACCTTGAGTACTGCAAAAATTCTGTTGCATCCTTGGCCAGATCTGTGCCTTGCCACAATTCTGTCTCTGACCTCCTTGGCCAGTTCCTTTGACCTCATGATTCTCATTTGGTCTGACATGCACTGTGAGCTGTGAGGTCTTATATAGAGAGGTGTGTGCCTTTCCAAATCAAGTCCTATCAGTTTAATTAAACACCACTGGACTCCAATGAAGGAGTAGAACCATCTCAAAGAGGATCACAAGGAAATGGACAGCATGTGGCTCAAATATGAGTGTCTGTGCAAAGGGTCTGAATACTTATGACCATGTGATATTTCAGTTTTCCTTGTTTATAAAATTTGCAAAAAATTACTACATTTATGTTTTTGTTCAGTCAAGATGGGGTGCAGAGTGTACATTAATGTGAAAAAATTCACTTTTTTGAATTTACCAAATGGCTGCAATGAAAGAGTGAAACATTTAAAAGGGGTATGAATACTTTCCGTACCCACTGTAGTGTTGTGGGAAAAGATTTAGTATAATTTGTAATTCTTTTAATAGTTTCTACTCATTCTGTGCTATGGAGTCCAATGGGCGGCCCTAATCAGTGACTGACACCTATCTCTGTATGCACACTTTTCAGTGATGCTGCAGATCACTAATTGTATTCACAGATCATCATTTCTTGCCGCATACATCTCAATGTAATGTTACATAACACTGACAATATATGATACTGCTAAACAATGTAAATGTCAAATTTAGGTTGTTGAGGGCTGTTCTGTCCTTGAGACTTTCAAAGTCAGAGCTGGGACAAAAAAATCTTCCCGTAATAACCATTAGGTTAGAGTGTTATGAGAAACATAAGCCACCTAGTCCTGATTCAGTATTAGAAAAAGAGGACTTATTGGCTGCAATGGAGATAATATGGAATTTAATCCAAGCTTTTAGACATTTGCCTGGAAATAATCAGCCTAGTGTTCTTAGATTATACACTAAAGGGTTAAGCTAATAGCAGAGAGGAGATAAACTAATATAAATTATTCATCCATCCTTGGAAAAAATATAAACTTTTTTGAGAGTAAAACACATTTCATATTATATGATACAACTGAAATATTAGTCAATATGATTATTACTGTATAGCAAGTTTCAGGATGATGTTTGTTTAATTGTCATGCTCTATGCATCTATCTATCTATCTATCTATCTATGTCTGTCTGTCTAAAGTATATTTCCATTGATCAATTAATTGATCTATATATTTATCAATTTATCTATCTACAGAATATTTCTATTGTATCAATCTATTTGTCTGTCTGTCTAGATACAGTATATTTTTGTCTTGTTGTATCTACCTATCCATGTAGAGATATCTATTTATGTTGGAATAATGCTTCCAGCAATAGTGTTATATTTCCAATAATACATTTAAAAACAAAAAAAAACAGGAAGTGTGTGTGTGTGTGTGTGTGTGTGTGTGTGTGTGTAGCTGGAGCACACTTTTACTTTCACTTTGCACACTGACACACAATATGCTAAGATCCTACGCTATAAGAAATACCAGTTGTAAGCTGTGTTATCTTTGTTCCTGAATATGTAGAATGCTAGCAGGTGCGTAGGATGCAGTGACACAGAGGAGGCAGAGCAAGGGTTAACAGTTTCTTTATATATGAACAGTAATGGTACAAGCAGGGGGGTACAGGATGTGAACTTGAGGATAGGGGAAAGTCAAATGCAGAAGAAAATAACAGGTTAACTTATCAGTCTCTGTGTACTGGAGGAAGGTGGCTGAAAGATCCCTCGGCGGCGCAAGATGTCATCGATCCGGTCCCGCAGAAGGGCAATGCACTGTCTCCTTGCGATGACGAATCCTCCAGGTCCTTCTGCACATGGTCTCCTGATCTGGGCACACAATGGCGTAGAGATGATGGTAGGAGGCACAGTGAAAGAAGCAGAAAGTTCAGTAGGCAAGGCGGCAGTAGAAGCACACAGTCCAGCAGACACAGGCATGGGGCTGTCCTCAGCAGGCACCGCAAGGATGGGACTAAGGGGTGCCTCCGTGTTGGTGTGCGGAGCAAAGGTATGTGCTCTATCCTGGTCTCTACCCGGTGCAGTAGCCTCTCTGGGCTGAGGGTAGGATGTGTCGGCAGTCTCGCTAGCAGGGAATACAGGCGGGCTCTTCCATGAGGTCGAAACCCATGCTGTGTTGTTGGCTGGGTAACACTGATGCTTGTTTCCTCCGTCCCCTCTCGCCAACTATGAACAACAGAGAGGGGATGATTATCCTCTTCATCTCCTGACAGTTGCTCACCCATCACCTCTTCCTCCTTCATTTGTTCCTCGGCTCTTGCACCTTCACTAACAGTTTGTCTGCCCCCTTGATCGTAGTTATCCATCTTCCCTTGTCACCTGCCTGTGTGATGACAGTCTGGAACTTTGAGACATTGTTATCCCTTATGCATCCTTCCCGGCTTCCTCCTTTTCCTCTGGGACCACCACCTCCTCCCGCAGGCTATTCAAAGTCTGCTCCAGCATGTAGATAATCAGAATAATGATGCTAATGATGGCATCGTCAGCGCTAACCATCTTAGTAGCCATGTTGAAACTGTGCAGAAGGGTGCAGAGGCGCTTAATCTGTGGAGTACAACCTCTTAGCTTTTTCATGTGTAGGAGGAAACAATCTTTTATGCGACAACTGCTGGACCGAGGTCTGGCTGCAGTGCTGAGAGAGGGCAGAGTATGATTAACCGGACAAGCTGCTAGACCGTGAGGTGCAGGCAGAGATGTTATGGTGGATTGATAAAGTTGTGGTGTGCTCGTTCTCTGAGATCGGTCAAAAACAGCAGGCATGTCCGCTTTCATTACAGCTGACAGACTCTCACTCAGCCTGACTGGAGTGAGTAAAGAACCGGAGGTTCTGCGGTTGGAGACCTGCGTGATAATACTTTGCATGGTAACAGAGGAGAAGGAAGAAGCAGCAGATGCAGTTGATGGGGTGGCTGATGGTTGTTGAGGTCTGCTTGCCTGCATTTTATTCCAGTGGGATTGCCAGAGTGATGCATGTTGATTGCGCATGTGAAGGTTCATTCATGTAGTGGTCAAATTATTGCACTATTTCCATCTACTCAGTTTTTTTTGCAAACTTGGCAGATACTGTGAGTTGGCTCATCCTTTTCAGTGCTGCTGGCCACAGCCACAGTTGTGGCTGAGGATGCAGTGCTCATCATAGCTGCATCACTCCATGTCTGTGCCGTAAGGCACAACGTAACCTCCTCATCTTCCTCCTCCACCACCTCCTCATATGACCTACTCAGCTGCATGCCTCTGGGTTCACACCAAGTGGGATTTACAACCTCATCATCATCCTCTCTGTTATCCCATTCCTTGCCCTGACAGTCACCCTCCCCCTCTTCCTGCCCTGACAGCACAGTACAGTCCTTGTGAACCTCAGATATCTGAATCTCATGATGATCACCTCCCTCCCGGGGCTAGGGGTTAATGTATGTTTGGTGACAAGGGTCAGGATGCTGCTCAGACCCTATTTTGTCCTGCCCCGCATCCAAACTAAATACAATTTGGTCATCGGTGCAGATAGTTTTCTCCTCTTGAATCTGTGAATCTTTGGAGTACACTTCTGATCCCCATGTCAGTATTCCGGGTTTTCCAAGTCACCTTGTGAATGATTTTGCCCTTTGTTAAGATGGAGTTTGCTGTTTTTGTCTGCCCTACTTCCTGTTCGTTTGTTTAACCCCTTCATGACCCAGCCTATTTTGGCCTTAATGACCTTGCCATTTTTTGCAATTCTGACCAGTGTCCCTTTATGAGGTAATAACTCAGGAACGCTTCAACGGATCCTTGCGGTTCTGAGATTGTTTTTTCGTGACATATTGGGCTTCATGTTAGTGGTAAATTTAGGTCGATAATTTCTGAGTTTATTTGTGAAAAAAATGGAAATTTGGCGAAAAATATGAAAATTTTGCAATTTTCACATTTTGAATTTTTAATTCTGTTAAACCAGAGAGTTATGTGACACAAAATAGTTAATAAATAACATTTCCCACATGTCTACTTTACATCAGCACAATTTTGGAAACAAATTTTTTTTTTGCTAGGAAGTTATAAGGGTTAAAATTTGACCAGTGATTTCTCATTTTTACAACAAAATTTACAAAACCATTTTTTTTAGGGACCACCTCACATTTGAAGTCAGTTTGAGGGTTCTATATGGCTGAAAATACCCAAAAGTGACACCATTCTAAAAACTGCACCCCTCAAGGTGCTCAAAACCACATTCAAGAAGTTTATTAACCCTTCCGGTGTTTCACAGCAGCAGAAGCAACATGGAGGGGAAAAATTAACATTTAACTTTTTAGTCACAAAAATGATCTTTTCGCAACAATTTTTTAATTTTCCCAAGGGTAAAAGGAGAAACTGGACCACGAATGTTGTTGTCCAATTTGTCCTGAGTACGCTGATACCTCATATGTGGGGGTAAACCACTGTTTGGGCGCACGGCAGGGCTCGGAAGGGAAGGAGCGCCATTTGACTTTTTGAATGAAAAATTGGCTCCAATCTTTAGCGGACACCATGTCGCGTTTGGAGAGCCCCCGTGTGCCTAAACATTAGAGCTCCCCCACAAGTGACCCCATTTTGGAAACTAGACCCCCCAAGGAACTTATCTAGAAGCATAGTGAGCACTTTAAACCCCCAGGTGCTTCACAAATTAATCCGTAAAAATGAAAAAGTACTTTTTTTTCACACAAAATTTCTTTTAGCCTTAATTTTTTCATTTTCACATGGGCAACAGGATAAAATGGATCCTAAAATTGGTTGGGCAATTTCTCCTGAGTACGCCAATACCTCATATGTGGGGGTAAACTACTGTTTGGGCACATGGTAAGGCTCGGAAGGGAAGGAGCGCCATTTGACTTTTTGAATGAAAAATTATCTCCATAGTTAGCGGACACCATGTCAGGTTTGGAGAGGCCCTGTGTGCCTAAACATTGGAGCTCCCCTACAATTGACCCCATTTTGGAAACTAGACCCCCCAAGAAACTAATCTAGATGCATAGTGAGCACTTAAAACCCCCAGGTGCTTCACAGAAGTTTATAACGCAGAGCCATGAAAATAAAAAAAATATTTTTCTTTCCTCAAAAATGATTTTTAGCCCGGAGTTTTTTATTTTCCCAAAGATAATAGGAGAAATTGGACCCCAAATGTTGTTGTCCAGTTTGTCCTGAGTACGATGATACCCCATATGTGGGGGTAAACCACTGTTTGGGCGCACGGCAGGGCTCGGAAGGGAAGGCACGCCATTTGGCTTTTTGAATGGAAAATTAGCTTCAATCATTAGCGGACACCATGTCGCGTTTGGAGAGCCCCTGTGTGCCTAAACATTGGAGCTCCCGCACAAGTGACCCCATTTTGGAAACTAGACCTCCCAAGGAACTAACCTAGATGTGTGGTGAGCACTTTGAACCCCCAAGTGCTTCACAGAAGTTTATAACGCAGAGCCATGAAAATAAAAAATTATTTTTCTTTCCTCAAAAATGATTTTTTAACCCACAATTTTTTATTTTCCCAAGGGTAACAGGAGAAATTGGACCCCAAAAGTTGTTGTGCAGTTTCTCCTGAGTACGCTGATACCCCATATGTGGGGGTAAACCACTGTTTGGGCACATGCCGGGGCTCGGAAGGGAAGTAGTGACGATTTGGAATGCAGACTTTGATGGAATGGTCTGCGGGAATCATGTTACGTTTGCAGAGCCCCTGATGTGCCTAAACAGTAGAAACCCCCCACAAGTGACCCCATTTTGGAAACTAGACCCCCCAAGGAACTTATCTAGATGTGTGGTGAGCATGTTCAACCCCCAATTGCTTCACAGAAGTTTACAACGCAGAGCCGTGAAAATAAAAAATCATTTTTCTTTCCTCAAAAAAGATGTTTTAGCAAGCAATTGTTTATTTTCACAAGGGTAACAGGAGAAATTGGACCGCAATATTTGTTGCCCAGTTTGCTGTGAGTATGCTGATACCTCATATGTGGGGGTAAACCACTGTTTGGGCGCACGTCAGGGCTCGGAAGGGAAGTAGTGACATTTGAAATGCAGACTTTGATGGAATGGTCTGCGGGCATCACGTTGCATTTGCAGAGCCCCTGATGTGCCTAAACAGTAGAAACCCCCCCTAAGTGACCCCATATTGGAAACTAGACCCCCCAAAGAACTTATCTAGATGTGTGGTGAGCACGTTCAACCCCCAAGAGGTTCACAGAAGTTTACAACGCAGAGCCGTGAAAATTGAAAATCATTTTTCTGTCCTCAAAAAAGATGTTTTAGCAAGCAATTTTTTTTTCACAAGGGTAGCAGGAGAAATTGGACCCCAATATTTGTTGCCCAGTTTGTTGTGAGTATGCTGGTACCCCATATGTGGGGGTAAACCACTGTTTGGGCGCACGTCAGGGCTTGGAAGGGAAGTAGTGACATTTGAAATGCAGACTTTGATGGAATGGTCTGCGGGCGTCACGTTGCATTTGCAGAGCCCCTGATGTGCCTAAACAGTAGAAACACCCCATAAGTGACCCCATTTTGGAAACTAGACCCCAAAAGGATCTTATCTAGATGTGTGGTGAGCACTTTCAACCCCCAAGTGCTTCACATAAGTTTATAACGTAGAGCCATGAAAATAAAAAATAATTGTTCTTTCCTCAAAAATTATGTTCTAGCAAGTAATTTTTTATTTTTGCAAGGGTAACAGGAGAAATTGGACCCCAATAGTTGTTGCCCAGTTTGTCCTGAGTACGCTGGTATCCCATATGTGGGGGTAAACCACTGTTTGGGCGCACGTCGGGGCTTGGAAGGGAGGGCGCACCATTTGACTTTTTGAACGCAAGATTGGCTGGAATCAATGGTGGCACCATGTTGCGTTTGGAGACCCCTGATGTGCCTAAACAGTGGAAACCCCTCAATTCTAACTTCAACACTAACCCCAACACACCCCTAACCCTAATCCCAACTGTAGCCATAACCCTAATCACAACCCTAACCCCAACACACCCCTAACCACAACCCTAACCCCAACACACCCGTAACCCTAAATCCAACCCTAACCCTAATCCTAACCCTAATCCCAACCCTACCCACAACTATAACCCCAACACAACCCTAACCCTATCCTTAACCCTAACCACAAGCCTAATCTTAACCCTATTTCCAACCCTAGCCCTAATTCCAACCCTAAGGGTACCGTCTCACATAACGATTTACCAACGATCACGACCAGCGATACGACCTGGCCGTGATCGTTGGAAAGTCGTTGTGTGGTCGCTGGGGAGCTGTCACACAGACCGCTCTCCAGCGACCAACGATGCCAAGGTCCCGGGTAACCAGGGTAAACATCGGGATACTAAGCGCAGGGCCGCGCTTAGTAACCCGATGTTTACCGTGGTTACCAGCGTAAAAGTAAAAAAAAAAAACCCGTACATACTCACATTTCGGTGTCCTTCAGGTCCCTTGCCGTCTGCTTACCGCTCTGACTGAGTGCCGCCGTACAGTGAGAGCAGAGCGCAGCGGTGATGTCACTGCTGTGCTGTGCTCTCACTTTCCGGCCGGCAGACAGTCAGAGCGGGAAGCAGACGGCAAGGGACCTGAAGGACACCGAAATGTGAGTATGTACGTTTTTTTTTTTTTTACTTTTACGCTGGTAACCACGGTAAACATCGGGTTACTAAGCGCGGCCCTGCGCTTAGTAACCCGATGTTTACCCTGGTTACAAGCGAACGCATCGCTGGATCGCTGTCACAACGATCCAGCGATGACAGCAGGAGATCCAGCGACGAAAGAAAGTTCCAAACGATCTGCTACGACGTACGATTCTCAGCAGGGTCCCTGATCGCTGCTGCGTGTCAGACACAGCGATATCGTATGGATATCGCTGGAACGTCACGGATCGTACCGTCGTAGCGATCAAAGTGCCACTGTGAGACGGTACCCTAACTCTAATTCCAACCCTAACCCTAAGGCTATGTGCCCACGTTGCGGATTCGTGTGAGATTTTTCCGCACGATTTTTTAAAAATCTGCAGCTAAAAGGCACTGCGTTTTACCTGCAGATTTACAGCAGATTTCCAGTGTTTTTTTGTGCGGATTTCACCTGCGGATTCCTATTGAGGAACAGGTGTAAAACGCTGCGGAATCCGCACAAAAAATTGACATGCTGCAGAAAATACAACGCAGCGTTTCTGCACGGAATTTTCCGCACCATGGGCACAGTGGATTTGGTTTTCCATAGGTGTACATGGTACTGTAAACCTGATGGAAAACTGCAACAAATTCGCAGCGGCCAATCCGCTGCGGATCCGCAGCCAAATCCGCTGCGGATCCGCGGCCAATCCGCTGCGGATCCGCAGCCAAATCCGCACATGCCATAACCCTAACCCTACCCCTACCCGTAACCCTAACCCTACCCCTAACCCTACCCCTAGTTCTAACCCTAACCCTAGTTCTAACCCTAACCCTAGTGGAAAACGAAAAAAAAAAATATATATTTTCTTTATATTATTATTGTCCCTACCTATGGGGGTGATAAAGGGGGGGGGTATTTATTATTTCTTTTATTTTGATCGCTGTGATAGAACCTACCACAGCGATCAAAATGTACTTGTAAGGAATCTGCCGGCTGGCAGATTCGGCGGGCGCACTGAGCATGCGCCCGCCATTTTCCAAGATGGCGGCGCCCAGCGAGGAGACGTACGGACACCGGGAGGATCGGTAAGTATGAAGGGGTGGTGGGGGGGTAAATTGGAGCACAGGGGGGTTGATCGGACCACAGGGGGGGTTTATTCAAACAAGGAGGGAGCGGGCAGGAGGACGGGGGAGCCGACAGGCGGACGGAGGGGACCGGACCCCATAACGGAGCACTGGGGGGGCGATCGGTGGGTGTGGGGGGGGACATATTAGGTTTTCCAGCCATGGCCGATGTTATTGCAGCATCAGCCATGGCTGGATTGTAATATTTCACCAGTTTTTTAGGTGAAATATTACAAATCACTCTGATTGGCAGTTTCACTTTCAACAGCCAATCAGAGCGATCGTAGCCACGGGGGGGTGAAGCCACCCCCCCTGGGCTGAAGCACCACTCCCCCTGTCTCTGCAGATCGGGTAAAATGGGAGTTAACCCCTTCACCCGATCTGCAAGGACGCGATCCCTCCATGACGCATACGCTGCGTCATAGGTCGCTGTTATGGTTTCCAATGGCAAGGAAACATCAGAAGCATAGAATAAACGGACAAGCTCTCGGGTGATGGAAACTAGAGCTGACCGCGATGCTAAACCTACACACCACACTAGAAGTAGCCAGGGGGCATTCCTGCGTTGTCTCTAGATGCCGCGCGCCAGCCGGAGAACTAACTACCCCTGGTAGAAGAAAACACAGTCCTGGCTTGCCTCCAGAGAATGTCCCCACAGGAGATAGCAGCCCCCCACATATAATAACGGTGAGAGCAGATGAAAAGACACACATAGTATGAAAGCAGATTTAGCACAGAGAGGCCCGCTAACTAAATAGCAGAAAGATACAACAGAGGACTTCGCGGTCAGCTGCAAAACCCTTCAAAACACCATCCTGAAATTACCTTAACTCATGTGACAACTCATGCCACTGGAGTGGTAATTTCAGCCCAACAAGAGCTTCCAGCTGCAGAGATTCACATAAGTGCAAACTGGACAAAACATACAAAAATAGACTTAAGGACTAAAGTGTCCAACTTAGCTGAGCAGAAAACTGGGAGCAGGAACATGCAACAGAATCACTCTGGATACATTGATGGCCAGCATTAGAATGACTGAGGAGCAAGGTTAAATAGGATACTCCCACATCCTGATAGGAACAGGTGAACTGAGAAGGCAAAGCTTGCAGGACACCAGTACCACAAGAGACCACCGGGGGAGCCCACGAACCGAATCACAACAGTACCCCCCCCTTAAGGAGGGGGCACCGAACCCTCACAAGAACCACCAGGGCGATCTGGATGAGCCCTATGAAAGGCACGGACCAAATCAGAAGCATGAACATCAGAAGCTGTAACCCAAGAATTATCCTCTTGACCGTAGCCCTTCCATTTCACCAGATATTGAAGTCTCCGTCTGGAAACACGGGAGTCCAAGATTTTCTCCACCACGTACTCCAATTCACCCTCAACCAGCACAGGAGCAGGAGGCTCAACAGAAGGCACAAGTGGTACCTCATACCTCCGCAATAATGACCGATGGAAGACATTATGGATAGCAAAGGATGCTGGGAGGTCCAAACGAAAAGACACAGGGTTAAGAATTTCCAAAATCTTATAAGGACCGATGAACCGAGGCTTAAACTTAGGAGAAGAGACCCTCATAGGGACAAAACGGGAGGACAACCACACCAAGTCCCCAACACGAAGACGAGGACCAACACGACGATGGCGATTAGCAAAACGTTGAGTCCTCTCCTGGGACAACTCCAAATTGTCCACCACCTGCCCCCAAATACGATGCAACCTATCCACCATGGTATCCACTCCAGGACAATCCGAAGACTCCACCTGACCAGATGAAAAACGAGGATGGAACCCTGAATTGCAAAAGAAAGGGGAGACCAAAGTGGCAGAACTGGCCCGATTATTAAGGGCAAACTCAGCCAACGGCAAAAAGGAGACCCAGTCATCCTGATCAGCAGACACGAAACACCTCAAATACGTCTCCAAGGTCTGATTAGTACGTTCCGTCTGGCCATTTGTCTGGGGATGAAATGCAGACGAAAAAGACAAATCAATGCCCATCCTGGCACAAAACGCCCGCCAAAATCTGGACACAAACTGGGATCCCCTGTCGGAAACGATATTCTCCGGAATACCATGCAGCCGAACCACATTCTGAAAAAACAGGGGCACCAACTCAGATGAGGAAGGCAGCTTGGGCAAGGGCACCAAATGAACCATCTTAGAAAAGCGGTCACACACCACCCAAATGACGGACATCTTCTGAGAAACAGGGAGATCAGAAATAAAATCCATAGAGATGTGTGTCCAAGGCCTCTTAGGAACAGGCAAGGGCAACAACAACCCACTAGCCCGAGAACAACAAGGCTTGGCCCGAGCACAAACATCGCAAGACTGCACAAAAGTACGCACGTCCCGAGACAGGGAAGGCCACCAGAAGGACCTAGCCACCAAATCTCTGGTACCAAAAATTCCCGGATGACCTGCCAACGCAGAAGAATGAACCTCCGAGATGACTCTATTGGTCCACTCATCCGGCACAAACAATCTACGAGGCGGACAACGATCAGGCCGATCCGCCTGAAACTCTTGTAAAGCACGTCGCAGGTCTGGGAAGACAGCAGACAATATCACCCCATCCTTAAGTATACCCGTAGGTTTAGAATCACCAGGGGAATCAGGTTCAAAACTCCTAGAAAGGGCATCCGCCTTCACATTCTTAGTACCCGGCAGATACGAAACCACAAAATTAAACCGGGAGAAAAACAACGACCAGCGCGCCTGTCTAGGATTCAGACGTCTGGCCGACTCAAGATAAATCAAATTTTTGTGATCAGTCAAGACCACCACCTGATGTTTAGCACCCTCAAGCCAATGACGCCACTCCTCGAATGCCCACTTCATCGCCAAAAGCTCCCGATTACCGACGTCATAATTTCACTCGGCGGGTGAAAATTTTCGAGAAAAGAACGCACAAGGTCTCATCACTGAACAATCTGAACTTTTCTGCGACAAAACCGCCCCCGCTCCGATCTCGGAAGCATCAACTTCCACCTGAAAAGGAAGAGAAACATCAGGCTGGCACAACACCGGAGCAGAAGAAAAACGGCGCTTAAGCTCCCGAAAGGCCTCCACAGCAGCAGGAGACCAATCTGCAACATCAGCACCCTTTTTAGTCAAATCAGTCAAAGGCCTGACAACGCTAGAAAAACCAGTTATGAATCGACGATAAAAGTTAGCAAAGCCCAAAAATTTCTGAAGGCCCTTAAGAGAAGTCGGTTGCGTCCAGTCACAAATAGCCCGAACCTTCACAGGATCCATCTCAATAGAAGAGGGGGAAAAAATGTACCCCAAAAAAGTAATCTTCTGAACCCCAAAAACACACTTTGAACCTTTAACAAACAGAGAATTGGTCCGCAAAACCTGAAAAACCCTCCTAACTTGTTGAACATGAGATTCCCAGTCATCCGAAAAAATCAAGATATCGTCCAAATACACAATCATAAATTTATCCAGATATTCACGGAAAATATTGTGCATAAAAGACTGAAAGACCGAAGGGGCATTTGACAGACCAAAAGGCATCACCAAATACTCAAAATGGCCCTCGGGCGTATTAAATGCGGTTTTCCACTCATCGCCCTGCTTAATTCGCACCAAATTATACGCACCGCGAAGATCAATCTTAGAGAACCACTTCGCCCCCTCAATGCGAGCAAATAAATCTGTCAGCAATGGCAAAGGATACTGATACTTGACTGTGATCTTATTCAAGAGTCTATAATCAATACAAGGTCTCAAAGAACCATCGCTTTTAGCTACGAAAAAGAACCCCGCTCCAAGAGGAGACGAAGAAGGACGAATATGTCCCTTTTCCTAGGACTCCCTAATATACTCTCGCATGGCAGCATGTTCAGGTACAGACAGATTGAATAGACGACCCTTAGGAAATTTACTGCCAGGGATCAAATCTATGGCGCAATCGCAATCTCTGTGAGGAGGAAGAGAATTAAGAGTAGATTCCTCAAAAACCTCACGATAATCAGACAAAAACTCAGGAATTTCAGAGGGAATAGATGAAGCAATGGAGACCAAAGATGTGTCCCCATGATTTCCCTGACATCCCCAGCTTAGTACAGACATTGTTTTCCAGTCAAGGACTGGGTTATGAGTTTGCAACCATGGCAATCCCAGCACCAACACATCATGTAAATTATACAGTACAAGGAAGCGAATCACCTCTTGATGGTCTGGAGTCATACGCATAGTCACTTGTGTCCAGTATTGTGGTTTATTACTAGCCAATGGTGTAGAATCAATACCCTTTAAAGGTATAGGAACTTCCAGAGGCTCTAGATCAAACCCACAGCGCCTGGCAAAGGACCAATCCATAAGACTCAAAGCGGCGCCAGAATCCACATACGCATCCGCAACAATAGAAGATAACGAACAAATTAGAGTTACAGACAAAATAAACTTGGACTGCAAAGTACCAATAGCAGAGGATTTATCAACTTTATTTGTTCGTTTAGAGCATGCTGATATAACATGAGTAGAATTTCCACAATAGAAGCACAAATGATTTTTGCGCCTATAAATCTGTCGTTCGCTTCTGGACAGAAAGCTATCACATTGCATACTCTGTGGTGCCTCTTCAGAAGACACCGCCAACTGGTGCACAGGTTTGCGTTCCCGTAAACGCCGATCAATCTGAATTGCCATTGTCATGGACTCATTCAGACCAGTAGGCGCAGGAAACCCCACCATGACGTCTTTTACAGCATCAGAGAGACCTTCTCTGAAAATTGCCGCCAGAGCGCACTCATTCCACTGAGTAAGCACAGACCATTTTCGAAATTTTTGGCAATATATTTCGGCTTCATCTTGCCCCTGAGAGAGGGTTATTAGGGCTTTCTCAGCCTGAATCTCCAAATTTGGTTCCTCATAAAGCAACCCCAAAGCCAGAAAAAACGCATCCACATTGAGCAACGCAGGATCCCCTGGTGCCAATGAAAATGCCCAATTTTGGGGTCACCCCGCAGTAAAGAAATAACAATTTTTACTTGCTGGGCAGGATCTCCAGCAGAATGAGATCTCAGCGAAAGAAACAATTTACAATTGTATTTAAAATTTAGAAAACAAGATAGATCTCCAGAAAAAAACTCCGGTATAGGAATTTTAGGTTCAGACCGAGGAGCATGTAACAAAAAATCTTGTATATTCTGAACTTTAGAGGCAAGATTATTCAAATTGGTAGCCAGACTCTGGGGATCCATATTTCAACAGATAAAGTCTGAGCCATTCAGGGGTTAAGAGGAGAGGAAAACAGGAGACTGCAATTAGAGCTGGAGTGCAACTTCAGAGGAAGGAAAAAAAAAAAAAAAAAAAGGTTTCACACAGTTCCTTTTCTCTCCTGCTTCAGCCTATAGATTAAACATTTGGGCTGGCCATACTGTTATGGTTTCCAATGGCAAGGAAACATCAGAAGCATAGAATAAACGGACAAGCTCTCGGGTGATGGAAACTAGAGCTGACCGCGATGCTAAACCTACACACCACACTAGAAGTAGCCAGGGGGCATTCCTGCGTTGTCTCTAGATGCCGCGCGCCAGCCGGAGAACTAACTACCCCTGGTAGAAGAAAACACAGTCCTGGCTTGCCTCCAGAGAATGTCCCCACAGGAGATAGCAGCCCCCCACATATAATAACGGTGAGAGCAGATGAAAAGACACACATAGTATGAAAGCAGATTTAGCACAGAGAGGCCCGCTAACTAAATAGCAGAAAGATACAACAGAGGACTTCGCGGTCAGCTGCAAAACCCTTCAAAACACCATCCTGAAATTACCTTAACTCATGTGACAACTCATGCCACTGGAGTGGTAATTTCAGCCCAACAAGAGCTTCCAGCTGCAGAGATTCACATAAGTGCAAACTGGACAAAACATACAAAAATAGACTTAAGGACTAAAGTGTCCAACTTAGCTGAGCAGAAAACTGGGAGCAGGAACATGCAACAGAATCACTCTGGATACATTGATGGCCAGCATTAGAATGACTGAGGAGCAAGGTTAAATAGGATACTCCCACATCCTGATAGGAACAGGTGAACTGAGAAGGCAAAGCTTGCAGGACACCAGTACCACAAGAGACCACCGGGGGAGCCCATGAACCGAATCACAACAGGTCGCATTGGCACCGACTTTCATGACGCAGCGTATGCGTCAAAGGTCGTGAAGGGGTTAAAACCCGGGTCAGGTGTCAGCCTCTTTGCTGGAGTATTCTGATTCTGTTCTCCTTCAGCTCAGCTGCTGGTTCTGAGTGTGTCTCTACCGCTGGCTCTGGACATTCCCTGCATATGTAAGCTACACTCTCCATGTTATCTGTTGTGAATTCCGTTCTCGGGCTCCCTCCTGTGGTCGTGAATGGTACTTTGGTGAGTTCTGTCCTCGGACACCCTCTGGTGGCTTTAAGTGGAACTGCTGATCTTTGAGGTTGGCTTTCTCAGCTGCCCTCGTTTATTGCTGCTGCTGGCTTCCCTATTTAACTCTGCCCAGGTCGTTAGTTCATGCCAGCTGTCAATGTCTCAGTACTGGTTCAGATCTCTCTTGGATTTCTCAGATGACCTGTCTACTCCAGCAGAAGCTAAGTCCTCGCTAGTCCATTTGCTGTTCATTGGTTTTTGAATATATTTCTCAGTACATGCTATGTTTCTAGTCCAGCTTGCTATTATATTTCCTTGCTAGCTGGAAGCTCTGGGGGTGCAGAGCTGCAGCTCCACACCGTGAGTCGGTGTGGAGGTCTTTTTGCACACTCTGCGTGGTTTTTGTAGTTTTTAATACTGACCGCATAGTTCCCTTTCCTATCCTCTGTCTGTCTAGAGAAGATTCGGCCTCCTTTGCTAAAATCTGTTTCATTCCTGTGTTTGTTACTTCCTCTTAACTCACAGTCAATATTTGTGGGGGGCTACCTTTACTTTGGGGAATTTCTCTGAGGCAAGGTAGGCTGCTATTTCTATCTTTAGGGGTCGTTAGCTCTTAGGCTGTGAAGAGGCGTCTAGGGAGAGTTAGGTATGCTCCACGGCTATTTCTAGTGTGTGTGATAGGATTAGGGATTGCGGTCAGTAGAGTTACCACTTCCTCAGAGCTTGTCCCAGGTTTTTCCATTTTAACCATCAGGTCATTTCGGGTGCTCCTAACCACCAGGTCCATAACAGTTATCATTAGTCTGCTGACTTGGAACTTAACCCTTGGTTCATTACTCCTGTTAAGAACTGTGTTTTTGGAACTATGTTTTTGGACTTTGTTTCTGGACTGTGTGTTGCTACTTAATCCTTCATTTACTCCCCCCGGTGGGAGCTGTTGGAAACAACACCAGTATAATACTTAAATGTGAACCTGTTTCTGAACTTACCCGTGTTTGTGTCACATCTGGGATCAACTTGTGAACTAGTTTCTGGACTTACCCGTGTTAATGCTACACCTGGGATGAACTTGTGGACTTGTTCTAGACTTCCGTGTGTTTACTTCATACCTGGATTTGACTCTTTCTGCACCAACAGTGTTTGGATCTGCACCACGTCACCTGTCACACTCACCTTTTGATCACCTTGCTGAGGACTCTGCCTTAACAACTCTGCCGATTTGCTGTTTATGTTTCAATGACTTGTTTCATTCCAGGATACTGTGGGTTATCAGTATATTGTTTTGGGTGTTATTGCTGTTGTACAAATACACTATTTGCCCTAAAGAAACCCGTCTCTGTCTGTTCATTGCCCCACGCTATCAGAATCCTTGAGTTCCTACAATAGTATTACACCCCATGTCATAGAATGTGTGAACAGCTCTGCCTCACCGATCTGTGGTTCCCTACAGTCAGTTGGGCAGTTGGAGAGTTGTGATGTGGGGGAAGCAAGGTAATCGGGGTGCCATCTCTGTGGACTGTACTGTGTGTGATGTTGAGGTTAAGGAAGAGGAGGAGAGGTCACTTGAAGCTGAACTAGCCATCCACTCGAGGTCATGCTCTTTCTGGCCCTCATCAACAAGGCGTACCGCTGTGCGGCTGCCAAAGAAAGGGAGTGGAGTAGTCCGTCCAGTAACAGAAGTTGTCAGTTGTGTTTGGATAGGACGTGATGGTGTTGGTTCACTAGTACTTTCACTAACATTACCACCTACGACCTCACTTTTCCCACTCATGCTGCTCAGACAGTGTGGTAGGAGCACACTATTAGCAACATTTTTTTTTTTTTTACTCAGCAACAGCTCTGCATACAGCTGAATTTCAGTGGCACTAAATGACAAGGTGAAATATGGCGAGCTGAATCACGTTAGTAATAGAAGAATGTATTTTTTTTGCTGTGGATGAGGCCTGTATAACATAATATATATGCTCCAAATTTCAAAGTGGGATCTCCCCTACTGTATCACATTAGTGACAGGAGAAAGTATTTTTTTTAATGTGGATGAGGCCTGTATAACAAAGAATATATTCTCCAATTTCAAACTGAGATCTCCCCTACTGCACCACGCTAGTAACAGAAGAAACTATTTTTTTTGTGTGTGGATGAGGCATGTACACAATAGAATATATTCACAAAACAATTTGAAACTCATATCTAGCCTGCTGATTCACATTTGTCACAGAAAATTTTAGTCTGCATGAGCTCTGCACAAAGCTGAATTTCACCACCACAAAACGAGAAGGTGGGATATGGCGTGCTGTATCACGTTTGTAACAGAAAAAAATAGGCTTTTCTATTCTGCAACAGCTCTACACAGGGCTGAATTTAACCGTCACTAAATGACAAGGTGACATATGCCTTGCTGAATCATGTTAGCAACAGAAAATATAGTTTTTTTTTTTAAATCTGCAACAACTCTGCACACAGATGAATATCACCACCACAGAATGAAGTGGGATATGGTGTGCTGTATCACATTTGTAACAGAAAAAAATAGTTTTTTAATACTCTGCAACAGTTCTGCACAGAGATGAATATCACCGCCATTAAATGACAAGGTGAGATATGGCGTGCTGAATCACGTTAGCAACTGAAAAAATAGTTTTTTAAAATCTGCAACAGCTCTGTACACAGATTAGGTTCTACAGCAATAAATGACACGGTTACATATGCCTTGCTGAATCACGTTTAACAACTGAAAAAAATAGATTTTGAAAGGTCTACTCATGCATGGAGCACAATAGAAGCAGTGCATAACACACTTTTATGAAATGTGCCCTGCTGTCTTTGTCTGTGGACCTCTCTAATGGCACTAGAAAAAAATATGCTGGAATGCCGATTTCACAGTCACACAGGACACTAGCAATCTAAACTATCTGATTTAGAAACAATCACCTAGCTAACTAGCTAAAATTTATCAGCACGCAGGACCAACGTCTGGAGCAGCCTCTCTACACTGTTATGCTGACAAAATGGTAGTAAAGCAAGATGTCTGCTCTTTATATAGAGAGGGACATGGGATTTCATCAGCCAATGGCACAAGCTGTTATGTCTGGACATTTAGGATGTTTCCTGTGCCCTGATTGGCTTGCCGCAATATGAATACATAAAGTAAAAAAATGTTTTTTTTCAAGAATGGCGCTCTCCCCACCCTCTCCCCTAATCAAACACATGCCTCCTGCTCATCATACGGCACCACTGTCCTAGCCAAAGTGCTAAAAAGTATGGCCCATTCAAGGCTCACAAGGCTCCCAGTGTCCAAAAGTTGAGACACCAGTACTCCATTTATAACCACTGGACATGTCTGCAGCCCCTTGACAGTCAACAGTGCAAGTCAGATGACGGTAATACGAATCTCACTGCCCCAGGCTGCAGTCCATTGGTTCAGAGGACATGGGACAATGAGCGGCTACGTGCCCCGGACACCAACACCTCCAAGTCCTTAACTCCTGCCCTCGCCAACCATTAGCAGGCCCGTGGCACTTTGGAAGCACCATTTGTGGCTTTTGTAACCTTCTTTTGAAAGTCAGCCTCCTTTTAAGTACCCCAGTATGGCAGGGTGATGGCAGGGTGATGGTACCTAGTTTCAATAATGATTTCTCGACCACCTGATACATTTCCACTAGACCACTAGGTTGTCTGCATTTTAAGGATCTCCAGGGGAAACTCAAGTTTGCACTGTTCTATGAAGGGGGTGAATAGACCTGTCCATTACCACGCACTTGACCATCTGGGATGGGGTTGAGGGTTCTGGCTGGAACTTCTCAACAAGATGTAGCAAGTGAAACATTTGAGAGCAGGGGGTTTGTCGCTAAAATACCCCCAGTGGTGGATCCTTTGTTGCCTGACAGACAAAGTCACTTCCAAGCGTGCCATTAATTCTGTCTTTAGTTTGGCATATTCCATTGCATCCTGGAAGGCAAGGTCATAATAAGCCTTTGGGGGCTCGCCAGTTAAATAGGGCACCAGCACCTCTCTTTGCCCACTGCTCCGGTGACTGCTTCTCCTGCTCTGTGACTGTGGAGACAAGGAGAGTCAGTGGGTGCTCTCGTCCGCTGGCCCGAGACCACATGGATCAGGGCTCATCCCATTGAATACCCGCACTCCTTTCCCGTGGGTAGAATACTACTGAGACAACACAGGTTGAGCGTAAAATAGCGTGGCAATTCTTTGTTGAACCAAACAGACAATAACATATAGAACAGTCCCAGGACACACTCAAGATGGTGCAAAACTACAACTTCTGACCCTTCTGCTGCTTTTGGCAGGCATGCAGACACCTACAGAGAGGAGGTAATGACAAGCTTAGGAAGTTCACTGAGGTGTAAGAAGAGAGCCCAGATCGGGGGTACCTTGTTCACACCGGGGCCGGAACTGGCGAGACTGCCACCTTTGTTGTCTGGGGGGAAAATATAGAGATGCGGACTGGCCTTTGTGTTGTGAATTCAGCATTCATCAGGTGTGTCAAGTTTTTGCAATCCTGACTGGGCTATTTAGCCTTGCTTGACCCTTTAGTCAGTGCCAGTTGTCCATTGTTCCTGGAGGATTCACATCCTTGCCTGCTCTCTCCTGCTTTGCTGTTCCTTTCAACAAAGTTAAGTTCTGGCCTTGATTTTTGCTGTCCACATGCTGTGGCCTTATTGTTCAGTTCTTTTCCATGTTTTTGTCTTGTCCAGCTTGGTCTGAATAAGGATTTGTTTAGCCAAGCTGGTATCTCTGGAGATACAGATATACCCTCCATATCTTTAGTTAGCTGTGGAGATTTTTGTATTTTCTGTGGTGGATATTTTCTAGTGTTTTAATACTGACCGCATAGTACTCTGTCGTATCCTTTCTATTTAGCTAGAAGTGGCCTCCTTTGCTAAATTCTGTTTTCTGTCTGTGTATGTTTTTTCCCTCTCCTCTCACAGTTAATATTTGTGAGGGGCTGGCTATCCTTTGGGAATTTTCTCTGAGGCAAGATAGTTTTCCCTTTTCTATCTCTAGGGGTAATTAGTCCTCCGGCTGTGTCGAGATGTCTAGGGAGTGATAGGTACATTCCACGGCTACATCTAGTTACGGTGTTACGTTCAGGGTCTGCGGTCAGTACAGGTACCACCTTCTCCAGAGTACGTCTCATGCTGCTCTTAGGCCACCAGATCATAACAGTACAACTGGCCAACAATGAGTTAACCGCATCTCAGAAGAAGGGAAGGAAAGTGCTGAGCCATTTTTTTCTGTAGTCTGTTGTGTTTTTTTTTCCCTCTTTACCTCTGGGTGGCTCAGGAGTTCGGCGCTGGTATGGATGTTCAGGGATTGGCTTCTCATGTGGATCAACTTGCTGCTAGAGTACAGGGTATTTCCGATTATATCGTTCAGACTCCGGTTTTAGAGCCTAGAATTCCAACTCCTGATTTGTTTCTTGGGGACAGGTCCAAATTTTTGAGCTTTAAAAATAACTGTAAACTGTTTTTTGCTCTGAAACCCCGTTCCTCTGGTGATCCCATCCAGCAGGTTAAAATTGTTATATCTCTGCTGCGTGGTGACCCCCAGGATTCGGCATTTGCCCTGGAACCTGGGAATCCTGCTTTGCTTAATGTAGACACCTTTTTTCAAGCGCTAGGGTTATTGTATGATGAACCTAATTCAGTGGATCATGCTGAAAAGACCTTGTTGGCCCTGTGTCAGGGTCAAGAAGCGGCAGAATCATATTGCCAGAAATTTAGAAAATGGTCTGTACTGACTAAATGGAATGAGGATGCCTTGGCGGCAATTTTCAGAAAGGGTCTTTCTGAATCCGTTAAAGATGTTATGGTGGGGTTCCCCACGCCTGCTGGTCTGAGTGATTCTATGTCTCTGGCCATTCAGATTGATCGGCGCTTGCGCGAGCGCAGAGTTGTGCACACTATGGCATTGTCTTCCGAGCGTAGTCCTGAGCCTATGCAGTGTGATAGGATTGTGTCTAGAGCTGAACGACAAGGATTCAGACGTCAGAATAGGTTGTGTTTTTACTGCGGCGATTCTGCTCATGTTATTTCTGATTGCCCTAAGCGTACCAAGAGAATCGCTAGTTCTGTTACCATCAGTACTGTAGAACCTAAATTTCTGTTATCTGTGACCCTGATCTGCTCATTATCGTCATTTTCTGTCATGGCATTTGTGGATTCAGGCGCCGCTCTAAACTTAATGGACTTAGAATTTGCCAGACGTTGTGGTTTCCCCTTGCAGCCTTTGCAGAGTCCTATTCCTTTGAGGGGCATTGATGCTACACCGTTGGCTAAAAATAGACCTCAGTTTTGGACACAGCTGACCATGTGCATGGCGCCAGCCCATCAGGAAGATTGTCGTTTTCTGGTGTTGCATAATTTGCATGATGCTATTGTGCTGGGTTTCCCATGGTTACAGGTGCATAATCCTGTGTTAGATTGGAAATCTATGTCTGTGACTAGTTGGGGTTGTCAGGGGGTTCATGGTGACGTTCCTTTGATGTCAATTGCCTCCTCCCCCTCTTCTGAAATTCCTGAGTTTTTGTCAGATTTCCAGGATGTATTCAATGAGCCCAAGTCCAGTTCCCTTCCACCGCATATGGACTGTGATTGTGCTCTTGACTTGATTCCAGGCTGTAAGTTCCCTAAGGGCCGACTTTTCAACCTGTCTGTGCCAGAACATACCGCCATGCGGAGCTATGTTAAGGAGTCCTTGGAGAAGGGGCATATTCAGCCATCTTCTTCACCATTGGGAGCAGGTTTTTTTTTTTTGCCAAAAAAGATGGCTCCTTGAGACCCTGTATTGATTATCGCCTCTTGAATAAGATCACGGTCAAATTCCAATACCCTTTGCCTTTGCTTTCTGATCTGTTTGCTAGGATTAAGGGGGCTAGTTGGTTTACTAAGATTGACCTTCGAGGGGCATATAATCTTGTTCGTATTAAGCAGAGTGACGAATGGAAAACTGCGTTTAATACGCCCGAAGGCCAATTTGAATACCTTGTGATGCCATTCAGACTCTTTAATGCTCCATCTGTGCTTCAGTCCTTCATGCATGATATATTTCGGAATTATCTTGATAAATTCATGATTGTATATTTGGATGATATTTTGATTTTTTCAGATGATTGGGAGTCTCATGTGAAACAAGTCAGGATGGTATTTCAGATCCTTCGTGATAATGCCTTGTTTGTGAAGGGGTCTAAGTGCCTCTTTGGAGTACAGAAGATTTCTTTTTTGGGCTTCATTTTTTCTCCCTCATCTATAGAAATGGATCCGGTTAAGGTTCAGGCGATTCATGATTGGATCCAGCCCACATCCGTGAAGAGCCTTCAGAAATTTTTGGGCTTTGCTAATTTTTATCGCCGTTTCATTGCCAACTTCTCCAGTGTGGTTAAACCCCTGACCGATTTGACGAAGAAAGGCGCTGATGTGACGAATTGGCCCTCTGCTGCTGTTTCTGCCTTTCAGGAGCTTAAACGCCGATTTACTTCTGCCCCTGTGTTGCGTCAGCCGGATGTTTCTCTTCCTTTTCAGGTTGAGGTTGACGCTTCTGAGATTGGGGCAGGGGCCGTTTTGTCTCAGAGGAATTCTGATGGTTCCTTGATGAAACCGTGTGCCTTCTTTTCTCGAAAGTTTTCGCCTGCGGAACGCAATTATGATGTCGGCAATCGTGAGTTGTTGGCTATGAAGTGGGCATTTGAGGAGTGGCGACATTGGCTTGAGGGGGCCAAGCACCGTATTGTGGTCTTGACCGATCATAAGAATCTGATTTACCTCGAGTCTGCCAAACAGCTGAATCCTAGACAGGCCCGATGGTCCCTGTTTTTCTCCCGTTTTGATTTTGTGGTCTCGTATCTTCCGGGTTCTAAGAATGTTAAGGCTGATGCCCTCTCTAGGAGCTTTTTGCCTGATTCTCCTGGGGTCCTTGAGCCGGTCGGCATTCTGAAGGAAGGGGTGATTCTTTCTGCCATCTCCCCTGATTTACGACGGGTTCTTCAGGAATTTCAGGCTGATAAACCTGACCGCTGTCCAGTGGGGAAACTGTTATGACCCCAATGGCGAGGGTCTCAGAGAAATAGGTAAGTCTGCGAAGTACAAAAATCCAGCTCATAGGGCAGTGGTAACTGGGTTGACCATATATCTACTCCTAACGCCAACACTAGAAGTAGCCGGGGAACATGCCTACGTTGGTCGCTAGATGTCTCGCGCCAGCCGGAGAACTAACTACCCCTAGAAGAGGAAAACAAAGACCTCTCTTGCCTCCAGAGAAAGGACCCCAAAAGTAGGATACAAGCCCCCCACAAATAATAACGGTGAGGTAAGAGGAAATGACAAACATAGAAATTAACTAGGTTTAGCAAAGAGAGGCCCGCTTACTAATAGCAGAATGTAGTAAGATAACTTATATGGTCAACAAAAACCCTATCAAACATCCACGCTGGAAATTCAAGAACCCCTGAACCGTCTAACGGCCTGGGGGGAGAACACCAGCTCCCTAGAGCTTCCAGCAAGGACAGGATACAGATTAAGTACAAGCTGGACAAAAATGCAAACAAAAACAAATAACAAAAAGCAAGAAAGCAGACTTAGCTTAATCTAGCAGGAACCAGGATCAGTAGACAAGAGCACAACAGATTAGCTCTGATTACAACGTTGCCAGGCATGGAACTGAAGGTCCAGGGAGCTTATATAGCAACACCCCTGAACTAACGGCCCAGGTGAGCATACAAGGGATGACTAACATATCCAGAGTCAAATCACTAGTAACCACTAGAGGGAGCCAAAAAGCAAATTCACAACAGTACCCCCTCCTTAGTGAGGGGTCACCGAACCCTCACCAAGACCACCAGGGCGATCAGGATGAGCGGCGTGAAAGGCCCGAACTAAATCGGTCGCATGCACATCAGAGGCGACCACCCAGGAATTATCCTCCTGACCATAGCCCTTCCACTTGACCAGGTACTGAAGCCTCCGCCTGGAGAGACGAGAATCTAAGATCTTCTCCACCACGTACTCCAACTCGCCCTCAACCAACACCGGAGCAGGAGGCTCAGCAGAAGGAACCACAGGCACAACGTACCGCCGCAACAAGGACCTATGAAATACGTTGTGAATGGCAAACGACACCGGAAGATCCAGGCGAAAGGACACAGGATTAAGGATTTCCAATATCTTGTACGGACCAATGAAGCGAGGCTTAAATTTGGGAGAGGAGACCTTCATAGGAACAAATCGAGAAGACAGCCATACCAAATCCCCAACACGAAGTCGGGGACCCACACCGCGGCGGCGGTTGGCAAAACGCTGAGCCTTCTCCTGTGACAACTTCAAGTTGTCCACCACATGATTCCAGATCTGCTGCAACCTATCTACCACAGAATCCACCCCAGGACAGTCAGAAGGCTCCACATGTCCCGAGGAAAAACGAGGGTGGAAACCAGAGTTGCAGAAAAATGGCGAAACCAAGGTGGCGGAACTAGCCCGATTATTAAGGGCAAATTCAGCCAACGGCAAGAAGGTCACCCAATCATCCTGATCAGAAGAGACAAAACACCTCAAATAAGCCTCCAGAGTCTGATTAGTTCGCTCCGTTTGTCCATTAGTCTGTGGATGAAAGGCGGACGAAAACGACAAATCAATGCCCATCCTACCACAAAAGGATCGCCAGAACCTGGAAACAAACTGGGATCCTCTGTCCGACACAATATTCTCAGGAATGCCGTGTAAACGGACCACGTTCTGGAAGAACACAGGAACCAGATCGGAAGAGGAAGGCAGCTTAGGCAAAGGAACCAAATGGACCATCTTGGAGAAACGATCACATATCACCCAGATGACAGACATGCCCCAAGACACCGGAAGATCAGAAATGAAATCCATAGAGATGTGTGTCCAAGGTCTCTTCGGGACAGGCAAGGGCAAGAGCAACCCGCTGGCACGAGAACAGCAAGGCTTAGCTCGAGCACAAGTCCCACAGGACTGCACAAAAGACCGCACATCCCTAGACAAGGACGGCCACCAAAAGGACCTGGCCACCAGATCCCTGGTGCCAAAAATTCCCGGGTGCCCTGCCAACACCGAGGAATGAACCTCGGAAATGACTCTACTGGTCCACCTAGCAGGCACAAACAATCTGTCAGGTGGACAAGAGTCAGGCCTACCAGCCTGAAATCTCTGCAACACACGTCGCAGATCCGGAGAAATAGCTGACAAGATAACTCCTTCCTTAAGAATACCCACAGGTTCAGCGACTCCAGGAGCATCAGGCACAAAGCTCCTAGACAGAGCATCGGCCTTCACATTCTTCGAACCTGGTAAATACGAGACCACAAAGTCAAAACGGGAGAAAAACAATGACCAGCGGGCCTGTCTAGGATTCAGGCGTTTAGCAGACTCGAGATACATCAGATTTTTGTGATCAGTCAAAACCACCACACGATGCTTAGCACCCTCGAGCCAATGACGCCACTCCTCAAATGCCCACTTCATGGCCAACAACTCCCGATTGCCCACATCATAATTTCGCTCTGCAGGCGAAAACTTCCTAGAGAAAAAGGCACAAGGTCTCATAGTAGAGCAACCAGGACCTCTCTGAGACAAAACGGCCCCTGCCCCAATCTCCGAAGCATCCACCTCAACCTGAAAGGGCAGTGAGACATCAGGCTGGCACAAAACAGGCGCCGAAGTAAACCGGCGTTTCAACTCCTGGAAAGCCTCCACGGCAGCAGGAGCCCAGTTAGCTACATCAGAGCCTTTCTTGGTCATATCCGTCAAAGGTTTAACAACGCTAGAAAAATTAGCGATAAAACGACGGTAAAAGTTAGCAAAACCCAAGAACTTCTGAAGACTCTTAACTGACGAGGGCTGAGTCCAATCATGAATAGCTCGGACCTTGACTGGGTCCATCTCCACAGCAGAAGGAGAAAAAATTAACCCTAAAAAGGGAACCTTCTGTACACCAAAGAGACACTTTGAGCCTTTAACAAACAAAGAATTTTCACGCAAAATCTTGAAAACCATCCTGACCTGTTCTACATGCGAGTCCCAATCATCAGAAAAAACCAGAATATCGTCCAGATAAACGATCAAAAATTTATCCAGATACTTCCGGAAAATGTCATGCATAAAGGACTGAAAAACTGAAGGCGCATTAGAGAGCCCAAAAGGCATCACCAAGTACTCAAAATGACCTTCGGGCGTATTGAATGCGGTTTTCCATTCATCTCCTTGCTTAATGCGCACAAGGTTGTACGCACCACGAAGATCTATCTTGGTGAACCACTTGGCACCTTTAATCCGGGCAAACAAGTCTGACAACAGCGGCAAAGGATACTGAAATTTGACAGTGATCTTATTTAAGAGCCGATAGTCAATACAAGGCCTCAAAGATCCGTCCTTTTTGGCCACAAAAAAGAATCCCGCACCAAGAGGGGAAGAAGAAGGACGGATATGCCCCTTCTCCAGAGACTCTCTAATATATGAACGCATAGCAGTATGTTCAGGTACCGACAGGTTAAATAATCTTCCCTTAGGAAACTTACTGCCTGGAACCAACTCTATTGCGCAGTCACACTCCCTATGAGGAGGCAGTGCACTGGACCTGGACTCGCTGAAAACATCCTGATAATCAGACAAATACTCCGGAACTTCCGAAGGCGTAGAAGAAGCAATAGACACGGGCAGGGAATCCCCATGATTTCCACGACATCCCCAACTTGACACTGACATGGCCTTCCAATCCAAGACTGGATTATGGGTCTGCAACCATGGCAACCCCAAAACAACCAAATCATGCATTTTATGCAAAACAAGAAAATGTATAACCTCCCGATGTTCAGGAGTCATACACATGGTAACCTGTGTCCAAAACTGCGGTTTATTTTCTGCCAACGGCGTAGCATCAATACCCCTAAGAGGGATTGGATTTTCTAATGGCTCAAGAACCAAACCACAGCGCTTGGCAAATGACAGATCCCTAAGACTCAGGGCAGCACCTGAATCTACAAACGCCATGGCAGGATAAGATGACAGTGAACAAATCAAAGTTACAGATAGAATAAATTTAGGTTGCAAATTACCGACGGTGACAGGACTAACAACCTTAGTTAGACGTTTAGAGCATGCTGAGATAACATGTGTAGAATCACCACAGTAGTAACACAAGCCATTCTGGCGTCTATGAATTTTCCGCTCATTTCTAGTCAGGATTCTATCACATTGCATTAAATCAGGTGTTTGTTCAGACAGCACCATAGGTGAATTTGCGGTTTTTCTATCACATTGCCTTAAATCAGGTGCCTGTTCAGACAACACCACTGTTGTGAATTTGCTTTTTGGCTCCCTCTAGTGGTTACTAGTGATTTGACTCTGGATATGTCAGTCATCCCTTGTATGCTCACCTGGGCCGTAAGTTCAGGGGTGTTGCTATATAAGCTCCCTGGACCTTCAGTTCCAGGCCTGGCAAACTGTTATGACCCCAATGGCGAGGGTCTCAGAGAAATAGGTAAGTCTGCGAAGTACAAAAATCCAGCTCATAGGGCAGTGGTAACTGGGTTGACCATATATCTACTCCTAACGCCAACACTAGAAGTAGCCGGGGAACATGCCTACGTTGGTCGCTAGATGTCTCGCGCCAGCTGGAGAACTAACTACCCCTAGAAGAGGAAAACAAAGACCTCTCTTGCCTCCAGAGAAAGGACCCCAAAAGTAGGATACAAGCCCCCCACAAATAATAACGGTGAGGTAAGAGGAAATGACAAACATAGAAATTAACTAGGTTTAGCAAAGAGAGGCCCGCTTACTAATAGCAGAATGTAGTAAGATAACTTATATGGTCAACAAAAACCCTATCAAACATCCACGCTGGAAATTCAAGAACCCCCGAACCGTCTTACGGCCTGGGGGGAGAACACCAGCTCCCTAGAGCTTCCAGCAAGGACAGGATACAGATTAAGTACAAGCTGGACAAAAATGCAAACAAAAACAAATAACAAAAAGCAAGAAAGCAGACTTAGCTTAATCTAGCAGGAACCAGGATCAGTAGACAAGAGCACAACAGATTAGCTCTGATTACAACGTTGCCAGGCATGGAACTGAAGGTCCAGGGAGCTTATATAGCAACACCCCTGAACTAACGGCCCAGGTGAGCATACAAGGGATGACTGACATATCCAGAGTCAAATCACTAGTAACCACTAGAGGGAGCCAAAAAGCAAATTCACAACAGGAAACGGTTTGTTCCGGACAGATGGACTAGTAAAGTGATTTCGGAGGTTCATTGCTCTGTGTTGGCTGGTCATCCTGGGATTTTTGGTACCAGAGATTTGGTTGGTAGGTCCTTTTGGTGGCCTTCTTTGTCACGGGATGTGCGTTCTTTTGTGCAGTCCTGTGGGACTTGTGCGCGGGCCAAGCCTTGCTGTTCCCGCGCTAGCAGGTTGCTTTTGCCTTTGCCGGTCTCTGAGAGGCCTTGGACGCATATTTCTATGGATTTTATTTCGGATCTTCCGGTTTCCCAGAGGATGTCGGTTATCTGGGTGGTTTGTGACCGGTTTTCTAAGATGGTTCATTTGGTACCTTTGCCTAAGTTGCCTTCCTCTTCTGATTTGGTTCCATTGTTTTTTCAGCATGTGGTTCGTTTGCATGGCATTCCGGAGAATATTGTGTCCGATAGAGGTTCCCAGTTTGTTTCTAGGTTTTGGCGGGCCTTTTGTGCTAGGCTGGGCATTGATTTGTCTTTTTCTTCCGCGTTTCATCCTCAGACAAATGGCCAAACCGAGCGAACTAATCAGACTTTGGAAACTTATTTGAGATGCTTTGTGTCTGCTGATCAGGATGATTGGGTGGCTTTCTTGCCCTTAATAATCGGGCTAGTTCTGCTACCTTGGTTTCACCCTTCTTTTGTAACTCTGGTTTTCATCCTCGTTTTTCTTCGGGGCAAGTTGAGCCTTCTGATTGTCCTGGGGTGGACTCTGTGGTTGACAGGTTGCAGCAAATTTGGGCTCATGTTGTTGACAATTTGGTGTTGTCTCAGGAGGGGGCTCAGCGTTTTCCTAACCGTCGTCGGTGTGTTGGTTCCCGGCTTTGGGTTGGGGATTTGGTCTGGTTGTCTTCCCGTCATGTTCCTATGAAGGTTTCTTCCCCTAAGTTTAAGCCTCGGTTTATTAACCCTTATAGGATTTCTGAGATTATCAATCCAGTGTCTTTTCGTTTGGCCCTTCCAGCCTCTTTTTCCATCCATAATGTTTTTCATAGATCTTTGTTGCAGAAATATGTGGTGCCCGTTGTTCCCTCTGTTGATCCTCCTGCCCCGGTGTTGATTGATGGGGAGTTGGAGTATGTGGTTGAGAAGATTTTGGATTCTCGTTTTTTGAGGCGGAAGCTTCAGTATCTTGTCAAATGGAAGGGTTATCGCCAGGAAGATAATTCTTGGGTTGTTGCCTCCGATGTTCATGCTGAGGATTTGGTTCGTGCCTTTCATTTGGCTCACCTGGATCGGCCTGGGGGCTCTGGTGAGGGTTCGGTGACCCCTCCTCAAGGGGGGGGTGCTGTTGTGAATTCTGCTCTTGGGCTCCCTCCGGTGGTTATAAGTGGTAGTGCTGCTGTCTCTGGATCGCAGCATTCATCAGGTGTGTCAAGTTTTTGCAATCCTGACTGGGCTATTTAGCCTTGCTTGACCCTTTAGTCAGTGCCAGTTGTCCATTGTTCCTGGAGGATTCACATCCTTGCCTGCTCTCTCCTGCTTTGCTGTTCCTTTCAACAAAGTTAAGTTCTGCCCTTGATTTTTGCTGTCCACATGCTGTGGCCTTATTGTTCAGTTCTTTTCCATGTTTTTGTCTTGTCCAGCTTGGTCTGAATAAGGATTTGTTTAGCCAAGCTGGTATCTCTGGAGATGCAGATATACCCTCCATATCTTTAGTTAGTTGTGGAGATTTTTGTATTTTCTGTGGTGGATATTTTCTAGTGTTTTAATACTGACCGGATAGTACTCTGTCCTATCCTTTCTATTTAGCTAGAAGTGGCCTCCTTTGCTAAATTCTGTTTTCAGTCTGTGTATGTTTTTTCCCTCTCCTCTCACAGTCAATATTTGTGGGGGGCTGCCTATCCTTTGGGAATTTTCTCTGAGGCAAGATAGTTTTCCCTTTTCTATCTCTAGGGGTAATTAGTCCTCCGGCTGTGTCGAGATGTCTAGGGAGTGATAGGTACATTCCACGGCTACTTCTAGTTGTGGTGTTAAGTTCAGGGTCTGCGGTCAGTACAGGTACCACCTTCTCCAGAGTACGTCTCATGCTGCTCTTAGGCCACCAGATCATAACACCTTTGCACTTGACAGCAGTGGGCGGAGTGGGGTTTATTTTGCCGGGTGCAAAGGGAGGGGGAGACGGTGACCCAGTACATGAACGAGCTACAAGAAATCCTCACTGCCATTACTAGAAAAGATGGCAGGGGTATAGGGTCTATGGACGTAGTGCTGTGAGATCAGTTGGTGACAGGCTTGAGAGACGTACTTCTGAAAAAGGCCTTGCAGGAGCAGGGGGTGACATTCCTGAAGAAGGTCCGGAGCGGGGAGGTATCTGTAATAACGGCCACCGAACCAAGATGGGTGGAAGAGTTGCAGAAAGATATTCAGGGAATACGAGAAGAATTGACTGATGCCCAGAAGAAAACAGCCGCATCCAACCCGCCCGGGGGTAAAACTGTTTTTGAACCTCGTCTTAATGTTAGAGCATCTCACAGAGCAGAACTCCCTACATGCTACAACTGTGGTGAACTGGGACATTTCCTACAGGGTTGTAAATGATGAAGTCGATCCCAGCAGCGCTGTCTGTTAAACTATTGGGATCCGAGGCTGGGGGACGCCGCCCAGAGCCTGAACAGTCAAGAAGGAGAGTCCGAAGTCCCACAAGTCTAGTTTCCATGTGCCCTCTCATCTGGGCCGAGATCACAGGTGACCACGATGCCTGAAGTATATTTCCATCGTCATTTTCCTGAAGTGATGCAGCCCGAATGGGACCCTGTAATAAAGTTGACGGCTGCCAACCACCTACCCATCCCGGTCGCAGGGGTGGTATGAATGCAAATTACTGTCTGTGGAAAAGTTCTTGGCCGAAAGGGAGTGGTGCTAAGTGCCGGAGACGCCGGTAACGGACATGCTGTCATTTTAGGGATGAACATATTGAAGGAATTCGGAAGTCTTCTCATCAATGAGTCTGGTGATGGAAAGATACTGGGGAAAGTGATTATCCCAGCCGCAGCCAGCCTGGTACTACCTCCAGGACAGACCATGCTTACCGTGCCCATTCAAGCTTGTACCCCTCTGGAAGAAGTTGAGATCCAGATAGAGCCAGCTTCTATGGAGCAATTACCTTTAGGGCTCCTTGTTGCGCGGACGCTAGCCATAGTGCACGACGGGGCAGTCCCAGTGTGATGTATAAATCTAAGAGAAGATAATCTCACGCTCTAACCTTGGAGTGAAGCTGTGCAAGTTCTGGGCATGCCCGCGGAACTGATACCATCACAAGCCATCCAGTTGACAGTGAAACAGGGGGATCCTTGGACCGTAACCGTAGACATGTCTTTGACACCAGAACCTCAGCACATGTGAGAGGGACGTCATATACTGGAACAAATGCGGGCTGAACTAACAGAACTCATGCCACAGCAGGTCCAACAAGTAGAACCTCTATTAGGGCGATACCAAAATGTGTTTGCAAGTCATGAGGGCGACTTCAGCTGCACTACGGCAATCACCCATGAGATTCCGACTGGTAATGCCACACCCATCAGAGAACGATACTGACAAATCCCACCACAAATGTCACAAGAGGTGAAGGGGATGCTAACACAGATGCTGCAAAATGGTGTCATTTGATAGAGTCAGAGCCCGATGGCTGCTCCCATTGTGCTGGTGCGGAAGAAAGATGGAACTTTACGTTTTTGTGTGGAGTACCGCAAACTGAATGTCTGCACTGTAAGAGACTCCTACCCCTTACCCAGGATAGAGGAATCGTCTGTGCTGGGGAGCACAAAATACTTCTCATCATTAGATATCGCCAGTGGCTATTGGCACTGTCAGTGGCAGTGACATTGTCTGAGCAGGATCGAGCGAAGCCGGCCTTCATACTCCTCATGGGCCTATACAAATTCAACCGGATGACGTTTGGACTGGCTAGCACTCCTAGTACATTCCAACGACTCATGGAGAAATGCCTAGGTGATTTGAACTTTGAGGCCACTCTCATCTACCTAGATGATATCATCATGTATGCTGCCACATTCGAGGAACATCTTCAGAAAATAGATCAAGTGCTGAGTCGCCTAAAGTCGGGTTAAAAGTAAAGCCTCAGAAGTGTTATTTATTTGCACCCAGATTGCATACTTAGGACATGTCGTCTCTGCAGACGGGGTGAGACCGTCACGTGAGAAAGTTGCCGCAGAGCAAGATTATCCAATTGTCCCATCCCGAAGACTGTGAAAGATGTATGGGCCTTCCTGGGGCTCCCCGGGTATTATTGACGATTTGTGAAGAACTTTATGCAGATTACTGGGGAGAGCGACAAGAGAAAGCGTTTCAAGCATTGAAGGTGGCTTCGACTGAAGCGCCAGTGTTAGCTTATGCAGACTTCTCCCAACCGCTTATTCTCCACACTGATGGAAGCCTGCATGGACTCGGGGCTGTATTATCTCAGATCCAACATGGAAAAGAGCGGGTGATCGCTTACGCGAGTAGAATCTTGCACGACTCCGGACGGAATCCGGACAACTACAGTTTGTTCAAACTGGAGCTGTTGGCATTAGTGTGGGCTATGACTGAGAAGTTTGCGGAATACCTGCCTGGCTCTGAAGTCCTAGTACGCATTGATAATAATCCTTTGGCTTACCTGAAAAATGGAAAACTCGGGGCCCTAGAGCAGTGATTGTTGGCTCGGATGGCGAAGTTTCGATATAAGATCACCTACAAGAGGGGAGCCGAGAATACCCATGCCGATGCCCCATTCCAGAGTGACACATGAGAGGCCTGGGCCCAACCGGGATGATGAAGAGTTGAAGGCACAATAGGTCCCTGAGTTCCAGTATTCTGTCGGGACGATGACAGTTACGCAGGATCAAGAACAGGCAGTCACTCGGGCGGTCCCGGGATGAGTGGGTCCGGATACAGCAGGATGGGGAGCTTGCTCAAATGAGATAGTGGATGACTCTAAAACAACTACCCTGCCAAAGTGAGAGGGATGCCCTGTCCTCAGGGGCTCTGCAGATCCTACGGCAGTGGGAAAGATTACAATTGAAGAATGGGCTAGATTCAGTTACAACGGGGCGATTCAGTTACAACGGGAACTGGAGGTCAACTGGCAGATAGTCATCCCCGAGACACAGTAGCCCCAGATAACTAAGGAAGCACATGAAAGAGGAGCTCACTTCGGTCAAGAGAAGACCTTCCAGTGGCTACGAAAGTTAGTTTACTATCCCCGTATAAAGGCCGCGGTGGAAGAGGTCTGTTGGCAATGTAGAAACTGCGAAACCTACGGAGCAAAGAGCTCCCACATAAACCATCGTAACTTCCGCACCTCTGCAAGTTTTGATGATAGATTATCTCACGATAGGTCCGGCCCATCAAGGATACAAAAATTGTCTAGTGATGACGGACCATTTCACTAAATTCGCCGTTGTAACTCTGACACGTGACCAAACTGCTGAGTTTGCAGCAGATGCCATCTGAAAAAATTTCATCCAAGTGTATGGCTGCCCGAAGAGAATCCACTCGGATCAAGGTGCCTGTTTCCTAGGGTGAGTAATGGAAGAACTGCACCGCCTGTACCATATCGAAAAATCGTGGACAACACCATATCACCCTCAGGGAAATGGAGCCTGTGAATGGTTCAATCGGACTCTTATCCAAATGTTAAGGACACTGGAGGAAGATAGAAAGGTCCTATGGTCTGAATTTGTAGCTGAGTTGGTATGGGTATATAACAACCAAGTACACTTTACCACTGGGTGCACACCATATTTCCTACTGTTTGGACGGCTGCAAAGAGAGATCACTGAGCTAGAATTGGATCCAGAGGAGGACTACCCACAGACGGGGGGGGTGTCCACCTGGGTCCGAGAACATCACCATCGTGTACAGACACTACATCGCTTAGTGCAGACCAGATTCCAGGAACTTGAACATCCGGAGACAGCTCCTTTGCGAGGGACAGCTCTTCAGACCGGAGACCGAGTGTTGGTTTGAGACAAGCGTCCAAAGGACAAACTGGAGTATCGGTCGGAAAAAATCCCATATCGAGTAAAATGAAGAATCAGTTCAGATGGGCCCATCTATGAAATCCAATCTGAAAAAGATGCCCCCACAAGAGTAGTCCACCGGGATAAGCTACGTCCCTGTGTGTCAAGGGATCCAGACCAAATTGAAGAGGAGAAAAGTGCTCCTGAAATGTCCTCTCCGCCAGTTGTTGATTGCAAAGACGAAGAGCCGCTTGAAGATCCGGAAATGGGACAGATTCCTGAAGCCCTTGAGGCTCCCGAAATGATAGTTCCTGTGGAAATGGGCATGTCCCAGCCCTTGTCTATCCACCTCGATTCAAATACTCAACCTGATTTGACTACCTCTTCTGACTTAAGGCGCTCCGAGCGGGCCACAGTAGGGTTGAGCGAAGCGGATCGGACAAATTAAAAAATCGCCGACTTTCGGCAAAGTCGGGTTTCATGAAACCCAACCCGATCCTAGTGTGGGATCGGCCATGAGGTCGCTGATCTGCGCGCAAAAGTCGCGTTTCGTATGACGCTTTCAGCGCCATTTTTCAGCCAATGAAGGAGGATGCAGAGTGTGGGCAGTGTGATGACATAGGTCTCGGTCCCCACCATCTTAGAGAAGGGCATGACAATGATTGGCTTGCTTTCTGCGGCGTCACAGGGGCTATAAAAGGGCGTGCACGCCGACCGCCATCTTACTTCTGCCGATCTTAGCATAGGGAGAGGTTGCTGCAGCTTCATCAGAAGAAGGGATATAGTTAGGGAGGGAAGATTAACCCCCAAACTGCTTGTGCTGTAGCGATTTCCACTGTCCAACACCACCTTTTTTTTGCAGGGACAGTGGAGGCTATATTTTTGTGCATCAGCTCTGTAGCTTATTAAGCTGCCTTATAAGGCTCCCTGATAGCTGCATTGCTGTTTGCACGCTGCTGTGCAAACCAACTGCTTTTTTAAAAGCAAAAATCCTGTTGCTCCTTTCTGCACAGTTATCTTGTTTATTTGTTCACACTTTTGTGTGCAGCAGTCCTTTTTATTGCTGCCATACTTGTCCTGAGATCATTGTAACGAGATTGAAATTGTACTACAGTCCTTGTATTTTTTCATATATCTTCCAGCCACTTTCTGCCACTTACATTGTGTTGTTTTATACACTGGGCCTGAGTTTTGGTTCAGTCTCCCCCCAAAAAAGTGAGATTTAAATTTTCACAAAGTGGATATACTTCAGTCCTGTTAGTTTGTCGTATGTCAGACAGCCACTTTCTGCCACTTAGATAGCATTGTTATATACACTGGGCCTGAGTTTTGGTTCAGTCTCCCAACAAAAAAAGTGAGATTCAAATTCTCACAAAGTGGATATACTTCAGCCCTGTTAGTTTGTCGTATATCAGCCAGCCACTTTCTGCCACTTACATTGTGTTGTTTTATGCACAGGGCCTTAGTTTTGGTTCAGTCTCCCCCCAAAAAAGGGAGATTTAAATTCTCAACAAGTTTATATACACCTTCTACCTTGTTTTACAGTACCATATAACGGTTGTTATTTTGGTTAGATTTTCCAAAAAATGAAGTCTGGTGGACGAGCCCGTGGGCGGTGGTTGCCAGCTGGTACTGATGGTGGTGCATCTGGTGGTAGTGGCAAAAGCACAATAGCACCTAAGGCTGGAGGTGTTCAGCCAGCGTCATTGTCTGGCTACACAAGGCCTCGAAGGCTCCCTTATCTGGGAGTGGGAAAACAGCTTTTAAAGCCGGAGCAGCAGGAAAAAGTTTTGGCTTTCCTTGCTGACTCAGCCTCTAGCTGGTTCAATACTGACCGAAAAAAGGACACGTCTGGCTACCCAGAATGCTGATGATCTAACCTTCATTAAAGTGAACCAATCATGGATTTCAAATTATTTTGCCCCACCTTCCCCTGCTGACACGTAGCTTGCCTGAAAAATGTCTTGCTTTTGGCCTCCTCTTACTGACTTCTCCAATTCCTCCATTTGCAGCTGCTGAATGTCCACCATAGGCCATTTTAATACCTCCCAAAATGGGCTGACTCCCCCCACAGGGCCGTGGTCACCACCTGGCGCAAGCACTCGTGCGAGTACCGTTTGCCTGGACAGGTGGGTGGGCGCACTCTTGGGCGACAGCACTGGCACAGGTCCCTCATAGTACAATGAAGTGTCTCTGACGGTGGTGGTGCACAACCAACATCAGACACACCGTCGTAATATGAGGGGCCCTATGCCAGTACCGCCGCCCACGAGAGAGTGTTCCCCCCAGCTCGAACAGTGCTCTACCTGTTGTGAATTTGGTTTCTGGGCTCCCCCGGTGGTTTCTGGTGGTACTGCACTTGTGTGCTTCATCTCCTCTGTTCACCTGTTTCCATCAGGATGTGGGAGTTTTCTATTTAACCTTGCTCCTCAGTCATTTCTATGCCGGCCAACAATGTTACCAGAAGCCTTTCTGTTGCATGTTCCTGCTCCTAGACTACTATCAGCTAAGTCGGACTTGTAGTCCTAAGTTTGTTTTGCATTTTTGTTCCAGTTCTCTGTGATTGATTATTTCTGAGGCTGGAAGCTCTTGTGAGCTGAAATTGCCACTCTGGTGTCATGAGTTGATATTAGAGTCTTAAAGTAATTTCAGGATGGTGTTTTGAAAGGGTTTTCAGCTGACTGTGAAGTTCCCTTTTCTGTCTTCCTACTATCTAGTAAGCGGACCTCAATTTGCTAAACCTATCTTCATACTTCGTATGTCAATTTCCTCTGAAATCACCGACAATATATGTGGGGGCTACTGTCTGCCTTTTGGGGAAAATTTCTCTAGAGGTAAGCCAGGTCTGTATTTTCCTCTGCTAGGGTCAGTCAGTTCTCCGGCTGGCGCTGGGCGTCTAGGGATAAAACGTAGGCACGCTACCCGGCCACTGTTAGTTGTGCGGTAGGTTTAGCTCACAGTCAGCTCGAGTTCCCATCTTCCAAGAGCTAGTCCTTTTTGTATGCTTTACTTTGTTCTCTTGCCATTGAGAACTGTTGTGAATTTACCTTTTGGCTCCCTCTAGTGGCTACTAGTGATTTTACTCTGGGTATGTCTATCATCCCTTGTATGCTCACCTGGGTCGTTAGGTCAGGGGTGTTGCTATATAAGCTCCCTGGACCTTCAGTTCAATGCCTGGCAACGTTGATATCAGAGCTAATCTGTAGTGCTCTTGTCTACTGATCCTGGTTCCTGCGTGATTAAGCTAAGTCCGCTTTCTTGCTTTTTGCTATTTGTTTTTGTTTGCATTTTTGTCCAGCTTGTTCATTATCTGTATCCTTTCCTTGCTGGAAGCTCTAGGGAGGCTGGAGTTCTCCCCCCGGGCCGTTAGACGGTTCGGGGGTTCTTGAATCTCCAGTGTGGAATTTTGTTAGGGTTTTTGTTGACCATATAAGTTATAAGTTATCTTACTACATTCTGCTATTAGTAAGCGGGCCTCTCTTTGCTAAACCTAGTTCATCTCTGTGTTTGTCATTTCCTCTTACCTCACCGTTATTATTTGTGGGGGGCTTGTATCCTACTTTTGGGGTCTATTCTCTGGAGGCAAGAGAGGTCTTTGTTTTCCTCTTCTAGGGGTAGTTAGTCCTCCGGCTGGCGCGAGACATCTAGCGACCAACGTAGGCATGTTCCCCGGCTACTTCTAGTGTTGGCGTTAGGAGTAGATATATGGTCAACCCAGTTACCACTGCCCTATGAGCTGGATTTTTGTACTTCGCAGACTTGCTGATATCTCTGAGACCCTCGCCATTGGGGTCATAACAGAGAACCATGACAGTTTGGCCGGCCAAGGGTTAAAATAATTGGCAGAAGAAAGGAGAGAAAAGAACTCTGCAGAGAATTTTTTTTTTTTTTCTGAGTTTGCTCATTAGTTGATTCACTTGCATCTCTGCTTACTGCAGCCTTCGTCTCTCTCTCCTTCTAATCCTTGAATGGTTCTGATTTCGCCTGATTAATATGGATCCTCAGAGTTTAGCTACAGGTTTGGATAATCTCGCTGTGAAGGTTCAAAGGTTACAGGATTTTGTTATTCATGCTCCTATATCTGAACCTAGAATTCCTTTACCTGAATTTTTCTCCGGGGATAGATCTCGCTTCCAGAATTTCAAACATAATTGTAAATTATTTTTGTCTCTGAGATCTCGCTCCGCTGGAGATCCTGCACAGCAGGTCAGGATTGTAATTTCCTTGCTCCGGGGCGACCCTCAGGACTGGGCATTTGCTTTGGCACCAGGGGATCCTGCGTTGCTCAATGTGGATGCGTTTTTCCTGGCTTTGGGGTTGCTTTATGAGGAACCTCATTTAGAGATTCAGGCTGAAAAAGCCTTAATGGCCCTGTCTCAAGGGCAAGATGAGGCTGAAATATACTGCCAAAAATTTCGTAAGTGGTCTGTGCTTACTCAGTGGAATGAGTGCGCCCTGGCGGCGAATTTCAGAGAGGGTCTCTCTGATGCCATTAAGGATGTTATGGTGGGGTTCCCTGTGCCTACAGGTCTGAATGAGTCCATGACAATGGCTATTCAGATTGATCGGCGTTTGCGGGAGCGCAAACCTGTACAACATTTGGCGGTGTCTACTGAGAAGGCGCCAGAGATTATGCAATGTGATAGAATTCTGTCCAGAAGCGAACGACAGAATTTTAGGCGAAAAAATGGGTTATGCTTCTATTGTGGTGATTCAACTCATGTTATATCAGCATGCTCTAAACGTACTAAGAAGGTTGATAAGTCTGTTTCAATTGGCACTTTACAGTCTAAGTTTATTCTATCTGTGACCCTGATTTGCTCTTTATCGTCTATTACCGCGGACGCCTATGTCGACTCTGGCGCCGCTTTGAGTCTTATGGATTGGTCCTTTGCCAAACGCTGTGGGTTTGATTTAGAGCCTCTGGAAGTTCCTATACCTCTGAAGGGTATTGACTCCACGCCATTGGCTAGTAATAAACCACAATACTGGACACAAGTAACTATGCGTATTAATCCGGATCACCAGGAGATTATTCGCTTCCTTGTGTTGTATAATCTACATGATGTGTTGGTGCTTGGATTGCCATGGCTGCAATCTCATAACCCAGTCCTCGACTGGAAAGCAATGTCTGTGTTAAGCTGGGGATGTCAGGGGACTCATGGGGACGTACCTTTGGTTTCCATTTCGTCATCTATTCCCTCTGAGATTCCGGAATTTTTATCTGATTATCGTGACGTTTTTGAGGAGCCTAAAATTGGTTCACTACCTCCGCACAGAGAGTGCGATTGTACTATAGATCTGATTCCGGGCAGTAAGTTTCCAAAGGGTCGTTTATTTAATCTATCTGTGCCTGAACATGCTGCTATGCGGGAATATATTAACCCCTTCACCCCCAAGGGTGGTTTGCACGTTAATGACCGGGCCAATTTTTACAATTCTGACCACTGTCCCTTTATGAGGCTATAACTCTGGAACGCTTTGACGGATCTTGGCGATTCTGACATTGTTTTCTCGTGACATATTGTACTTCATGTTAAAGGTAAAATTTATTCGATATAACTTGCGTTTATTTGTGAAAAAAATGGAAATTTGGCGAAAATTTTGAAAATTTTGCAATTTTCCAACTTTGAATTTTTGTGCCCTTAAATCACAGACATATGTCACGCAAAATACTTAATAAGTAACATTTCCCACATGTCTACTTTACATCAGTACAATTTTGGAACCAAAATTTTTTTTTGTGACGGAGTTATAAGGGTTAAAAGTTGACCAGCAATTTCTCATTTTTACAACACCATTTTTTTTTAGGGACCACATCTCATTTGAAGTCATTTTGAGGGGTCTATATGATAGAAAATACTCAAGTGTGACACCATTCTAAAAACTGCACCCCTCAAGGTGCTCAAAACCACATTCAAGAAGTTTATTAACCCTTCAGGTGTTTCACAGGAATTTTTGGAATGTTTAAATAAAAATGAACATTTAACTTTTTTTCACACAAAATTTATTTCAGCTCCAATTTGTTTTATTTTACCAAGGGTAACAGGAGAAAATGGACCCCCAAAGTTGTTGTACAATTTGTCCTGAGTACGATGATACCCCATATGTGGGTGTAAACCATTGTTTAGGCGCATGGCAGAGCTTGGAAGGGAAGGAGCGCCATTTGACTTTTCAATGCAAAATTGACTGGAATTGAGATGGGACGCCATGTTGCGTTTGGAGAGCCCCTGATGTGCCTAAACATTGAAACTCCCTACAAGTGACACCATTTTGGAAAGTAGACCCCCTAAGGAACTTATCTAGATGTGTGGTGAGCACTTTGACCCACCAAGTGCTTCACAGAAGTTTATAATGCAGAGCCGTAAAAATAAAAAATCATATTTTTTCACAAAAATGATCTTTTCGCCCCCAATTTTTTATTTTCCCAAGGGTAAGAGAAGAAATTGGACCGCAAAAAATGTTGTGCAATTTGTCCTGAGTACGCTGATACCCCATATGTGGGTGTAAACCATTGTTTGGGCGCATGGCAGAGCTTGGAAGGGAAGGAGCGCCATTTGACTTTTCAATGCAAAATTGACTGGAATTGAGATGGGACGCCATGTTGCGTTTGGAGAGCCCCTGATGTGCCTAAACATTGAAACTCCCTACAAGTGACACCATTTTGGAAAGTAGACCCCCTAAGGAACTTATCTAGATGTGTGGTGAGCACTTTGACCCACCAAGTGCTTCACAGAAGTTTATAATGCAGAGCCGTAAAAATAAAAAATCATATTTTTTCACAAAAATGATCTTTTCGCCCCCAATTTTTTATTTTCCCAAGGGTAAGAGAAGAAATTGGACCCCAAAAAATGTTGTGCAATTTGTCCTGAGTACGCTGATACCCCATATGTGGGTGTAAACCATTGTTTGGGCGCATGGCAGAGCTTGGAAGGGAAGGAGCGCCATTTGACTTTTCAATGCAAAATTGACTGGAATTGAGATGGGACGCCATGTTGCGTTTGGAGAGCCCCTGATGTGCCTAAACATTGAAACTCCCTACAAGTGACACCATTTTGGAAAGTAGACCCTCTAAGGAACTTATCTAGATGTGTGGTGAGCACTTTGACCCACCAAGTGCTTCACAGAAGTTTATAATGCAGAGCCGTAAAAATAAAAAATCATATTTTTTTCACAAAAATGATCTTTTTGCCCCCAATTTTTTATTTTCCCAAGGGTAAGAGAAGAAATTGGACCCCAAAAAATGTTGTGCAATTTGTCCTGAGTACGCTGATACCCCATATGTGGGTGTAAACCATTGTTTGGGCGCATGGCAGAGCTTGGAAGGGAAGGAGCGCCATTTGACTTTTCAATGCAAAATTGACTGGAATTGAGATGGGACGCCATGTTGCGTTTGGAGAGCCCCTGATGTGCCTAAACATTGAAACTCCCTACAAGTGACACCATTTTGGAAAGTAGACCCCCTAAGGAACTTATCTAGATGTGTTTTGAGAGCTTTGAACCCCCAAGTGTTTCACTACAGATTATAACGCAGAGCCGTGAAAATAATTTTTTTTTTTTTTCTCAAAAATGATTTTTTAGCCCCCAGCTTTGTATTTTTACAAGGGTAACAGAATAAATTGGACCCCAAAATTTGTTTTCCAATTTGTCCTGAGTACGCTGATACCCCATATGTGGGGGGGAACCACTGTTTGGGCGCATGACAGAGCTCGGAAGGGAAGGAGCGCCATTTGGAATGCAGACTTAAATGGATTGGTCAGCAGCCGTCACGTTGCATTTGCAGAGCCCCTGATGTACCCAAACAGTACAAACCCCCCACAAGTGACCCCATATTGGAAACTAGACCTCCCAAGGAACTTATCTAGATGTGTTTTGAGAACTTTGAACCCCCAAGTGTTTCACTAAAGTTTATAGCGCAAAGCCGTGAAAATAAAAATTCTTTTTTTTTTTTCACAAAAATGATTTTTTAGCCCCCAGTTTTGTATTTTCACAAGGGTAACAGGATAAATTAGACCCCAAAAGTTGTTGTCCAATTTGTCCTGAGTACGCTGATACCCCATATGTCGGGGGGAACCACTGTTTGGGCGCATGACAGAGCTCGGAAGGGAAGGAGCGCCATTTGGAATGCAGCCTTAAATGGATTGGTCTGCAGGCGTCACGTTGCATTTGCAGAGCCCCTGATGTACCCAAACAGTACAAACCCCCCACAAGTGACCCCATATTGGAAACTAGACCTCCCAAGGAACTTATCTAGATGTGTTGTGAGAACTTTGAACCCCCAAGTGTTTCACTACAGTTTATAATGCAGAGCCGTGAAAATAAAACATCTTTTTTTTCCCACAAAAATGATTTTTAGCCCCCCAAATTTTTATTTTCCTAAGGATAACAAGAGAACTTGGACCCCAGAAGTTGTTGTTCAATTTGTCCCGAGTACGCTGATAACACATATGTTGGGGTAAACCCCTTTTTGGGCGCACGGGAGAGCTCGGAAGGGAAGGAGCACTGTTTTACTTTTTCAACGCAGAATTGGCTGGAATTGAGATTGGACGCCATGTCGCGCTTGGAGAGCCCCTGATGTGCCTGGACAGTGGAAACCCCCCAATTCTACCTGAAACCCTAACCCAAACACACCCCTAACCCTAATCCCAACGGTAACCCTAACCACACCCCTAGCCCTGACACACCCATAATTCTAATCCCAACCCTAATCCAAACGTAAATGTAATCCAAACCCTAACCCTAACTTTAGCCCCAACCCTAACTTTAGCCCCAACCCTAACTTTACCTCCAACCCTAGCCCTAACCCTAACCCTACCCCTAACCCTAACCCTAAACGTGACTGAAATACGTGGCACTGAAATACGTGGCACTGAAATACGTGGCACTGAAATACGTGGCACTGAAATACGTGGCACTGAAATACGTGGCACTGAAATACGTGATACGTGGCACTTAAATACGTGGCACTGAAACACGTGGCACTGAAATACGTGGCACTATAATACGTGGCACTGAAATACGTGGCACTGAAATACGTGGCACTGAAATACGTGGCACTGAAATATGTGATATGTGGCACTTAAATACGTGGCACTGAAATACGTGGCACTGAAATACGTGGCACTGAAATACGTGGCACTGAAATACGTGGCACTTAAATACGTGGCACTGAAACACGTGGCACTGAAATACGTGATACGTGGCACTGAAATACGTGGCACTGAAATACGTGGCACTGAAATACGTGCAACTGAAATACGTGGTACTAAAATATGTGGCACTGAAATACGTGATACGTGGCACTGAAATACGTGGCACTGAAACACGTGCCACTGAAATACGTGATACGTGGCACTGAAATACATGGCACTGAAATACGTGGCACTGAAATACGTGGCACTGAAATACGTGGCACTGAAATACGTGGCACTATGACTGTCAGAAAATGTTCATTAAACGGTTAGGGGTGAGGTTAGGGGTAGAGTTAGGGTTAGGGTTTGGATCCCTTTATCACCTTGATGGTGGTGGGTGGCTTTTCAGTGTGTTTTCTGTTTTTTTCGATAAAAATGCATGCGTTTTTAACGCAAACAAACGCATGTGCTTAAAAACGCAAGAAAATACTGCAGGTTGTATTTCTGAAAATGAACGCATGCAGAAAAAAACCGCATGCGTTTGAAAACGCGACCAAACGCGTACAAAAAAACCGCATGCGTTTTCAATGTTAAATATAGGGAAAAAACGCATGCGTTTTTTTGTGCAAAAAACGCTGCAGACAAAAACGGAAGTGTGAAACCAGCGACGCTTTTTATAGCAAAAAAGTTTTTGCGTCTCCACATTTTGAGACCTATAATTTTTCCACATTTGCTCCACAGAGTCATGTGAGGTCTTGTTTTTTGCGGGACGAGTTGACGTTTTTATTGGTAACATTTTCGGACACGTGACCATTTTTGATCGCTTTTTATTCCGATTTTTGTGAGGCAGAATGACCAAAAACCTGCTATTCATGAATTTCTTTTGGGAGAGGCGTTTATACCGTTCCGGGTTTGGTAAAATTGATAAAGCAGTTTTATTCGTCGGGTCAGTACGATTACAGCGATATCTCATTTATATCATTTTTTTTATGTTTTGGCGCTTTTATACGATAAAAACTATTTTATAGAAAAAATAATTATTTTGGTATCGCTTTATTCTCAGGACTATAACTTTTTTATTTTTTTGCTGATGTTGCTGTATGGCAGCTTGTTTTTTGCGGGACAAGATGACGTTTTCAGCGGTACCATGGATATTTATATCAGTCTTTTTGATCGCGTGTTATTCCACTTTTTGTTCGGCGGTATGGTAATAAAGCGTTGTTTTTTGCCTCGTTTTTTTTTTTTTTTTCTTACGGTGTTTACTGAAGGGGTTAACTAGTGTGGCAGTTTTATAGGTTGGGTCGTTACGGACGTGGCGATACTAATTATGTGTACTTTTATTGTTTTTTTTTTTAAATTTAGATAAAGAAATGTATTTATGGGAATAATATATTTTTTTTTTTTTCATTATTTTGGAATATTTTTTTTTATTTTTTTTTACACATTTGGAAATTTTTTTTTTTACTTTTTTACTTTGCCCCAGGGGGGGACAATACAGATCGGTGATCTGTCAGTTTGCATAGCACTCTGACAGATCACCGATCTGATTGAAGTGCAGGCTGCTTCACAGTGCCTGCTCTGAGCAGGCGTCTGTGAAGCCACCTCCCTCCCTGCAGGACCCGGATCCGCGGCCATCTTGGATCCGGGTCTGGAGCAGGCAGGGAGGGAGGTAAGACCCTCGCAGCAACGCGATCACATCGCGTTGCTGCGGGGGGCTCAGGGAAGCCCGCAGGGAGCCCTCTCCCTGCGCGATGCTTCCCTGCATCGCCGGCACATCGCGATCATGTTTGATCGCGGTGTGCCGGGGGTTAATGTGCCGGGGGCGGTCCGTGACCGCTCCTGGCACATAGTGCCGGATGTCAGCTGCGATATGCAGCCGACACCCGGCCGCGATCGGCCGCGCTCCCCCCGTGAGCGCGGCCGATCGGCTATGACGTACTATCCCGTCGGCGGTCATACGGGCCCACCCCACCTCGACGGGATAGTACGTCAAATGTCGGGAAGGGGTTAAGGAGTCCTTGGAAAAGGGACATATTCGTCCTTCGTCATCTCCCTTAGGAGCCGGTTTTTTCTTTGTATCTAAAAAAGATGGCTCTTTGAGGCCGTGTATTGATTATCGGCTTTTGAATAAAATCACGGTTAAATATCAGTATCCTTTGCCACTGCTTACTGATTTCTTTGCTCGAATAAAGGGGGCCAAGTGGTTCTCTAAGATTGATCTTCGTGGGGCGTATAATTTAGTGCGAATTAAGCAGGGGGATGAGTGGAAAACCGCATTTAATACGCCTGAGGGCCATTTTGAGTATTTAGTAATGCCTTTTGGTCTTTCAAATGCCCCTTCAGTCTTTCAGTCCTTTATGCATGACATTTTCCGTGAATATTTGGATACATTTTTGATTGTGTATCTGGATGATATTTTGATTTTTTCGGATGACTGGGACTCTCATGTCCAACAGGTCAGGAGGGTTTTTCAGGTTTTGCGCTCTAATTCCTTGTGTGTAAAGGGTTCTAAGTGCGTTTTTGGGGTTCAGAAGATTTCGTTTTTGGGGTACATTTTTTCCCCCTCTTCCATTGAGATGGACCCTGTCAAGGTTCAGTGTTGTGAAATTGGATTCTGGGCTCCCCCGGTGGCCACTTGTGGAATTGTACTTGTGTGCATCATCCCCTCTGTTCACCTGCTCCTATCAGGATGTGGGAGTCGCTATATAACCTTGCTCCTCTGTCAGTTTCATGCCGGTCAACAATGTAATCAGAAGCCTATCTGTGCATGTTCCTGCTACTAGACAACTCCCAGCTAAGTTGGACTTTTGTCCTTGTGTGTTTTTGCATTTTGTTCCTGTTCACAGCTGCTGTTTCGTTACTGTGTCTGGAAAGCTCTTGTGAGCAGAAATTGCCACTCTGGTGTTATGAGTTAATGCTAGAGTCTTAAAGTAATTTCTGGATGGTGTTTTGATAGGGTTTTCTGCTGACCATGAAAGTGCCCTTTCTGTCTTCTTTCTATCTAGTAAGCGGACCTCGATTTTTGCTAAACCTATTTTCATACTACGTTTGTCATTTCATCTAAAATCACCGCCAATATATGTGGGGGCCTCTGTCTGCCTTTTGGGAAAATTTCTCTAGAGGTGAGCCAGGACTGTCTTTTCCTCTGCTAGGATTAGGTAGTTCTCCGGCTGGCGCTGGGCATCTAGGGATAAAAAAACGTAGGCATGCTACCCGGCCACTTCTAGTTGTGCGGCAGGTTTAGTTCATGGTCAGTATAGTTTCCATCTTCCAAGAGCTAGTTCTCATATATGCTGGGCTATGTTCTCTCGCCATTGAGAATCATGACAGTTTGACCGGCCCAAAAAAAAGGGTTAAATTACTGGCTGAGAAAGGAGAGAAAAAAGAAGTCTGCTACAATTTTTTTTTTTTTTTCCTCTAGTTCTGAGTGTGCTCTTAATTGAATCACTTGCTAGTCTGCCTATACTGCAGCCTTCCTCTCTTTCTCTCCTTCTTATCCTTGAATGGCTCTGTGTTCACCTGTTTCAAATGGATCTTCAGAGTGTAGCTACAGGTTTGAATAATCTCGCCACAAAGGTACAAAATTTGCAAGATTTCGTTGTTCATGCACCTATGTCTGAGCCTAGAATTCCTTTGCCTGAATTCTTCTCGGGGAATAGATCTCACTTCCAAAATTTTAAAAATAATTGCAAATTGTTTTTGTCCCTGAAGTCTCGCTCTGCCGGAGACCCTGCACAGCAGGTCAGGATTGTAATTTCCTTGCTCCGGGGCGACCCTCAAGACTGGGCTTTTGCATTGGCACCAGGGGATCCTGCGTTGCTCAATGTGGATGCGTTTTTTCTGGCCTTGGGGTTGCTTTATGAGGAACCTCATTTAGAGCTTCAGGCGGAAAAGGCCTTGATGTCCTTGTCTCAGGGGCAAGATGAAGCTGAAATATACTGCCAAAAATTCCGCAAATGGTCTGTGCTTACTCAGTGGAATGAGTGCGCCCTGGCGGCGATTTTCAGAGAAGGTCTCTCTGATGCCATTAAGGATGTTATGGTGGGGTTCCCTGTGCCTGCGAGTCTGAATGAGTCCATGACGATGGCTATTCAGATCGATAGGCGTCTGCGGGAGCGCAAACCTGTGCACCATTTGGCGGTGTCTACTGAGAAAACGCCAGAAAATATGCAATGTGATAGAATTCTGTCCAGAAGCGAGCGGCAGAATTTTAGACGAAAAAATGGGTTGTGCTTCTATTGTGGTGATTCAACTCATGTTATATCAGCATGCTTTAAGCGTACTAAGAAGCCTGACAAGTCTGTTTCAATTAGCACTTTACAGTCTAAGTTTATTCTATCTGTGACCCTGATTTGTTCTTTGTCATCTATTACCGCGGACGCCTATGTCGACTCTGGCGCTGCTTTGAGTCTTATGGATTGGTCCTTTGCCAAACGCTGTGGGTATGATTTGGAGCCATTGGAGGCTCCGATACCTCTGAAAGGGATTGACTCCACCCCATTGGCTAGTAATAAACCACAATACTGGACACAAGTGACTATGCGTGTTAATCCGGATCACCAGGAGGTTATTCGCTTTCTGGTGCTGTATAATCTACATGATGTTTTGGTGCTGGGATTGCCATGGCTGCAATCTCATAACCCAGTCCTCGACTGGAGAGCTATGTCTGTGTTAAGCTGGGGATGTAAAGGAACTCATGGGGATGTACCTTTGGTTTCCATTTCATCATCTATTCCCTCTGAGATTCCTGAATTCTTGTCTGACTTTCGTGACGTTTTTGAAGAACCCAAGGTTGGTTCACTACCTCCGCACCGGGAGTGCGATTGTGCCATAGACTTGATCCCGGGTAGTAAATACCCTAAGGGTCGTTTATTTAATCTGTCTGTGCCTGAACACGCGGCTATGCGAGAATATATAAAGGAGTCCTTGGAAAAGGGACATATTCGTCCTTCGTCATCTCCCTTAGGAGCCGTTTTTTTCTTTGTGTCTAAGAAAGACGGCTCTTTGAGGCCGTGTATTGATTATCGACTTTTGAATAAAATCACGGTTAAATATCAATATCCGTTACCACTGCTTACTGATTTGTTTGCTCGTATAAAGGGGGCCAAGTGGTTCTCTAAGATTGATCTCCGTGGGGCGTATAATTTGGTGCGAATCAAGCAGGGGGATGAGTGGAAAACCGCATTTAATACGCCCGAGGGCCATTTTGAGTATTTGGTGATGCCTTTTGGTCTTTCAAATGCCCCTTCAGTCTTCCAGTCCTTTATGCATGACATTTTCCGCGATTATTTGGACAAATTTATGATTGTGTATCTGGATGATATTCTGATTTTTTCGGATGACTGGGACTCATGTCCAGCAGGTCAGGAGGGTTTTTCAGGTTTTGCGGTCTAATTCCTTGTGTGTGAAGGGTTCTAAGTGTGTTTTTGGGGTTCAAAAGATTTCCTTCTTGGGATACATTTTTTCCCCCTCTTCCATCGAGATGGATCCTGTCAAGGTTCAGGCTATTGGTGATTGGACGCAACCCTCTTCTCTTAAGAGTCTTCAGAAATTTTTGGGCTTTGCTAACTTTTATCGTCGATTTATTGCTGGTTTTTCTGATGTTGTAAAACCATTGACTGATTTGACTAAGAAGGGTGCTGATGTTGCTGATTGGTCCCCTGATGCTGTGGAGGCCTTTCGGGAGCTCAAGCGCCGCTTTTCTTCCGCCCCAGTGTTGCGTCAGCCTGATGTTGCTCTTCCTTTTCAGGTTGAGGTCGACGCTTCTGAAATCGGAGCTGGGGCGGTGTTGTCGCAGAGAAGTTCCGACTGCTCCGTGATGAGACCTTGTGCTTTTTTTTCCCGTAAATTTTCGCCCGCCGAGCGGAATTATGATATTGGGAATCGGGAGCTTTTGGCCATGAAGTGGGCTTTTGAGGAGTGGCGTCACTGGCTTGAGGGGGCCAGACATCAGGTGGTGGTATTGACTGACCACAAAAATTTAATTTACCTTGAGTCTGCCAGGCGCCTGAATCCTAGACAGGCGCGCTGGTCGTTGTTTTTCTCTCGGTTTAATTTTGTGGTGTCTTACCTACCGGGTTCTAAGAATGTTAAGGCGGATGCCCTTTCTAGGAGTTTTGAGCCTGACTCCCCTGGTAATTCTGAGCCCACAGGTATCCTTAAAGATGGAGTGATATTGTCTGCCGTTTCTCCAGACCTGCGGCGGGCCTTGCAGGAGTTTCAGGCGGATAGACCTGATCGTTGCCCACCTGGTAGACTGTTTGTTCCTGATGATTGGACCAGTAGAGTCATCTCTGAGGTTCATTCTTCTGCGTTGGCAGGTCATCCTGGAATCTTTGGTACCAGGGATTTGGTGGCAAGGTCCTTCTGGTGGCCTTCCCTGTCACGAGATGTGCGAGGCTTTGTGCAGTCTTGTGACGTTTGTGCTCGGGCCAAGCCTTGTTGTTCTCGGGCTAGTGGATTGTTGTTACCCTTGCCTATCCCGAAGAGGCCTTGGACGCACATCTCGATGGATTTTATTTCGGATCTGCCTGTTTCTCATAAGATGTCTGTCATCTGGGTGGTGTGTGACCGTTTCTCTAAGATGGTCCATCTGGTTCCCTTGCCTAAGTTGCCTTCTTCTTCCGAGTTGGTTCCTCTGTTTTTTCAAAATGTTGTTCGTTTGCATGGTATTCCGGAGAATATCGTTTCTGACAGAGGGACCCAATTCGTGTCTAGATTTTGGCGGGCATTCTGTGCTAGGATGGGCATAGATTTGTCTTTTTCGTCTGCTTTCCATCCTCAGACTAATGGCCAGACCGAGCGGACTAATCAGACCTTGGAGACATATTTGAGGTGTTTTGTGTCTGCGGATCAGGATGATTGGGTTGCTTTTTTGCCTTTGGCGGAGTTCGCCCTCAATAATCGGGCCAGCTCTGCCACCTTGGTGTCCCCGTTTTTCTGTAATTCGGGGTTTCATCCTCGATTTTCCTCCGGTCAAGTGGAATCTTCGGATTGTCCTGGAGTGGATGCTGTGGTGGAGAGGTTGCATCAGATTTGGGGGCAGGTGGTGGACAATTTGAAATTGTCCCAGGAGAAGACTCAGCTTTTTGCCAACCGCCGTCGTCGTGTTGGTCCTCGGCTTTGTGTTGGGGACTTGGTGTGGTTGTCTTCTCGTTTTGTCCCTATGAGGGTTTCTTCTCCTAAGTTTAAGCCTCGGTTCATCGGCCCGTACAAGATATTGGAGATTCTTAACCCTGTGTCCTTCCGTTTGGACCTCCCTGCATCCTTTTCGAATCATAATGTTTTTCATCGGTCATTGTTGCGCAGGTATGAGGTACCGGCTGTGCCTTCCGTTGAGCCTCCTGCTCCGGTGTTGGTTGAGGGTGAGTTGGAGTACGTTGTGGAAAAGATCTTGGACTCTCGTGTTTCCAGACGGAAACTCCAGTATCTGGTCAAATGGAAGGGATACGGTCAGGAGGATAATTCTTGGGTCACTGCCTCTGATGTTCATGCCTCCGATCTTGTCCGTGCCTTTCATAGGGCTCATCCTGATCGCCCTGGTGGTTCTGGTGAGGGTTCGGTGCCCCCTCCTTGAGGGGGGGGTACTGTTGTGAAATTGGATTCTGGGCTCCCCCGGTGGCCACTTGTGGAATTGTACTTGTGTGCATCATCCCCTCTGTTCACCTGCTCCTATCAGGATGTGGGAGTCGCTATATAACCTTGCTCCTCTGTCAGTTTCATGCCGGTCAACAATGTAATCAGAAGCCTATCTGTGCATGTTCCTGCTACTAGACAACTCCCAGCTAAGTTGGACTTTTGTCCTTGTGTGTTTTTGCATTTTGTTCCTGTTCACAGCTGCTGTTTCGTTACTGTGTCTGGAAAGCTCTTGTGAGCGGAAATTGCCACTCTGGTGTTATGAGTTAATGCTAGAGTCTTAAAGTAATTTCTGGATGGTGTTTTGATAGGGTTTTCTGCTGACCATGAAAGTGCCCTTTCTGTCTTCTTTCTATCTAGTAAGCGGACCTCGATTTTTGCTAAACCTATTTTCATACTACGTTTGTCATTTCATCTAAAATCACCGCCAATATATGTGGGGGCCTCTGTCTGCCTTTTGGGAAAATTTCTCTAGAGGTGAGCCAGGACTGTCTTTTCCTCTGCTAGGATTAGGTAGTTCTCCGGCTGGCGCTGGGCATCTAGGGATAAAAAAACGTAGGCATGCTACCCGGCCACTTCTAGTTGTGCGGCAGGTTTAGTTCATGGTCAGTATAGTTTCCATCTTCCAAGAGCTAGTTCTCATATATGCTGGGCTATGTTCTCTCGCCATTGAGAATCATGACAGTTCAGGCTATTTGTGATTGGACGCAACCCTCTTCTCTTAAGAGCCTTCAGAAGTTTTTGGGCTTTGCTAATTTTTATCGTCGATTTATAACTGGTTTTTCTGATGTCGCTAAACCGTTGACTGATTTGACTAAGAAGGGTGCTGATGTTGCTGAGTGGTCCCCTGCTGCTGTGGAGGCCTTTCGGGAGCTTAAGCGCCGCTTTTCTTCCGCCCCTGTATTGCGTCAGCCTGATGTTACTCTTCCTTTTCAGGTTGAGGTCGACGCTTCAGAAATCGGAGCTGGGGCGGTTTTGTCGCAGAAAAGTTCCGACTGCTCCGTGATGAGACCTTGTGCGTTCTTTTCTCGTAAGTTTTCGCCCGCTGAGCGAAATTATGATATTGGTAATCGGGAGCTCTTGGCTATGAAGTGGGCTTTTGAGGAGTGGCGTCATTGGCTTGAGGGGGCTAGACATCAGGTGGTGGTATTGACCGACCACAAGAATTTGATTTATCTTGAGTCCGCCAGGCGCCTGAATCCTAGACAGGCGCGCTGGTCGTTGTTTTTCTCTCGGTTTAATTTTGTGGTTTCTTACCTACCGGGTTCTAAAAATGTGAAGGCGGATGCCCTTTCTAGGAGTTTTGAGCCTGATTCCCCTGGTAATTCTGAACCTACAGGTATCCTTAAGGATGGAGTGATATTATCTGCTGTTTCCCCAGATTTGCGACGGGTCTTGCAGGAGTTTCAGGCGGATAGACCTGATCGTTGCCCGCCTGGTAGATTGTTTGTTCCTGATGATTGGACCAGTAGAGTCATCTCGGAGGTCCATTCTTCTGCGTTGGCAGGTCATCCTGGAATCTTTGGTACCCGGGATTTGGTGGCTAGGTCCTTCTGGTGGCCTTCCCTGTCGCGAGATGTGCGAGGTTTTGTGCAGTCTTGTGATGTTTGTGCTCGGGCCAAGCCTTGTTGTTCTCGGGCTAGTGGATTGTTGTTATCCTTGCCTATTCCGAAGAGGCCTTGGACTCACATCTCCATGGATTTTATTTCTGATCTCCCTGTTTCTCAGAAGATGTCTGTCATCTGGGTGGTGTGTGACCGTTTCTCTAAGATGGTCCATTTGGTTCCCTTGCCTAAATTGCCTTCCTCATCCGAGCTGGTTCCTCTGTTTTTTCAAAATGTGGTGCGCTTGCATGGTATTCCGGAGAATATCGTTTCTGACAGGGGAACCTAATTCGTGTCTCTTGGCGAGCGTTCTGTGCTAGGATGGGCATTGATTTGTCTTTTTCGTCTGCTTTCCACCCTCAGACTAATGGCCAGACCGAGCGAACTAATCAGACCTTGGAGACTTATTTGAGGTGTTTTGTGTCTGCGGATCAGGATGATTGGGTTGCCTTTTTGCCCTTGGCGGAGTTTGCCCTCAATAATCGGGCTAGTTCTGCCACCTTGGTTTCTCCTTTCTTCTGTAATTCGGGGTTTCATCCTCGTTTCTCTTCCGGTCAGGTGGAGTCTTCGGATTGTCCTGGAGTGGATGCTGTGGTGGAGAGGTTGCATCAGATTTGGGGGCATGTGGTGGACAATTTGAAGTTGTCCCAGGAGAAGACTCAGCATTTTGCCAACCGCCGTCGTCGTGTTGGTCCTCGTCTTTGTGTTGGGGACTTGGTGTGGTTGTCTTCTCGTTTTGTCCCTATGAAGGTTTCTTCTCCTAAGTTTAAGCCTCGGTTCATCGGCCCGTACAAGATATTGGAGATTCTTAACCCTGTGTCCTTTCGTTTGGACCTCCCTGCATCTTTTTCTATTCATAATGTCTTCCATCGGTCATTGTTGCGCAGGTATGAGGTACCGGTTGTGCCTTCCGTTGAGCCTCCTGCTCCGGTGTTGGTTGAGGGTGAGTTGGAGTACGTTGTCGAGAAGATCTTGGACTCCCGTGTTTCCAGACGGAGACTTCAGTATCTGGTCAAGTGGAAGGGCTACGGTCAGGAGGATAACTCTTGGGTGACAGCCTCTGATGTTCATGCCTCCGATTTGGTCCGTGCCTTTCATAGGGCTCATCCTGATTGCCCTGGTGGTTCTGGTGAGGGTTCGGTGCCCCCTCCTTGAGGGGGGGGTACTGTTGTGAATTTGGTTTCTGGGCTCCCCCGGTGGTTTCTGGTGGTACTGCACTTGTGTGCTTCATCTCCTCTGTTCACCTGTTTCCATCAGGATGTGGGAGTTTTCTATTTAACCTTGCTCCTCAGTCATTTCTATGCCGGCCAACAATGTTACCAGAAGCCTTTCTGTTGCATGTTCCTGCTCCTAGACTACTATCAGCTAAGTCGGACTTGTAGTCCTAAGTTTGTTTTGCATTTTTGTTCCAGTTCTCTGTGATTGATTATTTCTGAGGCTGGAAGCTCTTGTGAGCTGAAATTGCCACTCTGGTGTCATGAGTTGATATTAGAGTCTTAAAGTAATTTCAGGATGGTGTTTTGAAAGGGTTTTCAGCTGACTGTGAAGTTCCCTTTTCTGTCTTCCTACTATCTAGTAAGCGGACCTCAATTTGCTAAACCTATCTTCATACTTCGTATGTCAATTTCCTCTGAAATCACCGACAATATATGTGGGGGCTACTGTCTGCCTTTTGGGGAAAATTTCTCTAGAGGTAAGCCAGGTCTGTATTTTCCTCTGCTAGGGTCAGTCAGTTCTCCGGCTGGCGCTGGGTGTCTAGGGATAAAACGTAGGCACGCTACCCGGCCACTGTTAGTTGTGCGGTAGGTTTAGCTCACAGTCAGCTCGAGTTCCCATCTTCCAAGAGCTAGTCCTTTTTGTATGCTTTACTTTGTTCTCTTGCCATTGAGAACCATGACATCTACCACTTGCAATACTTACCTCTCCCTGCTCCACCGTGTAGTCTGTGCTGTTAAATCCTTCAATGGCACTGCCAATACAAATTTGTTGAAATGATAGATGATAGTTAAAATATACAGGGGCCCTGGCCTCCATTTAGACCAGTTAATACTTTGCGCCTACTACCACTGTCTGCTACTCAGCAGAGGAGCACACCCCTGTACCTAGCTATGCCACCTGTTTATTTATGAACAATTTTTTGGCAGACATTTAGCCCACTTTATTATTTGGGCCTACTAACTGTGTCTGCCACTCATTACAGTTTTCCTCCACTGAACAAAGCAATGCCGCCTGTTTAGTCCTGTTACGACATTTGAGCTGCATTTAGCCTACTTTATTATTTGGGCCTATATCTGTGTTTCCTCCTCCTCCTGCCCATTGCCCAGCCACTGCTAGATGAGTCTGCTGGTACATTGACCCAGACCACTACATTCCCCTTGCACTCTACACAGCCAGAATCTGACCCTGCTGAAAGTCAGGTTCCCCTTCCCGCATACTATACCACCTTAAACGGGGACAATGAGGAAGGTGCAGATGAAAGTGCAGGTTCCTTCATCAGGTGGGGGGGCATACTCGTTGGCGATGTCACTGGCACAGGGCCCCTCATAGTACGCAAAAGTGTCTCTGCCAGTGGGAGGTGCCACCCACTTTCAAACACACCGCCGTACTATGAGGGGCCCTGTGCCAGTGCCAACGAGTGCCCCCCCCTGCTTGCTCAGGATCACAGCACTTGCAAAGTTGAAATACTTACCTCTCCCTGCTCCACCACTGTGACGTATTCCGCGTTTCCTGGGCCCACGAAAATCTTGACCCAGCCCTACCCCCCCCACAACTTTAGCCAAATGACCCCCAGTTTTCAATGCCTAACTATTATTATAAAGTAAATTAAGATTGACAAGCTTAAGTAATAAGAATTGATGTTTTTGGCATTAAAATGGGCACTGTAGGTGTTTTCCTGTCGTCCACTCACTGCCGATTTTGATTCCCCATTGACTTGCATTGGGTTTCGTGAAACCCGACTCGATCTGAAAAAAGTAAAAGTCGCTCAACTCTAGGCCACAGCTTGGATACCCCCAATAGATACAACCAGGACCAGTTTATTTGGCAACAAGTCATTCAAGGTCCAGCAGAATGTGAAATCAAACTACCAGAACTCTCGCCGGTGGAATGGCAAGCAAAAGGAGAGGGGGAGTGTAAGAAGAGAGCCCGGATCGGGGGTATCTTGTTCATGCTGGGACCGGAACTGTCAGGACTGTCACCTTTATTGTCTGGGGGAAAGTTTAGAGACCTGGACTGGCCTTTGCACTTGACAGCATGGGGCAGAGTGGAGATAAAAAGGGCAGAGCGCATGAAACGGCAGGCAAACTTGACGGGAAATCACAGCGCGCAGCAGAGGAATTCAGGTGCTCCGTCCTCTAAGCACCGTGACAGCGCAGGACCGTGCTACATTGTCCCGGTGGCTCCCTACAAAGACTGCAATTGGAGAACTGTTTTCCACCCATTGGCCCCCACAGCTCAAGTTACTCCACATCAGGGGCCACCGCATAACATGCGCATGCCGCCTAAAAGAAACCGGGTGACTTATCCAGAACTTTAGCCTTACTCACCTATTTACTTCTGCCGGGCTCTGTCCAGCCCCGCCAGTGCCAAGGACTTCAATTCTCTCTATCTATATCTATGTCCCCCCTTGATGGTGCCATGGTGCCTTGGCTGTTGTTCTGAAGAGAGACTCCTGATAGAGCCATGGTGTTCTGGCAGCTGTTCTGTAGAGTCTCTCTTAATGGAGCCATGGTATCATGGCTGCTATTCTGCAGTGTCTCCTGGCCTAATGAAAATAGACGTCTGACATAATTAAGATTAAATGCTGAGTCATCACAGCGACCCTTTCAAATACCGCCAAAAATGCTTCGACATAGTCCCCCTGGGTCATCTTTTGCATGGCACTTATTACCACCTTCCAGACATGAGTCATCATCTAGACTTGAGGTTGGAGCAGCCGCCGTGCCACAAACCGCCTCTGCCAGTAAATCAATATGCTGCTGC